>NC_135305.1:214316401-214916401 GCF_048772815.1 Callospermophilus lateralis | reverse complement strand
GGCGCACGCAGGGCGCGGGAGTTCATCCAAGACTCTGCGGCGTCCTGGCAGCCGCCAGCGCAGACCCACGAAGCCTGCGCGCGGCGACCCATAGCTCCGCCACCGCCGCGATCTCCTGGGGGCTTCCCGGACGCCGCCAATACAAGAAGAGCGCTCCGCCCCTAGAACTGGCCTGGCCAATCGGCGGGGACTCGCCTAGGGCGGGGCCTTCCCTGTCACAGGATTGAGTTTGCAGCCCTAGGAACATCTGGAACTGCCAAGATCAAGGGAAAGCGCAGGTTGTGTCCCATCCTCTGGGCGTTGTTTTGGCCGGAGGCGCCTTTAACATCTCGCCTTGGGGATCTGGAACGCCTGAGTCCCCGCAGCAGCAAAGTTCTCAGGTTTTCCCACGGACTCCAGGTTTTCCTAAGGGGTGGAACGTGTGCATGGGATACTAGGGGCTGCTTTCAGGACTGGAGTCCTGTAGGCACCTAGCTTGGCTAGAAGGGTTGATGAAGGTCTTGTTCTGTCCTGTAGCTTAGAGACATCGGGTAAACAACCCGTCCTTGGAATGTTGGGAATGACAGGCACCTAGCCTTTGGAATGGATCTCTAGACCCTCCAGTAAGGTGGGAGGGCCTTACAGGTGGTACAGGACCCTGAGTCTTTTATGCCCTTTCCAGTTGCTATCAGTCCATCCAGTTTGCAGACATTACTCTAGTCCTGGTCTAAGAAAACCAAAGCACAGATTGCACAGGTCAGCAGGGCCATCAGCTGAGTTGCCAGAGGACAAGGGTCACCTGGCACTTGACTTAAGTTGTGAAGTTTGTGAAAGGAGGGTTTGAACTACCAAAAAGCTCCAGACTGGGGCTCCACAGAGGTCTGAGTGGAGGAGCTGAAGCCTTTTTCTCAGCTTTGTGAACATAAGAGACAGGTTACAGAGGACAGCCAGAGTGAGAAACTTTTATTAACAATTTCAACAAGAAAATGAGTGAACACACCTAGAAACATGAACAGCATCTCCCCCAGCAGCAGGCAGGGTAGGGGAGACAGGAAGTATAGGCCTGTTTTTCCCCCTCAGTGCCCCAGCAGAAGTGAGACCCAAGGGAAAGGGCCAAGTTTCCTCTGTCCAACTGGGGACCCTGAGAGCACCTCACTCAGGGAAGTCCAAGTCAGCAGCTGAGTGCAGAAGGTTGAGTAGCCAAAGGGCAGGCCAGGGAGAAGGTGAATAGAAAGGGTCCAGATGAGACCCCTCTACGCTGACATCACCAGGGGGGTGTCATGGGCTGAGGATTCTGCAGATATGACATCACCACGGCAGAGATGGACAGCCTGAGATAGGCAAGAAGAGTCAGTCCCAGATGATAGGCATGAGTCCCCCCCTCCCCTAATGCAGGAGTCCCTCCCTCTCTACGCCAAGCCTCACATGAAGCTACTCATCATCTGCTTAGTGTCCTCAGAGCTCCGGGAGTTGGCAAAGCTGATGAAGGAGCAGTAGACAGCGACCCAAGCACACCACTTCAGCTGGGGAAAGGTAGGTGGGTTGTGGTTAGCTGGGTGAGAAGCATGCAAAGAATCCCTACAAATGACATCCTCAGGCACCAATGATTTTCCTTTGCACAGCTTGGATCTTGCCCCTCAGGAGTCCCTTAGTCCCACCCCATAGGTTTCTGGTGCTACGACCTGGCATGCATCTCTAAGGCTATATCATATCCCCGTAGACTCAAGAAGACTGGCCTTAGAGATTCCCCACCTGTCATTTTTCCATCAGTTCCTTCCAAGTTGCTTCAAAGCCAGGCTCCATCCTCAAACCCACCCATCTCCAATTCTGCCTCAGGCCCGGGCTTTCCCCAGTGTGGGCTACATCAACCCCGCCCAAGGCAACTTTCAGGCCACGCCCCCTCGGCAGGAGTCAGACGCCCCTCTTCATTCCGAACCCGCCCCCAGACCTCATTCTCTGGCGGAGCTACTCCCACGGAAACACAGCCCAGCCCACCTTAAGCATGAGGCCGCACATGCTGAAGATCATGCCCAGCAGGTTCATGTAGTCCGGCGTCGGGTCGTCCAAGGCTGGATTACACTCGCTGGGCGGGGGCTTGTACCTGCAAGAAGCTCAAGGGTCAGGGGCACTCAAGTCACGTCCCTGTAATGAACAAGCACCTTCTTAGGCCCCGACCCGAACCGACAACCTAAGCCCCATTGCCATAACGCTGGAGTCCCCACCTCAGCACTTTGTTTGGCCTCCGTGGGTCCGACATATTGTTCGTGGACATAGCGAGATCAAGTCGCGCCTCTTCCGCCGCGGGACTTGCAGCTTCCGGCGTGGGAATGGAGGGTGGTTTTTAGAGTAACGCGCGCAACCCTCGCGGTTCGGTTCCTAACCGCGGAGGCCAGGACTACCTGCAGTCAAAGGACGGAGAATGAGAGGATGAAAAAACAACAGAAAAGCCCCTGAAAATGAGGAGGAGGAAAAAACTGAAAATGGGTTTTAGTATTCCCAATACTGTCACCAAAATACTGAAAAATTGAACCCGGAAGTGAAAGGAATGGGGAACAATAATAAGGTTACACCCAAAGCCTCCAAATCCCCGTTGCCGACTGAGTGATGCTAGGCGGTGAGGAAGAGGTCCGAGACTATGGCTTTCCCTGAGCCAAAGCCTCGGGGCCCGGAGCTGCCGCAGAAACGGTTGAAGACGCTGGACTGCGAGCAAGGGGCAGTACGAGCCGTGAGATTTAACGGTGAGCGCCCGCATCTTCATTCGGGTCCTCCCGCCTCCTGAGGCCAGCGGCCCAAAACCCCCTCCTCTTGTTCCCTAGTGGATGGCAATTACTGCCTGACGTGCGGCAGCGACAAGACCCTGAAGCTCTGGAACCCACTGCGGGGGACGCTACTCCGTACCTACAGCGGCCACGGCTACGAGGTGCTGGACGCGGCCGGGTGAGCCGGGGACCAGCCGGGATGGGAGCGCTGAGGCCGGAATTGGAAGTCGACGTTGACCTTCTCTCCTGCACCCCAGTTCCTTTGACAATAGCAATCTCTGCTCCGGCGGCGGGGACAAAGCCGTGGTGTTATGGGATGTGGCATCCGGGCAGGTCGTGCGCAAATTCCGGGGCCACGCGGGGGTAAGTTCAAGCTTGGAGACCCTCATTAGAGCGTGCATGATGGAGGAAACCGTTAGCACGTGGGTGATGCCAAGAACATCTGCCCACTAGAGACTCTCCCCCATGGTCAGTTAGTCCCCAAGCTCTGTCCTGCCGTTTGCCCAGAACCTTTCACCTCTCCACTTCTACTGTGTGCCCTTGCTTTAACCGACACTGAGAATCCTGTCATCCCAATCCTCCTGAGTAGCAATTCCTGTTTCTTAGAAGGTGAACACAGTGCAGTTTAATGAAGAAGCTACACTCATACTGTCTGGTGAGTCTGGAACCTCGGTGGGGAGTGGACAGTGCTTACAGCTCCACATCTAATCTCACCTTTATGCTGGACTTCCAGGCTCTATCGATTCCAGTATCCGATGCTGGGACTGTCGTTCACGGAGGCCTGAGCCAGTGCAGACACTGGATGAGGCGAGGGATGGCATATCTAGTGTGAAGGTGTCAGATCATGAGGTCCTTGCAGGGTAAGTAGATCTAGGACCTTACCCCTCTCCCAGTGTCACTGAGATCCTAACTGCCTCTGCACTTAGATTAAAATCTGCTCTCATAACTGGGAGGTGTTGTTCAGTGGGTTCCATCCCCATCGCTGCAAAAAAGCAAAAAACACTGCTCTCTTTATTAGCATGCACAAGGCCCTGCCCAGTGTGTCCATTGCTGATCCCTCAACTTTTATTCATCCTTGGGCTTCATTTTTGTTAAAAATGCCAGTCATGCTCCCACCTCAGGACATTTTCACTTGTTCTTCCTCTGCTTGGACTGTCTCCACTACTTACTCAGTGTATTTGAGCACTTACTGCATACTAGATACTTCCTTAGTGGCCATACAGTAGTGAACAAAATGGAGAATAGGGGAAAGCCCTACTCGAACAGGGTAGCTTTGTTGCAGGACACAATTATTTTTTTCAATTCCATGTAGGACTGCCCCACCCTGAGGGAGAGCCATTGCTACCACATGAAGGATTTGAGCTGAAACAGTCCCATACTGTGTACATATATGAATATGTAATAACAAATCTTATCATTATATACAATAACAATGCACCAATAAAAAAAAAAAATGTGGGGGGTGGAAATTCAGACCCAGAGGCTGTTCTCTTTGTCCTAGGACAAAAATTACAATTTTAAGGTTTCCTTCCCTTAAAGAGATGGTTTCTTGGGACTGGGGTTGTGGCTCAGTGGTAGCGCACTTGCCTCGCATGCATGAGGCACTGGTTCGATTCTCAGCAAATAAATAAAATAAAGGTCCATTAACAATTAAAAAACATTTAAAAAAAGAGAGAAAGAGAGAGAGAGATGGTTTCTCACTACATTGCCCAGTCTGACCCTCTTAGGATCAAGGAATCTTCCTGTTTCAGCCTCCCAAGTAATTGAGACTACAGGTATACCTGCCCCAGTTAGCTGAAAGATCTTTTGTTGTGGTTCTAAGCTCAAACCCACAGACCTCTAATCATGCTAGGCAAGTGCTCTACTACTTAGCTACACCCCAATCTTAATTGTTTTATTTTTACTCTAGAATTGGGTAGTACTTCATTCTGTAAAACAGAATAAGTGCTATAGAAGAGGTTGGTTTATACACTGAGTGTGGCTGAAGAAAGCAGAAGCAAAGACCAAAAAGCAGATTAGTCATCTCAAAGTCACTTTCTAATGCTGAGGCCATAGCTTGTGATAGAGTGCTGACATGTTCAAGGCCCTAATTTTGATCCCCAGTACTGAAAAACAAATAAATAAATAAAGTTACTTTCTGGGGCTGGGGCTACAGCTCAATGGTAGAATACTGTACAAGGTCCAAATGGCAAACATCAAAAAATAAAAAAAGAAGGTAAGGTTACTTTCTGATGGGCAAACATATCATTGAAAAAATAATTGATTAACATTAGATTATTTTCTTTATATAAGGATTAAGGCAGAGGACACTTATCAATTTAAACTGGCCTGTTTGGGGAAATTTGGCTATCTTCTCCTGATTCTTCAGAAAGTCAAATGATAATAGTTTTAGTTTGGTGATGTGGAACTTTAGCCTGTGTTACTCCATTTTGATTTTCCAGCCTGGTCAGCTGGGCCCAGTGTAGGAACTTAGTCCAAAACAAAGGTCTCTTACAAGCTGACCTAGTGGGATAGGCTTATAATCCTAGTTACTTCGAAGACTGAGGCAAGAGGATTCCAAGCCTAAAGTTAGCCTGGGCAACTTAGTGAGACTGTCTCAAAACTAAAATTTTATAAATAATTCATTTATTTAACTTATTTATATTCTTTGGCTGGGGGTGGGAGTGCTAGGGATTGAACCCAGGGATGTGTAATCATCAAGCCACATACCCAGAATCTTTTTGAGATAGGATCTTGCCAAATTCCTTGGCCTCACTGAGTTGCTAAGGCTGTCCTCAAACTTATGATCCTCCTGCCTCAGCCTTTCATGTTGATGGGGTTATAGGCTACACCTGGCTCAAAACTAAAATCTTTTAAATCCATTTATTTATGTTTGGTACTAGGGATCTAACCCAGGAATGTTTGCCACTGAGCTTCATCACCAGCCCTTTTTAAAATTTTGATGGATCTTTATTTTATTCATTTATTTATATGCAGTGCTGACAGTCAAACCCAGTACCTCACACATGCCAGGAAGTGCTCTACCAGTGAGCCACAACCCCAGCCTCTTGTTTATTTTGAGACAGGGTCTAAGTGACTGAGGGTGCAGGCCTCAAACTTACTTTCTTCCATTTATTTGTTTACATATATATATACCAGGGATTGAACCCAGGGGCACTCAACCACTGAGCCACACCCTCAGCCCCTTTCATTTCTATTTTGAGACAGGGTCTCACTAAGTTGCTGAGGCTGGCCTTGAATCTGCAATCCTCCTGCCTCAGCCTGTTGAGTCACTGGAATTATGGCTCAAACTAAATTTAACAAAGGCCTTGGAATGGAGCTCAGTGGTCGAGCCCTTGCCTACCATGTTTGAGACCCTGGGTTCAACCCCTATACAAATCCCAGTTTGGATGTTACGTACTCCAGGAGACCTTTCTGTATCTCCCTTGGTCAGTGCTGGCTCCACCATGGCAGAAAGTGCATATGGCTTGGCCCGGGCTGTGCCCCTGGCCTCCATACAGGGCCTAGCCCCGGAATCACTGGGTGTGTATGTCAACTGAGTCATCTGAGTAGTTCCTTCTGATGGCCCTGTGAGGAACTGCCTCTTTCCCTTTCCTATTGAGGAAGGAGGTTAGTTCCTTCTCAAACCACACTCAGGCCAAGTGCCACGTGGTCCCTACCTGGCCCCCCAGGTCATTTTTGCCTCACCCAGCCTTCCAGCCCTTCATTCAGGTTTTCAGGCTTCATAGCAGGCTTGGAACTGGTTGCTGGGGTCACAGTCAAGAACCAGCCAGACCTGGTCCCTGCCCCACAGGAGCTCCTTCTAGCAGGACAAATGGACAACCAGTGGAGAAATAAATAGACCTAATATAATTAAATCAGTGGTGAGGGTCAAGGGAAAGGATGGGGTAGCAAGAGAAACCAACTTGGGGACCCTTTAGATCATGGGTGGGAGGTGTGGAGAAGGCCCTGGAAAGGCCGAGACTTGGAAGCTGAGGGGCCACCCAGTGGAGATCTGGAGCAAGATCAAGTACACTGGTGGGTTCAATGCCAGCATCATCAACTTAGTGATGTCCTACACAACTTAGGGAGACCCTGTCTTTTTTTTTTTTTTTTTTTCAAAGAGAGAGAGAGAATTTTTTAATATTTATTTATTTTAGTTCTCGGAGGACACAACATCTTCGTTTGTATGTGGTGCTGAGGATCGAACCCGGGCCGCACGCATGCCAGGCGAGCGCCCTACCGCTTGAGCCACATCCCCAGCCCAAGAGACCCTGTCTTAAGAAATAAAAAAAGGGTTGGGGTGTGGTTCAGTGGTTAAGCACCCCTGGTTCAATCCCTGGTACGAGAAAAAAAAAAAGAACAAGTGCACTGAGAAGCACCTGCCAGACTGAAGGCAGCGTGATGCCCGAGACCATGGAGGAATGAGGACAGAGATGAAACCAGGGAGTGGTCAGAACCACCTGCAGAGGGTCTAAGCACCTTAGGAAGAATCTGAACATTTTACTTTTCTGAGCAAGGGAAGGCCAGGTTTTCTTTGTGTGTGTGTGTGTGTGTGTACATATATACTCAGTGTAGTTTGCGTGTATGTGTGTATGTATGTGTGTATATATATATATATACACACACATACATATTATATACTTAGCCTGAGTGTGATTTGAGAAGGAACTAACCTCTTTCCTCAATAGGAAAGGGAAAGAGGCAGTTCCTCACAGGGCCATCAGAAGGAACTACTCAGATGACTCAGTTAACATACATACTGAGTGTGTGTGTGTATGTGTGATATATATTAGTTATACATGGACACAATATCTTTATTTTGTTTATTTATATGTGGTGCTGAGGATTGAACCCAGTGCCTCACACCTGCGAGGCAAGCGCTCTACTGCTCAGCCTCAGCCCCAGCCCCAGCCCCAGCCCCAGCCCCAGCCCCAGCCCCAGCACCTGTACTTTCAAAAGAATTTTTTCATAGACACTTGAGGACTGGTACAGGGAGGCCAGAGCAGCCAAGGAGATGATGCTGGAGGGGGAAGAAAAGGGTCAGGTTCTGAGACCAGAGCCATCTCTCAGTATCTGCAGGACACTGATTTCATAGTGGATATGAGAATCCAGGGAAGGGGATGTGGCTCAAGCGGTAGCATGCTTGCCTGGCATGCGTGTGGCCAGGGTTCAATCCTCAGCACCACATACAAACAAAGATGTTGTGTCCGCCGAGAACTAAAAAATAAATATTAAAAATTAAAAAAAAAAAAAAGAGGGGCTGGGGATGTGGCTCAAGCGGTAGTGCACTCGCCTGGTATGCGTGCGGCCCGGGTTCGATCCTCAGCACCACATACAAACAAAGATGTTGTGTCCGCCGAAAACTAACAAATAAATATTAAAAAAAAAAAAAAGAATCCAGGGATGCTTGCTGGGCATGGGCACACACCTGTAATCCCAGTAACTCAAAGGCTAGCCAGTTCAAGGCCAGCCTCAGCAACTTAGGCCCTCAACAACTTAGTGAGAGCCTCCCTTCAATAAAAAGGGCTGTGATGTAGCTCAGTGGTAGAGTACTTCTGGGTTCAATCCAAGGATGCTCAAATCCCTTCTAGAGGATAGCATAGTATTTGCGTAGAACCCACTCACATCTACTGTATTGTTAGGGAACATGACAGGGAAAAAAGACCACAGAATCCCTTTTGCTTTTTTGCAGTACTGAGGATTGAACCCAGGGTGTGCACATGCTCAAGCATTCGAACACTGAGCTGCCTCCCTAACCAAGTCAAAATACTTTTATCTTCAGTCATTAGTCCATGGGTGTGGGCCTGTGGATATGGAGGGCTACTGGAGGGTGATCTGGAGAGCATGGGGAAAGGGTGGTCCTGAGGGGCTCCATGGGCTTGAAAAAGGAGGCTGTGGATCTTGGAAACAGATGGAATGGGACCAGTTAGTCCTGGGTCTGAGCCATAAAGTCATTGCCTCAGCAGGCACAATGGTGCATACTTGTAGTCCCAGCTACAACTCCAGAGGCCAAGGCAGAAGGATCCCAAGTTCAAGGCCAACCTGGGCAATGTGGCAAGACCCTGTCTCAAAAAACAAAGGTTGTGGGGACTAGGGATGTATTTCATGGTAAAGAACCCCCAGGTTCAAGGAATATCCTATATCACAAGAAAAGAAACAAAGGAAAGCCGTTGGTTCAGAATCTCATTTGTGTCCAGGAACTGTAAACCTAGCCTTGCCTGTCAGGGTCTGGCCAGCTGGGAAGACACAGGGCCACTGAGGTTGCCACAGAGCCCCCGGCCCCAGCCTGTGCTTCAGCTGGCTCTACCCGCTTCTGCAGATCTGTGGATGGCCGCGTGAGGCGTTACGACCTGAGGATGGGGCAGCTCTTCTCGGACTACGTGGGCAGTGAGTGTTGCGGCACTGGGGACAGGCAGGGACAACAGTGGGCCAGTCAGGAGCACTGCAGCCTCAGCGGCCTGCCCGTTCTCCCCCAGGCCCCATCACCTGTGCCTGCTTCAGCCGGGATGGGCAGTGCTTGCTGGTGTCCAGCCTGGACTCCACCCTGCGGCTTCTGGACAAAGACACCGGCGAGCTGCTGGGCGAGTGAGTGTCCACGGTCATTGGCCTTCCCCCCACCCCACCCCTTGATCAGAGGAGCAAGCCCCTCTGATCCCACTCACCCCCAGGTACACAGGCCATCAGAACAAGCAGTACAAGCTGGACTGCTGCCTGAGCGAGCGTGACACTCATGTGGTCAGCTGCTCCGAGGATGGGAAGGTGTTCTTCTGGGACCTGGTGGAGGTGAGCCTCCCTCACCCTACTCCATGCCAGGCACTGCTCTGCCCCAGCTCTGTGCTCCCCTCAGTCACGCCCATGCCTGAAAAAGAATATTAGGCCTGGGAGCTGGGAGCTGGGTGCTGGGAGGAATGAGGATGGGGCAAGAAGGACATTCCAGGCAAAGGGAACAGCACGTGCTCAGGCTCAGAGGTGGGCACACACCAGGCCAGGAAGGAAGACTTTGGGAAATGTGTCAGCAGCAGAATCCAGGTCAGACAGGGCTGGGAGTGCCAAGCAGAGCTGCTGGACTGGCCCCTGGATGGAGAGCCAACAGCAGCATCTGATCCTGAATGAGATCAGGCTGTAGTTCAGGAAATTTGAGCTGCCTCTGAGCATGGTTTTAACTCCAGGGCCTGTCCTGGATGTGTCCAGCCTTTGGGAACTCTAGGGCAGAGTCCAGTCAGAGGAAGAAAAGCCAGGAGGCCACCAGGCAGGCAAAATCAGTGATCACGACATGGTCTAGAGGCAGAGCCAAGACCTGCTAGTAAAAGGAGTGAGGTATTGAGGCCATTAAAGGCCAGGGGCCAAATGTCTGTGGATTGGTGACTGAAAGCTTTAGCCTGGATCTTGGGGAGTGGGACAACCAGACCCCTGATAACCTGCTCCCTACCGTTCCCTCCACAGGGTTCCCTGGCGCTGGCCCTACCTGTGGGTCCCGGTGTTGTGCAGTCACTGGCCTTCCATCCCACAGAGCCCTGCCTGCTGACTGCCATGGCGGGAAGAATCCAGTGCTGGCGAGAAGAGGCCTATGAGGCGGAAGGTGGAGCAGGCTAGGCCTGGGACTACCACCAGATCCAAGGACCAAGACAACCGCAAAGGGCTGCCAGGCACCCTTTATTCTAGAGATGCTGCAAGCCAAGGAGTGGGAGAGGGGCAGAGTCTGCAAGTTAATAAATAGAGGAGGGGTGAGGCCTTCAGGGGCTGCATCCACTCAGTCCTCATTCTTCTCAGCCGTGAAAGCACCTGCCTTCTTGGCAAAGGTTTCAGCCACAAGCAGGGGGAAAACCAGGGAGGCATCAGCGTAGACCTGTAGAGGGGACCTAGGTGAGCCTCAAATCCATGGCCACAGCCCAGGAGACCCTGCACCCCACCCAGCCAGCCTCTACCTTGACTGGCTGCGCATCCATCCGGATCTTGCCCCAAGAGACAGCCTCATCCGGCCGGGCACCCGAATCCGAGCCATCAAACTCCTGGGCCGTGTTGATGTAGACAGCATAGTCAGCCCCATTGCGCTGTAGGGAAAGGCAGGGTGGGCCTGGTCAGCCGGTCATCAGACAGGCAGATGAAGAAGCAGGACATGGGCTGGGGATGTGGCTCAAGTGGTGGCGCGCTCGCCTGGCATGTGTGCGGCCCGGGTTCGATCCTCAGCACCACATACAAAGATGTTGTGTCCGCCGAAAACTAAAAAAAATAAATGTTGAAATTCTCTCTCTCTCTCTCACTCTTTAAAAAAAAAAAAAAGAAGAAGCAGCAGCAGCAGGACATCAGCCAAAGAGACTGAGGGCTGCGTCAGCCAAAGGAAGCCCTCAAAAGTTCTTTTGTTCTAGGGAAGCTTCAAGCCATGTGTATACAAAATATCAATGAATTTCATCTTTAGACTTGAATATCTTCCCCAAGATATCTCATGTATATGCAGATCTTCCAAAATAGGAAAAAATATCCCCAAACTGAAACACTTTGGGGCCCAATCATTTCTTTCTTTCTTTCTTTTTTTTTTTTTTTTTTTTTTGGAGGGATGTTACTACTTTTGTAGCCACCACATCACCTTGTCTGTTATAGTGAATAACAGATGAGAGGCAACCATTCCAAGAGGGCACCAGAAAACTTTTTCATCATAAAATGACAGAACAGGTAAGCACTCACCACCCAAGCCTTTGGTTCCTTCTGACCTCTGTCTCATCCACACCATCCTGCTGCTTCCAGAATGGGCTCTGCCCTCAGTTACGCTAGTGAGGAAGCCATGCTACCCTAACTTGGCTGAGGAACCTGGAATAGCCATCTTTGATTTCAGCTTCATCCCAAGGCCCATGGGTATTTTCTTGGAAAAAGTGGCCAGGAAATGAGGTAGAAAGGGCAGAGATGAGAGACAGAAACCAGCAGAAAAGCAAAGACTGGCTCCCTCACACTAACGGACAGCAGGCCTCCCAAGGCTGAAAACACAAAAGGCAGTGTGACCCCCACCCACCTAGCTAAGGGGAGTACGGGCCATCAGTTTCTTCTGAAGCATGGGCCACAGTGCAAAAATCTGGATGGCAACTTCATCACCATAATGAAGGTATGCAGGGACCAGGGAAGATGTGAGGCCAGATAGACAGAAGCAAAGAGGGCCATGTTCAAGGACAGTGTTTGGATACAATGGCAGGTTTGGCCCCACAGTCAAAGACGAGGTGGCCCAACATCATGAAGACTGACATGGCACAGATGGTGTCAGTACTAATGGACTCTGTCAGGGTCTTCTGCACTGGTGAGAAACTGTAGGTGAAAGCAATGAAGACCAGGGCACTCACGTAGCTCTTCTTCCGCCCTTCACCTTTATCAATGGGGGTTGAACAAAACATAACCATCAATGAAGATGCCAGGCCAGTTCCAAAAAGCCAGTGGGGACCAGAAGACCCTCATCTATATACTACCAGCTGAGCACAGAGACGCTGCACAGCTGTTGTATCACCACACTGGAGTTGAATACCACAGCCCAGTATTGGCATTTCTGGGCATAAATGTTTTTCCAAAGCTCTTCCAGGAACCAACGGTCCACATAGTTATCAGGGAAGGGCCACCACTCACATAACACCTTCTGCCACTTGGCCTTCTTGGTGCTAGTTACAGGTCGGGCACACGTTATCTTTTCCCTTAAACTCAGGCCAGTTCTGACCCCCTCAAAGAAATCCATGTGGTTCTTATTCTTTGTGAAAATCTTTTTTTTTTTTAAAGAGAGAGTGAGAGAGGAGAGAAAGAGAGAGAGAGAGACTTTTTTAATATTTATTTTTTAGTTATCGGCGGACACAACATCTTTGTTTGTACGTAGTGCTGAGAATCGAACCCGGGCCGCACGCATGCCAGGCGAGCGCGCTACCACTTGAGCCACATCCCCAGCCCCGAAAATCTTTTTTTTTAAATATTCTTTTAGTTGTTGATAGAGCTTTAAGTTACTTATTTATATGCGGTGCTGAGAATCTAACCCAGAGCTTCAAACATGCCAGGCAAGTGCACTACTGCTGAGCCACAGCTCCAGCCCTCTTTATGAAATCTTCAAATGATTTCTCTAGAAATTCCATGTTGTTAACTACCAACTTTTCCTTGTTTCCAAAGGTAGCGAGCCATGTTAGGGCCACAATGGATGAGTTGGTTCTCTGAAGCAGGACATCCTGCCCGTGAGATCCTAGAACTACGTAGTGGGAATAGGTGGCCACCCACTGGCTTCCCCTTCTGGGGCCTAAGCCCAATCATTTCTGATAATGTGTACCTGAGTCAGGTGTGGTGACGTACCTACAGTCCCAGCTACTCAGGAGCCGGAGGTGGGAAGATTCCTTGAGCTTGAGTTCCAGGTCAACTGGGCAATGAGTCAGATCCCATTTCAAAACAAAACGAAAGACTGAACGTGTATCAACAACCTTCCCCATCTGCTCAGCAGTAGTTACCACCAACTTTATCTGCAGAGGAGCTCCACCATCCTAGTCCTGCCCCTGCAGGGTTCTGGACCAGTTCATGACTCAGGCACCATCTGTTCCCCTAAAGCCATCAGAGGGCACCGGAATCACCAATCACATCCTCCTACCTCACTAACTGCCAAGGCCAACACCATTCTTCCTCCTTCTCCTCCTCCTCTATGGCCCTCCTAGCTGTTCCCTGACACTTTAGCCACCACAGGCCTTTGAAGGGAGCTGGCTGTCTTCTCTGCCAGGAACTCTTCCTGGAGATAACTATGAGGCTTGTGGGAGGCACCTCCCAAAACTTCTGCTCAGGTCAGTTCCCAGAAGCCTCTCTCCAACACCCTGCCACATCCCCCGACCCTGCTCCATACTGGGGATTGAACCCAGGGTCATTCTATCACTGAGCTACATCCCAGCCCCCCGCCCCGTTTTTTTTGTGTGTGTGTGTTTGTGGTTTGTGTGTGGTGGTGTGTTGCTGGGGATTGAACCCAGGGCTTCATGCATGCCAGGCAAGCACTCTACCAACTGAGCTATATCCTCAGCCCCCCAGCCCTTTTCTTTTTGAAACAGTGTCTTTTTTTTTCCCCAGTGTGATACTGAGAATCAAACCCAGTGCCTCACATGTTAGGTAAGCACTCCACCACTGAGCTACAATACCAACCCTGACACAGGGTCTTGCCAGACTGCCCAGGCTGGTCTTGAACCTGCAATCTTTCTGCCCTGGCCTCCCTAAGAGCTGGGATTACAGATTATACGAGTGGATCACTGCCCAGCTCCAACACCCTTTACTAAATGACACCCCTTTCTCTTCTCATGCTTTCTCATGACAAGAAAAGCCTGGGGGCTGGGGTTGTGACTCAGTGGCAGAGGGAATGTGTGAGGCACTGGGTTCAAGTCTCAGAACTGCATATAATTAAATGAATAAAATAAAGGTCCATCAACATCTAAAAACTATTTTTAAAAAAAAGAGAAAGAAAATGGAGCCTGGGTGGTGGCACACACCTGTGTAATCCCAATCACTGGGGAGGCTGAGGCAGGAAAATTGCAAGTTAGAACTCAAGGCCAACCTCAGCAACTTATTGAAACTGTCTCAAAATAAAATAAAATAAAATGGACTGAGGATGTGGCTCAGTGTTTAAGGCCCCTGGGTTCAATCCCTAGTACCAAAAATAAATAAAAGGGGTCTTGTTATGCTGCCCAGGCTGATCTTGAGTTCCTGGACTCAAGTGATCCTCCCCCATAGCCGGCATCATAGGCGTGCCCCATGACATCACACTAGCCTATCTTCTTCTTTAGCATTACTGCCACTTGCTGTGCATGTCACTTGCTCTGGAACATCTGTCCCCAGAGGGAAGGAATCATGGCCTGTCTAGCCCAGGATGTGGCTGAGGCTTGAGTGGCACCCCCACCAGGGACTATATCCACTCAAAAGGGACCACACCCTCTTACCATGAGGTTGGCATTGGCAATGTGGTGCTTAACCACGCCTCCACCCAGGATGATCATTCCAGAGCGCTTGGCAAAGATGGCCTGCGTGTTGATGAGCCGTAGGTCTGAGG
Source organism: Callospermophilus lateralis (assembly GCF_048772815.1). Lineage (NCBI taxonomy): Eukaryota > Metazoa > Chordata > Mammalia > Rodentia > Sciuridae > Callospermophilus > Callospermophilus lateralis. The sequence continues at coordinate 214,901,653 of NC_135305.1, read as the reverse complement.
AAAGGGCATGGTCAGGCCTTGGACTGGGTACACCCTCTCCCCCCACCTTGAGGGTTCCAGTGCCTCACCCTCAATGATGTCCAGGACTAGGCCAGGATTCTTGTAGGAATGGAAGAAGATCATGTCACCCAGTGAGCCATCTGTCAATGCTGGGCTGAGCACAGGAATATGGTTCTGAGGGAAGACAGGGCAGGTCAGTAACTGCAGCTCAGTGGGGACACCTTGATCCCCATTCTAGGTGCATCTTTACCTGCCTGCCTGGCTGGGAACAGTCTGTTTAACTTCTCTGGGCCTATTTCCTCAACTATAAAATATGGATACCAACACCACTTGCAGATGAAGAGGAAGATGTGAGAAAACTAACTGTGACACTTAAGGAGACTAGAGCTTAGTGAGTAGTAGCTCTTGTTACTTTTCAGATTCTTGGACTCCACAGTCTCTAGGGAGCGTAGTCCCTGGGGCCAGGCCCTAGGGATTTGCTGAGTACTGCCACAAACTGTTCCCAGATGAACTAAGAGCACAGCCAAGAAATCCAAAGCTCCATTCAATAGCTGTGTGATTTCAAACAAATTACCTAACCTATCTGTGTTTGAGGTTCCTCATCTAAGAATGGGAATCTGATCATAACAGTAGTGACTTCCCAGGTGTCTTTGAAATCTGGTGACTTTGTCCCCACCCAGACCCTCACCTTCTGGGCCCAGTAATACACTGACTCTGGGTTGTTGATCTCCTTGCCGAGCCGAGCAATCATCTTGGAAGGTGTCCACTTCACACCCTAGGAGGGAGGGGATGTCAGCATTAATCCCTGATTTCACCACGCTGGTCCCCCCAAGTTTCTCCAGCCCCACCTCTGTGTTCTGCTCCAGCACCATCTGGTCCAGAATGGGCATCAGCCAGTCCTCAAATTTGCAGTAATTATCATTGGGCACCAGCAGGTTCCCAATCCTGGGAATGGGAGGAATGCAGGCCATCAGTCCCCAGTCCCCTCAGCCCAGTTCACTTGCCCATCACCACTCAGGGCCCCCACCTGTTGATTCCATTCTCCCGGAGCTCCTTCCCTTTGAGGCTGAACTCGCCCAGATACGTGGGTGCCAGACACTTGATGAGATCCTCCTCCACACCTCCTGCAGTGGTCACCAACACATCTACCTGCAGCCATAGGACAGCGAGGTTGGCCTTAGTCCTGGCAGGACCCCTAACAGCCCTCATTCATTGACCTTTTTCGGGGAGCTCTTCTTTTATACTCTGTGATACTGAGATTGAACCCAGCGCTCTTCCTCTAAGCTGCATCCTCAGCCTTTTTATTTTTTTATTTTGAGACAGTATTTCACCTGATTGCTAAGGCTGGACTTGAATTTGCCTCAGCCTCCCCGGTAGCTGGGATTATAGGTGTGAGCCAAGATGCCCAGAGGGAATACTCTTCTTAAAACTAACCCATATCTCCTCATCTCATTTAACCTGTCAATTTTATTACTCACTGACCCAGACAGACCAAGGTCACAACCCTATCAGATCCCTACCATGTTATGCTGCACAAGGTAGCGAATGGTCTCACGGATGCCTGAACTGATGAGGTTAGATGTATAGCCCAGAAAAATGGTGCAGCCAGTGAGTGGGCGGCGGCTTTGGGTCAGGTCTGCGTGCTGGTCTTCATCCTGTGATAGCGGCTCCAGCTTCTTCTCGATCTGTGGTAAGGGCCAGGTCGAGTTAGCCTCTGGCCCCAAACCCTATCACAAGGACCCCAAGTGGGTTTTCAGTCAGGTTCCACCTCTTGGCCCTTCCACTCAAAGATAAAGGATCATTTCTACCAGAAACCAAGAAATGTCTCTTGCTTAGATCCTGCCCCTTTCCCAATTCGGATATCTGGGCACACGTTAAGGTTTTGCACCTTTTCAGGAATCAGCATCTTTTCCAGTCCAGTTTTTTTCCCCCCCGGCTGGGAAAGCAATTCCAAGTTCAAGCCCCGCCCCGACTTAGTCTCCTCCTCCAATCCCATGCTCTAAATGCGCTGTATTGCCCCAGACTCCGCCCATTCCAGAACACCTTAAATCCCCTAGAATCGGGTCCTAACCGCTCCTGATAACAGGAGCTAGTTTCAGCAGTGAACGTAAAGTCCCCTTCCCAGCACGAAAACCCCCGCCCACTGTAAGCCCCGCTCCCTCCAGCTACTGGGCGGTCTCAACGAAGGGCGCGCATCTTCGGTCCCACGGGAAGTCCCGCCCCCCAAACGCTGCATGGGTTCTACTACACGCCCGGCGTCTCCCAGCCCCGGAAGTGCTTCCCGGGGTCTCACCATGGCGTTGACTTGCTGCACCGCGCGCCCAAAGTTGGTTGCCTGGAAGCCGGTGGTGCTAAAGGCCTCCAGAAGTGCGTGGTAATCCACGCCGCGGTTGAAGTCGTAGCCCCGGACCTGGGAGCTCTCGGGCGGCAACGCCGAGCTGTGCTTTAGCACCGCGGCCAGTGCCGCGGCGGGCGCCTCCCCCTCCGGGGAACCCTCCATGCTCTGCGGCCCGGCCTCCAGCTGAGAGTCGCCCCCGGCCGGGGCTACCGCGGCCTCTAAACGCGTTAAACCCGCGTACGCACGTCTGAGCCAGAGCGCAGGAAGTAACGCGCGGGGACCGGAAGTTGCTTGTCACGTGACCCTGCGGGGCGGGCGCGGCCATATTTGCTCGTGTTATCCGTAATATGGAAGCCAGGACTTAATCTTTTTAACTTGTTTACAGCTTCATCGAAAATTTTCATCCCAGGCCTTGCTGCCTGCTGGAGACCTACCGCTTTGTAGTGTGCTTACCCATTCGTTCTTGTTCCCTAGGGGCGAGGGGATGGCTTCTAAGACGGAGTTATAGTTGGAGCCTCTCCGAAGATGGAGCAGTGACTCCTGGGCCATTAGACTACATGCGCACTGCCATCCCCATCTTCCCACTGGATGGGGGTCTCCTTTCGCATCCGGGGCAGACATCTCTTCCCTAGAGAGACGGTGAGACCCTTGATAAGTCTGTCTCTCCTACATCCTTCTAGCCATGCAGAGAGGCAACAGGGGACCCCTTCTTTCCTCATGCTGTATGTAGGGCGTTGTGCTGGGACTTGAAGATTTAGAATGAACGAGATGTGGAGCCTGCCCTCCTGGAGCCCACAGTCAGACTGGGGGAAGGTGGATAGAAACCAAGAAGAGTAAGTGTAGGATATGGAAAATAACAACCCCCAGGGAGACAGGAGGACAGTGTGACCCAGGAGGTGGGGGGAGAAGGCAAACAGTGGGGCCTGGGCTCTGGACTTTCACCCTTTCCCAGCAACAATGGGTTTCGAACTTTCGTAACTGTTTCCCTGATTTGGGCTTTGAACTTGCACAACTATTTTCCCTGACTACCCAACCGACGTACTCTGCAATGATTCCATTCTCCCTTATTGTGATCCAGATCTCACTTAAACACTGTAAAAATCAGACACCACACCCCACCCCATAATCAACCACCAGTTTCTCCCCTGAAAATATGCCATTCCGCTGTTTAATAAAGAAAGCTTGCTTATTCCTTGAGGCCTGATCCTCCTCTCAGTTATTTTTCTTTCAGTAAGTGCTGTTGAGGAATTCAGCAGTGATTGTAGAGCCTCTGGGTGGGGATGAATGCAGGGGTTGGTATCCTTAATTGGAGGGACAGATGATTAGGGAAAGATGTCAAAGAGGTGATATTTAAGAAGACCAAGTGAGACCTCTTATGAAGATCTGAATGGAGGCCATTCTCCTCCCCTCCACACACACACTGGAAGAGGGAACAGGCAGTAGGAAGGCGCTGAGGCTGGTAATGAGCATACTTTATTGTATGAACATAACTTCCTCATTAACATACTCACCTGGCTCTCAATTTTCTCTCCAAGTAATCCTGATCCTTCTGCATCTCAAAAAATGATCCCACTCTCCACTCCCTTATTAGGCTAAAAACTGGAGAGTTAACTTGGGGTGTGGCTCAATGGTAGAAAGGCCCTAAATTCAATCTCAGCACAAAGATATTAAAATTAATTAAATAAATAAAAAATAAGAGCTGGATGTGGTGGTTCATGCCTGAAGTCCCAGCTGCTCAGAAGGTTGAGGCAAGAAGGTTACTTGAGCTCCAGGAGTTGGGGCCAGCTTATGTAGCATAGCAAGATCCCATCTCAACTGGGCACCATGGCCCATGCCTGTAACCCCAGGTGATCCGGAGGCTGAGGCAGGAGGATTGTGAGTTCAAAGCCAGCTTTGGTAATTTCGCAAGGCCCTAAGTAATTCAGCAAGACCCTTTCTCAAAATACAACAAGGGCTGAGGATATGGCTCAGAGATTAAGCATCCCTAGGTTTAATCCTTGGTGCTAAAAAAAAAGAAAAATCCCATCTCAAAAAACATTTTAATTGAAAAGTAATCCAATGGGGGGGGGGATGCTTGCCTAGAATCGGTGAGGCCCTGGGTTCGATCCTCAGCACCACATAAAAATAAATAAAATAAAGGCATTGTGTCCATCTACACCTAAAAAATAAATATTTAAAAATAATAATCCAACTGGGAAGTGGATATTTTGTAGTGTTTCTCTGTTGCCTTGCTAAGTGTCAGACTCGGCCTTTTTGCAGCTAAGCATGTACTCCGCCACTGAGCTATACCTGAGCCTGGGGTTGAGTTGGATGCTGCCCATTCCGTCACACCCCACACCCATCAGCATGTCTGCCAACCTCTACCTATGAAATGGGTGTCAAATCCATGATCTCGGATTTAGATTGGGTAAAGGAAGAAGCCCCAGATACCCTCTGCCTCCAAGAGACCAAATGTTCAGAGAACAAACTCCCAGCTGAACTTCAAGAGCTGCCTGAACTATCCCCTCAGTACAGGTCAGCTCCTTCAGACAAGGAAGGATATCGTGGTATGGCTCTACTTGCCCCGCCAGTACCCCATCAGTCTCTTATGGTATTGGTGAGGAAGAACATCAGGAAGGCCAAGTGATTGTGGCTGAATTTGACACATTGTGCTGGGGTCTGGAAAGACTGGAGTATTGGCAGCGCTGGGATTAAGCCTTTCACAAGTTCCTGAAGGAACTTGGCTTCTTGCAAGCCCCTTGTGCTATGTAGGCACCTCAGTGTGGCTCATGAAGATTGACTGTCGTAACCACAGAGGAAACAAACAAAAATGATGGCTTCACTCCACGGGAGCACCGTGACTTTGGGGAATCACTGCAGGCTGTGCCACTGGCTGACGTTTCCTGGCACCTGTACCCCGTGACTTTTGGACTTAACATGATGATGAATGCTCGGTCCAAGAATGTTGGCTGGCACCTTGATGACCTTTTGTTGTCCCATTCTCTTTTACCTGCATTGTGTGGTAATAAGATTTTCTCCAAGGCCTTTGGCAGTGATCATTGTCCCATCACCCTATACCTGGCACTGTGACTCCCTCCCAGAATCATTTTGAGTCTTGGAAATAGCACCCTCCCCAAGCATTCCTTAAGTAGTTCTCTAGAGAAACCTATATTTTATTTCTCTTCTGTAAGAATATGGATTCTTCATTCAAATTACTGTTAACAGACTAAGGTTTTTTTTTTTTAAGCCCAAGGTTTCTATTGTGGGCACACCCCCTACTTTTTTCTTTAACAATATCTGAAAAATGAAAGGTCATAGTTTTTTCTAGTCACTCCCTGAGGCTGCCCTCCCCCCCAACCTTTTCTTGATTTTATTTCATGTTCTCTTTCAAATGTCATCTTTTTTTTTTTTAAGAGAGAGAGAGAATTTTTTAATATTTATTTTTTAGTTATCGGCAGACACAACATCTTTATTTGTATGTGGTGCTGAAGATCGAACCCAGGCCGCGCGCATGCCAGGTGAGCCTGCTACTGCTTGAGCCACATCCCCAGCCCCAAATGTCATCTCTTTCACAGTGGCTTTGCCATCATCTCCCAGGAACAAGAATGGGGAGGGTGCTTGTTCTTGCTTAAGCCTGGTGCTGGGCACACAGTCTCAGCAAAGATGGAGGAAGCAGCTGGGTGGTAGAGCATATGCTGAGCATTCACAAGGCCCCGTTCCACCCAGCATCAAAAAAAAAGTTAATGGTTGACCTTTGTCCCCATAAAATACATGTGGTCTTTACTCCCAGTATCTCAGAATGAGATGGTATTTGGGGAAGGTCTTTTGTTTTTAGTTGTACATTGACACAATACCTTTAATTAATTAATTAATTTTTTTGGACTGGGGATTGAACTCAGGGGCACTCAACCACTGAGCCACATCCCCAGCCCTATTTTGTATTCTATTTAGAGACAGGGTCTCACTGAGTTGCATAGGGCCTTGCTGTTGCTAAAGCAGGCTTCAAACTCACAATCCTCTTGCCTCAGCCTCCTGAGCCGCTGGGATTATTCACTTATTTTTATGTGGTGCTGAGGATCGAACCCAGTGCCTCTCATATGCTAGGTAAGTGCTCTACCACTGAGCCACAACTGCAGCCCCCAGAGAAGGTCTTCAAAGAGTAATAAAGTTAAAATGAGGTCATTAGGTAGGTGCTAATGCAATCTAACTGGTGTCCTTATAAAAAGAAATATGGACACACAAAAAGACACAAGGAATGTGCGTGTAGAGGAAAGACCACGTGAGGACACAGCGAGAAGGTGACCCTCTCAGGGGAGACAGCCCTGCCAGCACTCCGATCTCTGACATTCAGCCTTCAGCCTATGGGAAAATAGATTCATGCTATTTAAGCCACTACTCTTGATAATTTGTCCTGGCAGTTGGAGCAGACTAACACAGGGCATCATGGTGATCCCTGAGGGGTAAGGGAGGGGGGCTGATGACCAGTAACCTGTGAGCCAGGCATGGTGTCACCTGCCTGCACGTCCCATCTACTCAGGAGACTGAGGCAGGAGGATCACTTGAGCCAGGAGTTTGGGACCAGCCTGGGCAACATAACAAGATCCTGTCTCAAAAAAAAAAAAAAAAAAAAAAAGAAAGAAAGAAAGAAAAAAAAAAGAAGGAAACTGCAGAGGGGCAGGCGGCGGCGCCCTGGACTGTGGCCAGGAGAGTGAGCTTTGTCCGCGGGAGAGGTTTTTTATTTTTGTTCTACACATCACACTGGCTGCCTTTAGGAAAACAGCCAGGGAAGAGGCCAGGACAGAGGGGAGGCTGTGACCAGGGCGTAGGTGGTGTGAAGGGTGGAAGAGACCAGAGAGAGAACCTAATTTGAAGCTGATCTTATGGCACCTGAGATAGGGTTAGATGGGTTAGGATCAGAGAAAGAGGGATGGAGATGTTGGAAATCTGGGCTGAGCGGTTGGGGACAGTAGTGAACTTGACTAGAGGACAGAGGGTCTTGGGGGACATGATTCAGGGTCCTGTTTTGCCAAGTGAGGTTAGAGGTGAATAAGAGCAGGGTGTGGTGGCAAACATCTGTCATCCCAGCTACTCAGGAGACTGAGGCAGGAGGATCACTAACTTCAGGACCAGGGCTGGGCTGTGGCTCAGTGGCAGAGCCCTTGCCTAGCATGTGTGAGGCCCTGGGTTCGATCCTCAGCACTGCCTAAAAATAAATAAAACAAAGGCATGCTGTCCATCCACAACTACAAAAGGCTTTTTAAAAAAAGTTCAAGGCAAAGGGGAAGGGAGGGGGCAGTCTTTCCTACCCGGAAAGACTGGAATGTGATGTCATCATTACCCCAAGTTGATGTATGAAGACACAAAGGATGTGACTCTACTTTGTGCACAACCAGAGGTGAAAAATTATGCTCTATATATGTAATATGGATTGAATGCATTCTGTTGTCATATATAACAAATCAAAATTTTAAAAAAGATTTAAAATTAAAAAAAATAATAAAAGTAGTATTGACAGGGTTGGGGATGTGGCTCAAGAGGTAGCGCGCTCGCCTGGCATGCGTGCGGCCCAGGTTCGATCTTCAGCATTACATACAAACAAAGATGAAAATTAAATAAGTAAATAAATAAATATTTTTAAAAAGTAGTATTGACATAAATATATAGATATAGAGACCAATGAAATACAAGAAGGTTCAAAAATAAAATCTTCATATTTATACTCAAAAAAAAAAAAAGTCCAGTCTGGCAACTTAGTGAGACACTGACTCAAAAAACTAAATGCTCAGTGGTACAGGTACCTGGGTTCAAACCTAGGGCAAAAGAAAGAAAGAGGAAGGAAGGGAGGGAGGGAGAGGAAAAGAAAGAAAAGAATGAAAGAGATTATTTGATATCTGAGTGACAGAGCAGTGTGATGTGCTGAGGAAGGATGGGGTCCCCAGGTCTGGAGCTCAGGGAAGAGGAAGCAAAGATGGGGAGAGAGGCCTCATTAGCGAGTGGAGTCCTATCTTGGGTGAGATCAGGCGGTGCAGCCCGGAAAATGGCAACAGCCGGCAGGGAATCCAGCAGTTCAGAGAGGCCTGGGCTCTTCAATTCCCCACAAAGCTTCTCAGCCCCTGGGGATGCCCACTGCTACACATGTGACACTATGGAGCAGCTGGGCCTCCTGGGGCAGGAACCCCCTCTGCTAAGGCGGCTGCTGCTGCTGGTGACATTTCACTGAATCCTGGCTTCAAAGTCTCTGCAGGGGTGGGGAGGGAGGGGACCTGGGAGGGAAGACCAGGCGGGTGCAGGGAGGGGAGCCAGGCGGGTGCAGGGAGGGGAGCCAGGCAGAGGTGGCTGCACACAGCCAGCAGCCAGGCACCTTCAGGAGCCCTCAGCAGAGCTCCCTGAGCCCACAGGTGAAAGAGCTGCCTCATCATCTCCAGGGGCAACAGGAGGAGGGGCAGGGTCCCTCAGGTGGCCCTAGGTTTGGGGTCTGGGCTTAGGCCAACTGCTCATATCCTGCTTACCCTCCCTCAGATGTCCAGCAAGGTGGCCATTGGCAGTGACATTGGACAGGCCCGCCGAGCAGTGGAGCAGCTAAGGATGGAGGCAGGCATGGACCGTGTGAAGGTAAGGATTGGGGCAGCTGAGGGAGGCAGGGGAGGGGGCACACCTGGGCGGGGGAGCAGCAGATGCCCAGTCTGGCTGACAGGGTCGGTCTGCAGGTATCCAAGGCAGCCACTGACCTACTACAGTTCTGCACGGAGCAGGCGAAGAGTGACCCCTTCCTCGTGGGAATTCCAGCTGCCACCAACCCCTTCAAGGAGAAGAAGCCCTGTGCCATCCTGTGACCCCATAATTCCACCCCACAGCCCTGGCAACCCAGGGAGCCTCAATAAACATGAAGTGATTGCTTCTTGGGGCACAGCTTGGCTGGGCTGAGACGGGGGGCCAGGGGACAGCGGGCTTGCAGGGACAGGCACACTCCTGACCCACCTCCCTCCCCCACCACCTCTAGAGTCATGGGCACAGCAGCAGACACACCCCTACAGCTCCTGGCTCCTAGGCAGATGCCTGCTCCTGCCACACACACACACACACCTGGGTTCCAATCACCATCACACACCACAATGGCCACACACAGAGGTGCCATTATCCACCTCAGGATTCCCTCCTGCACACACCTGCATGCACGCATACGCTCAGCAGTGGTCCCCGTGTGCACCGCAGCCCTGGTGGGCCACTGTCACATGCCACCCACAGGATCCCAGCCGAGGCAGGGATGTGTCTCAGCTTCACGGAGCACAGAGCCCAGGCCGGAGCATCTGCACAGGTCATCAGGTTTATTTTCTTTTGCTCTTGACACAGAGCATGGCGTCCAGATCATGATCAAACCAGGACCTGAGGGGGGGAGCAGCCCCCTTGGCGGGCCAGAACACAACATCACTTCTCCAGACAAGGGGCCCAGTCCTGGCCGGAGCTGGGACTCTGTGTATCCCGGGCCTGAGGAGCAGGGGCAGAGTCAGCACCAATGGGGGCAAGGTCCCCCAAGAACAGAGGCCGGGGCTCAGCCTGCGGCCGGCAGTACACAACACACATGGCGTCCACTTGCTCAGGCCTGAAACCTCCAGACCTCCAACGACAGGCCCCCAGAGGCGGCCACCACCACGTCGCCCTCAGCACAGATCTGGGAGGACAGGGGACAGAGGAGTCAAGCAGATGGCCCTTCGGGAAGGCTGGACAGGGTGCATGGGGCAGGTCCTTACCCCATTTAGTACATTGTGGTGGTTTCGGGTACAAATGGTCCTTGGTGGGTCTGTGGGCACGTGCACCTGTGAAGGGCAACGGAAAACAGGTCAACAGATGTATTTCTGGCCCATGGGGACCGTGGGGTGAGCACTCTCCTCACCCGGAAGGTCTTGTCGGTGGACGTGGTATACAAGGCTCCCAGCGAGTGTTTGATCCCTGTGATCTGAGACCTGTGGCCCACGTCGAAGGACTGCAGGGGGCAGGTGGGACGAGTGACACTCAGGCAAGGTCTCCTCAAGGCCAGGCCTCCCACCCGTGGCGTTGGGGGCTAGGGTAGGAAGCAGCCCGGGGGGACGATGGGCAGGGAAGTGCCCTTGCAGACCCGGACAAGCTGGAAGCAGCCGTCACAGATGGTGAAGACGTGCAGCAGGCCCCCGTTGTCGCCCGTCCAGAGCTGGGGCTCCTGGTAGGACATGCAGAGCAGGTAGGAGTCCAGCTGCAGGAGGGACCAGCAGGAGAGGGCAGCTCAGCGGGGGGGGGCGGGCCAAAGTCCCTTGCTCTGGGACCCCGGGAGGGCCTGCTCACCTGCAGCCGCTGGAGGACACTGTTGGCCCGGCGGTCGAACACCACGAGGGTGTGGTCCTCGCTGCTGGAGACGATGTGTCTGTCGTCAGCCACGAGCGCCAGGACGGCGCTGGAGTGTAGCCGCCGGCTCTGCAGCTGGGCAGGGCCAGCTGGTGGCACAGGCCGGGGAGGAGGGGGCACATCAGAGCGCCTCAGGGACCCCAGACTCATCTGAACACCCTGGGCCACCACCCCTGGCAAAGACCTCAGTTGGCTTGGCGCTGCCCACAGCTGCTCATCTCTCTCCTCTCTCTAGCCAAGCCCAGGAGCCCAGGCCCCTGCCGGGCCCCGACTCCTAAGCCACCTCCTCCTCCAACCCCACCAGCTCCTCTCAGCTCAGAGAGGAGCATCTTGTCCCACCCTGGTCCCCCGTTCCACTTCTGCCTGGACAAAGAGCTCTCACTGGCCCTTGGATTTCACAAAATTAGGATGAATAAATAAATAAACCATAGAACCATAGAAAAGACTTGCGTAGGCTTGTTCTAGGTGCTTTTATGTAAACTTATTTAACTCACCAATGTTCGTTTGTGTGTATGCATGTGAGTGCGTGTGTGTATGCGTGTGCGTGTTTTACTGGACATCTCTACCACTAAGCTACATCCCCAGTCTTTCTCATTTATTTATTTATTTTTGAGATGGGGTCTTACTGAGTTGCTAAGGCTGGCCTCCAACTTTCAATCCTCCTGAGTCACTGGGATTCTAGGTGTGACACTGTGCTTGGCTCCACCAATGCCATCCCATTCCTTTACCCCATGGGGCTGGAGGGTTATGAAGTGGGGGTTGTGTGGTGGTGCCAGGGCCCCTTGCATGCTAGCAGGAGATGCTTCACCACTGCCCGACACTCTCAGCTCATGACTTGGATGTTACAGGAGGGGAAACTGCCTGGAGTCACACAGCTAGGAGAGAGGGTAAGCCAGGATCTTACCCGACTCTGGGGACTGGCCAGGCTTCCTCTGCATCCCCGTCCCAGTTGCTTGTGGCACCTTCACACGACCCTGACCACTCTCAGGAGTTAGCACCTTGTTAGGTGACTATCACCCCAGCTAGGCTGAGACCAGAGTGTTCCTTTCCCAATATGACTCTGGAGACCCTAGGTGGCCCTGCTTTCCCCACCTGGGCTCCAGAACTCCCAGCCCACCTCTGGGGTCGTAGATGGTCACCTTCTTGTCGTAGGTACCAGCCACCAGGACGTCAGGCCGGTAGGAAAGGCACAGCACTGCTGCCCTGCCCCTGGGGACACAAAGACCACAAGGCTGGGGAGGCGACCTAGCATGGCTCTACCCACCCAGGCCCCCTGCCCAGGACCCCTCACACTTTATCTCGCCGAACTGCTGCCCATCAGCTGCCATGTCCCACAGCTTCACAGTGCTGTCCCAGGAGCCGGAGCACACGCGGTGGTCCTGAGAGGCCAGCGACCACACCCAGCCCTGCGGGACCAGGCACAGCAGTCACCCATGGCTCCCCATCTAGTGAGCTCAGGACCTGCTCCTGCCCACAGCCCAGGGGACAAGCTGGGTGGCACCTTTCTGCTTCTGCAGATGAGGCTCAGAGAGATCAACAGATTCACTCAGAGCCACACAGTTTTTCCTCCCTGACACCCACTTTGACAGATGCTAGGGTAGGTCTGCTTCCATGTGATTATCCCATCTCACAGATGACAAAGTCAGGATCAGAGGAGGGAGAGAGGAGCCAGAGCACGTCCAACCTGGATGAGATCTCGGTTTGGGTGTGGGGGGTCTGTTTGATATTAGAGACAAGGATGGGTCACACCCCCAATCACATTCACACCCAGAGTGCTGGAAACTGAATGGCTTACTCTCACCAAACCCTCTGAGGAAAGCACTGTAATGTGCCCTGCTTTGAGGCTGGGTGGGTTGGTTGGTTTGGGCTGTACTGAGGATTGAGCCCAGGGGTGCTCTACCACTGGCCTCCAGCCCAGCCCTCTTTATTTTTTATTTTCCATCAGGGTTTCCTAAGTTGCTAAGGCTGGTCTCAAATTTATGGTCCATTTGCCTCAGCTCCCTGAGTGTCCACCGCTGCACCTGGCTCGCACCCTGATTTATAAATGATGAAAATGGACACAGAAAGGTTGAGTCTCTCACTCAAGGTCACATAAATAGGGTGTAACAGAATGAGATGCGAATCCAGCCCCCAGTCTGTCAACTGTGGGCCTGGATGACTGGTAGTGGCCCCACCCCTCAGTCACTTCTCAGGATAGTCATGCTGAGGCTGGCTGATCCCAAAGGGAAGCCTCACACTGCCCCATACTTTACCTCTTGAGATTTACCTGAATCTGTTTTTTTGTTTGTTTGTTTTTATTTTTTATTTTTTTGTGTGCTGGGGATTTAACCTAGGGGCACTTTACCACTGAGATATATCCCACCCCTTTTTATATTTTCAGAAATGGCCTTGCTAAGTTGCTGGAGCTAGCCTTGAACTTGTGATCTTCCTCCCTGAGCCTCCCAAGTTGCTGGGAAAACAGACCTGTGCCATCATGCCCAGCACACCTGACCTCTTCTGAGCACCTATTGTGTGCAAATCCTGAGGTTCATGCATTTTCATATTAATGCATAATTCATCTCCATTCATCATCCTACTAACTGACCACTGGACAGAAGTGGAAACTGAGACCCAGAGTATCACACATCTCACCCAATGTCACACCAACAATAGCAGAATGAGATTCAATGTTACAGAATCCAGCATCAAAACCCAGGCCCTTAACCACAGCACCCAACCCAGGCCTCATGCGTCTTCCTCCTGTCCCCTCACCTTGTGGGTGCTATTCTGCTGAGTGCCCAAGGCCTTGACCAGAACTTGACTGGGCTCTGCCCCCAGCTGCCGCAGGTCCCACAGGTTGACATTGCGATCTCGGGAACCCGACAGACAGAGTGTCCCACCCTAGGAGGGGAGTAAGTTGATGTTGTTGGAGCCATTCTGATCCACCCCTGCCCGCCCCCCCACTGAGCCCACCTCACCTGGAGCAGCAGCACAGTGTCAATGGAAGCAAAGTGCCCATCAGCCAAGCAGAAGTACTCAGCCCGGCGCCCATCCTCTGCCCAGTGGGCCAGGTGCTGCTCCAGCTCAATGCAGGCTGCCGGCCAGTCAAAGTCCTCCTCTGTGGGACACCATGAGCAGGTTCCCCAGTGGGCACCAGCTGGCAGAGTCCACCCCTGGTTTCCAGGGATCACAACCTACACCAGACTTGAACAGAATCCCACCTGAACCTCTCACCTACCCCAAGTAGGCCAAGCTTCAATTCTGGGCCCACCTACATACCCACCTCTCAGGCAGGTCTAGGACCTTACAGAACTTGGGACCTCAAGACTACTTTTTCAGGCCTACCCTTACAACCCAACCCTGAGGGACAGCAGCCTCAGGAAGTTAAGGTCCTGTCTCACCCCTGGCTGAGATCTGACCTCAGCCCCTCAATCCTCAGGCTGGGAACTCATGACAAATTTTCAGCCACCTGAATCAGACCCAGGGAAGTGTTTCTCCAACTACTATGCATGAAGCTGGGAGCTTTGTAAGATGCAGAATCCAAGGGGGGTGGGGCTGTGTAGTTCAGTGATAAAGTGCTTGCTCAGCGTGAATGAGGTCCTTGGTTCCATCCCCAGGACAGGAGACAAAAACAGAATCCAGGTACCAAGTACAGAGATTCAATGGGTCAGATGGAAACACCTTGAGAATTGCTGATTCAAAAGCTCCTGCAAAATCAAAGCTTGCAAGTGAGGGTCATCAACCATCCAGCTTGTTACTCATGTTGGCTCAAGGGCTTGATGATCCAATATCAAGATCAACTATATTGGGGCTGGATTTTGGCTCTGTGGTAGAGCACTTGCCTCCAATGTGTGAGGCACTGTGTTCTATTCTCAGCATGGCATATAAAAACTAAAGGTCCATCAACAACTAAAATAAATAAAGTTTTTTTTTTGTTGTTTTTTTTTTTTTTAAAGATCAACTACATCAATTCAAGATCTCCAGGCTCTCTTCTTCCTTCTCAAGGACCAATGAACTTAAGGGCAGGAGGAGTGACCATCAGCCCCTGCCTAAGATGACAGGCTAGACCCAGGACTTGAAGATCTGAGATTGCTATTATCGAGGATCCCAGCCCCTAAGCCCTAGGCGTGTTGCAGGCTCTAGACTGGGAACCCCTGCCTCTGTTCTCCAGGGTTAAGTCTCTAGGGCTCAAGGGATTTGGCATCACCAATTGCCACCTCAGCCTGAGAATTCCAGGCTTACTCTCAGTCCAAGCACAGCTCGGGTTACTCCGAACCAGGTGTCAGGGCCTTAGTACCAGAAAACCCCAAGCCTCAGAATCCTTAATAGTGAGTTCAGGGACCCCGGTTCCAAAGGTATCAGGAACCCACACGTGTCTGCCTCATGGTCCACCCAAAGATCAGGGACTGTGGCACCATCAGAAACTACCTCAGGCTCCAGCCAGGGCCAAAACGCCATGAAGCCTGTTCCAAGAGCTGTGCCCACATCAACCCAGGTCCCTTTCCCCCCACCCCAAGCCTGACCTGGGAGGGCGTCCCTGGCCCCTAGGTGCGCGCACCTTCTACCACCGGGTAGGGCGCGCGTACGCGGCGCTGTGCGCGTAGCCTCCAGGTGACATGGTCACGCACGAGGTCGCGCAGCGTGTGGCACACGCGCGGCAGGACAAAGAGCACCAGGCGCGCATCCAGGTAGGCGCAGATCTCAAGCAGCAGCTCCGGGGGAAGGCTCAGCAGGCCCGGCGTACCCGCAGTCGGGCTCTTGGACGCCGCCTTTGGCTCCAGGGCGCCGGGGGACGCGGAGGGCGTGGACAGCAGGGCGCGCGGGGCAGCCAGCCCGGGTTTCGGCGGGCTGAGTACGCGGGCCACGTAGGCCTCGGCCTGGGCGTCGGGGTCGGGCTCCGGCTCCGGCTCCGAGTCATCGTCCCAAGCGCGGGGATTATCGAACGGCCCCGGGGGAAGCTCCATGGCGACCGGTGGGCGCGGCCCGCAGAGCCCTGTCAGCGCCAGGCTCCGCGTCCTGTCTCCTAGGCAGCGTGGAGACACTTCCGGCGCTGTCTGATGACGTTGCCGGCCGGAACCGAGCGGCTCGCGGGGAAACCGGCCGAGGCCCTAGACCCCGTCTCTGAAAGCGTCGGCCTTGAACTGGAAAACCCAGGCTCACGGTACCGCGTTTTTAAACGAGCACTTCTGTTGTACCTTGCGGAGCCAGTTTTGTCCTGAAGGTCGTCCCCGCGCCGCAGCTTTTTCGCTTGCCCCAGTACCACAGGCCGGGTGCCGGGACGAGCCTGCAGAGGATACCGCTCCGTTGTGGTAGAGCATCGGCCTGGCAGGCGCGAAGCGCTGGGCTCATCTCCAGCAGCACACTCACACACCAAAAAACCAAAACCGAAACCGTGGGCTGAGCATATAGAGCACTGGCGTAGCGTGTGGGAGACCCTAGGTTCCACCTCCAGCTCCGAGGCGGTCGCTGAGGAATAGGAAGTTCCAAGAGGCTGCCTAGCAGCACCCTGTGGGCTATGAAGGCGACTTCATTTTGTATATGACTTTTTAAAATTGTAGATGGACACATTACCTTTTTCTTTATTTTTATGTGGTGCTTAGGATGGAACCCCTGCCTCACGCGTGATAAGCAAGCGATTTATCACTGAGCCACAACCCCAGCCCTGAAGAATGACACCTAAGGAGCCAGGAAACATTTTGGTGCTCTAGGGCCACCGGGTGGGCTGGGCCAGCAAAACCCTGTTGGAGATTTTTGTTTTTGAAACAGAATCCTGCTATGTTGGCCAAGCTGGCCTTTAACTTGGAATCCTCCCACCTCAGCCTCCTAATTAGCTGGGATTGCAAATGTACACCCCTGGGACAGCAATTTTTGTCTACAGACAAGAATTGTAATCCCAGCAACTCTGGAGGCTGAGGCAGGAGGATTGCAAGATCAAGGACAGCCTCAGGAATTTAGTGAGACCCTAAGCAAGGCTTTCCCTTTCCACATTCATCCTTATATCTTATAAGGAAGAAAACAGGGTTGAGGTTTCAAGTTAACGCTTAAGCCAGGGATGGTGGTGCATACCTGTAATCCCAATAACTCCGGAGGCAGAAGCCGAGGCAGGAGGATCATGAGTTCAAAGGCAGCCTCAGCAACTTGATGAGGCCCTGAGCAATTTAATGAGAACCTGCCCTGAAATGTGTTTTAATTTAAAAGACTGTGTGGGAGTCCTGGGGATGTGATTCAGTGATAAACACCCTCGGTACTGAAAGCAATAAAAAATTCTTACTTTTTGGGTCCCTCAATTACTTCCTGACTGTAGTTCTGTTCCCATTTCTAAAGCACCCCAGGCCCTCCTCCACTACCAAAGCCAAGGACACAAGAAACTAGAGACCAAAGGTTTCACAAGAAACTGATCTTTACTCAACAAAGTTCTACACAAGTGGAATCTCACGCCACCTTGGCGCCAATCCCCAGCACAGCACGGTAACAAATGGACAGACCTGGGAGCCTGCAGGGAAAAGAGGGTGAGGAGGGACTTGGGGCAAGGGGAGAGGGACTGTGGATCAAGGCCAATCTGGGTCCACAGCCCTAGACAGGGAATAAAGTTGAGAAGCTGAAACTTCATTGTGCAAAAACCAACCAAAAATAAATTAAAAAATTAAATAGCTTTCTTAAAAAAAAAAAAAAAAGAATAAAAGAAAAGAAAAAGTAAAAGAACCAGGCTCCCCTTCCCTGAAGGTGGTTAGAGCCCCCCATCTTTGATGGAAAGGGGGTTAGCAATTCCATCAGACAGCCAATCCATCCATATACCGCAAGACTCAGTGGAGGATGCTCCAAAGTGGAATTAGCAGAAAACTAAATGGTATTAAAAAGTTTTTTTTCTTTTCTTTTTTTCTTTTTTCTTTTTTTTTCTTTTTTTTTTTTTTTTACAAATGGCTTCCAGAGACCTGCTCAAGTTTTGGAGGGGTAGGGGTGGGGGCAGGAACAGCTCAACTATGGAATGTGCACTAAGTACCCCTTGGAATAGAGGTAGGGCCTGACCCTATCTGAGAAGACACCTGGCCAGGGTAGGATCCAGGGCCTTGGAGGGATAGATGGAACAGGCCATAGGATATAGGACTCCAGTCAAACCCCAAAACACAAGGGGCCCCCAAAGTAGTAGAAGGCAGGAAAGAAAAAAAAAATGACGTGAAGGGGTCTGCAGGGCCCAGTTTCCCAGCCAACTCAGAAATAACTGTACCCCCTTCTCCAGGGGAGCCCCCTCCCACCTTGACTGCACCCTCAACCAATCTGAGAAGGTTCTCTATAGAAGTGCTGTCCCAGTCTGGTGGGGTCTAAGCCCATTGGGCACTGTGATGAGCAGGAAGTCCCAGAGGGACAAAGTGGGGGCTAGGGGCATTCCACCTTCCCTTGCTCCAAGCTCTGGGGTTATTTCTTGCATAAACCTCTGTCCAATATCATCACCAGTTAAAGACCCCCACTCACTTCAGGGGGTTCTCAGGAATGCAGAGAACCAGCCTGCCCTTGAAGCTCCTTCCCAAAAGAGACACAGGGCTAGGTACTAGCAGCTCTGTCCCAGCTCCTCAGGAAAGGAACGCCCCAGGCCAGTGCTGGGAGCACAGGGAGCGAAATGGCGAGTTCGGACCAGCTCCGGCCACTCTGGTGGTCCCCACTCTGCTGGCTGGGATGGGACTAAGATGGGGACACATTGGCTGAGGCTGCCACGAAGCTGGCAGGGAAGTGTATGGAGCAGGTCCAAAGCGTGCGCGTGCTGACCGGGCGGCCTCAAAGTGGCCATCTTCCTCCCCCCATCCCGGCTGAGGCTCCCCCAACCCCCCCAGCCCTCCCCAATCACCGCCGATTCCGGCAAAACAGCGGAAGCTTCTTATACTCTAGATGCAGGTTACACGGAAGGCCGTACGGCTTAACTCAGGGGTTCACTAATTCTACTGTCTCCATGCAGTCGGGGAAATGGTGGGGCTGCTGGCCCAGCCTGGCTGGCTGCGGTGCCTGCACATGCGTGTGGCCATGTGTGTGTACGCGTCTCTACAAGGACCCCCCTCCCCTCCTGCGATCCCCTCGCCTCATCCAAAGCCGGATTCAGTCGGCTGTGTTGATTCCTCCCTCCCATGTGGCTGGCCCAGGTGGGCTGCCTGAGATGACCCCATTAGAGCCTGGGGGCTCTTGCCTGCCAAGAAGTCCCACCCCCCTCCCTGTTTGTAGGATGAGCGTGGAGGCCCCACCCACCTGCCCAAGCGCCGGCCACACAGGCCTAGTGGGGCAAGTGGACGGTTGGACGGACTGGGAAGGCGTCTGGATATGGGTCCCGCTCACTCCTCCCTAACCCCCCTGGAACAGGGCACAGCGACTTCTGGACGCAGCGTGCTCCCCAGCAATCCCTCAGACGATGAGGCAGACAGAAACCTGCAGGGGGAAAGGGAGGGTCAGGGCCTGCGTGGGTTTGGCCAGTCAGCTCTGGGTGGCAAGACCTACTCACTCACCTGACAGTCTCCACATGAGCCTAGACCCCATAGAAGGCTGCCAGCCTCTCCTTGAGCAGTGGCGGGAACTGCTCTGAGAATTGCTGCCAGTTTTCCTCCCCAACTTGGTCTTTGAAGCCATGGAGGATCTGTGGTGAGGTAGGGGTGAAGGGTTAGGGTTAGGGCACAGCCAAACTTGGCTTTGTACCCCTATGGCCAGAGATTGCTCCCACCCTCTCCAAGGAAAGAATCAGGGCTGAGCTGGAGCCTCACCTTATAAAACATGTCCCTAAGGTCATCCTTCGGGCTCACCCAGGAGGCTACAGCGTCGCAGAAGAAAATAAAGTCCTGAAACGTGACGGATCCCATGTGAGGGACCGCCCAAGCCAGCTCCCACCCTGCCCTCAGAGCCCAGCTGCCCGACCTGCACAACACCCCCGGGGTTGACACCAATCATCATGCAGATGCCCCGGAAGGCAGAGTCCTTCTCCTCGTTGTCCCTGATGTTCCTGAGGGATGTGCACCTGCAGGAAGGTAGGCAGCGGGTCAGAGGGGGGGACTGGCGCTGAATGTACAACAGTGGGGGACAGGGGAGCAGGGCCTCAGGGGTAGCTCTGGGTCATGCATCTGTCGGGGGTAAGCTAGGGCGGGGGCACAGCCAAGGGAAGTGGTCAGGCCTGCCTGTCCCACCCACCCCACTGCCCAGGCCCCACCCAGGAGGGCACACACCAAGGCCGGATGAACTGCTGCAGCATGGGTGCCACCTCCTGTGGGCACACGTAGCCCAGGCGGCCAATGGTGATGGCTGGAATGGCAGAGGGACTCGTCAGGCGACCTGCAACCCCGAGTGGCCCCGGGACGGTACGTGGCGGGGCCTCTGGTACGAGGCACCGAGCCCCGCCCCATGGGCCCCAAGGGAATGGCTCCTGCAGCCAGCCTGGGCCCCTAAGCATGGCCCAGCCTGGATCTCTTCCAAGGTCTCCCTGAGGCCAGCATTTTTCTTGGGCTTCTCCCAGAACCCCTTTCTAGATACCAGACACCCCTCCTGGTTTCTTTCCCAAGATTTTCAATGGCTCCCTTCCCAGTGCAGAACCCCACCTCAAAGAGGAAGGCAAGGGGCAGTGGCCCAGGCCTGGCACCCACCTGTGTTTTCCAGCAGTGTCTTGGGTGTGTTGGGCCTGTTGATTATCTCCACCAGATTGCTGAGGACCATCTGCACATAGGGCTGCATCTCTGCCCCTAGGGAAGCAGCCAATCAGAAACCTGCACAGCCTACTCCACCCACTCTGAGCCAATCAGAGGTATGGCCCCTCTACCTCACTGACCCCAGTTCCATCCCTAGACTGGCCAACCACAATTGCTGAGGGCACAAAGGCCCTTCTCTTGCTGCTCCTCAGCTCAGAATCATGGTCAACCAGAGACAGACCCACATCCTCCAAACACCAGAGGCTCCCCTGCAGTCACCACTGAATTCCATGATGACACCACACCACCCAGTACTCCTTCAGGAAAAGAGGCCAAAGTCACCCAACCAATCCAATAGGGCTTTCAGCAACTACATAACACAGTCCAATACAAACAGCCCTCCTGTCCCGCCCTTTCGGGAAAGCAAATCACAAATGATTTTTCAGCCACTTGGCTCCAACCCCAAGGGAAACCCAGAGCAGTTCCATGAGGAGACATGGCCGGCCTGCCCTCTTTCAGGGCACTCACCCATCTGCATGCAGATCTCCCCGATGGCCCACGTGGCATTGTTGCAGACAGAGATGAATTCAGGGTTCAGGTTGGTGCCCAGGATGGGCATGAACTCAGCTGGTGGAGAGAAACAGGAGTGCTGAGAAGGAAGGCCAGCCACGGTAAGCTCCTGCAACTAGCTGGGCAAGCCCATCAGACAGTACGAACACATCCCAGTACGGTCACGGTTCTCCCACAGTGTGTCTCCATCACTTGAGGCCAGGGCTGGGGTCACAGGTTGAGGGCAGTGACTTACCAATACAGGGCTTGACATGGATGAAGCAGGCTTTGGTGAGGTCTCCCAGGAGGGCAAAGGAGCTCTGTCGGACCTCAGGCATTGAGTCCTGGAGCAGGAGAAGGGACAGTGTAGTACATCCTGGCCCTGAACACTGATTTTTCCTTATTTTATTTAATACTGGAGATGGGAATAAGGGGAGTTTCCCACTGAGCTTTACCTCTAGCCATTTTTATTTTGAGATACTAAACTGTCAGCAATTTAGTTGAGGTCCTAAGCAATTTAGTGAGATCCTTCCAAAATTAAAAGGGCTGGGGATATGGCTCAGTGGTATAGCACCCTGGGTCAAGATCCACAAAACAACAACAACAACAACAACAAAAAAAACTCATTATAATCCTTCTGCCTCAGCCTCCTGAATAGCTGGGGTGACGGGAATGTGCCATTGCTCAATGCTATCCCTTAACCGCTCTAGTCTCCTGCTCTTTTTTTTTTGTGTGTGGGGGGCTACTGGGGATTTATTTTATTTAGAGACAGGGTCTCACCGAGTTACTTAACAGCTCACTTTTGCTGAGGCTGGCTTTGAACTCACCATCCTCCTATCTCAGCATTCTGAGCTGCCGGGATTATAGGTGTGCACCACCGCGCCTAGCACTAGTCCCATGCTCTTGTCCCCTTTCAGAGTGTGGATATGGCTCAATAGTAGAACACTTGCCTAACATGCTTGAGGCCCTAGGTTCCATCCCCAGCACCACCACCACAACTAAAAAAATCCAAGTGGACTAAACATACACAGAATGTTTTCCTTGACATCCTTTCTTAAACAGTTCAATTTAACCAACTATTTGCATATCACTGACATTTTTGTAGATGTCACCTAGAAATACCAAGAATGTTCTTGGGTGTGTGTGCGGGGCAGGATGTGTGCTTTCAATTCTTTTTTCCTCGGTACTGAAAATTGAACCCAGCTGCACTCTACCAGAGCTATGCCCCCACCCTTGTTTGCCATTTTTTCTTTTTTAGTGGGACTAGGGATTAAACCATGGATGCTATATCACCTAGCTATATCCTGGCCCTTTTATTTTGAGATAGGGTCTTGCTAAGTTACCCAGGCTGGACTGGAACCTACAGTGCTCTTGCCTCAGCTTCCCATGTTACTGGGATCACAGACATGCACCACCATGCCTGGCTCAGAGCCTTTTTTAAAGGCCCTCTTTCTCTGATGTTCTGTGGCACAACTTATGGCCGAGTCCCCCAGGGAAGCCCACATGGGCTACTGAATGTTGTCACTGGCCAGGTAAAGGACTGCTTCCCTGCCACTCCTTGGGGATAGCAGGGATGGGGTGTGGCCTGCTTGGGGCATCACCCACCTGCATACATTGGAAGAGCAATGTCATGATGTTGCTTCGGGCCACCAGCTGCTCCACGTGGCCACCCAGGCCCTCGGCCAGTCCACTGAGCAGGTCCAGTGCCACAATCATGAAGTCCTTGTCTGGGGCCTCATATTGTTCAGGGTGCTGGGTGTACATCTGGATATAGGTGGGGGTGGGGAGGTGGGTGAGGGGAACAGGCTGGGGCCTGGGCAGCAGCAGCAGCGCTGATGGGTGGGTAAGTGGGTAGAGGATGCTCACCATGGCCTGGGCCAGTGTCTTTTGCACCAGGGTGACACAACGTTGGTAGACAGGCTCACAGTAGGGCAAGAAGCCGCTCTGCAGAGCGGTGGCCACCGATGACAGGCACTGGCAGGGAAGAGGAGGTGAGGTGAACTCGGGCAGGAGATAGTGGTCCTAGGGGAGGGGACCTGAGCCACTCACCTCCAGCAGGGGGAAGAGGTCCTTGTCCTCATCCTTGAGCTCGTTCCATTTCTGGATCAGCGGGGGCATCAGTTTCTGGATATATTCCTGGAGGGGGAGTGGGAAGTTGGGCTCCCTGGGTTGAGTGGGGGTCTGTGACTTAAAGAAGGCTGTCACCTGAATGATGAGACCTGGACTCCTGCCGTGGCTCACGGGGCTCTGCAAGGCCTCACCATGCAGCCAGAGGCCCTTCTTGTTCTCATCTGTTTGTCCAGAGCATTATCCTCTCAACCCTTGCCCCCACCCAGAAGCCTGGATTGGCACCTCTGGTTCCCACAGGCCCCTGCACTCCCGGAGCACAGCACTTACCATGCTATCTCAAAACTGTCTGTCTCCCCCCTAGACTGGGAGCAGAGCGAGGGTGGGGACCAGGTGGGTCTGTCTGCCTGTTGCGGACATGGCCACATCCCTGGCGTGTGACAAAGGGTCGCCGCCAGGTCACCAGATGCCAAAGGGCACCAGGATGGGGAGTAGGGGGCTACTCTGGGGTCTCACCGGCTGGTTGAGATGGTGGCCCACAGAATCAGCCAGAGTGCCGATGGCATCGTAGAGAATAAGCAGGTTCTTGTGCTGGTACTTGCCAAAGGCAAAGACAAGGGTGTCCAGGATGTAGCTGAGGTAGGGCACCAGCTCTGTGCAGGCCTCCTCCTCCAGGGTAGCGAAGGCACTGGTGGAGGGGGTCAGGGTGGAGGGCTTAGTGGACCCTGGCATGTGGTACTCGTCATGCAGTTGGGAAGGGTGCACATAGGATCAGCCAGTACGAATACAAGAGAAATCAGGGCCAGGTCAGCGGTCACAGGTGTCATCACTTCCCAGAAAGCAAAGAGACCAAGAGGGGGTTGCTGCAAGCTCAGGGGTTAAAGATCACCTGCAGGCTGCCTCCTGCACCCTCTTGTTGCCATCCAGGATGCGCTTGAGCAGCTCTGTCATCAGAGGCTTGAGGTGCATGTCTGGGGGCTGGCTGACCACCCAGTGGGCATAGCGGCTCAATGTCCAGCAGGCGATGGAGCGGACCAGGGCCTTCTTATCTGATAGGCACTGGATGAGGTGTGGGATGAGCTCAGGCAGGTAGGGCACCATGCCCTGCATGCAGCCTACAGGGATCAGGGGACAAAAGGGGATGGTTTGATTGAGCACAGCTAGGCCCAGGCATACCAACCCTTATAGAAAGAAGGAATGAGCCCCACCTGATAGGTGAGGAAACTGAGGCTCTAAGGTTCATAAATGGCCCAGAGTCATTTCACAGAGCTTAAGAAAGGCAAGGGCAGGATGGGAGACAGAGCAGGTATATGGCATCTGTGGGACATGTTATCCAGTCACTTATCAATTCAAGATCCACAGGACCGCTGAGCTCATCAGCTCTATGGGGCAGCCCAAGGATCCAGACGGATGGGAAGTACTTCTCACATGAAAGAAACCATTCTTAGATGTTTATGCATTTTCTTTTACTCTTCATCTTCCCTAATTTTTTCTGATAATGGGAATGAAAACCATACTAGGCAAGTGTGCTAGGAAAGTACTCTATCACTCAGCTATACTTTCACACCTTCTCTTTTCTTAAAATCATGAACATCAGCTGGATGTGATGGTGCATACCTGTAATCCCACTGGCTTGGGAAACTGAGGCAGGAGGATTATGGATTCAAAGCCAGCCTTAGCAATTTAGAGAGGCCCTAAGCAACTCAGTGAGACCCTGTCTCTAAATAAGATATCAAAAAAAAAAAAAAAAAAAAGGGGGGCTGGGGATGTGGCTCAGTGTTGGAGTATTCCTAGGTTCAATCCCTGGTACAAAAACAAAACAAAACAAAACAAAAAACCATAAGCATCAGCTGCACACCGTGATGCCTATAATCTCAGCTACTTGAATGAAGCAAGAGGCTCACATGTTGGAGGCCAGCCACAGCAATTTAGGAGACCCTGTCTTAAATAATAAAGGGCTGGGGGAATATAGCTCAGGGGGAATGTACCTGGGTTCAATTCCCATACCACAAAAAAGACATGAGGATCACATTTAGTGTATATGTGGCATCGAACCCAGGGGTGCTCTATTACTGCGCTACATCTCCAGCAGTTTTATCTACCTACCTACCTACCTATCTATCTATCTATAGTTGTAGATGGACCCAATACCTTTATTTTATTCATTTTTTAAAGTGGTGCTGAGGTTCGAATCCAGTGCCTCACACATGCTAGGTAAGCACTCCATCACTGAGCCACAACCCCAGCCCTATTTATTTATTTTTTCTTTCTTTATTTAGTGATTTGGCTTTCAAAGTAATCTTACATTCATTCATTCTCCCCTTTCATATTTTTTTTTAGTTGATGGACCTTTATTTTTTTTAATTTATTTTAAATTTATCCCTCCCAAGTTGCTGAGATTATAAGGTGTGCCACCATACCAGGCAGAGCACCACTTTCTTACCTCAACAGAACACTAAGAATAACTTATCCCCCCAATTATCAAACACATAAGATTTGTTCTTACCAGCCTGGCACCACCTCCTCTAGTTTTGTCTTCCCCATCAACATGAAATGCACCTAACATACAAGTACATTGTTTTGAAAATGACAAATCCTATTAACACGGGATGCAGTGCCCAGAAACCTTTTCTTAGGAAAAAAATAAAAACATTTTTTTGGTGCTGGGGTTGGAACCCCAGGCCTCTCATATGCCAGGCAAGTGCCCTATCACTGAGCTCCACCCCTTGCCCTCCTCAGAAAAAATTTAAAAGCTCTCTAGCTTGAGAGTTCCTGCTCCCATGTTTGAAGTGTTTAGGACAGCTCTGTTTGCTGACGTGGTCACACATGACACCTGCATCAGACTGCCATGCTTTGTGTCCACCACTGAGCCCTTCCATTTTTGTCAGGATAGTCTCGCAGCCAGGATCAGGTGTGACATTCTGATGCACCTGGGTGACAGCAGGGAAATGGTGGTATGGTCATCTCTGTGACCCTCATTTTCCCCATCTATGAACTTGGGGTTCTGGCACGCACTTCAGCAGATGGTGGTAATTGGGCAAGTTCATTGATGGGGACCCAGCCTGGGTGGCCCTACTGTGAGAGAAGCACTGCAGAGGTACCTGCTGTCACAGCTGCAACTGCTGCAATTACACTTACAACATCGCTGACCTGCCTGCTGGAGAGAATGCATGTTAGGGTTTTGGAGATTCCTTGTGTGACCACAGGCCAAGGGGATGACTGGGACTCTAGAGGGGTCTGAAGAATGCTGAGCAGGCCTTGTCAGTGCTGTATCCAGTCCCAGACTCTGGCCAATGTGCAGGAAGTATGGACAAGCCAGGGGGCACACCCAGGATGAGGGTGGACAGAGGACTCACCCTCAGCGATGGCGCCCAGCACCAGGATGCCTGACTCTTTGACCACCCACTCAGGGTGGAACAGGAGGCCCTTGAGCAGTGGGAGGAGGTGAGGCAGCAGCTCCTCCCGAAAGACATTGGCGAGGACATCCAGGGCAGCCGCTGAGCACTTCCCTGAGGGCGGACAATTGGGGGATGGGATGAGGAATACTCAATGTGCGGGAGGCTGACCCTGCTTGACTGGGGTGGGGGTCAGTCTCCCCAATGAGATCATGGTAAGTTCTTCATGATCTGCCTGCATCAGCATCTTGTCACTTTCAGAGAGGGATCCCAGGGCCTGCCACCTCACCCCCAGGGCCGGCCGAGCCACGCACGCACTCAGATTCCAGTCGGACAAAGCATCATCGTCGTCATCATCCTCTGCATCCTCAGAACCATCAGGTCGCTCGGCCTCATGGGGCAGCGTCACTGTTCGTGATTTGTGGAAGCGTGGCTTGATGTCTTGCTCGCTGTCAGGGACTGCCTCATCCTCCTCCACGTCCCCCTGGGGACAAGGCCAGCAGACCACTCAGCACCATGGGGGAAACCCAGCCAACGCCTCTGCCCTACATCCCACACTCAGCAGCACACAGACCCAGACAGACCTTGAGCAGGATGATGTCAATTTCTGAGTACTTCATTCCATTGACCAGGATGGGGATCAACCTGTCAGGAGAGAGGATGTCTGTCATAGTGCAGGGACCCTCATCAGGGGCACACAGCCTGGGCAGGAGGCGGCAGAGGTGTGGGCAGCAGCATCTATCAAGGGGCAGACATTGCCAAGCATGCAGATACTTGTGCATCCTGCAGCCATTCATTTCCCTGTGGGGAATTATCCCAACCTAGTTTCAGCCACCATGGTTAGGTGATACCTCCTTGGCTCCACAGGAAAGCTTTGGCTTGGATCTGGCCACCCAGGGCCATTCCAGACCCCTAAACACACTGAGAATCTTACAAGAGTACCTGGTCCTTATCATGTGATAAGGTATGGTCATGTGACTCAGGCCCTGGGCACCTCCCTAAGATAGCTGAGTCCAGGCCACACTGGGAAAGTGAAAGGCAGAGTGAATGGTCCCTCAACTGGAGCTGGAATTGCAGACTCTTCTAGAACCTTCTCATCCTATTCCCCGAGGGTGTCACATCACTCCCCAGAAGCCACCCCTCTCGGCCCAGCCCCACAGCCTCCCCATATCAACACAGTGATTCAGGGTTAAGCTCATTAGCCAGACAGTGGCACACACCTGCAACCCTGGGGAGGAGGCTGAGGCAGAAAGATGGCAAGTTCCAGGTCAGCCTGAGCAACACAGCCAGACCCTGCCTCCAGTGAAAAAGTAAAAAGGTCTGGGGACGTACAGTGGCAGAGAGCCCCTGGATTCAATCCCCAGAACTGAGAAAATTAAACAAAAAGGGTCAGCTCTAAGACTTTTGTTAAAGATACTACTTAAAAGAATTTCCTAAGCTAAAAAGATGTAGAAAACCACAACAATCCTTGAGGTCATGCCTGAGGATAAAGCCCAATGCAGAAAGATCAGATTTGAGACCAGAGAGATGCCTTCCGACAGACACCTGGATCCAGGATCCAGGCTTCTTTTTTTGTCTTATCAATCTAATTTTTTTAAGTCCTTAAAGCTACAGTCTTAGATAGGCATGAAAGTAAATACACACAGAGGACGTGAACTGGGACAAGCTCAGGAGGTGACCGACCAGAAGGGAAGGCACAGGTACAGCAAGGGGTGGAGGCTAGAGTGTGACAGGGTGGGAGCAACAACACTCACTGGACCAGATGGGAGGCGAGGACTTCCTTGCAGATAGGCTGCTCGGCCAGCGTCAGCCAGAACTCACAAGCCTCGAGGGCCACATTCTCGTCGTGGTCCTGGGTCCTCTGCAGCATGTACTGGAGCAAGTGGGGGAGAAGCTGAGACCTAGCCCAATTGCAGGTGGCTCCCCAGTCCCCATGCCAGCTGCCCACCTGCCCATCTGCACTGGCCTTGGCCATGCACACCTGGATAATGCTGTGCATGTGGGGGATGAGCCTATCAATCCGCACTTCTAGAAGCATCACCAGGGCACGGCACACATTCTTCCGCACCTCAGGGTCATCATCCACAGCCAGGGCAAACAGGTGCTGCAGGGAAGGGGGGGGTCAGCTGCCTGGAGACCTCGGGCCACTTCCTGCCCAACCCCTGCCCAGCAGCGCACCTCAATGAAGGTGTCAATGTTGTCCATCAGCGCCTGCGCCCGGTCCATGATGAACTGGTTCACACAGGCAATGGCATGGGACCTAGCAGGGTGCAAAGATGTGGGTCACCCGGGTCTGGG
Source organism: Callospermophilus lateralis (assembly GCF_048772815.1). Lineage (NCBI taxonomy): Eukaryota > Metazoa > Chordata > Mammalia > Rodentia > Sciuridae > Callospermophilus > Callospermophilus lateralis. Next base: position 214,873,022 of record NC_135305.1, on the reverse strand, counting down.
GTCTGGCCAGCCCACACACTCCAAGACCCTCAGATGCCCTGGGGAGCCACGCCCACCGGATCTTGGGACTGCAGTGCTTAAAGAATTGCAGAAACTTAGGGATCATGATGTTCAGGGGCCTGTTGAGAGCATCACTATCCAGGAGCTCAGAGGAGTCTTCACAGATCTTTTGCAGGGCTCCAAATGCTCCCTGGTGGAGAGGAGAGGAGAGGAGAGGAATAGAGATATGAGTGTGGGTTGCAGGCTAGGCCTAGGTCTCTGGTTGGGCTGGCCACAGCTCATCACCTACCTCACAGGTATTGTAATCCTCGGAGTTGAGCAGGTTGCACAGCTGGGGCAGCAGCTCAGGCCACATCTGCAGCTCTCCCTTGGAAGCAATGGTGGTGATGAGGATACCTGGACAGAGGGAAAAGGAGGCGGCCTCAGGCTGGGTGAGGGCCCGCAGGGACCCCTCCCTTAGCCACCAGGCAGTCATTCACTGGCTTTCCCTAAACTATCCCACAGAAGCCCTCCATGGCTCTACCACATTTTTTCCCAGTAAAATACTGGGAAACCACATACAAGGGCTGAAAGGGAGGGGAGCAACTGGGTGGTCAGAGCAGGCCTCACTGAGGTGGGTTTCATTTATTTATTTATTTTTCAATACTGAGGATTGAACCCAGGGCACTCTTCATCCCTAGTCCCTTTTAGTTTGAGACAGGGAAGGTGCCCAGGCTGGCCTCAAACTTGTGATTCTCCTGCCTCAGATTCCTGAGAAGCTGGGATTACAAGTGTGTGCCACCACGCTCAGCTTCGAGGTGGTGACGTGTGAGTAACAAGCTAAGGGAGGTGAAGTGGGTCAGAAAGAAGGCCTCCTGGTACCTGGGGGGAAAGCATCCCAGGAAGAGGGACGGGCAAAGGTCCCAGGAGAGTTATGGCCTAATGTGCTCACAGAAGGGATCAGAACAGAGAGCAATGGGGAAAGTATGAGAAGAGGTGAGGACAGAGATGACAGTAACAAGTCATGCAAGGCCTTGTGGCCACAGGGAGGGCTCTACTGCCTGTCAGAAATCAAAGAGCAAATCGCAGCAACTATAGAGCCCTGAGGGCAGTGGAGGGGTCCTGGTGTCGAGCTGAATACTGTTGCTGTCAAGGAAGATGAGCATTTAATGCCACAAGATGGCAGTGTCTCCCAAGGGCAGAAGGCTCACTGCTGGACTCATGATTTGAGAAAGGTGGGTTCATAAAGGACACTGATGGCAGCCCATGATGCAGTCCCAGTTCCCCATCTGGCAGTGTGACCTTGACCACATCACCTAACCTCTCTGTGCCTCCATTCTTTGCCCTCGATGGAAATAAAGAACATCAGCATCAGCATCAGCCTGAGCCGGGTGCAGTAGAGCACGCCTGTAATTCCAGCTACTCAGGAGGCTGCCGCAGGAGGATCCCAAGTTCAAGGCCAGCCTGGGCAACTCAGCAAGACCCTGTCTCAAAATAAAATAAAAAGGGCTGGGGGTGTACCTCAGGGATAGAGGGCTTGTCCAAGTATTTTGAGGCCCTGGGCTCAATCCCCAGTACCATGAAAAAAAAACAAAAACAAAAAGCAAACAAACAAAAAGACAGCCACCAGCCTCCTAAGACTATTAGGAATCATCAATGATTTAGTTGTAGTCATCCTATGAGGAAATGGTTCCAGGACATCTCAGGGACACCAAAATCAAGTCCCTTATAGAAAATGGTGTAATATTTGGATATAATACTTTTACACAGCCAGGCACACACCTATAATCCCAGCTATTTGGGAGGCTGAGGCAGTTGGATCTCAAGTTCAAGGTCAAGCTTGGTAACTCTGCAAGACCTTGTCTCAAAATAAAAAATAAAAAGGACTGGGGATGTAGCTCAGTACTAAAGTGCCCCTGGGTTCAATTACCAGCACTCATAAAAAGATACTTAGTACATACACTTTAAATATCTAACAGAATACCAATGCTAGGTACATAGTTGCAATACTGTATTATTTAGAAAATAATGACAGGAAAAAAATGTCTGTTCATATTCAGTACAGGTGCAATTTTTTTCCCCCAGACATTTTCGAATCACAGTTGGTTGAATATGCAGATATGGAACCTGTGGATCTGGAGGACCAACAGTACTGAGAGCAGAGCCTGGTACCTAGAATGAGCTTAGGAAGTCCAGATCCTTCTGCTTAGCTCAGAGTGGGAGCTGAAGAGGTAAGAGCTACTTCTGTAGAGGCAGGAAGCCATGAGAGCAGCACTTCTGATAGGCCCATATAGCTAGTACTATTTTCTTGTTATTGTTGCATTTATTTTGAAGATTTTCTTCCCTTTAGCATAAGTAAATCTGTCTTTTCCTTTGAAATAGTCCTATAAATTTTCTTTAAAATTTCTTTAGCTCTGCAGTCCTTAGGGTGGAGCCCAGGGCCTCATGTGAGCTTGCCTATGCTCAACTACTGAGCTACACCCCAGCCCACAAAACACCTTCTTAGAGGAACAAATGTATTTATCAGTAGTGAAAAGCCTTAAGGGAAAAGGGCTCCAATTAGTTCCTATCCAGCCCTCTTTAACTTCCTGAGGCAATCTGCCAGGCATCAGGAAGGGCCAATATTAACTAATTCATGTTGCATCTGAACCACGACTGGTGAAAGTCAGCTAATGGCTGTCTCCACAAGGGCAGGGAAGCTAGATCCCAAGTGCTTAGCCCAAAATTTTGAACACCAAGTCACTTATCTCCAAAACAAGAACGGCTGGCCGTTTCCAGAGGGAATGGTTCCAGAACACGGACCTGCACTGCCTGGGTTTGTTTCCCAGTTCTGCTACTTACCAGGCAACTCCCTTATCATCTCAGTGCCTCCATTTCCTCACCTGTCAAATAGCAGTGGTAACAGTAGAGCCACAGAGCATTCAGTGAACAGCACCCTGAACACGCTGAGCAGCTTCTGACCCAGAGCCCCCACTGCCCCTTCTCACCGATGGTGGCTCGGATGAGCGAGGAGGCGTCACCAATGTTGTTAAGACACTCCTGTTTGATGAAGTCAGCCACAGGGGGCGGGAAGCTCTGGTAATGTGCCTTCACGTTGTTCTTAAGAATGAGTCCACTGAGAGAACGGGTGGGCTCATCTGTGGGGAGAGGCTGAGGTTCAGGGAGCCATGGGGGTAAGGTGGGGTGTGGCTCACATGGAGGGGCACATACAGCATACCTTCTGATTTGAGTCTGGTCAGGACGAAGATAAGGTAGTTGTTGAAGTCAGGAAACTGGTTAAGTTGTTTGAGTTTCTGCCAGGCTGTTAAGGGTCTTGGGAGACAGGGGCCTTCCCTAGGCAGAGCCCCCTCGCTGCCACACAGCTGAGGACATAAGTGACTGAGGGGACCAGGCCACCAGCCCCTGGGATCCCACTCATCAACCCCTGTGTCCAGAGCAGCTCAGAGCATTTCAGGCTATCAAACGCACACATGGACCAGAGTGGATGCCCCAGCTCCCCAGCCACTCCTAAAGACCCTGGCAGAATAGGAGAGGGCTGGAGAATCCCAATCTGACAAGGGAGGCAGCTATTACTCAGCTCTGCTCCTTAGCATTCAATGTTGCCTGCTTTAAAAGGGGGGCGGGGGTCTTGGAGGTATGTCTAAGTGGCAGAACACTCCCTGCACAAGGCCCTGGGTTCAAGATCTCCAGCATGGCAAAAAGGAAAAAAAAAAGAACCCAAATTTTCACATGAAACTTCTTAATGTTTTAAAGACTTATCTTCCCATTCTGGCAGGACAGGATGAAATCAAATCTGAAAAGGCTGAACTTCCCATCCTGGCTCCCCACTGGTTGTGAGCTTTGACCCTGAAGTTCTTTTGCCTCTCTTAAGCCTCAACATCCCTGTCCACAAGATGGACATAACAGCAACTACTTTAATAGTTAAGTGCTTGAAGAACATTAGGTATTTTCATTATTTTCCATAACAATCCCTGAGCTCTGGGAATGAACAGAGGCACTCAATCCTTGCTTCTTTGTCCAAGCCATGCTCTTTTTGCACATCAGAAAATGCAGGGGGCAGGGAGAGGGGTGTCAGGAAATGGGCCCCTCCTTCTCTGGCCTTCAGAAACTGCAGACATCTGCAAGGTTCCCCCAGCCCCGGAAGGAAGGAAGGATACATCCTGTACGATGCGCTGAGTGGCCGTGTTAGGCGACTGCGAGTCTTTGAGCAGCTGCAGGACCTGCTGCAGGCCCTGCTCGTCTGGCTGCCAGTCCATGGCGCAAGGCGAGCTGCAGGGGTAGGGGCCTGGGTCAGCGCTGGGTCTCTGGGTCTCGGTGTGAGACCCGGGTTGAGCCCCTGAGGCAGGGGCAGACGCATGACGACGGGAGCGCCCTCGGCGGACAGGCGGAGGCCGCCGATCCACACCTGCCCAAGTGCGGGGTCCCCGCCAGCTGCGCCATCCTCGGCCGCGCAGTCGCGGGCTTGGGAGCGCGGGTGGGGGAATATGAAAGCGTGCTATGGGAGGCGGCGGCGGGGCCCGGCGGATCCTCATCGGACCCAAGGTGGAGCCCTCTTCCCACGGTGACCCATGCCGCTGCCGCCCCCGGCTGCGGGACCTAAGGCTTCCGCCTCCCTCGCAGCCGCTGGGCGAGGACCCAGACGCTTCCACATCCAGGGGCCCCGCCCCAGACCGTGATAGTGCTCCGGCCCCCGTGGTGTCCCCGGTGCAAGCACAGTCCCTGAAGATTCTCCTCCCGAAACCAGGCCCACAAGCTCGGCCAGATCCCGGCTGCCTCCTGCCCGGTCTGATCCCTGAGCTTCCCCAGGTGCACCGTCCAAAGTGCTCCGATCCTGCCTAAGATTCCTGCCGCCTCCTCTAACCCGGTACTTCAAGCTCAGCAGACGCCAGACGCCCCCTTTCCCGGACAAGCCAGACCCGTTCCAGTGGTTCCCCTTAATCAGGCCCAAAGCAATGCTGAGATAGGTCTCCGCTGCCTCCGAATGAGAGCCAGCCAAGCTCGCCCAACCCGCGACAGAAGCCCCCTGCACCCGTCCCCGTCGCCAGCCCCAATCAGGTCTGGCCAAGCTTCTCTCCCTCCCACCCTCTGCCCCAGTCAGCAGTAAGCCCTGCTGACGGATCTCTGCTGCCTCCCCCAATCAAGTTTCGCCAAGCCCCCCACCAGTTCAAGTCGGAAAACCCCTACAGCTCCCCCCTATTAGGCCTGGCCGAACTCCCCCCGGAGCATTCCCCTCAACGGATCCCAGCGACGCCTCCCAGTCACACCCAGCACAGCCCTCTAGGCCTAAGACTGACGGCCCTCCCTACCAAACTCAACAAGCCCCCCCCAACTTTCAATACGGCCTCCCTCAATCAGACCCACCAAGCCCCGCCGAAACAGGCCCCCACACACACCCGATCCTCACGACGTCCCCCAATCAGGCCCTAAGCAGCCCCCAGACGCTTCCCCAATCAGATCCCCTCCAGCCCGACCCCAGCCGCCCCACTGGCCCGTTTCTCGCGGAACCCCAACCTGGCCCGGCTCCGAGGCCCCACCCCCAAAGCTCGACTCGGTTTCCCCCTCCCCCGCCCGGCCCGATCTCCCTGCCTAGCCGATCGGGCCCAACCGGGTTCCCGGCCTTTCCCGGTCGGGCGCGGCCCCGACGCCCGGGCCACGCGCAGCGCAGGCCCAGAGCCCGGCGGGGGTGAACGCAAGCCAGAGCCAAGCGGGTCCAGCTTTGAGTGAGGCCACTTACCGGGCCCCGAGCGGCAGCAGCGGCGCCTAGTGCTGCGGCTTCTCCTGAGACTCGCGCGGAAGGAGGGAGCCAAAGAGAAGGAATAAAAAAAACGCGGTCGTAGATGAACCGTTGCGGCTTCCGTACTCCGTTCAAACTGGTCCGGGCGCACCAATCGGAATGCACAGCCACCACACGTGACCGAGCACTAGGGAGACCCTGGCCAGGCCAAGGCCGGGTCACGTGACGGAAGAGTTGCCGCCTCTAAGCCTCTCTGGCCAATTAGTCTTCCGAGCGTCTCGTTTTCTCAGCATCTCACACCCTTCTGACTGCCGCCCTTTGCAGGAGCCAGGAATTGGTAGTGCATGTAGACTTTAGCATGATGAACCCGGAACCCTTCGGTCGGGAGTCAACTGCGCCCTTATCATCTCCCTAAAAACTTAATTGTTCCTCTTTCTCCGCCCCCCATCCAGGGGGAGTACCCTTCATGCGGGAAAAAAAAAAAAAAAAGGGACTGAGTCTGGAGTGAACTTTTTACTCCAGAGACAAAGAAAAAGAGCCTGACACGCGCCGAGTTCCTACAGAGGCCGCCGCCCCATTCTGCGCTATTTATTTTCAATCTGTGTGACAATTTTTACAAGGAGACAAAAAAAGATATAAATTTTTAAATAAAATAAAATTAGTAAAATAAGTACAACAGGAGGCCTAATTCTTTTCCCTACCTGAAGATGAAGGAGATGAAATCCCTTGCCCAAGAAATTTAGGCAAGAGCAGGGTCATGAAGAAGAAATCTTCGTGATCCATGCTCCATCTGAAGACAGCAGGGCACTGTTTTTCCTCCTGAGAGCAAAGCGTTACAAAGAGCTGGAGACCCTGGAAGCTGTCAGGTTTCCTTCCCCTCCTGGCCCTGCGGATATCAAGATGGGCGACCTCCTGCCACTCGGGGCTTCAGTTTTCCCCATCCGTCAAATGTGTATAAGAATAGTTTGCTCCATTAGAGATAGTCCAAGTTAAGCATTACCTGGCAAGCCATAAACTGTTCTTTTAAAGCGTGTTTTTTTACCCCGTGAGGCTCAAGGCCATTCTTTGGCTGTATGCTGTATTCGACCACTCCCTAAACCAATATTTACCGGATGAACCAAGGCTCTAATTCCAAAGGACTAGCCCTCCCCTGAGAGACTATCTGACTTTCAGGAGAGACACAGATCAATGTTTGCCCCAACCTGAAGCGACAGTAGTTAGCCTACTTCCCGTAGGAAAACTCATCCCAGCTCTGTTCATTCATGAAAAGAAAGTATTATGGCCTTCCTGGCTAGGGGAGCGCCAGCTTACACCTAATTTCGCTCCGAGAGCGAAGGAAAACTCCCTAAAGAGAAAGGAGAAGCAAGGATACACACCGTAGCCAGTTCAACTGGGAAGAAACAGGTCTGGAGATACGTGCGGAAGCCACCAACAACGCATGTGCAAAGTCCCAGTCTGTGAGCCCTAGAACTACAAATCCCATGGTGCCAAGCGCCAGAGCAGCCTTTAATGCGCTAGGTAAGAATCAAAAGCCCGGCGGTAGGGGGCTTTTGGGAGGTCTGTAGGGCGGAGTCTGGAATCCCACTGAGATGGATGTTGAGAATGAAATTTGAGGCTGGGATTGGTTGGGGTGATGCAACGAAGTGTGCGAATTATGGGAGCTTTCTGATTAAGGTAGGGCACTGCCCCAGATAAGAGTCAAATGAAGAGGAAGCTTGGGATGCAAGAGACAATTTGTTAATGTTCAACTCCTCCTTTTAATATGGCAAGTTTCCAGCAGTCCTGTGCAAATAAGGGAGTATGGGCAGAACAGAGTGGCCCTTGGTAAATAGGTCCACATGGTTGGCTCTCTGTGGTCCCCAGATTGAAAATTGGAAAGCTGAATCAGGACAATTTCCCTACTTTATGTTTTTATTATTATTTATTTACTTTTAATGGGAATTGAAGCCAAGGTCGCTTTTCCCACTGAGCTACAGCCCTTTTTTTTTTTTTTTTTTTTTTTTTGAGACAGGGTCTAAGTTACTGAGAGCCACATTAATTTGCAGAGACTAGCCTGGTACTTGTGGACCCTCCTGCCCCCAGCCTCCAGAATGGCTGGAATTACAGGGGTGTACCACAGTCTGGCCCCACCTTCCATTTCCAGGGGTGTCACTATGTTGCCCAGACTGGGTTCAAAGCAAGTGCCACCATGCCTGGCTCTTCCCCCTACTTCTTAAGCACCTACTACCTGTCAAGCATTTTGCAAATGTTTTCTCATGCAGTTCTCCCTGCAGCCCTATGAGTGGTAAACTTTTCAATTCAAATAGAAGCCCTCTGTATAAAAAGAAACTCGGGGTGTTGATTCCCAATCGTGAATCTGAGATGGGAGACAAACAGGAGCTCAGCTTACAACATCCTCTTTCCTGAGCATCTCATCAAACTTACTTCAAGTTAAAGGTTGGAGGGTTTTTGTTTGTTTTGTTTTTGTTTTACAGTGGTACCAGTGATTAAACCCCAGGGGTGCTCACTGAGTCACATCCCCAGCCCTTTTTATATTTTATTTTGAGACAGGTCTAAGTTGCTTAAGGCCTTGCTAAGTTGCTGAGGCTGGCTTTGAATTTACCATCCACCTGCTTCAGCCTCTGAGCGGTTGAGATGACAGGTGTGCATCATCCCCACCCCACAAAATTGCCCCAGCTGGCCTTGAACTTGTGATCCTTCTGCCCCAGCTTCCCAAAACCCTGGGATTACAGGCATGCACCACCACACCCAACAATGTCAGTTGTTGTTCATGGTATTGGGGATCAAACTCAGGGCCTCATACATGCTACACAAGCACTGTGCCACATCCCCAGCCCAAGATCAGCATTTAAAAAAAAAAAAAAAAAAACATTTCTCAAGATGTAGCTCAACACTAGCCTAGCATGCAGCAGGCTGTGGGTTTCATTCCTAGCACAAAACAAAAACAAAAACAAAAACAAAACATAGCCCAGCTTCTTCATCAGAGAAGCAATAGCAGTTTCAAACAATGTCAGGGTTAGTTAACAATGTGAATGTGGTCCTGGAGATTGAACCCAGGGTATTGTGCATGCCAAGAAAGTTCTTGACTACTAAGCTACACCATCAGCTCAGGTTCTTACTTTACTTTTAGAACTTGATTTTAGAGATGCTTCCATATTTTTACCCTTTTATGTATAAAAATAGATGATCTGAACCACAGAAAGGCTAAGTGATTTACCCAAAAGCACACAGCCAACAGGCACTAAAATAGATTGAAGGCAGAGCTGTGTGACTCACCAAAACCTGAACTTGATTCTCCTCCCCCTTCACTTTTCCCAGGTTGGGGATAGTGCTGTGCAGGGAGGTGCTTGGACTTTCAGATCCTCCTGTCTCTTGATGTTCCAGAATAGAGGCTGAGCTGCTGCAGGGGCGACCTACTTCTCCCGTTGTGTTTCTTTTTAAAGATCCAGTGGCTGCTGTTGGCTTCTGGCTTCTGGGGAGGAGGTGGTAGGAAAGCCTCCATTAGCTTCCTGTTATCTCCCACCACCCCAGTGCCATCCCCCAGGCCAAAGTCACACCTGGGCCATCTCAGCTTCTCCAGAGGACCTTTGAACCCTCATGGAAAATAAACCAGACAAGTAATGTGTTAGCAGGGAGAGGGGAAGGTGTCCTGCCCCAAAGCCTGTTTGTGGTGTCTTTGACAAGCCAGGCAGTTTCAGCTAAGGGTCTTTGTACCTGCTGTTCCTTCTGCCTAGAATCTTCCAAGAACCATCCTGCCTGTCCTACATCCTTCAGGATTTAGAACAAAATGTCATCTCAGGAGGGTCATCCATAACTCTCTTAAAATCCCCACTTCTTCCACTCTCCTTTGGGACCTTCCTGTGTAGAAGGTATAACCATTTTATGTGTTCCGTGTACTCATTTCTCATGTGTTCCCTTCCCCAACTCAATGTCAGCCACAAGGGCAAGGTATTTTATGTTTGGGTAGCTATATCTTCATGAAATCAAATGCTTGGATTTGTTACATGAGTGAACACTCTCTAACCCATAAACCACCAGGCAGAATCTGAGCAGTCAGATGGGGCATCACTTCCATGCTTTCCCAGCACTTCAGCTGCCAGTCTTTCCTCAGGTCCCCAATTCAGGCTCAGCCATTCTCAGATCTGTCTTTATGCTAATTGATCCGGTTACCTGGGACACCCTTCCTCACCTCCCTCAGGATTCTGATCAAATGTCAGTAAAAATAGACACCTCCCCCCAACCTCTACTCTATCCTTGTTTGCAGTCACCACCCAAAGGGCTTCCCCTTTTTGTTCTTGTTTCTATCCACAAGTGCAAAGAGAAGTGGCCTGCTGCTCATTGCTGTGGTCCTGGGTACCTACAACTGCCCTGGCATAGAATAGGTGCTCAGGAATTATCTGCTGAATGCACAACGTAACAACTTCAGCCCAGTCAAAATGGGCGATTTGTATGTGTATGTGTGCGCTGCCAGGGCCTTTGCACGTGCTAGACACTCACTCTACCCCTTAACTACACCCATAGTCACAGTCAAAATAGGACTATAAAGAGCTGGACCTAAGGTCAGAGGGGAGGACCCTTGGGTCTTGAGGTGAGTCTAAGTCAAGAGGAGGGGATGTGCCCCTGTCCTCCAAACCTCCCCACAGCCCTCCTTCATTGAGCTTTAGCAGGTATGCTGCTTCTTGATGGGGGGGGGGGGGGCCGCGGGCATTTAGTTTCACAAGCGCAAAGAAAACAAACCAAGCACAGGGCTCCGGCACTAAGTCAAGTTCTTTACTTCCCAGAAGTGATGGCTAAGGGGAGGGAGAAGGAGGCTAAAAGAGGAAGAGAGAGAGAGCCAGAGAGAGCAAGGAGCAGGAAGAAAGGGGACAGTAAACCACTGTTCTATTAAGTCTCAGGAGGCAAGTGCTCAAGGTAAAAAAGAGTCCTGGAGAATCCTCCGCGGCTGCGGGAGCACCTCGATTTCCTTCTGTGTACCAGTCCTCGGGGAAGGCTGCCACCGCTGCCGCTGCATTAAATAGTTATGTACATCGCAGAGAGTCCCAGGCCGTGGGCACGTGGGGAGGGGTCATTTCACCAGGGGCCGAGTCTTATCATCGTCACCGCACTGGTGGGCTTTGTACTTTTTCACTTCTGCCATGTACTTGGCCCATGCATCACCTTTACTTGTTAATACCTGTGGGGGTGGAGGTGGAAGACAAGAGGGGGTTGGCAGGGGCAGACCCGCAAGCCAGGAAACAGGGTCAGGACTGTCCTGAGACGGTGACCCCACCACCACCACCACCCCCGCCCCTATCACCCAGAAGGCACTCCCTGGCTTTGAGGCAAAGATATGTGAAGTCAAGTTATCAGGGGCCTTTGTTAAAAGCCCTCCTACTCCACCAGGCATACCCATCCAAGGCAGGATGCGGGACAGGGTTTGACCAGCACACAGGCTGGAAGGCAAAGGCAAGGAGGGAAGCCCCTGCAGCCTGCTCACCTCATCCTCCGTCTTCTGCTTCTTGGCTACTATTCCCGTCTTGAGGGCTAGTTTGTTCCCGCCTCTGCGTTTGCCCACCTGGGTGAAGGGACAGAAGACTGCAAGGGTTACAGGAGCCGGGCCCGCCCTTGGCGGTGCTGAGGCCCACTACACCTTCCTAGCCCGGCCAGGTGGCCTGTCCCGACGCCGCGCCTAGCTCCACCAGCCGGCCGACCTGCGCAGCAATCAGAGAGGAGCACACGCGACTCAGCGCCTGCCCTGGGCCCACGATGCCCAGGCAGTCCTGGGCCCCGGGCTGCCCTCCCAGGGAGCCCAAGGAGTGCCCACCTCGGTGGGGACCAACTCTGTCCTTACTCTCTATGCGAGAGGCCTCATCCTCCTGTGGCAGGGACCACATAGGCAGCAACAGCTCCCTTTATTGAGCACTTACTGTATGCCAAGCCCTGTGCAGAGTGCTATGAATGTTTTATCTCCTTCCATATTCACAATTACCCTAAGATGAGGGTTACATCTTTCCCCATTTCACAGATGAGGAAACAGTCCTTGAGGAGAGCTTGTGCTGGTGACAAACTGTGGAAGTGGATTCAGGGTCAGGTGCCTCTAAGCCACTGGGAGAAGAGCAATCTTAACCACCAAGCAACACTGACTCCCCTGCACCTAGTCTTTTGGGGGTATGGCTATGATGGCCTTTCAAGAAATGAATGTCAAAGGCAGTGACAACCATTGCTGCTCCCATTCATGGAGGGGTACTCAGCCTCCAGTTATCACAACAATCCAGGGCCTGACACCTTCCCCTTTCTCAAAGACAAGTCTCACTATGGACTCACACCTTAGTGTCCTGCCTTCTCCCCTTGCCTGGAGCCTTCCAGAGCTCCAGAGTCTGCAAAGGTTTCAGCAACCTTATCCAGTCCCGCCAACCCTCAACCAGGCATTAGGTGCTACTAGGACTATTCTCAAGTCCCTTTCTCTCTCCCACCTTCTTTTAGTGCTGGGGATTAAACCCAGGGCCTCCTACATGCTGGGTAAGTGCTTTACCACTAGGCTACATCCCCAGCCATCTCATCTTTTTTTTTTTTTTTTTGTACCAAGAATTGAGCCCAGGGACTGGGATGCTTAACCACTGCAACACATTCCCAGCCCTTTTCATATTTTATTTTGAGACAGGGTCTAAGTTACTTAGATCTTGCTAAATTGCTGAGAGTAGCTTTGAATTCATCCTCCTGAATCACTGGGATTACAGGCATGTACCACCACGCCCAGCCCTTACACCTATTTTTAACAGATGAAGAAACTGAGGCTTGGACAGATTAGATCATGTACTAAAACCACACAGGTGGATCCAAGACCTGACCCCATCCTCCAAATCTCAAATCAATAATTTTTCCTTCACATTGCAGGCCTTGATCTCAACACCAGACGCAAAGCAAACTCAGAGTTGATGATCAATATATGTTGCATTTACTTACCACATAGTTTCTCAACTTGTCACTATGACATTTTGAGCTGGATCACTCTTTATTGGTGGTGAGGGAGACTGTTCTACGCATTGTAGGATGTCAAGCAGCATCCTTGGCCTCTACCCATAGATGTCACTAGCACCTCCTCCCCAGTTTTAACAACCAAATATGTCTCCAGACTTTGTCAAATGTGGGGGTGAGAAAAAACATCCTCAACTGAGAACCACTGGGTTAGCCCTTCCTATAAGACAACCTGTGATAACCACTTTTCCAGGATCACCTCATGGAACCCTCACCACATCAGAAGATGTGATGATGTCCATTTTCGCACTAGACAAGGAGGGCAGGCCAGCCCAGCAGCTCTCCACTGCATCCCCAGCACGTAGCACAATGCCCAACATAAGGTAAGATGCTCAATAAATGGACACTGGTTGAATGAGATCCAGAAAAGTCAAGCAGTCTAAGAACGCGGTCAGCAGTCTGAGTCTAAGGCACCCAGCTCAGAAGCGGGACTTGAATTTTCCCCCCTTCCCCACAACTGGGAGTGGTTCCAGTATCCAAAGTCCCGGTACCACTCCAACGGAAATCCTGGCATCCAGATTTCCCTAACCCCAGTGTGCGGCTTCCAATTGAATTCGCGGTTCCTGGTTTCCGCGGAATAGGATCTGGGGGTCCCCAAGCCCGCCCCCAGCCCCCTCTCATCGGGAAGCCAGGCCCCACGTCCTCGGCGGGTGACCCAGATGGCCCCCTCCTCGGGGCGCAGGGTGGATCTGGATACTGGTTCCCATCCTCGGGCCCCGTTTCCCCGGCCAAGGCAGGCCCTGGCGCCCGCCCCCACCCCCGCGGCTCCTTACGAAGCTGAGTGTGGGGCCCGGGCCGCCCTTCCTCTTCGGATCCCCAGGGCCCGCAGCTGCGGTAGCCGGCTGATCGGGTCGCGGCGGGCCCGGGGGCGGCTCCTCCTGCCGCTGCCGCTGCTCCTCCTCCATCTTCCGCTTGAACAGCTCCAGGAAGCTGCCGTCGTTGGCGAACAAGTTCACGCCGCCCGATACCGGGCTCGAACCGGCGCCCGACACCTCATCGTCCCCGCTCTCGGGTGACGTCCCTGGCCCCGACTCAGCCCATCGGCTCCCGCCGCCGCCCGCGGGGCCTGGCGCCTCCCGGCCCGGAGGCTCCGCCCGTCTCCCTCGGGCAGCCATTTTGTCGCCAGGTGCCGCGCAAAGGACTCCGGGAAGGCCGCTTCGGCCCCGCGCTTGGCGCCCGACTTGCTTCGTCCGGAACAATGCATGCCGGGACGAGCGGTCCGGGTCCTCAGGCGTCCGCAGAGGGGGCGGGTTCTGGGGCGGGGCCTGGGGCGGAGCGAAAGAGGGTATGACCTGACCCCGTCGGCAACCTGGAGGCGCCGGCCCAGAGTGTCTTTATGAAATAGCGGTACTTGGTTGGCGTTCTGCACACAGAGGCTTCTGGGGAATGGGACCATCAACTGTCACTGGGGCTGTGACTGGTTTTCCGAAGTGGGGTTCCCGATAGGGATTGGGGGGAACGCATTAGCTTTTCATGGCTAAAATTCTCTTCTGCTACCAAAGATAATCTTTGTGAGTAAAAGGACCCTGTTTGGAGGTCCTATTTGAGCACGTGCTCAGTTGTCACATAGGAACTTGGTTTCATACCGAGATCTAAGTATTAACCTAGGACCCTGAACTAGAAGTAGGGGTGTCTCTGAGTTGGACACTTGTCTCTGGAATGACTCTCATTATCTGGAAATAGAATACAGTTGGCATGGAGTTGGGGTCCTTATGTAAGAATGTTTTTTTTGTTTTTTTTTTTTTTTTATGGGCAGGAGTAATCAAATGAAAGGAGGATATTTCTAGATTGGAGTCCCCTTCTAAGGGTAAAAGTGTTCTGGACTGGGGTCGCCGCCAAGAGCCTGAAGCCCAGCTTGTATTCCTGCCCCAGGGCAGGGGTTCAAAGAGGGAATTTGCTGAATTTAGAGTCTTCCCTCAAACAGAGAGCCAAGTGCGGGAAGATTTTCCGGAGTTAAAATCTCTTCTACAACAAGGAGCGCGGTTGCAATTACGGTTCTTGCCCAGCACGAGGATTCGGGGCGTATTAGACACGGATCTGAAGAAACAACTGGAGTTGTTTTCCAGCTAACCCATTCGGCTCAGGGACCTGTCGGGTTCCTCCACCTATATTTGTCCATGACCGGTTTGAGGCAGAAGCCAGGTGGTTCACAGCCAATTGAATAACAGAGACACCAGAGGGCGGACCTGAGGGGATGTTGGAGCCCAACTTGGAGAATAGGGGGGAAATGATCGACACGAAATTGAGCCTATAGAATGGAGCTAGGACGGACCTCAGGTCTAACTTCACTGAAAACGCTTGGACAGGGTGTTTGGCTGGTTGCTAAGGAGAGGTTGGCGGCTACCACGTCGTGAGTATGACTGGTGGAAGTAAGAAAATATGTAACCAATGAAAGGAGGCTGAAAGACTTAGGGTCCAATCAGTGAAGGGGAGTAGACTGGACCGTACCAATGTGTTCATTAAGCAGGAGGAGACCTTGGAAAAATATAGACAAGAGGCCGACAAGGTGAGCTCTAAAAGCGTAAAACAATAAAACAATAGCTTCTATTATCACACAAAAGTCATCCCATGAGGAAGTTAATTCAGACTCCTGCCCGCGACAGGAATGCGGTAGACAATTTTTCCCTGTAGTTGTTTTGCATGGCGCGCCCCTATTGATCACGTGAGCCGGTTCCAAGATGGCGGCGGGGGTGGCCGGGTGGGGGGTTGAAGCAGAGGAGTTCGAGGATGCACCTGATGTGGAGCCGCTGGAGCCCACGCTTAGCAACATCATCGAGCAGCGCAGCCTTAAGTGGATCTTCGTCGGGGGCAAGGGTGGCGTAGGCAAGACCACCTGCAGGTAAGGAGGCTACGGTGGGGGCTCGGGAAGGCGGGTGGGATGTACCACTGACCGAAGGGGAGGCCCGGAACCGGCTTTTCCACCCGAGCCAGCGTAGGGGGCTGGGTCGGGGTCTTCTGGGTTGTACTCACTTGCAGTGAATGAAAGGTTCCACCTGAATGGTGGCCTGGCACTTTGTAAGTTACGCTATCCGTGTTGGGGCTCAAGTTCCGAACTTCAGTGTACCCAGCGCATGGCGGGGCGGAGGGGCACAGGGGCACTTAGATATCCCAGTCAGCTGTACCGTACCAAAGTGAGCTCATTGTAGAGGGAAGGGCACCAGGGCAAGCTATCCTGGTCTGCTGAAGAGTGAGGAAAGGGTACAAGATCAGATTGTATCAATCAGCTGTGAAAGGGTGATGGGTCCTTGGGGCACATTATCCTGGACAAGTGGACTGAACCATCCATCCTTACGGAGGAGTGCAATGGATCTCTCACCTTAGAGTTTAGGGAGGAGGCACAGAAGCAAACTATGTCGACTGGACAGCTGGATCATGCCACTCTGTGCCCAGCAAAGGAACAGGTACCAAACCAGACTCAGTCAGCTGAAACTTACCACTCTAGTTCAGCGGGAGTAGGCAGTAGGTGAGGTCAGAGAGAGCACTTCTGCAGGCATTAAGATTTGATCCCGCAGTGATCCATAATCTCTCAAGACCCTTCTGATCTAGGTCTTTGTATCTCAGACCCTTGCAGGCACAGGGAGCAGGGCCCCATGCCTCCCTCCCCACTTTTTGATTTTTCCTTTGTGCAGCTGCAGCTTAGCGGTCCAGCTATCCAAGGGGCGTGAGAGTGTTCTGATCATCTCCACAGACCCAGCCCACAACATCTCAGATGCTTTTGACCAGAAGTTTTCCAAGGTGCCTACCAAAGTCAAAGGCTATGACAACCTCTTTGCTATGGTAAGTGAAGCAGGGCTTAGCTCCTAACTTATGGAAGAGACCTTTCAGTCTTTTCCTTTCTTAAATACACCCACTAGCAGACTCCATGTTCTGCTCATTCTGTATTTTATCTCTCCAGTTTTTCCCCTTCCTCAACATACCTGCAGAGGAAAAGGAAGAAATGTTTGAGGAGCAGGAAAAAGGCAAGAGTGATTGGAGCTAAGTAAGCACAAGCAAGGGAAGGAGGAGTTGGAAGTTGGCATAGGACTCTGCAGCCACTATGAGCAGTTTGACTTTGATTCTAAATTTCTTAGGAAGCTGTTTGTTTCATTTAACTCATTTATTGGTACTGGTGATTGAACCTTGGGGCACTTTGCCCCTGAACTGCATCTGTAGTCCATTTTATTTATTTTGAAACTGGGTCTTGCTGATTTGCTGAGCATGACCATAAACTTGGAATTCTCCTGCCTTAGCCTTCCAAGTTACTGGGATTATAGGCATGTGAAGGAGGCATCACTGCAGCACTCTGCAGGAAGCTGTTCATTTTAAGCAGAGCACTGTCATAGGCAAATTTATGTTTTGAAAAGTTCTCTGTGGCTGTCCTATGGAAATTGGATCATAAGTCAAAGGTGGAAGCAGGTAAACTAACAAGGAAACTGGGGATATAAGCAGGTAAGTGCTGAGATAGTGGCCAGGTCTTACATGGGGACAGGATGTTGGGGGATGAGTGTTAGATTTTGGATACATTTTGGAAGTAAAGCAGAGAGATTGCTTGGTTTTAACTGGAGAGGAGAAAAATTGAATCCAGTATATCATTTATTTTTTCTTCCTGAGTAGCTGAGATAGGGAAAAACTTGGAGAAGAGCAGATTTAGGAGGGACGCTGGGATCTAATTGTTTTGATTTTTTGCTGGAAGTGTTGGCACATGCCTATAATCCTAGTGACTGAGAGACTGAGGCAGGAGGATCGAAAGTTCAAGGCAACCTTGGCAATTTAGCAAGACCCAATCTCAAAATACGAAAATAAAGGGCGAGGATGTAGCTCAGTGATAGAGTGCCCCTGGGTTCAATTCCCAGTACTGGGAGAGTGGGGGAGAATTTTGATTTGTCCACAGTGAATCTGTGGACAATCTGCCTACTTATGTGGGGATACCATAACAGTAGTTTAAATGTATGAACCTGAAGCTTGAGGAGGGTTAGCATTGATTTAAAAGTTGTTGTCCCAGGGTAGTTTTTTGTTTTGTTTTGTTTTGTTTGTTTGTTTTGGAGATAGGATCTTGGTGGTGGGGGAGTGCTGGGGAGAGGTTACTACATTTGACCACTGAGCCACATCTCCAGCCCTATGTTGTATTTTATTGAGAGAGAGAGTCTCACTGAGCTGCTAAGCGCCTCACCTTTGCTGAGGCTGGCTTTGAACTCTCTGTCCTTCCTGCTTCAGCCTCCCAAGCCACTGGGATCACAGGCATGTGATCACCATGGGTGCCTTCCCAGGTATCCATGAGGCTGTGAGCTATGCTGAGGTCATGAGGTCAGGTCCAGCTGGCTGGGGTGGGGGCTGCCCCTGGAAGAGAGGCCACAACAGGCTTGAGATAAGATCTTGCTATCTTACTTAAGCTGGCCTTGAAATCCTGGATTCAAGCAGTCTTTCTGCCTAAGCCTCCTCAGTAGCAAGGACTACAAATCCCAGAAGCAGTGCTACCCCACCTGCTAACAAGGGCTATTTTGAGAAAAGCAGTTGTAGAACATGTTTGTTTGCTGCTGGGAATGTGCCCACAGGGAGGAACAAGTGATTCTGGAAGACAGTGATCCTCAGGTAGGATGAGTCTCATCCTGCACACCACCCAGAACTTAGGCTCTGCCAGAGTCAGGGACGCAGCAGGAAACAGAAGAAACCAATGGTGCTGGCAGCCAGTAACTTCTCTTTCACGCCTCTGAGATGAGGGCCTCAGCAGTGAGTAGGACAGAGCAGTTTGAGGAGGGACAAGACGCCACATATACACTTTCGAGAGCAGGAAGAGGGCCCATTGGAATTCTGTGATCAGGAATTACTGGTCAGGTGTGCACAGGCCCTCAGGTGCACAACACAGATAGCTAAGAAGAAGCAGAGCAGGGGTTTCATCAGCCACAGAGGGAAGAGGGAAGCAACCTCTGGAGCCTGGGCTGGGTAAGAGTGCTGACCAAGAGGGACACTGACAGTGTACAGGGGACAGGGACACAGTGACTCTTAGAGTATCTGAGGCTGGAGTAGAGGATGTTCAAGTCCAACAATGGAATGTGGAAGTCAGAGGTAACCCTCTCACTAGAAATAACGCGTCAAGAGTTTGACTTGGCAAGTGTACTGGGAGAGTACAAGCTCCCCACAGAGAGATAACCCTGAGGGCAACTTGGGGGCTTCACCTTGAAGCCACCAAGAAGAGGTGACCCAGGAGGAAGCTAGGGAGGCATGGAACTCTGGCTGGCCAGGAACCCCCGGCCTGGTCATCCTTTCAAGGATTCCACATACATGTTGAGGACCTTTTTGTGCCTAGAACTGTTCTTATTGCTGGGGACACAGCAAGTGAGCAAGACAGGGCTGGGGGTTCTGGTTGAGGAGACAGCAGGCAAACATGACTAAAGCCTTGTGGGGTGTGAGAAGGGGCTGGTGTTAGGGAGAGAGGAAAGCAGGGCAGAGAGGGTGCTAGGCCTCCCTGCTAACCAGGGTGTTCAAAAAGACTTGCAGTAGAGGAAGGATCAGGAAGAGGTCAGGGCCTGTCATGGGAGTATCATGGGAGCCAAGTTCCAGGTGGGAAACAGCCATGTCAATGCCCCATGGTGGGTTTCAGCGTCCTTTTACAGGCCTGGTCCCAGTTTGCAGTTCTCCACTGGTTTATGAAGGTTTGACTACAACAGTGCCAGACCATAAGTCCCCAAGGGAAGTCTGTGACCTAAGGAAGGGCTTGTGGTCAGAGCCCTGCACTGGCTCCCTCTGGCCTGTGCCCAGGTGGGAAGGCTCCCAGAAGTCACAGCAGCCTGAGTCTCGTCCCCTCGGCCCCCAGGAGATCGACCCCAGCTTGGGCGTGGCGGAGCTGCCTGATGAGTTCTTTGAGGAGGACAACATGCTGAGCATGGGCAAGAAGATGATGCAGGAGGCCATGAGCGCCTTCCCAGGCATCGATGAGGCCATGAGCTACGCTGAGGTCATGAGGTCAGGTCCAGCTGGCTGGGGTGGGGGCTGCCCCTGGAAGAGAGGCCGCAGCAGGCTTGACCCCTGTCTCCCCTCAGGCTGGTGAAGGGCATGAACTTCTCGGTGGTGGTGTTTGACACGGCACCCACGGGCCACACGCTCAGGCTACTCAACTTCCCCACCATCGTTGAGCGGGGCCTGGGCCGCCTCATGCAGATCAAGAACCAGATCAGCCCCTTCATCTCACAGGCAGGCGGGGCCCCGGGCATCCAGGCACCCCAGAGTGGGAGTGGGCCCCCAGTTCCCCAGATGTGCCACCACAAACACCCTTTCTCCCCCTCTCTGTTCATACTTCTCACTGGGTGAAACTGTCTTCACCGTGGGGGAGGAGGGATCGTCTCCCCCATCCTGCAGGCAGGAATCTCTCCCTGGCTCCATCCACCAAGTGGTGACAGAGCCTGGAAGTCTGTCCAGAGCCAGATGGCCCACCCCCACCCCCTCTGCACTCCCTGTGCAGCCCGGCTCCACTCAAGCACGGCGGCTCACCTGTCTGGGCACCACCTTCCTTGTCTGCGAAGTGGAGGTTCTGAGAGTGGCTCCGTGGTTATTACCAGGACCTCTCTGAACACCTCCAGCTCTACCGCCATGGTGCGCACATGATCCCCTAGCCTCAGATAGTAACAGTTACTGCGCACCTACTATGTGCCCAGCACTGTTCTGAGAAAATTACACGTCCCAGCTCACCTCACAAGGGCTCTCAGAGGCTTACAGATGGGGAAACTGAGGCCCCATGAGGTCCACGCCTTTGACCATGATTCCCACCAAAACGGCAGAGCTGAGATTTGACTAACCCCTGGAGTCTGCTCCAGGGCTCATACCCCATACCACCAGGGGTTACCAGGAATCTAGAGAGCTACCGACCCCGGCAGGCAGTGAGCCTGTCCCTCCTCCCCACAGATGTGCAACATGCTAGGCCTGGGTGACATGAACGCAGACCAGCTGGCCTCCAAGCTGGAGGAGACCCTGCCCGTCATTCGCTCCGTCAGTGAACAGTTCAAGGACCCTGTGAGTCCTGGTCCAGCAGGTGGCAAGAGGCTCTGTGGGCGTGGGGACAGGACTGGAACCCACCCTTCACTGTCTTCTCTTGCCCCACAGGAACAGACGACCTTCATCTGCGTGTGCATTGCTGAGTTTCTGTCCCTATACGAGACAGAGCGACTTATCCAGGAGTTAGCCAAGTGCAAGATTGACACCCATAATATCATTGTCAACCAGCTTGTCTTCCCGGACCCTGAGAAGCCCTGCAAGATGTGTGAGGCCCGCCACAAGATCCAGGCCAAGTACCTGGACCAGGTGTGCCTGCCCACCCAGCCCTGGGCCAGCAGAGACACCTCTGCCCTTCCTCCTCCCCTCCGTCCCGCTGTAGATCATACTGTCCCTGAAGGACTGTAGCTGACCTGACCTGGGTAGTGGTGACCCTGGGAGCAGGAAGTCTAGTCCAGTGGCCTCACTGGCACCACTCCCACTTACGACACCGTGAAGCCTCTGCCCAGTTTCCTTCCTTGATCCTGGGAGGCTCCCAGCCAGACCCACTCTCTGTCCTTGTCCTCCTGTCCCCTGATCTCTGCTTTCTGCCCTCTGCCCTGGCTGCAGATGGAGGACCTGTATGAAGACTTCCACATCGTGAAGCTGCCGCTGTTACCGCATGAGGTGCGGGGGGCAGACAAGGTCAACACCTTTTCTGCCCTCCTTCTGGAGCCCTACAAGCCCCCCAGTGCCCAGTAGCACCACCACCATCCCCAGCTGCTGCCATTTCATACCCACCCTTCACCCTACCTACTCCCCCGCTGGGGCAGAGTTTGCACAAAGTCCCCCAGAGTACAGGGGGAGCCACTTGGGGGGTGGGAGACAGAGAGAGGGTCTGTTCCCCCTGGTGGGGCTCGGGGGAGCTGTAGTTGCCCCCCACCTCTCCCTGCCTCTCCCTCCTCAATAAAATAATCTTAAACCACTGCGTTTGTTGGTATCGGGAAGTGTGGCTGGGGGTGAGCACCTCCATGGACATTTGCACAGTTTGTGCACTGTGCAAAGTGGCACATGTAGAGGTCAAGTTCACAACAGAGACTTAATAGAGATGCACGTTCATCATGGCAATTTTGGAAAAAGGGTGTCTTGGATTAGGGATGCCTTGTTCTGATTCTGCATAGCTTAGGAGACTGATGCCTGGAATGGAAGAGACAGATGGGCCTTTGCCCACTTCCTTGGAAGCTCAAGAAGGTGGGGATCTAGCTGGGAGGGGTGGTGCATGACTATAATCTTGGTGACGTGGGAGGCTGAGGCAGGACAATCCCTGGTTGGAGGCCAGCCTCAGCAATTTAGCAAGCCCCTAAGCAAGGTAAGGAGGCCCTGTCTTAAGAAATAAAAAGGGCTGAGGATTTAGTTCAGTGGCAGGGTACCCTGGGTTCAATCCCTGGTACCAAAGGGGGAAAAAAAAAAGTGTGGGAACCCAGAAGTCCTTTGGGCAGCCACAGGCTGGTGGGAGCGGATTAAGCAGGCAGCTGGCCCAGTGCTGCCTGCTGTTTGGTTTGGGAATTAGTGGGCGCCCTGGGCAGAGGCTGGGCTTGCCAGACTGGGGATTAAAAATCTCCACCCACCCCCCATTCCTGCCTCCATGGAATGGCATCAGCCCCTCCCAGCAAAGGGCCACAACAGTGGGACTGACATGGGACAGGATGGCAGAGCACTCAGGCTGGATCCCTGAAAGCTGATCCCATCTGCACAGGGCCTTGGCCTGCAGCTTGGGCTTCATGCTGTTTTAGCTTGCTCTCCTCATCCTTGAAGTGGGGACCTCAGTATAGCCACTCTCTGAACCATGGCACAGATTAACCAGATTGCCCGGTGACCTGGAAGCCACCCCAAAAGGACCTCCTTGGCCCCTGCTCTTCATTCTTCTGCTGGTGCCACCACAGCCACTGTCATTCACATTTGAAAGCTCAGGACAGGGCCTGACCTTAAGTGTTTGCAAGATCCAAACCGGAGCTGGGACTAGGGGTACAGAGGAAGCAGTGTTCAGGGTGTACACACCCAGGGTCTGGGCATGCCAGGGTGTGTGTGTAAGGGAACCCAGCCACGAGCCTAGACGTGTCCCCCACTCAGCTTCACAGGGTGTGTGCAAGCAGGTGTGGACATGTTGGGGTGGTGTACATAAACAAAAGGGGGTGCAGGTGGTGGCAAAGACCCCAGGCTTCTGGTCACACTGCCTGGGTTCCCATCCCAGCTCTTCCATGAAAGAGCTGCGTCATTTGAGCCTCAGTTTCCCTACCTAGAAAGTGGGAGTGGCAGGTGCAGCAGCTATTTCGTATACTCCAGCATGTGGATTCAGAGATGAAATACGCAGGCATTTCCCGTCACCAAGCAGGGACCTGCCAAGGAGAACTGCTTGTTATTGGTGTTACAATTTCCAAGCTGGTGAAGCAGCAGCCCCGGGGGTCCTGTAGTCAGGGGTGGATGGGGACATGTGCAGGGGGAGAGGGGATGAGCAAGGAAGGTCTAGCTGCAGTTAGCGGAAGGACGTCCTGGTGACCCTGTTCCCTCCCCAGGTCTGGTAGCTGAGGTGCCGCCCCAGTCACCCCAGCTGCCCCCTGGCTCCTGTTTATAGGCTGTCCGGCAGCTGGACAGCGGAGATTCGGGTCCGAGGGTGGCCAGCCTAAGCCGGTTGGCTCCTAATTACCCCGGGCGGGGCAGACATCTGCCAGTCTGGGAACACCATGTCCTGGCTGGCTGGGCCTCCGGGTGGTGCTGCGCATAGCCATCCGAGCTCCTAGGGCACTGTGGACTTGAGGGTTTCCTGCCTCCGCCCCCTCTCAAGTGTCTGCCCCCTGCCAGGACTCAGAGCCTGTGCCCCTCCCTCACTGGTCTGCATGCAGATGTTTTCCAGGTCGGGGGATGGAGTGGGGGGTGCAGTTTGTGCCAGACTGGAAATGCCCCCTTTGTAGGTGTGTCTGTAAAGAGGGAACATCTGTCCAAATCCTTGCCAAATATGGGGAACAAGGATCTATGTACCCAAGTTTGTATGTTCATGCCAATGTTGAGTGTCTGAGACCCGAGTGTGTATGGGTATGTGTGCACACACCACAGCCAGGAAGCACTGGGGAGGAGCTTGCCTTAATATATTAATGTACAAATCCAGGTAAGTGGTTCCTGGGGGCTTATAATCAGTGGAACTGTTCTTTCACAAACTTGCTGTTGTGTGATTATATCTCTGCCACACTGGCAAATCTCAGGGACCTGAGGGACGCCCCTCTAGCCCGGGTCTATGTGCCACTGTATTGAAGGGAGGTGTCCCCACATTCAGTGTGTGATCTTTGTCCAGGGGAGATGGGGATGAAAACCTCTGCAGCCATAGCCTGTGTATGGCTGCGGTTTGAAAGCATCCTGGAGGGGTGGGGTCTGCCCCTGTCTGGTTCTGTGTACTTGCCTGTCTATACATTGTGCCATCATGAGGCAATGCAGCCCCCTGAATCCCTTCTCTGCTGTTCCTCTGAAGCTGTTGAGAGCACCTTGTGTGTCTGTGAGCTCAGAGCCTGGTGTGTCCAGGATCCATCTGCCTGGATAGAGCTAGGTGTGCCATGTGTGACTCTGGAAGGCTTTATGGCAGTATGTACTGCCACACTGCCCTCCAGGATATGTCCGGTGGTTGTGTGAGGCTGTTAAGGGAAGCTGAATGTGTGCTTCTCTATATATCTTTGTGACAGTGTTGTTGGAGGTATCTGATGTGAACCAGCCTCCTTCAGCAGTTTGCATGTGTCTGGGATGGAGACAATTGCGGCCCCCTCCCCCAGCCTCCAGCTTCCAGATGACTTGGACTTGCCTGGGAGCAGGACGGGGAGGAGCAAGGAAGGACAGGACAGATTTCTCCCCTTGCCCTAGGAAACAACTGGCAGACTTCTCCAAACAAAGTACTGAGACTGTAGCTCACCCCAGGGGGATGGGTTAGGGAGGGGCTGCCCACACCCACTCCCCAGCCCCCTCCCTCCCAGGGTCTGGCCCCACCCAACACTGAAGCCACCCGCCCATTCAGTCTCTGTCCCTGAGTGTCCCTGCACCAGTCACCCTCAGCACAGGTGAGAAGGGCCCAGGCCTGGGGGAATAAGGGGCCTTGGGGACAGGTGTGCTTTGGGGCAGGTTACCTAGGGGTGGGGAGTGGAAGGCTTGACAAGCTGCAGGTAATAGAGGAGGAGAGATTAAGGTGGCTCCTGGAGGAAAAGGGGGAGGGGCAAGCCAGGGCTATCCAAGGGGAAATGGACATGGTGCGCAGTGTGACTGGAGAGGGGTCACCGTGAGGCTGGGGGCTGACCGACAGAATATGGGGACCTTGAAGTCTTAGGGAGGAGGATTCAGAAGGCTTCAGAGAAGTGCAGGGGGAGAATGGGCCCCGGCCAGAGCTGGGGAGTGGAGAGAGGGAGCCAGAGTGGGGGACTAGGAAGGGAAAGGGAGTGTCCAAGCCCCAAGAACTTAGAAACAGGAGGCGCTGGGGACTCAGGGCAGAGGGAAGGCTGTAGAGGGCGTTCAGTGAAGGAGGTGGGCCTGGGTGGAGGGCGTTCAAAAGCTGTGTGGACTCAAAGGTCCAGGACCTGGGGGGGGAGGGCTGGGGGAAGTCGGCTCAAGAAGCAGGGACCAGGAGTCCAGGGAAGGGGTTGGAGAGGTAGACTGGGGCTGGGGTCAGGGAGGATGAAGCAGCGCTGGGAGCAGGGCACCCGGGAAGGGCCAGAACCCAGGGGGTGGAGGGGTCCTGGGGCAGACAGCCAGTGTGGGGTGGGGACTGTGCGGCTTTCTGTGCTGGCACCTCTCTGTCCTGGCTTGAAGCCCCCAACCTGGCTCCTTCCCAGCCCCTCTTACTCGGACCACAGGATCACATCCAGTAGAGCCCCTTCTTCTTTGACGCAAAGGGACAAAGGGACGGGCGCCGGGATGACTGTCACCTACACAGCCCGAGTGGCGAACGCCCGCTTCGGTGGCTTCTCGCAACTGCTGCTGCTGTGGCGTGGGAGCATCTACAAACTCCTGTGGCGTGAACTGCTGTGTTTCCTCGGACTCTACATGGCGTTGAGCGCCGCCTACCGGTGAGGTGGAGGGGGCGGGGGTGCCGGCAGGTGCAGCCCACTGGCCTGGATAGGGTGTTTAGGGGAGGGAAAGAGGCGTGGCAAGAGATAAGCCACTGGGAAGGCGACTCACCGGTGACCCGTACCCCCTACCCTGCAGCTTTGTGCTGGCTGAAGAGCAGAAGCGCTACTTTGAGAAGCTTGTCATTTACTGCGACCAGTATGCCAGCCTCATTCCAGTCTCCTTCGTGCTCGGTGCGCTCGTGCCCCTGAATGCCCCATTCCCATGTCCCTAAGAAACCCATTCCCATTCTTACTCTTTGGAGAACCCTAGTCCTGCCCCTGAGGCTCCCCCTTCAAATCCAACCTCCACGCATCCCCACTCCTGGTTTTACACCATGAAGAATGTGGGAATGGCCTCACAACCTGAAACCTTGGCTATCACCTGGTCATTATCCCCTGAGATGCTCCCATGGGAGCTCCGTCTTACCCATAGGCTTATTGTGGGCCACCCAAGGACTCTCATCTGTTCTGCGTGAGATTGCTAGTGCTCCCCACAAACGTCTTGAACTCCAGGGCCCCTAGATGACTCCATTCTCTCAAGTCAGTGGGGAGTGCATTTCTGAAAGTCTTGGCCCCCAACCCCCAGAGACCTCATGTGACCCAGCCTCCCTCCCATGGGTGGGGTACCCATCTGCTCAGAGTTCCCTGATGTAGACCCAGTGCCAAACTCTTTCACTAGCTCTGACTCAGGGGCTCCTGTGGCCATTGTGACAAGCCTGCCCAGGTGTCCAGGATGTACACTATATCTCCCAAACCCAACTTCCCCCCTCGGTGTTTCAAGTTCCCATGGCCCCTCCTCAGTGGCTTCCTGTGACTAGTATAACAATAACATGGGCGCTTGGTCTCCACCCCCATACTGGGATCCCAATCCCCAATCCCAGGTGACACCCAAGTAGCCAGGGTGATCCAACTTGCTCTAACCTCTCTGACCTCAGGGCTGGATGCTCAGGTTCTCAGCCCAAATGGCCCCACATGTTCAGGGTGACCAGCGGGGCAGGTGTTCCTGATGCAAACCCTTCTCTTCCTAAACTCCTGGTGTGGTTGCTGAGCCTCCATTTCCCGCTCGCCCCCAGGTTTCTACGTGACGCTAGTGGTGCACCGCTGGTGGAACCAGTACCTTTGCATGCCGCTACCTGACGCGCTCATGTGCGTGGTGGCGGGCACAGTGCACGGGCGCGACGATCGAGGCCGCCTTTACCGTCGCACACTTATGCGCTACGCAGGTCTCTCCGCGGTGCTTATCCTGCGCTCGGTCAGCACCGCGGTCTTCAAGCGCTTCCCCACCATAGACCACGTGGTGGAAGCGGGTGAGTCTTACGCCTTAAACTGGGCGGGCGGGGGCGGGGCCAGGACGGAGGGCGGGACTAATAACCCCGGACCTCGCCACCCAGGATTTATGACCCGCGAAGAGCGCAAGAAGTTTGAGAACTTGAACTCGTCCTACAACAAGTACTGGGTGCCCTGCGTGTGGTTCTCCAACTTGGCGGCGCAGGCCCGGCGAGAGGGCCGCATCCGCGACAACAGCGCCCTTAAGCTGCTGCTCGAGGTGGGCCTACTAGGAAGTCATTAATATAGACCAGCAGGGAGAGTGCACCCTGTGCCGCGTCCACCGCGGCCTGCCACGCACCTCCCGCGAAGGCAGATTCCCAAGACCCTCACCTGTCAGGCCCCACCAGGTGCGCCTTATTTCCATGGGGCAAATACCAGGTGCACCCCAGTTGTACATTCACCACCAAATATTCTCCCTGGAGCTCTCAGAAACACACTCCCACTTCCTAGGAGGGGACCCCCGGCCTCCCTTTCAGGGACCCAAACTTAGGAGCCCACAGTTCTGACTCCTTCATGACTGTCTCCGCCCCCAGGAGCTGAATGTCTTTCGGGGCAAGTGTGGGATGCTCTTTCACTACGACTGGATTAGCATACCTCTGGTCTACACCCAGGTAACCCCACTCTGCCTCCCTCCCTTTATACTTGGTGTCAGAGGCCCTAATGTGTTAGTCTTGGGGGAGAGTAAGGGCCAGCTAAAACTCCATCACAAGGGCACGTGATCTTTGACTAGTCTTTTTTTTTTTTTTTGCAGGGGGAGGGTTGAATACAGGGGCACTTTACCACTGAGCCACATTCCCAGCCCCCCACCTTTTTGTAGTTGTAAATGGACAGCATAACTTTATTTTATTTGCTTATTTTTGTACTGGTGCTAAGGATCGAACTCAGTGCCTCACAGGAGTTAGGCAAGCGCTCTGCCACTGAGCCACACCCCTAGCCCTCCAGCTCTTTTTATTTTTATTTTTGGGAGGGGGGGTATCAGGGATTGAACTCAGGGGCACTCAACCACTGAGCCACATCCCCAGCCCTATTTTGTATTTTATTTAGAGACGGGATCTCACTGAGTTGCTTAGCACCTCACTTTTGCTGAGGCTGCCTTTGAACTTGTGATACTCCTGTCTCAGGCTCCGAAGCTGCTGGAATTACAGGCTTGTGTGGCTGCACCCAACCTAATTTTTTTATTTTGAAACAGGGTCTCACTAACTTCCTTAGGGCCTTGCTAAGCTGCTGTAGCTGGCCTCCAACTTTCCATCCTTCTCCCTATCTCTGGAGTTGCACCATCATGACCAGTTTAGCCTGGTCTCTCAATAACCCCCTGAGATAGGGGAAACACTGACCTGGGGCATTCCCCCCGCCCACGCACCCACAGGTGGTGACCATTGCAGTCTACAGCTACTTCCTGGCTTGCCTCATTGGCCGCCAGTTCCTGGACCCTGTGCAGGGCTACAAAGACCACAGCCTGGACCTGTGCTTTCCCATCTTCACCTTACTGCAGTTCTTCTTCTATGTGGGCTGGCTCAAGGTGAGTGGGGTCCTGGTGCTGGCCTGAAGGTGGGACAAGGTCCTCAAGGTTCCACCTACCTCCTTCCTCCCCACTCAGGTAGCAGAGCAGCTCATTAACCCCTTTGGAGAAGATGACGATGACTTTGAGACCAACTTTCTGATTGACCGCAACTTCCAGGTGAGGCTCCACAGGGCCATCATCCACAACCAGCTCCCCCAGCCGCCCTGGCCCTGGCCCCTCCCCCACCAAGACTTGCAGGGGCCTCTCCCTGACCACCCTTGGTTCTCTGCTCACCATGGTCCTGCTGGTCCTGAGGGCTCCACCCGACCCCGAGCTCTGCATCTGCACCCTCAGGTATCAATGCTGGCTGTAGATGAAATGTATGATGACCTGGCTGTGCTGGAGAAGGACCTGTACTGGGACGCCACAGAGGCTCGCGCCCCCTACACGGCGGCCACCGCCTTCCTGCTGCAGCAGCCCTCCTTCCAGGGCTCCACCTTTGACATCACGTGAGCCAGGACTGGACTGGGTGGACTGGACTATTAGGGACAAGACCACTGGGGACTGGGTCCCTGAGGGGACACTGGGTGGAGCTTATGGCTCTGTGGGTGATTGAAAGGTCTATAGGGGCCAAGGACAGGGCCAAGGACTGAAGTCTGGAAATTTGGAGCTAAGATCAACTGTAATGAGGACAGAGGTTGAGTTGGGGATGGGGAGGGGTCAAGGTCTAGGACTGGGCCACTGATTGGGGCAGATCTAAGGGCTGAGGTCTGTACCAGAGGTGGTACCCAAGATAGGACAGCGCCATGGATGAGGCTTTGATATCTGTGAGCAGAGCCAGAGGATCAGGCCAGGCTCTGGAGTAAGGGGCCGAAAGTCTTTGAGGATAAGTGACACAAAGGAGTGGGTGGAGCCAGGGAGTTCCTTGGGTCTCTATCTCACTCATCGATCAGATAGAGGGTGAGGGCTGGGGATGTGGCTCAGCGGTAGAGGTCTCGCCTAGCCTGCTGGAGACCCTGGATTCAATCCCAGCATGGAAAAAAGGAAGAAATGGAGGGGCGAGACTGCAGCGCCCACCCACTGTGGGTCCGCAGGTTGGCCAAGGAGGACATGCAGTTCCAGAGGCTGGACGGCGCGGACGGCCCGCTGGGGGAGGCACAGGGAGACTTCCTGCAGCGCCTCCTGCCGGCCGGCGCCGGAGGAGGCTTGCTGGGCCGGCGCCTGTCCCTGCTGCGCCGCAAGAACAGCTGCGTGTCAGAAGCGTCCACTGTCGCCAGCTGTGCATGCACCGGCGTCCCCGATGGCTCAGCCACGGAGTGCAGCTGCGGGGATCCGCTGCTCGACCCCGGCTTGCGGGAACCAGAGCCCGAGCCCCCCGTGTGTCCTGAGCCACTTGCCCCAATTCCTGGCCCTGCTGCAGAGCCTTTCACCACCGTGCCCATCCCTGGACCCCGGGGACCGGCTCCGCCCTGGCTGCCCAGCCCTATCGGTGAAGAGGAAGAGAATCTGGCCTGAGACCCCGGGGCTAGGACCCCTAATGACAGGGAACAAGCATGAAGCAGCAGTCCAGGTCTGCATAAGCCTGGGGGCCTATAGAAAGTAGGCCAGCCCACTTTTCACTAGGTGGCCAGGTGCTCCACATGGGGGTCTGGCACTGTGCTAGTGGCCAGGGATTTTCCCAGCTTTTGAACAGAAATGCTCCCCCCCCCCCAGCTCTACTTCCCAACCCTACGGCCCCAGTGGCCTCTATCAGTGTCCTGCCTATGTTCTTTCCTTTCCATGAAACTGAGTGCCTACTTCATGGAGTTGTCCTGAAAATGAAATGATGCTTTTAAAGCATTTGGGGCATAGTAGGTGCTTAATAAACTGTTTTTGTTTGTTTGTTTTTTGTACTCAAAATGTTCATGTGACTTCTCTTACTAGACATTACACTAAGGTTTGAGCATTCTTCCAGGTTGTTTGCTTTTTGCAGTACTTCAGGGGTGCTTCACCACTGAGATATCCCAACTCTTTTTAAAAAAGAGTTTAGGGCCCAAGTTGCTGAGACTGGCATTGAACTCACAATCCTGGAAGCACAGGTGTACACAACTGCACTTGGTTCCCGTTTTCCACTTATATCATTTGCCAGTCCCTCCTGAATTTAGAATTCTAGCCAGGATCATGTCCCTGACTTTAGACTCAGAGAACCAGCTGCCTCCTTGACTTCTGCATGTGAAGATCTCACGCTTTGAAGGTAATATGATCCAAAGCTCCCCAACCTGTCCCACCTCGTGTGTGTCAACTTTGTCTTTCCAAGTGATAAGGCCAGAACCTAAAGTCATTCAGGACCCTCTGTTCTCTCATTTGCCTCTATCTACATCAACCCAGCAGCAAACTTCATCAACTGTACCTTTACTATGTCCAGAAGCCAAGCATTTCTCACTCCCCCAGGATCCCCATCCTGGCCAGAGTCCCAGGGTCATCCACATACTCACCAGGATTAGCGAACTCTGGCCTGGTTTTGCGACTCTAGACCTGCCCTCCCGGTTTGTTTCTCCCACAAGAGCCACCAAAGGGCCACATCCTTCCTTTGCTTGGAATCCTCCATGGCTCCCAGCTCACTAGGAACAAGAGCTGATGGATCCCCTGGAGCCCACAGGCCCCGAGCACTCTCCCTTCCTTCATCCACTCCCATCTTCCTGCTCAATCCTTCCATTCCAGCCACACCAGCCTCCTTACTGTCCCTCCAACCTAAGCAAGGGTTCAACTCAAGACCTTTGGACATACGTTTCCGTTTCTCTCTGCCTGGATAAATCTCCCCCAGATACCGACATGACCCCTCCCTCGGGTTTCTACTTCAATTACCTTACTTCCTTAGAGAGGCCTCTGATCCTACCCTCTTATTCAAAATTGCCATCTCAGCTGGGCATGATGGTGCACACCTGTCATCTCATTGACTTAGGAAGCCAGCCTCAGCAACTTGGCAATGCCCTCAGCAATTTAGTGAGACCCTGTCTCAAGAATTAAAAAAAAAAAAAACTTTAAAAATTTATATATATATATATATATATATATATATATATATAGAGAGAGAGAGAGAGAGAGAGAGAGAGAGAGAGAGATAAATAAATAAAAAGAGGACTGGGGATGTGTCTCATTGGTAGAGTACCCCAGGGTTCAATCTTAGTACCACCAAAAAACAACAAAAAAGACATGCCATCTCCCAAGTCCATTTCTCACACTCCTGTCATTCTTGTCTGCTTTGCTTAGGGCCTCACTAAACTTTTGAGTCTGGCTTTGAACTTGTGATCTTCCTGCCTCAACCCCTAGGGTGATTGGGATTACCAGTGTGCACCACTGTGCCCGGCCCCAACCCTTTTTATTTTTTAATTTTAGTCAGGACTTGCTAAATTGCCCAGGCAGGCTTCTAATTTGTGATATTCCTGCCATAGCCTCCAAAATAGCTGGGACTACAGGTGTCTGCCACTGTGCCTGGTTCTGTATAGCTCTTCTTACATCCAACTTTGATCTTACCTGCTTATTATCTATCTCCCTTCACTGGGAATGTTCCATCCAATGAGAGTGGACTTTTTTTTGGGGGGGGGCGGGGTTACGGGGATTGAACTCAGGGGCACCTGACCACTGAGCCACATCCCCAGTCCTATTTTGTATTTTATTTAGAGAGGGGGTCTCACTGAGTTGCTTAGAGCCTTCCTAAGTGTTGAGGCTGGCTTTGAACTCACAGTCCTCCTGCCTCAGCCTCACGAGCAGCTGGGATTACAGGTGTGCGCCGCCACAGAGAGCAGGTATTTCTGTCTGAAGCTTCTTTAAAAGCCACACACACACAGACACCCACGTAGTTCTCACTGATTGGTCATTCTCACTTCAGTAAGTGCAAGACTGTGATCCTACCAATTGGCAGACTGAGGTAGGAAGATGGCAAATGTGACACCAGCCTGGGCAACTTAGAATTCATCTCAAAATGAAAAATTAAAAGGCCTGAGGGTGGGGGGCTGGGGTTGTGGCTCAGCAGTAGAGTGCTTGCCTCGCACTTCGAGCCTCAGCTCCACATAAAAATAAGTGAAATAAAAGTATTATGTCCAACTGCAACTAAAAAATATTTTAAAAGGAAAAAAAAAAAAATAAAGGCCTGAGTATGGCCAGGCACCATGGTCCATGCCTGTAATCCCAGCGACTCCAGAGATTAAAGAAGGAAATTTGAGGCCGGCCTCACCAATTTAGCGACACCCTCAGCAAATCAGCAAGACCCTGCCTGAAAAAATAAAAAGGACTAAGGATGTAGCTCAGTGGCAAAGTGTCATTGGGTTAAATTCCCAGAACCAAACACACACACACACACACACAAAAAAAAAAAGGTCTGGGGATGTAGCTCAGTGGAAGAGCGCTTACCTAGCATGTACAAGGCCCTGGGTTCCATCCCCAGTACAGAACAAAAGAAGAAAAAAAAAACCCACAATGGTTCTGAGTCACTGGCCGACCTTCTGTCCCTTGCAATGATGCCCAGAGGCCAGCCACATCAGATTTAATGTGTTTATTCTTCTTCTTCTATAAAATCAGGCTCTCCTCAGGCAGCATATTAACTCCAGAGAGAGAATCAAGGCTAAGAATCACATTGATCAAAAGAACAGGCCTGTACCTGCCACCTGCCCTCGCCCTCCCCCAATCTGGGGAGCAAAGGGCAGTGGTCATGGCCCTGAGGCTCCTAAGCAGCTGGCTGAGGCCTGCTGCCTGGTGCCAGGTGAGCTGGAGGCATCCACGGTGGGCGAAGCCCCAGGCAGGTGGGTGGGTGGGTGCTGAGGTCTGTCAGTGCTTGTCAGTGGGGCGCAGGTTCAGAGATGCCAGGCGTCCCAGGGGTCCACGGCGACCATTGGTGGCCAGCCGCTGCTGTGCCAGGAATGACTGGGCATGGGCAGGCGCCCGCTCCTCCCCAGCTCGCTGCTGCAAGGCCATGCCCTAGAGGAAGGAGGGGTGGTGAGCTGGGCTCAGGTAACTCCAAGGGGCCCCCAGTTCTCTAGCCGCGGAGTCGGTACACTCACCATGTTGTACCAGGCGCTGATGAGCAGCTTCTCTTCCTGTTCCCGCTGACTTCGATTCTTCTCGAAATCCATCTGCAAGGAGGCAAGAGTTAGGGGTCTGAGTGTGCCAGGGGCTGCACCAAGGGACAAGGACACCAACCTCCAGGTGCCGGATGCGGACATCCCGCTCCCGGAGCTGTGTCCTCAGGGTGTGGAGTTCTGGGGTTCCTTCCCCAGGTGGCCGCTGCTTGGGTTCCAGGGTCTGTATGACCTAGAAGTTGAGGGAATCAGTCAGGTGACCTTGGCTTCACAGGCTCCTCTGACACATTGGAGTACATTAAATGTGACAGCCCGCAGCAGCGGGAAAGCATGCTGTGACATGGTGGGCAAAGACCCGGAGGCTGGCAGAGGGTGAGTCTGTAGGAGGCACAGGCAATGGGAGGCCAGGCCTGAGGACCGAAGGGCTCCTGGCGACCTCACCGTGCGGGCCTTGTCCACGTAGCGGCGGTACCGCTCCTCCATGGCCCGCAAGTCCTCGTCCTTCTTCTGCAGGCTGTCCTGCAGCTCTTCAATGCGACGGGCTGCTGGGAGGACAGGCAGCCCCTCAGCTCCACGCTGGGCTCCAGGCGCCCCCGGCCCCGCGGCGGAGCCCCCTTACTGCTGTTGTCGGTGGGTGTCTCCAGCTCCTCCAGGTACTCTCTCTTCCGCTGCAGCTCCAGATCCGCCTCGCGCAGCTTCTGCCTGCGGGAGGGAGGGAGGGACGGGGGCTCACCTCTGGGTTACCTGCTTTTCCTTTCTTATTATTGCAGCTGTACATGGACACAATACCTTCATTTATTTATTTACTTATGTGTCGTGCTGAGGCTCGAACCCAGCGCCTCACACACGCCAGGCAAGCGCTCCAGCCGTGAGCTGTGCCCCCGGCTCTTCTCATCAGCCAAAGGGGCTAAGGCCTCCCTGCTCCCCACCACGTTTGGGAACTGCAAGCCCTGGCCCCTCCATCTCCTTAGCCATCAGGGCCGTGACCCTCCATATCCTTAGTAGTGGCCTCTCTGTCCACCTCTCCCCATCCTACAGTCCCCAAGCTGCTCTGGTCACCATCATCCTTTCCCAACCTCTCCTAGTCTCAACGCTTGTTCCATTTTTCAGCCAGTAGCCAGGGACCTTTCTAAAAGAGATTCTGTGCCAGCGGGTGGGTGGGGGCACAGAGATTATGGTCTACAAGAAACACTTGTTTCTGGGCTGCTGCTAATTTGCTGTCTTTCTAATATGATTCTTCCCAACAGGGTGATGCAATAAACTAATTTTTTTAAACTGGGGGAAAAGGGTTGGGGTCGTGGCTCAGTGGCAGAGCGCTCGTCTTGCATGTGTGAGGCACTGGGTTCGATTCTCAGCACCACATATAAATCAGTAAAACAAAGACCCATCAACAACTAAAAAAATTAAAAAACAAAAAAAGGGGGGAAACCCACACTTTTTTCTAGGGGATGGGACACGGCTCAGCCATAGAATGTTAGCACTCAAGAGACCCTGAGTTCAATCCCCAGAAGCATTTCCTCACCCCACCAAATGTGCTTCTTTTATTAAAAAAAAAAAAGCAATTATCACTTTATCACATGACCTGGCTGAAAATCCCTTTGCGGCTGCCCACTATGTCCCCAAAACAGTCCATGCTCTTCTGCTGGGTATATAAGACCATAGTTGACCCGAGCCGCGTGGATCTGGTCAGCGAATGCTCCCCTCACAAGCAACTCCCCATCCAATGCAGCATGCACCCCCCAACTTTAGCCCCTGCCTTTCCAGCCACCACTCACAGGTGTTCCTCCAGCTTTCTCTTCAGCAGGGTGGGCTGGGGAGAGAAGCAGCAAGAGGTGAGTCCTGAGGTCCCTGAGGGGTGAACCCTTTCCCGAGTTGAGGGAGGGGGTACTCACAATAGCCTACACCAGGCATCGGACAGCAGGAGAGAGAGAGAGAGAGAGAGAGAGGATTACTGGGAGGCATGAGGAAGGACCAGGCAGGGAGGAAGTGGGCACTCACGTCCTCGGTCTTGCCCCCCTGCTCCTGGAGGGCCTTCTGCAGGTCCTCCACCTGGGCCCGCAGCTCCGACAGCTGCTGCTGGTTCAGCCTGCAGGGTGGGGGGCCGCTCAGTGCCGTGCGAGCTCAGTCCTGCTCTGAGCGCGAGGCCCTCCTCCCCCTGGCCCTCACCTGTGCTGTGTCTCCAGCCCATGGCGTGCGCGGTTGGCCTCCTCCAGGTGGCGCTGCAGCTCCTCCTGCCGCTCCCGGTCGGCCGCCTCCTGCTGACACAGCCTCTTGTTCTCCAGCTGAAGCCTCAAGAGTGTCTCCCTGCAGACCCAGGAGGAGTGAACAGGGTTGGGGACCGGTCTTCCCGCAGGCCTGCTCAGGCTGCGAGTCAGCCCAGGAGGGGAACTGGCGGGTGGAGGCAGGAGCAGGATCGAGCCTTGAATTAAGAGCACTGAGGATCCTGCAAGGCGTTGGGGACGGAGTGTGGGTGAGCGGAGCCCTAAGTGAGACCTAAGTGCTGCACAACTGCAAACTTATCCAGAGGGTGAACCAGGCAGGGGTGGGGTTACAGGAGAGGGTTAGATCTGGCTGCAGGAACGGGAAGAGCTGCTGTGAAAGAGTTAATCCAATCAAGGCACAGAGGCTGAACCTAGCAGAGGCTCCAATGAAGACTGGGCCCTGGGGACAGAGATCAAAGTCAGAAAGGCTAGGATGTGGGATTTTGCATGTGGAATAGAAGTAGAAGTTTGGGACCTAATTTGTGTGCTGAGGATAGATCTTGAAGAGGGCCAGAGCCTGGGACCAGTTAAGAGCCGAATCTGGAGGCCGACTAGGAACTGGAAACCCAGACCAAGCAACCAAGGCTAGTGCAGGGGGCGGGGCTGAGGGCGAACCCTGGCCCTAGGGATGGGAACCAGAGTTCTGAGTGACCAAGGATACCTGAGCTCTGCAGGCAGGATCTCCGCAGCTAAGTTTTCCAGGCCCAGTGGGGTGGGATCCAATGAAGGGTCTGGAGAATGGGAGAAAAGTGTTCAGGTCTCTGTGCACCCGCAGTCCCTGGCTCTAAGGGCCTCTTTTCAAGTATCATCTTTTTTTTTTTTTTTGGGGGGGGGTGTACCAGGGATTGAACTCAGGGGCACTAGACCACTGAGCCACATCCCCAGCCCTATTTTGCATTTTATTTAGAGACAGGGTCTCACTGAATTGCTTAGTGCCCCACTTTTGCTGAGGCTGGCTTTGAACTTTCAATCCTCCAGTCTCAGCCTCTCTAACGGTGTGGGCCACCGCAGCGGGCTTCAAGGATCATCTTTAGCAGCTCAGTTCACCCCAGGACACCCCTCCCTCGAACTCCATGGGTCTTCAGCTCACCAGCCTGAGTCAAACCCCGAGGCTGCAGCTGGGCACAGCGCAGCTCCTCGTTGGCCTCCCGCAGGGAGTCCCTCTCTGCCAACAGCCGCTGCAGGGACAGGATGCAAGACGCCACATGAGGCAGGCTTAATCTCCTAGAAAGTGGGCTATTTGGGGATTTGCAGGGAGGAACTTGGACCTGGGACCTCAGCCTCACCTCCTTCTCCTTTGTCACAGACTCATACTTTTCCTCCAGGTTTCGGCACTCAAATAGCCATTTCTCAGCCTTCATGGCCTCCTCCTGCCGCTGGCTCTGAAGTTCCTGCACCTGAATAGAAAGGAGAGCTGCCTGCTGCAGTGAAAGGAGGGCAGCGACTGAGTGCCAGGTGAAGGGGCGGGGCCAGAGGGACCCAGACAAGAACCTGGAGGGGTTGGAGCTTAAGCTTATAAACCCAGACAGGGGATCTGGTCCACATTTAAGACTGTGCGCACGGGGGCGCTGGCCGCTGACTGAGGGTCCACAAGCTCTGCACGCCCAGCTCCCCCAGCCCTCACCTGCCGCCGCTGTGCCTCGAGCTGTGCGCGCAGGGAGCCAGCCCGGCGCAGCTCGTCTTCCAGCTGCCTCGTGCGCTCCGCGTGGCCCGCGTTGCACTCCTCCAGCTGCCGCACCTGCCTCCGCAGCTCCCTCAGCTCACCCAGGCGCCGCCGACAGCTGTTCAGCGTGGCCTCCAGCTGCCCTGCGCGCTCCGAGGACTGACTGTGGGGAGGAGACAGGGAGAGGCGCAGTCGGGGATCAGCAGGGATGCGGGGCCCTCAGGGCGGGGGTGTCAGGTCCCAGGTGAAGGGGTCATGGAAGTGGGTATCAGGGATCTGCCAGGGTAATGATTAGCCAGGGTCATAATCAGGGTACCCTCAGGGGTGATCCTGTGGAGGCACAGAAGAGTGGTGGGGTACAGGAAGTGATAGGGACCTAGAAGGGAATGAGGAAACCCCAAGGACAACCTGGGGGTCATGGGGAGCTCTGGGGCAAGAGTACTGTCGGGTTCTCCGGAGCGCAGTAGCGGTCTACAGGGTGCTTCAGCATTGCAGGAGTGCCAGAGAAAGCCCTTTGGGGTTATGGAAAGCACTGTAGGACAACAAGGGCTGCAGTGGTAGAGTCCTGGGGCGCCCGAGGGGGTCTAGAAAGCATCCTTGGGGGGGGTGTTTGTTGACAATGCCATAGGAGCTGGGAAGTATAATGAGGGACAAACAGACACTGTGGGGATCCAGGAGGTCCACTGAGGTCCTGGCGATGTGGTGGGGTTCAGGACAGTGGGCCTGGGGAATTCAGGGTGGGAGAGTGGAGTCTGGGGTGCTTTCTGGGGGTACAGTGGGCATTTGGGTGTTACAAAAGTGGCAACGCTGGAGGTGTGTGGTAAGCAGCCCTGGGGACCCACCACTCACCGCAGCTCATCCATCTCGTCCTTCAGGGCCTGTGCCTCTTGGGCCAGGCTGGTCAGGGCCTGGTTGCGCTGCTGGAGCTCAGTAACCTCCCGCTGCAGCTCTGCACAGCGCAGGCGCTCATCCTCCCTGCTGCTCTCTAGCCTGGGGGTGGCAGCGGAAGAGAGGGGGCATGTGAGGGCCGTCCTGGTACCCCACTCCAGGGCCCACCTGGCCCTGACCCCCACTGCTGCACCTGAAGTTCTCTTCCTGCAGCTGTTCCAGCTGGGACTGCAGCAGCAGCAGCTTCTTAGCAGTAACACCCGGAGTGACCTCGGCTTGTGACCGGCCCACCCGCTCCCGCAGGGTGGCATTCTCCTGCGCGAGGCTCTGCTTTACCTCTGACAGGAGCACCAACTGCAGGCAAGCCAGGGTAAGCTGGAGCTTAGGGGCCACGCAGGGGACCCTGCCCCCTTGGGCCTCCCCAGCTCAGCCCACCTGTCGCTCCAGGTCCAGACAGTGCTGCCGGAGCTCATCCCCCTCTTCGGCATCCTCACTCAGGAAATAGTACCTGCGGGACTGATATCAGCAAAGATCGGGGGTGAAGAACTTGGGGTCCCAGGAGAAGGGGGATAAGGCTGGGACTGGTAGAGGCAGAGAGAAGGGGGCCAAGGTGTTGGGAGCTGCCACATAGGAACCGAGCGCCCCTTAGCCTTGAGTGATGAGAATGTGGAGCTGTGGCCAGCCAGCCATGGGCTGCGTATGTGAACTGTGGGCATTGAGCACACAAGGTGGACTGAACCGACGCTGCCCCTCTGTTCGGGTGGGTTTTCTCCCTTGCTCTGCCATGATCCCACAAAGCTCATGAGATGGGTGTGGCCTTCCTAGATGTCATAGTCAACCTGCTGACAGCGGACATCACAAAGCTAGACTCAACCCCCTGAAATCTGACCCCTTGCCTCATTTGAATGGCTCCTCCCCAATAAAAGGGTTCAGCACCCGCTCCTGCTCTCTCTTTCTGTGGACCCCTAAGGTTGGAGGAGCCGAGCCGGAGCTGTCAAAGGACCCAAAGAAAAAGGTATTTCTCTGTCTCTGTGTGGTTATTTTGTGCAGCCCAGTTCACCTGGGATGACCCTGAGTATTTTAGTTATGAGATATAAGAGTTCTAGTGGACCAGGGGACTAGGAGAAAGTTGATTTTGGAGCCCTGGGGACCTGTCAAAGGAAAAGCCTAGACTCCCAATGAATGGGACAAGCCCCTCCACCTTAGGCAGCCCTGAGAACCAGTAAAGGGGTCTGGATCTTTATCAAGGTTTCCCACCCTCACCTGTGTATCAAAGTTGCCATATGTCTCCTGTGACAGGGACTCTTGGGTGTCTTTGGTCATAAGCTGGAGATGGGGGAAAGCACTGTGAGGAGCGAGGCTCTCTGAAGACGGCCTTAGACCATCTCCATTCTCCTGTCCCCACAACCAGTTCTGCCCAGTCACCCCAGCCAGAGACTGCCCTCCTGTCTCTGGCACTGAGGGAAGCGAGCTCTACTGAGCCTGCGAGATTGTGATTTAGAGCTGGTAGGTGCTGGCAGAAATATAAGACAGAGATGTCTGGCCAGCTGACTTCCAGGCAGAGCCTTACCAGGGCAGTGCCTGTGTCCAGTTGCCTCTGCCCTGGAAACGCTCCCTCCCCTGACACTCCTCAGTCATCACATGGGCCACCCCACCCACCTCCTGGATGGCCTCCATCACTATGTGTTGAACCGATTCCTCCAGCGTCATGATTCTCTGGATGTGCTCTGGGAATCAAGGTGGGGGTGACTGAGACCCAGGGGTGTGGTGAGGAGGAAAGAGCATTTCCTCAGAGCCATACCCCCAGGGATCCCCTAGCTCCCCTCTAACCCTCCCCATACCCTGCTTTTTCTCGCAGCTGATAGCACAGCCCAGCACCAACTGAAGCAATTTCCCGAGCTCCGAGGGGTCGGAGAACTCGCCAATGAGGCTCACATCTGGGAGGTGCTGTTCTGACACAGGGTGTCCCAGAACCTGAGTGCAAGAGGGAAGGAGGAGTATCAGGGACTCACAGGCCCTCCCCCTTCTCCAAACCTCCTAAATCCCTTTATAGTTACTCACATCCTGGGAGTATTCCACCAGGCTCTGTAAGATCTTCTGCAGATTGCTGACCTGGGGAGGGCCAAGAAGCTATGTTCAGGGGCTCAACAGCCCCCCACCCTGAATCTGTCCCCATTTTCTTCTCTCCACTTCACTACTCATTCCCTGCTCATCTCATCTTGTTTGGGTCCATTTACAAATATCCTCTTCCTTAGAGGTGTCCACCTGCCCTCTTTGTTCATGTATTTCCAAAATCCAATCACTGCTCACCACCTGTCACTGTCATCTCTCACCTGGATGACTGCACCAGCCACCTCTCATCTTCCATTTGGGAATGGAAGCCTTTCTCATGCTAGGTGATGCATCCAGGGGAGGTTTTTGTTTTTGTATGGAAAGCAGCCAGGGGCACTCTACCACTGAGCTCCATCCCCACATCTTCAGAGTTTTGCAAAACTGCTGAGGCTGGCCTTGAATGTGCCATCCTCGTGCCTCAGCCTGGGGTTGCAGGCACAGGTAATAGTAGTGCAAAGCCCCTGAGTGCCTCCAGAACTCTACTTTTATTGTCTTCATGAATCTATTGCTCTTGGAAGTAAATTTTTATGTTGGTGTATGTGTTGTCTGTCCACATCACTAGACTCAGGGCTGTGCTTTCATCTGTTATTCCTTGCTGAATGCCCAACACA
Source organism: Callospermophilus lateralis (assembly GCF_048772815.1). Taxonomy (NCBI): domain Eukaryota; kingdom Metazoa; phylum Chordata; class Mammalia; order Rodentia; family Sciuridae; genus Callospermophilus; species Callospermophilus lateralis. Next base: position 214,831,797 of record NC_135305.1, on the reverse strand, counting down.
TGGGTATTCAAGAGCAAACAGTTGGCTGATCACCAGACATCTGTCCCTCTTTCTGGACAGGGCTTTCCGTCCACCACCCAGGATGTGTGTTTGACTAGAATTTCCCTGACCATCTCTTCACCATTCTGTCCCCTAGTCATGAGTCCACCTGTCACCTTCAGCCTCCAGTTGGGACCTGGGTCCTCTGAGATGTCCTGGAGCCATGTTTCATTGAACCAGGAGGGGTCTCTGGGGGAGGAGGGGAGAAGGTGGAATGAGCTGGCTGGGGAACCCTTTTGGGATCCTCCCCCTCAGCCCCACTCACATCTGGTTCAGCACGTGGGCTACAGCAAGGCCGCTGCTCAGGTCCTCGGGGCTGGCACAGGGGGGTGGAACTTGGAACGTCTGCAACTGAGGCGGAAATGAAAGGGCAACGCGGGGATTCAGGGCCTGAGACCACCGAGCCACTCCTCTTTAGCAGACTGTTTCTGGACAAGAGACATCTCACAAGATTGAGCAGGCACTAGCCTGTTGCTACACCAAGCTAGCTCTGCAGGGGAGTGGCTTCTGCACACCTGAGACCGAAGGGGGCGTGGCCTCACTTTACCTCTGCCTAACAAAGTCCAAGCGACCAGGTCAGGGCGGTACTACGAGTCACCTGGCTCTCACAGGCACCACGTGATCAGGCCAGCCCACCTGTACCCCCTCACCCCACGTGAACCAGGCACAGAGGGGCGGGGCCTCACCTGTTCTGTCCACTCAGGCCTGCCACGTGACAGGGACGGGTGCTCAGACTAGAGTCCAACGGCCTGCTAGGCCGGCGACCCCTTCCTCCTTCCAGCCCCAGGACCGAGGGGCGGACCGAGGCAGGGCCAGGGATCCCGGGCTAGGGGAGCGGGCGCACACCTGTCCCCAGCCCCGCCCCTCGACCTACCCAGGTGAGCAGAGACCCGCATAGCTCGGCCTTGTCCACGCTCATGGCTCCGGATCGAAATCCACCCTGGCCACCGAGCCCCGGCGCCACAGCTGCCTCCGGGTCCGCCACCAGCGAGCGCCCGCAGCCCTGACCTCCCGCTCTGCCTAGAGCGCCGCCCCGCCCCGCCCCCTTGGCACAGGCCCCGCCCCGAGCACATGATCTCTTCCAGACGCCAGCTCTTGCCTCCGTCTCCGCCATATTGGATCCGGGCAGCTTTCTGATGCCGATTCTACCGCTAGAGGTCATTGTGGCCCAGGAGTGAGCATTGAGTGGATAGATAGGCACCTCCCCTACTCCCCCACTTTTGGGATTGTAAAGGGCCTCTCCATCCTTCTGAGATGGAGCTGCCCCATCCTGTTATACAAATGTATTTCCTTCTTGCCGCTGACAGAATTTTTTTTTTTTTTGGCACCAGGCATTGAACCCAGCGGTGCTTAGCCATCGCCAGCCCTTTCTTTCTTTCTTTCTTTCGAGAGTAGGAAGGGTCAGTCAGACACAGGTCCTGGGTAGTGCACAGACATATTCACCCAGCCTGAATCAATCCTATACTGAAATTCCCCTGAGTCTTACCGGCCCTTAGACAACCCCCTGCTTCAGATCCTAGGACCAGGCTGAAGTTGCCTGTCCCTTTCCGCCCATCAGGGGGCGCGCAGATCGCAAGAACGCTGCCTACTGGGGCGAGGGTGCGCCCACTCGGAGACCCAGCTGGGGCGACCGAGAGAGCTCAGAGGCATAACAATTATAGTTAACAATAAACTCGCAAATCGCCACTTGTGGAGTGCTTACTGTATGTAGTATCTGCGCTGATTTAAATCCACTACCCTACGTGTCAAGTGTTGTTTTAATTCCCGGTTTTGCAGACGAGGAAATAGTGGCTCTAGGTGGACCCAGCCTCGAAGGAAGAGGGTAAAACACCAGCCGGCGCCCTTTGACCCCGGGGCCACTCCCTTGCAGGCGGGTGGGGTAATGTGCTGTAATTAGAGGTTATTAGCTGTACCCAGAGGGAGGGGCGGGCTCTGCATTGGGGGCGGGTCCAGATCGAAGGGGAGGGGCGCTACTCCCATCCACGCAGAGAGTCTGGAACCAGTGACCTTGTCCTAGGCGGGTGGGCAGGGTGACAACAGTCCCTCGCCCATCAAATGAACATAGTTCCTATAGCCCTAAACACCCGGTTGCAGCCCACTCAGATGCGCAGCCGCACGCACGCTAGAGTCTTGGAGGCTGCTCCACACCCTCACAACCCCTTTCTTGTTTTCCTGACTCCAGCCTCTGGGAGCCGGTGGAGGAGGGTAGAGGAGAAGGGGACTAGGGCTGGCGCTTCCATACGGACTGCTTTAGGCGGGCGGGCGTGAGAACAGCTGCTGCTGGTTCCCCGTCCTGCACCTAACAGAGGAAAGGGTGCTGCCCAAAGGGGGAAACAAATCACCCTGCCCCCAGGTAGCAATGGGAGGTGAGCCAGGAATCAGGGCTGTTAAAAGAATGGAGGGCTGGACCTGCCAGACCTCTAAACATTTGGGGTGGGGGTGGGTCTACGGGATTTTGAAGTTTAGGGAAAATATGGGAATCCAAATATTTAGGGGAATTGGCTTAAATTATTCTAATGTTAGTTCTGATGTTATGGGCATCCAAATGTCTAGGGAGCCAAGATTAAAGGAAAGGTCCCTGCTCTCCATTTGGGGAAGGAGTCACAACCTTCTATTTGAGCCAGCAGGGAGTCCCACATTTGGGGGGAAAGAAGGGAGTGCACATGTTAGTGGGAAAACCAGCAATCCTTGTTTTGCAACAAAGGGGGCCTCGTGCTGGGAAGGGATCTGGGTATCTTCTACAAAAGGCACAGACCCTTCATTTCGGATAGGTACCCCATACTAGGAGGAGGGATGCAAACCTGTTTTAGGGACAGGGAGCCTCCAAAGTTTGGAGGAGTGGTCTGGAGGCCCCAGTATGCAGGTCTGGGTCAGCAGCCCCCAGCTGGATTGGGGACCCCACCCTCTCCTGCCTGTTTCCAGGAACAGCTGGGCCCAGCCTGGGTTGTACTGCTGGGAAGCCAGTGACTCAGCCCCTCCCTGCGGCCACAGCTGGACCCTGGCCCGCCCCCTCCAGCCTGCACATCTGGGCAGGGACCCAGTCATCAGGGCTGGTTTGAGGACCCTGAGTTCCACAACTGGAAGACAGGACCCCACGACTCCTCCCCAGTGACTGACCAGAGCCACTGGATGGACCCCATGTGCCATTACCCTGGGGGACTCTGGCAGGCCCCCTACACCTCAGATACTGACATCCTGCCAGCAACTCCTATCCCGCCCCTCCCCCATCTCTGTGCTGAATCCATGGGACGCGTGCTTGTTTGGGTAGATGTGAGGTGGTGGATCTGTGATTGAGTGTGTATCGGCATCTGTGTCCACTTGTGTTTTGAGGCCCTGGAGTTTGGGCAGCTGGGTATCTGTGTGTGATCTGATGGTGGGGGAGGCTGTCAGGGATTGGGGGAGTGACTAACATTTTTGTCTGTGTAAAACATCCAGGTTTGGGGTGATGCACCAAGTATATCTGTGTATGGCCGGTGTCTGAGTGGCTGTCTCATTCTGTCTTCATCTGTTATGTATTCGTACTTACTACTTGCTTCTCTAGGGTGTCATTTTTCAGTATCCATCCATCCATCCTTTCTTTCTTGGTACTGGGGATTGAATTCAGGAGGATTCTGCTTCTGAGCTTCATCCCCAATCCTTTTTTTTTTTTTTTTTTTTTAACTCAGGGGCACTTTACCACTAAGCTGAGCTAGTCCCTAATAGCTTTATTTTTTTTGAAACAGGGTCTTGCTAAATTGTCCAAGCTGGGGGCTGGGGTTGTGGTTCAGTGGTAGAGAACACGTGTGAGGCACTGGGTTCGATTCTCAGCACCATATAAAAATAAATAAATAAAATAAATGTAAATTGTCCAGGCTGGCTTTGAATTTGAATCCTCCTGCCTTAGCCTCCTGAGTAGCAGGGATTACAGGAGTGTCACCACAGCCAGCTCCTTGTCATTTTTTGTGTGAGAAGTGTGTAACAATCAGTGCCTCAATATGGCCTTAGGTTGTGTGCCTGTGACCATGTCCTACTTTGTGTTTGTCTTTATCATGTGTCTTCTGTGATAGTGTAACCCGGTCATGTGTCCTGGTTTGTCCACACCACTTAGACAATCTGAGTATGTGTGTGTCCTTGTGGCTTTATCTCTGCCACTGTAACCTACTTTGTGCATCTTGTGACAATGGCATGACCGTCCTATGTTTGTCTCTACCATGTGTCTCTGCTGCCACAGTCTTCATACAAGAGGGGTGGTTGTATGACAATCTAAGCCCCAGATGTCCAAGACTTTGTATCGGTGTTCTACTTTGCTTCAATGGTGCAGCATTATCGGTGTCTGCAAATGTAAATACCTGTGTCCCTATCACAAGCCATTTGTGACCCATGTGCCTGTGTGACTCTGCCTCTCCTCTCCGTGTGGGTCTGTGACAGTGTTGTGACCCTGTCCCTGTTTGCCGCAAGGCTGGCGTAACTTAGGAGGGATTTTGCCAGCGTGTGGCAGGTGTATCCTGTGTCTGTGTGACACTGCCGGTCAGAGTTGTTTGTGACCTTGAGTGTGTGGCGGGGGAGCAGGAGAAGTGGGGTGTCAAAATCACACCAGACAGTAGCCCCGGTGGAGGCGATGATAGGCGCAGGGGCGTTGCGTCCCAAGGCTCTGGGCTGCGAGGGCCCCTCCCCGCGCTGCGGGGGCGCGTGCGTCGTGCGTGACGTGAAACACGACAGGGGTCGCTGCGTGCGTGGAGCCCGACGCGGTCGTGCGTGCAAAAGCGGGGACGGAGGCTGGCCCTGCTGCGTGCGTGCGTGCGTGCGAGCGCGCGCGGGGGCGGAGGCGGGGGCTGGGCGCGGGGGCGCGCGGGGCGCAGCACCGCCCTGCCGAGACTTTGGGGCTCGGGTGAAACCCGGAGGGGGCTGCCGTTAACCCCTTCCTGCCCGACCTGAAACCTGCGGCCCCTCGACCCAGCGCACCGGGGCTTCCCCAGCACATGGTGGGGGGCAGTCCCTGCTGGGGGAGAACCCCTCAGTGGAGTTGAGACCCCCCCAGTTGTCATGGAAACCAGAGCTTCCCGCGCAGCCCGGCGCGTGCTTCCTGCTCACTTCCTGTCTTCCTCCAGCTCCCGAGTCCAATGACAATGAGCTTCCCGTTCCCGGTCTCCGGAGAGTGGGGTGGGGGTCAGCGAGGCCTGGGTGTGCGTGACTCAAGACAGCCCGGGGGTCCCTTGGCCGCAACCGACCTCGCTCCCTCTTCTTAGCCCCTGTGACTCACCCCTCGCGGCTTTCCCCGCGTGTGACTCAGGCCCCTGGGAGGGGGCTGGGGACTTTGGGACCCCCTCCAGGCAGCCGGCACTGAGAACTAAGTTCTGGGGACCTTGAGCTCCGGGGGAGGGGCTCCCCTTCCAGAGAGAACCCGCTGCTGAGGCGAGGCGGCTGCTGAGTCCCTTTAGCTGGCCCTTACCAAGGTCACTAGGGCGCTCTCCCAACCCCACCCCAGGCCTCCGGGAACCCAGCTCCAGCACCCCCACCACACACGCGCACCCGCGTACACACAGCCCACAGGAAGTTTTGGCAGAGCCTGTCGTGGCGATGAAACGGTTAAAGCCGTTTTCTTATTCATTTCATCCAGGGGCCCATTTTGACTCAGAGCAAGCGGTGCCCCCTGGAGCCGGCCTCACGGGGCAGGGTTTGTACTCCACCCTGCATGTACCATTTTTAGAGAGGAGGGGGATGGAGGTTGGTGAGCTGGCTGGGGGTCTCGGGTAGCAGCATTCAGAGGGGGCTCCAGCTATGTCTAGGCCCTCATGCTGTCTGAACCTTAGTTTCCCCATCTGAACTGGGAGGTGATTATGACTGGCTCATTGAGTTGTTGTGAGGATTAGATGAATAATAGATAGGACGCTTTGCATCCACAACTGGGCACAGGGATAGTGAAGGGGCTCCTCCTGCCTCAACCCTGAATGTCCGGGTGCCCGCAGAAGCCAGTGCTCCATGCCCCACCCAGGCGCTCTGAGGCCACGGGGTTCATTCTGTCCACCCCCTGCCCCAGGCGGGCACCCAGGAAGTGAGAGGCGGAGCAGGAATGAGGCGGAACCTGTTGGGCCTGTCGCTGCCCTGCCCCCCACCCTCATTCCCGTGCCCTGACAGGGACCCCTCCACGCGGCAGCCCCACCCCCGCTGCCCTGGACGCCTGGGTCCTGACCCGCGGGTGGCCAGAGGGAGGGGATGTCGGATGGAGACAGTGTCTCGGGAACATCCTGTGGACTGCTGGCTGGACAGACAGGAGGGTCAGCCCCTCCCAGGGCAGGGCAGACATCAGCTGGGGGCAGAGTAAACATGGCCCAGGGTGGCCAGACTGGGGGCGAGGGGCAGGGGGGTGGCGCTGCAGGAATGTACACACACAGTTACCCCAGAGAGCCAGATGCACAAATCCCACTGAGAGACTGCCAGCCAGGGACACACAGGGTCAGATGTAGATCTGGGCTAGAGAACCAGAAATGGCTGACAGACACACTGACAGCTGACTCAAAAGCAAGACAGAGGGGCTCAGGTTGTAGGGATGTAGCTCAGTGGTACAGTGTGCGTTTAGCATGAGCAATGTCCTCAGTTTCATTCCTAACACTTAAAAAAAAAAAAAATCTATACACACTGTCAAACAGGCAAAGCACCAACAGGTCAAAAACATACAGGCAGGGTATGCATGGTATGGATAAACCAGCTCTGCACATGGGCGAGACAAATGCACAGTTAACTGTGCATCAGACACACGAGGAAAACACGCGAATGTTGATAGGCTCAGAGAGAAGGTACCATCACTCATTACAGGCACCCTGAGAGCCACCCAAGAGATATGCAGATATCCATGTGCACTGTCAGGTCCTGACACCAGAGGACAGACATACACACACACACACACATACACACACACTCGATGCCCCAACTAGAGCAGATACCCAGAGGCTAGAGAGGCCAACACACACCTCTGGATAGGTGGATAGAGCAGTCACCTACATACCATGGCCAAGTGCCTTAGGCACCCATCACCACAGCTATGGCACACACACTTGAGTGGAGATGAGACCTTACAGAGGAACACTTTGAACCCACTGGCAGAGTGGGTAGATGTGGGCAGAAAGATTGACACATTCGTAGACATGGTCTGGCCAGACGGTCTTACCCAGCACAGAGAGGCATGGATGGCCACAGTTGGGTAGTCATAAACACACAGGCTCAGAGACACCCTGTGGGCTAGCGCGTACACACACACACACACACACACACCAGCCACAAACCATACACATACACAGACTAGTTCTATCTACATACACACGCATCAGCCAAGCATAAACTTCTCTCTCTCTCTCTCTCTCTCTCTCACACACACACACACACACACATATACACGACCAACCACAGAACACACAAAGCAGCCACAGACCTCTTTTTTCTCTGGGTCCCTCTCTCTCTCTCACACACACACAGATCAGCCACAGACCACACACACACAAGCACAACAGGCATGATGGGTTATGAACTCCCAAACAGCCTACATAGCCGTGCACACAGGCCAGCCACGAGCAGCCCATTCCACGGTGCAGGCATGCGCACACATTCCCCTCCACCTGCCTTCCACGCCAGGCAGCCCAGAGCCTCACACAGACAGGCCTCACACCCCCTGCAGGGCTGGGCCAACCCACAGACACAAGCCCATGAAACAGGCCTCACACATTCCCGCACGCCCTGACAGGCCAGCCACAGGTCTACTCCGAAGCCACTCAGATACTCACCCCCCCACTTTGCTGAGGTTCTATGGGGTGCTAGGCTCTGCCCCCCCAGAGATCCTGGCACTTCCTCTCCCCAAATATCACCCCCACTTCCCTCTCTCCCTGCTGCTCTCCACTTCCCCTGGAGGCCCAGTGCACAGCCTCAGACCCTGCGGTGTGTGGGTGTCTTCTCATTACATCTCCCATTAAAGGGGACACCTGGGATCCCAGTGATGCTCAGGCCCCCCAAGCTTCACCAACAGCACTGTGGGAAACTCCCCCTATGCCCAGCTGAGTCAGTGTGAAGAAAGAGCCGGCTTCCAAGAAACCCAGCAGCTTCCTCTCTGGGAGAGGGGGTGAGGGACCCCCCAAACCACAGGGGTTTGGGAGGAGTGGCTGGCAGGCTAGGGGTTCCTGGGGAAGGGCCTCTGGGATTGATTCTCAGCTTCTTCTGGCCCAGGCGCCTGTCCACACCCAGGGGCAGGGACGCGGGAGGCTGGGTGCTGTGACTTGTGGGTTCTCGTCCTGGCCTGCCCACTGGCTGACTCATGGGCAGCCCCCAGCCCAGTTTCCTGGTGAAGGCCCTGCCAGTGGCTGGTCAGTGGAGCCAGGGAGGAGGAGGGTCATCAAACTATTTATAAGAAGGAGAAGTCCCTCCGTGCCAAGACCAAAAGCCCCAGAGAGACCCGTGGGTGGGGGTGGGTGAACTTCCTCCTTACCCGGTCCCCCAAGCCCCAGGGATATGGGGGAAGCCTGGGCAGGGACTGCTCAGCCAGGTGCTGGTCTGAAGCCTAGAGCCTGGGCAGTACCCAGCTGCCAATCTCAGCGCCCAGGCCAGGTGGGGGAGGGGGCTATCCTCACACCCTCCTCACCAGGCAGGCCTGGCGCCAGCGGGGCGGCATGAGGGGGTGGTGCCCAGGCCACAAGGGTGAGACTGGCAGGGGCCTGGAACCGGCTGTACCAGCTTGGCTGGGCCCCCGCCCTTCCTTGCTGGCCCTTTCCCCACCCCCTGCTCAAACACCCATATAGAATGCATGGCACGACCCCACTTCAACATAGTGGCTCACCCGCAAACACCATGTCCCCTCATCCTTTAGCCAGCTTCATTTCTCCCCCCATGTAAAGAAGACCCTGTGCAAAAGGACCCGCAGAATTTGGCATGCGCTTGGCACTGCACAGATGCCTGTCTGGTTGTGATCATCCACAAAATAGTTGCTAATGCTCCAGAGGCAGACAGCACTTCTAGCTATGGAACGTCACATGAGTTCCTCAATCTCCTGCACCTCCATTTCTCATCTGTTAAATGGGGACACAAAGAGCAAACATTTTGCTGGGCTGTTGGAAAAGTCAGTGACTTACTTTATGAAAGCCACTTAGAACAGTGTCTGGCCCATGGTCAGAGCCATATAAGTGTTACCTATTAAAATAATAATTACTATTTCTTAGTCTGTCTGCCTGTCTTAAGTGTCTCTGAGTCTGTCTGACTGCATGACACTACCTCAGCCTCCATGTGTCTCTCTGGGCATCTCTCCCTGTCCTGGCCCTCTGCCCTGTACACCCATTTTTGCTTTTAGGTCCTTGTCCTCCTCTCAGTCCTCTTTGGGACTGCCTGGCCTCTCTCCAGAGCTCCCCTCTGGCAAGGGCAGCCTCAGCTCTGGCCACTAATGACTCACTGTGGACTCCTGGGCAGTGGAACCTGCATATTGGCTTCCCAAGGTGCTGCCCTCCAGCCTGCCCTGCCCAGCCCCCCAACGCTGCCCGCACTTCCCTGCGGGCCAGGCCAGATGTCAGCTGCAGTTATTAGCATGGGCAGGAGACACAGGCCTGGCAGCCTGCCTGCCAGACTCAGCGGCCTCTGGAATCTCCCTTGAGCCTGGGGCGGGGGAGGGGAGCCACTCAAGCGAGGGGAAGATGGGAGGGGCACTTAGGGGTCACAGGGACCCTCCCCAGCCTCTTCTGGGATCTTCCTCCCAAGTGCCACTGCTCCACTGGACTTCCCCCGTCCTCTCATAGCTCGGTTTTTCTTTCATCTTTCATTTTCCTTCTCTCCACCATGCTTGGTGAGCTCTGAGCCTGCTCCATAAAGGCAATTTAGCCCTGTTCTCAGCCTCTCTCTACCCTAAAAAAGCTTCCATCCTCCCACAAAACAGAGGCCCAGAAGGTTGACAAAGAGGGAGAGATTTGGTCTCTCACCTCTTGCTCTTGTGGGTTACTAACTGCTTGGAAGTCCCACCTTAAGTCTAACTAGAAGCCTATCTAAACCTCCTCTCTGCCCTCCGGGGGAAGAGGCTGTGGGGTCTCTCATATTCTCCCCTTGGATTTTGATGTACTTGGACTGGTGGGAAGGGAGCCCTCAGATGAGGAAGACACCCTGGCGAAGGAGAGAGCCTTCCTCTAGATATTCTGGATGGTAGAAGAGACCTCCAGACTAAAGTGGGTCCTGGCCCACCTGAAGGAGAGAGGGGTATCCAACCCCTTGGGGTATGAGAAGAAAGGGAAGGGCACCCTGCTCGAGGGAGGAGACAGCCGCACAGCCACGGTGCCAGCCTGCCCAGGCGCCTGGGACGCCTGGAGGCATCAGCCCGCCCCCTCCGCGCCCTGTCGGGCCGGGGGCGAAGTCCGACCCAGGCCCTCGGGCAGGCGGAGACCTGCCAGGCTGGGTCGGGCCGGGCCGGGCCTGGCAGCACGCAATCCCAGAACGGCTGGGCGGGGCCGGGCCGGGCCGCCGTGGGGGCCTCGGGGGCGGCGGCCGGGGCTGGTCCGGACTAGCCGTCCGGGGGCCGGGCGCGCCCTGGGACCTGGCAGCTACCAGGGCTCCTGGCTCCTGGCTTGGGGCCCCAGGACAGCGCTGGTCACACCCCTTCCTATTCCCTAATTTGGGTGTCGGGGAGAAACTCGGGGGTCGCCCCGCCCTCAGTCCCGCCTGCCGACTCTGGCCTGTTGCCTTGGCGACCAGGCCGGCTGCAACCCCCTCCAGAGGGCTAATGGAACAGTCCCCACGCTGCCTGCCTTCGCGGTGGTCTGCAGGAGCCGCGGGCGGAACCATTATACTGAAGGGGGGAAAAGGATGGCGAGGCCTCTGTGGCTGGGCTACTTCTGCTCACCCAGGCCTCCACGGGGGTCGCATGCCCAGGTTCCTCTTGCCAAGAGCAGAATGCAGCCGGACCCAGGGCGGGGCACAAGGTCCCGTAGGATCCGAGTGACGGAGACTGGGCCGGGCTCCTTCCCCCGGGGCTGTTGCCACACTTCCTGCCTCTGCGCTCTTTCCCCAGCCTGTTTCTAAGGAAGGGAGTCGGGTTGGGCGACCGCACCCCGGCCGTCCGGCAGGGTCTAGGCTCCTGGAGCTGACAGGGTGTCGGGCAAGTCCCGTGTCACTAGGGGAGGGCTTTTGGGATGGGGGACAGAGTATACAGGTGCCAAACAGTCCCCCATAAGGGAGAACTCCAGTCATGCAAGATGTAGCAGTACCTGTCTCCAGGATCCTCAAAGCCCCCTCTTGTGGCATGTCATTGTCCACTTAGCTCCTAAGATGTGCCCCGAGCCTTCTAACTGTATTTCATTAGGGCTTTGCAGAAGATCACACCTTTGACAAACATGTCCCCCTCTTCTATCCCACATATTTTTACATCTCATTGTACCCTAGGATTCTTGCTCACTGTCTGCTACCTAGATTCCCCCAATTCCTTCTCCTTCCCACTTATGCGGGAATCCTCAGACTCTTCCATGGACTCAGGGCCCCCTATTCATATGCTGGGAACAGTGGTGGATGCTGGAGAGGCTGAGGCAGGAGGATCTCAAGTTAGAGGCCAGCCTCAGCAACTTAGAGGCTCTGAGCAACTTAGTGAGACCCTGCCTCAAAGTAAAAAATAAAAAGGGCTGGGATATGGCTCAGGAGTTAAGTGTCCCTGGGTTTAATCCCTGGGGGGGATACACACACACACACACACACACACACACAGAAAAAAAGAAGCAAAGAAAGAAACCCTATTAATTTCTTGCATAATGGATCCTGCAGCTCTGCCCCCTATGATCTCTCCCCTCTTATCTCCTGTGAATATTCCAGTCCCTCAACCCCTTTTTGCCTGGGACCCCCAGTTAATTTCTGGATCAGGAGTCTCCTCACCCCTCCTGACTTTATCGGGCTTAACCTCCCTTCCCTACTTTCTGGGGAAGTGTGTTGGCAATCCTTCAACCTCTCAGCTACTCCGGGTCCCTCAGACCCTTCGCGGTCCAGCTTGGGACCCCCTCCCCACCCCCTATGTACCAGGTCCTTAAATCGACCCTGGTGAACTCCATGGGAATCATCAACCTCCTCGCAAGTCCCTCCCGCATGTGCCTCGGATTTTCAAAGCCTCCTTCCACGCGTACCCCGTAGTCCCTCGAGCCCCTCCCCCCTGCAACCCCGCCGAGCTCCCCGGCCCGTGGCCGCTGTTTACAAGGACACGCGCTTCCTGACAGTGACGCGAGCCGCCTCCTCCCCTTCCCCACGCTCCAGAGGGGGGCGCGGGGGCCCGGCTCTGGCGTTGGCCAATGGGAACGCACTTCCGCAGCTGACAAGCGCGGTATAAAGGCTTGTGGCTGCGACTCAGCGGCTGGGACCTTGAGCGCAGCCGGGCAGCCTCGGAGCCAGCAGGGAGCGGGGAGCTGGGGGAAGCGAAGCCGAGAAATCCAGCGCGCCTGAGAGGGTGAGAGGGGCTCGGGAAGCAGGACAGAGCTTTCGCTCAAGGCTGCCAGCTGGCTGCTCCTGGTCGGTGCCAGCCCCTCACGACGCGCGACCAGACACCCAGTCCGGCCACTGCCGCGGACAGCTCGGCACCCGCCAGAGCGAGGCCCGGGGCGGCCCCGCAGGGACCCTCCCCAGACCGCCTGGGCCGCCCGGATGTGCACTAAAATGGAACAGCCTTTCTACCACGACGACTCATACGCAGCGGCGGGATACGGTCGGGCCCCGGGCGGCCTCTCTCTACACGACTACAAACTCCTGAAACCGAGCCTAGCGCTCAATCTGGCGGACCCCTACAGGGGTCTCAAAGCGCCCGGGGCACGGGGCCCCGGCCCTGAGGGCAGTGGTGCGGGCAGCTACTTTTCCGGCCAGGGCTCGGACACCGGCGCATCTCTGAAGCTCGCCTCCTCAGAGCTGGAGCGCCTGATCGTCCCCAACAGCAACGGCGTGATCACGACGACGCCCACACCCCCGGGACAATACTTTTACCCCCGCGGGGGTGGCAGCGGCGGAGGTGCAGGGGGCACAGGGGGCGGCGTCACCGAAGAGCAGGAGGGTTTCGCCGACGGCTTTGTCAAAGCCCTGGACGACCTGCACAAGATGAACCACGTGACACCTCCCAACGTGTCTCTGGGCGCCAGCGGGGGGCCCCCGGCCGGGCCCGGGGGCGTCTATGCTGGCCAGGAGCCACCTCCTGTCTACACCAACCTCAGCAGCTACTCCCCAGCCTCTGCATCCTCCGGAGGCGCCGGGGCCACAGTCGGGACTGGGAGCTCATACCCGACGGCCACCATCAGCTACCTCCCACACGCACCGCCCTTTGCCGGTGGCCACCCCGCGCAGCTGGGCTTGGGTCGCGGCGCCTCCACCTTCAAGGAGGAACCGCAGACCGTGCCGGAGGCGCGCAGCCGCGACGCCACACCGCCAGTGTCCCCCATCAACATGGAAGACCAGGAGCGCATCAAAGTGGAGCGCAAGCGGCTGCGGAACCGGCTGGCGGCCACCAAGTGCCGGAAGCGGAAGCTGGAGCGCATCGCGCGCCTAGAGGACAAGGTGAAGACACTCAAGGCCGAGAATGCGGGCCTGTCGAGTACAGCCGGCCTTCTCCGGGAGCAAGTAGCGCAGCTCAAACAGAAGGTCATGACCCATGTCAGCAACGGCTGCCAGCTGCTGCTCGGGGTCAAGGGACACGCCTTCTGAGCGCATCACCCACCCCCGTACGGACACCCCCCCAGCCTGGACGGCTGGGTGCACGCCTCCCACTAGGGGAGAGGGGGCAGGCGGTGGGCACCCGCCCTGAGGCCTGGGATGCCGCAAACCACACTGGACTCCGGCCCGCCAGCTTTGCGCCCAGTCCTTCCACCTCGACGTTTACAGGACCCCTTCCACGTTTTTGTGTTTTTTTTTTTTTTTGTATTTTTTTTCTGTTGGAAACAGACTCGATTCATATTGAATATAATATATTTGTGTATTTAACAGGGAGGGGAGGGAGGGGGCGATTGCGGCGGAGCTGGCCCCGCCGCCCGGTACTCAAGCCCGCGGGGACACTAGGGAGGGGACCTCCGCCCCCTGCACTCCCCCCTCTGCACCGTACTGTGGAAAAGAAACACGCACTTGATATCTAAAGAATTTATTTTAAGATGTGTGTGTGTGTGTGTTTTGTTCTTTTTATTGAATCTATTTAAGTAAAAAAAAAAAGGTTCTTTATTAATTTCTGTTGTCTTTATTTTTCCCAAGCTAGGCGGGTGGAGGGAGGAGAGTACTGGGCTATCCCACCCCACTGCTGATTGCGGCTCGCTTTTATGTGTATCCCTCTTTTTTGTCCAGGCATTTTAAGGTCCCAGCTTGGGCGTCCAACCCTCTCCAGGTCCCCTTTTTCCGGAGTTGGAAGGTACGGGTGAGGGACCGCCAAGAAGCACAGCACACGGGCAAGTCGCTCTGGGCGGGATGCGAGGTGCGCAGGCGTGGCCCCGCCCAGCCGCTCGCACCGGGGCTTTCCCCGCTGACGCAGCGGAAGCGCTGCCCATATATGGGCCGATTCTGCCCAGTGACGCTACCGCGGTCTCTGGGCAGATTCCGGGAATCCCCTCCCCCGCTCTGCCGGGCAGGGCCGCGGCGCCGGGAAGGGGGCCGGGATTTTCCCGGGCGGGCGGCTGCCTGGGCCCGGAAAACCCCAGGCCTGGGTCCAGAGCGCCCGCGGTGGGCGGGCTGCTCTCTCCTGGACTCTAGGAGCCACCCCCGAGCCTCCCTCAACGGGCTGGCGCCTGGGCCCCGCCGCGCCCACGCCCCCTGTCTGATCTGACCCGGGCGAAGGATTGCCGCTGCCTCTGCGCGGTTGCCGACGCCGTCCCCCACAACTCCCGCCAGGAAGGGCGGCGCCCGCCTGCCAGTTTCCCCTCCCGGGTGCCAGAGCGGGGCGACTGCCAGGTCCGGTCCTGCCAGGGCGCCTACTTGGGCCTCTGGGCGCCACCACCACCCTTATGCCATGACCCCTGTTCTACAGCTGGGACCAGGGAGGAGGCGGGAACTACTGGAGTGCCCCGGTAGGGTCTAGCTGGCCTGGAAGTTGGAATCCTCCAGAGCAGAGAAGAAACCAGGTCATTGCGGTGGGGCTGGCAGAACAGACACTTTCGTTAATCCATGTATAAATAAATACAGGAGGGGGTGTGTGGCTCAGTGGTAGAGCACTTGCACAGGAATGAGAGAAGCCCAGGGTTCCAGTCCCATCACCACTAAAAAACAACACACACACACACACACACACACACACACGAAAAATAAAAGAAAAAGTAGAAAAAACTCGAAGGGAGATGAGATGAGTGACCCTTAATACTGCCTGAGTAGCAGTATTAATAGAGGTATATAGATTAAATGAGCATATTAGCCTTGTTCTTTGGAAAGAAATGGGGTGCTCAGAGTGACAAAGCCACTAGCTTAAATACATGCATCATCAAAACTGCACCCCCTGGGAACACTGCCTTGCTTCTAATGTCTGCCTCCTAAAGTAATGCTCACCCTCCCACAGCAGGGGTATACCAACAGCCCTTCCTTGGGACTGGGAATGGAACTCGGGCTCCTACTGCTGGTTCTGCTTTCAGGACTGTGTTCCCACCTTCTTCCCCCATAAGACTGAATTTAACAGGGATCCTTCCAGTGCTAGTAACTGTTAACTGGGCCTTAAGTAGAGCCTGGTGCTTAGAACTTTACATACTTTTAACTTGCATAGTCATCTGGGCTGGTAGTCTTCCTTCCCAGGGAAGAGCACAACTGTTAAATGACATCTGAACCCAGACTGGCCGATGGTATGGTATAGATGCTGAAATGCATGGCCACGTGTCAGGATGTAGGGTGTTTTGAAACCTATCCCCCCTCCTAGGGGCACCAAGCATCCTCCCAGGCCCTTTGGAAACTTCTCAGGCAAGGAGTCAGCAGTGCATGAAGTAAGGCCGCCACCTTGTGGTGAAAATTAGTAAACACAGGGTCGGTTTTCCAGGGCGCAAGTGCCCAGCCTGATAAAACACACCAACACAGAGTCATATCTGTTCCTAACACTTTATTGGTCACCTATATACCTGTACCCAGTTGGATAGAAAGGGGTCACTATTAACCAGATCCCATGTAGGGGATGAGAAAGTGGAAAGCCTTGCCTAGTTTACCAGGCCTCCCCCATACTATGGAGTTTGGAAGGGGCAGGTCCTGCCTTTCTTGGGTCAGCACAGAGCACCCAGGTAGGAGCACAGATGGAATCCAAGGACACAGGCTCACTGCCTGTTTGTCAGCCTAGTTGTGCTTGGAAAAATATTCCTTGCTGTCATCCACGTTGGGCTTGATTGTGTCACTGCCAGGCTTCCAGCCAGCGGGGCAAACTGTGGAAAGATACAGGGATGCACACATGAGACTAAAGTCCCATAATCAAGCTCAGGGGACGAACAGAGGGCATGCCAGATCCTGGATTGCAGAAGACAAAGCTAGAACCAAGTGGTCCAGGCCGAAGAATGTGCATATTAAGAGAAGCCCCCTCAAGCTCAGCTGCAGTATCTTCTAGCTGACATTTTCCTGTTCTAGCCTTCACTTTTTTTTTTTTTTCCTTTGGCCCCCTTAATCCACTTTCTCCCTTGGCCCTAATGGACTTGGGGAACCTGGAGTTGGGTTTCTCTTCCACATAAGAAGATACTCTGGGTGGGTCTGGATATATAGCTCAGTTGGTAGAGTGCTTGCCTTGCATGCACAAGGCCCTGGGCTCGATCCCCAGCACCAAAAAACAAAACAAGATACTCTGATCAGACTGGGGTGTGGCTCATCTTTGCCTAGTATGTGCAAGGGCCTAGGTTCCATCCCTAACACCACAAGGGGGTGAGGGGAAGGTACTCTAATCTTTAATGCAAATAATATTATTCAAGCCTGACTTGGAACATGCCTTCTCAAATGACTTTTATAGATCTTTATCACCTCCTCCCAGCTGCCTGTTTTTTCTTTCTTCTTCTTCTTCTTCTTCTTTTTTTTTTTTTTTTTGTAACAGGGATTGAATCCAGGGGCATTTAACCACTGAACCACATCCCCAACCCTTTTTATATTTTATTTAGAGACAGGGTCTAACTAAATTTTTTAGGACCTTGCTAAGTTGCTGAAGCTGGCCTTGAACTTTCAATCCTCCTGCCTCAGCCTACTGAGCCCCTGGGATTACAGGCTTCCGCCTAGCTGCCTGCTCTTGTATTGGAGCATTTCACCTGACCTTACCCACTTCCAGGATGGAAACTTCCTGCAGACAAGGCCCTGAGCTGAATTTTCTTTAGGGCCCTAACATCCATTCCACACAGGTGCAGGGGCAGGCAGTGAGTGTCCTAGTGATTGACAGTGGAGCTAAGGTCATATTCATGCGTGAACATGAATGTGTGTATCCACTCACCTTCCCCATGCTCATCTGTATATTGGAAGGCCTGGACCAGCCGCAAAGCCTCATCCACAGAACGCCCCACGGGCAAATCATTAACAGTGATCTGGCGAAGGACTCCCTTACCATCAATGATGAAGAGGCCCCTGAGGACATGATGGTTCATGATAAGGAGCTGGGAGCTCCCACTTCCAGGGCCAGGGAAGGGAACACCATCCCACTGCCTGGTCATCCTGGGGACAGGGCTCCCAGAAGTGGATTGTGCATCCCCTCCCTACCTGTAGGCAATGCCCTCATCGCTTTTCAGCACGCCATAATTATGGGACAAGCTTCTGGTCACATCAGCAAGCAGGGGGATGTTCAGGGGGCCCAAGCCTCCCTCCTTCCGCGGGGTGTTGATCCTGGAGATAGGGGAGACCAGGTTGGGACCTCAGGATGTCTGACAAAGCAGGGTCCTCACCCTGTGAGCCTGGGAGTGATAAGGGTTGAAGTGGGAGTGCTGGAAACCACAGATAAGGGGCCTTAGAGCAGGTCCTGCAAGCCCCACCCGCCCCACCCTGGAGGTGTAGGGGCTGTATCCCCATAGCTGGGACAAGAATCCTGCCATGTCCAGCCAAGTGGCTTCATATGGCTGGAGCAGTAGCAGTAAAGAGCTAATGTCAGAGTCCCCATCCTCCTCTCTGCCTGTGTCCTGGGGCCCAGCCCTTCACTTGGTGAACTGGAGTTTCCACCTTCATGAAATAGGACAATACAGCCTGTCTTCTGAGAACTGAGAGAGATAAAGCATCTGCAACTTCACGGGCCATGCATCTAGCTGCCAAATGTTAATTACTGTCATCATCCATCCTGAAGGACTTAGGAGTCATTATTTCCATTCTTTTCTAGATGAGGAAAGGGAGGCCACAGGCTTGGTTCTACTGTGTGAGGTTAGCTGCATCCTCCCTCCCTGGTCCCTGCTCCTACCAAGCCAAGTGGGTGAACTGAGAGTCGACAGAGACACCCAGCACCTCGCAGCCCAGCTTGCGGAAGTCCTCAGCATGTTCGCTGAAAGCGATGATCTCCGTGGGGCACACAAAAGTGAAGTCCAGTGGGTAGAAAAAGAGGACCACGTACTTCCCTGGGGTCGAGGGAAACAGATGAGAAATTAGGACCTAGCCTCTCTGATCCGTGGGCCCGCCCCCACCTGGACCCCCGCCAGGCCGTCTCACCTCTGTAGTCAGAGAGCTTCACCTCCTTGAAGGCACCATCCACCACCGCGGTGGCTGTGAAGTCAGGGGCGGGCTTTCCGATGTGCGCGTTTCCAGAGGCCATGACTGAAAGCCAAGACCCGCGCCGATCAGTGCACAAGGGAAGACCCTTTGTCCTCCCTTTCCAAGGTCACGCTGCGTGCTGGGCCCAGTTACGGAGACTGAGCAGAGGAGGCCGCGGCGCTCATACTCACCCTCCCCGCTGCCGGTTCTACAAGGCCGGGAGGCTGCCGGAGACCCGCCCCCTTAAGCAGAATAAAAGTGGCAGGGCCACTGTCCCTAGGCCCCACCAGTGAGTGAGCCTGAGCACGGTGGCGCAAGCCCTGGTCCAGAAGAGATGTCGAGAACCTCTGGGGCAGGGTGTGGGGAGCCCGGCTATCGGGCCGCCGTACTCCAAGGCTGGGGCCTCAGTTTCCCTCGCAAGGACAAAGGCAGCCACTATGGCGGATGGAAAACAAAGGCGGCCAGCAGGGAGGTCCTAGTAGGGTCAGAACTCAGGACGGGGGCTCACCCCCATTCAGATGTACACCAAGTGTCCATACCTGCGTGTGCAAGAGACGGACACCCTGAAGAACAGATGCACCGACTCGAGTTCTCAAAGCCAAGTGTGCCCAGGGCCGCGGAGTCTTTTATGCACCGCCCGAACCGTGACGCGCAGGGCTGGGGCGGGGCTGGCGAGCCGAGCGGTCAGGTCCACTGCGCCGGCAAGGGAGGGGATGCGGCGCGGCTGGGCCTTGCGCCTGCGCGGTGAAGGGGACAGTTCGGCAGCCCGCCGCCACCACTGCGCTAGCCTGTGGGGTAGTGCGTGAGCTGCAAACTAGTCGCGTGGCTGGGTCCCGGAACGCGCTGGAGACGGTTGGCGTCCGGCATGGCCCGGCACCAGCCGACCTTGGTGCTGTTGCCTCTGGTGCTCCTGGTGCGGACAACAGCTGTCCAGCTCTCCCCCGACTACCAGTACTTCGGCGACCAGGGAGAAGGTGACACCTGGGAGCTGCTGCGGCAGCAGCATCAAAAGGGTAATCGCAGGCGGCGGGTATGACAATGCCCCATGGCCCTACTTCTCCTGTTGGCTGCAAACAGACTCCTCCTCCATGGCTTTCAAATCTTCGCCCAGCTCCGCACTGCCAGCTCCCTTCTCGGAAGCCCAGTTTTCTTATCTGAAAAGTGAAGTGAACACTGCCTGAAAGCAGTTCATAGGATGATCGGGCCTAGATAGGCAATAAACATGAAGACGACACATCCATGAACTCATGGATAGGTGCTAGGAAGGGCAAAGACGGAGGAATACAGAAAAAAAAAAAAAAAATTGGCAACCAACGCAGCCAGAATGATAAACAAAAGCACGAAAAGCACAGATTTGGGGAGACAGTGTCTCAGGCAAAGGGAACAGACAGTGCCAAGGCTAAAAAGCCTGTTAGAGGAAAGGAAAGGGGGAATGTGATGTGGCAGAGACCGGGCAAGCTAGGGCATGAGTGTCAAGCTCTGAGAGCTGGGAGTTGGGGTAAGGCCTGCTTCATAGTGGCACAGAAAAAAAAACAGTAAAGACTATTGTAGGAGTGTGGGCCTTAGTTCAGCGCAGAAGACTTGCCTAGCATGCCACAACAATGTTGTAAAGGACATCTTAATAAGTTGGGGTTTAGTGGGTATCTCAGACCCTTAGACCCTGTGTTCCATCCCCAGCACTCCTCAGCCCCCACACAAAAAGTTACATATCTCCTTTTTTTTTTTTTTTTTTTTTTTTGGTTGTGGGGAAGGACAGGATTGAACCCAGGGATGCTTTACCACTGAGCTACATCCATACATCCACAGCCTTTTTATTTTGAGACAGGGTTTTGCTAAATTGCTTAGGGCCTGGCTAAGTTGCTGAGGCTGGCCTCAAACTTGCAATTTTCCTGTCTCAGCCTTCTGAGTGGCTGAGATTGCTGGCATGTTCCACTGCCCCACTATTTATAGCTTCTTTCAAAGTGATCATGATAATTATTTTGGTTCTTCATCAGGGGCTTTAAGTACCTTCATTATGTCAATTATATTATTTAATTTACCACCTGTCAGCCCTGCTGGTAAGGTGGCATTGTGCCTGTTAGATAGGCCTATGATCAAGCCTCTGAGGACAGGAGTCAACTTCTCAACTTCGGATGGCAGGCACCAAGCATGTCTATACTCCCATTGGGCAGGCTGGCACAGGTTAGAGATGTCAGTTTGCAGACCCTCTGGGCTCACCAGATGTGTGACCTTGGGAGAATGAATCTCTAGGTTTCAGTTTTCTCACCTGGGACTAATGGGAAGACTAAAAGGCATACAGGCAGAGCCTGGCAAACTGCCTAGCAAATATGAGCCGTTGTTTGTTAGTATAATTATCTTTGTGCCTTCCTAGAGGCACCCCTATCTGAGTCTTCATCTCTATCTTTAGTCTTGGAGGATTCGATCCTGGGCCCCTGGGGAAAGTGGCACTGTTTCTGCAACCTGGGCAAACAAGAACGCAGCCGCGAGGTGCTGGGCACAGCTCCAGATCCCATGGTGTTCATGGATCGAGAGAACCTGGTCCAGGCGAGGCCCTGCAGGCAAAGGGATTGTCCATCCTGCAAGCCAATCGACTGCAATTGGAGGCCCTGAACCCAGGTGAGAGACTGGCATAGAGGAGGCAGGCAGGAGCAGGCCAGGGGTCCCAAAGGAGGGGAGGGAAAGAGGAAGGGAGGTGCTTGTAGAGGGTGTGAGGCTAGTAAGAGGAAGGAGATAACTGGGGCCCTAAATCGGAGTCTTGAGGCCAGTAGGGGAGGGGTGAGCTGAGTCAAGACCTCTGAGTCAAGAGCCTCCAGGTGGGGTGGTACACCAGGTAATCCCAGCAACTTGGAAGGCTGAGGCAGGAGGATTGGGAGTTCAAAGCCAGCCTCAGCCAAAGCGAGGCACTAAACAACTCAGTGAGACCCTGCCTCTAAAGAAAATACACAATAGGAATAGGGCTGGATATGTGGCTCAGTGGTTGAGTTCTTGCCTAGCAATGTGTGAGGCCCTGGGTCTAATCCTCATCACCACATAAAGATAAATAAATAAAATAAAGGTAATTGTGTCTATCTACAACAAAAAACAAAAAGAGCCTTCCCTGATGTCCAGGAAGAAAACAAAAAGGTGGTATGCACTGGAGGGATAGGGGAGATGGGGGAACTAGGAAATTGATGGAGGCGCATGGCACCGATAAGCAGGAATCCACAGGCAGAGGACATGAACCCTACAGAGTCCAAGGGATAGAAGGAGAGGTGCGGCAGGAGTGGCAGAGGGGCCTGGGAGGGGAGAGCAGAAGAAAGGGGGGTGATGGGTTGAGGAGGCCTGAGACTCTATAAGCAGGAATCTGCTGGGTTGTGGATCTCCATTAGGAGTAGGGGAGGCTTGGCCCTAATTAGAGTAGGAGGCAGAGATCCTGGTGGCAGGGGAGATACAAGTTAACGGCCGAAAGTGGGAGTTTAGGGACTCCAACTTGGAAGGCCTGACCGAGAAACAATGGGAATACGTAGTGCAGAAAACACAGTTTTCAGAATGCGTATATAAGGGCAGAATAAGGGCCGCCAAGGACCGGGGCCCAGTGGTGCGGAGAGCAACGGACTGGGAATGATATTTGGCCTTCTTTGCCCCAAAACAGAGTCACCTGAGCTGCGCCTCAGTTTCCCCTTTACTTTCCTCTTTTTTCAGCAGCGTCCGCGAGCAAGGCACGAGAGACCCCGGGGCGGAGCTCGGAAAGTGACCCGGTGCAAAACGACCCGGTGCAAAGCACGCCCTCCGTTGCCTCCCGTGGGGACTACAATTCCCAGGAGGCCGCACGGCAGCGGCGTCGGCGCTGCATGCGTAAACGTCCGCGCCGGCGGGAGCGTCGGGGGCGTGTCTCGCGCACTGATTGGTCAGGATCCAGCGCTGCTGTGGAGCCCACGGCAATCGCGCGCCAAGGCCAGCGCCTGCAGCGCTCCTTCTTGCAGCTGGCGGCGGCCGCTGAGGGGCTATGGATTTCACCGAGTTGGAGAAAGACAATACAGGCCGCTGTCGCCTGAGCTCGCCAGTGCCCGCCGTGTGCCTCAAGGAGTCATGCGTTCTCGGCGTTGATGAAGCGGGTCGGGGCCCTGTGCTTGGTGCGTCCCTAGGGCCAGGGAAGGGGCGTAGTAAGGGAAAGACAGTCGCCCTGGAACCTGAGTCGGGATTGCATCCGACCTGGGGAAGCGTGATGACCATGAGTTATAGTGGGATGACCATGGCATCGGTGGTGGCACTGAACAAAGCAGTGGTGATGGAAGAGGGCTGGTAGCTGACACGGACTCACTAGTTGGACCCTTGTTCCCGGAAATCTTGACATTTCTCCTCCCCAGGGCCCATGGTCTACGCCATCTGTTATTGCCCCTTGTCCCGCCTGGCAGATCTGGAGGCTATGAAAGTGGCAGGTGAGCCTGAAATACACTTCTGAGGATGGGGTTCCTGGGCATGTGTGGGGGAGAGGGAGCAGGTGAGAAATCTAGGGGAAGAGCAGGAACTGGGAGAACAAGCTGCCCCCCTTTTCTCCAACTCTCCTCCCAGACTCAAAGACCATGTCGGAGAGCGATCGGGACAGGCTCTTTGCCAAAATGGAGGAGAACGGGGACTTTGTGGGCTGGGCTCTGGACGTGCTATCTCCAAACCTCATCTCTACCAGCATGCTTGGGCGGTGAGGGGTGCTTCAGAGGGGCTGGGGTGGAGGGGTAGGCCAGCATGGCCTAGGTGGGCCCTGTGGCTGGAATGGGTTTAACTGAGCTCTACCTACCACTGCAGGGTCAAATACAACCTGAACGCCCTGTCCCATGATACAGCTGCTGGACTAATACAGTATGCATTGGACCAGGGTGTGAGAGTCACCCAGGTGAGCTGACTGTTGGGTTGCCTCTATTTAATCATCTTTGGATGAAATGGAGGTTACCAAGTGCAATGTGGCCTGGGGGTGGAGCTCAGTGGTAAGAGTATGTCCTTAGTATGTGTAGGGCCTTGAGTTCAATCCCCAACATCAAGAAAATAAAAAAGATTATAATTGTTTTAAGAAAAATGCAGTGGACAGATTCAACATCAGATCATCAGGAGTGCCTCAGGCATATTCATTGCTGCCACTGAATCCCTGCTCCTGTTCCTGACCTAAATGTGTGCTCCATTCCTGTCTAACCTGAACCCCTATTCTAAAAGTCTGTCCATCTTCCCACAACTTCTGTCCTAGCCCAGTGTACCCTCTGCAACCTGGAAATCTGCCCTGCGTCCTCTCCCTGATTCCCCCACCTTCATCCCCTTCCTCTCCAATCTGTTCCCCACACAGCAGACGGTTGTCTTTGTGAAATGTAAATCATGACATTTAATTTTATGATCACAGTGGAAATTAAATCAGGAAAATTGAGTCAAGTGGGGGAGAATGAGATTAAATTATCAGAGAAAAACATAAGTCAGCATTGCATCAATTGCTCTGAGTCAAAGACGGTAGGCTTTGTGAGAATTACCAGGGGAAATAACTCTGACACAGGAAATGTAGCAGGCAGACTTGCTGAGGAAGTGGCTGAGGCCCCAACCCTGAATGCAGAGCTGGTGGGTGATGCTATACTTAGGGTTTCAAGGCTTAATCTGGAGAAACAGATGGTCAGTTGGTACACAAAAAGTAAATATGATTTCTAAAAATGATAATTTCCATAGAGGCACCACTTGAACCATCAGCTCCTTAACCTCACTTCTGTGCTTCAACCATGGAGCCTCTAATCAGTTGTTCAGCAACATTCACATGGTTCAACCTCAGGGCCTTTGCACTGGTTCTTTCTTCCTCCTGGAACACTCTTTCCCAGATTTCCACATGGTTTATTTCCTCACTTCCTTCAAGTCTCTATTCAAATATCACCACTTTAGATCTTCCTTGTCAGTATTTAAAATTATAACCCCTTTAAACTCTTTCCTGTTCTATACTTATCCTGGTTTTTGTCTTTGACCTCACCAAGATTTTCACCCAACAAAGGCTGAGATTTTTCTGTAGTTTGTTTGCTGCCATGTCCTTACTACGAACGACAGCCTCTGGCATGCACTAGGTGCTTAATAAGTGGGCAGTGTCTGCAGCATGATCAGGCAAAGCCTTTTTTTGTGTGTGTGTGTGTGGGGTGTGCTGAGGATGGAACCCCCCAGGTCTTTGTGCATTCCAGGTAAGCACTCTTCCACTGAACTGCATCCCTAGCACCAACAAAATACCTTTTACATTTAATAAAAGTCAATGTCAGTCTGGGAAAAGGGCTCAGTGATAGAACACTTTCCTGGCATGTGTTAGGACCGGGGTTCCATTCCCAGGTCCCTGAGGGAAAAAAAAAAAATGATTGTGGGAATTGAAAATAGCAAGTACAATGGCTGAGAGGTTGGATCCTTTTCACAGTTGTTTTTCCAGCTGTTTGTTGAATGAGAACATTTCTGTCACCATGATAGGTGTTCGTGGACACAGTGGGGCTGCCAGAGACATACCAGGAGCGGTTGCAGCAACGCTTTCCTGGAATTGACGTGACAGTCAAGGCCAAAGCAGATGCCCTCTTCCCTGTGGTCAGCGCTGCCAGCATCTGTGCCAAGGTCAGCCCCCCACTGACCGTGGATGATTTCTGGCATCTCTCTGGGAGGGACCGGCCATGGTTCCCCTGGGGGAAGGAGATTCCAAGTTTCTGTCCTGCCTGCAGGTGGCTCGAGACCAGGCAGTGAAGAACTGGCAGTTTGTGGAGGACCTGCAGGACCTGGATGCTGATTATGGCTCCGGCTACCCTAATGGTGAGCACATGGCAGTCAGGCCTGCTCTGCAGCTGCCCTGAGACCCCCCACTGTGGTGGTAGCACTGACGTAGCTATGTCGAGCACACTGCTGAAGGTTTCTAAGTCGTTCTGGCCGCTCCACTCCATAGCAGAAGAGGCTGAACCCCAGACACTGTACGTCTGATCAGGGCCTCGTGGCCAGTGAGTGGCAGCTGGATTCCAGCTCATAGGCTCTCTCCTCCCCTCCCTCATTTTGCTGTCTGGGGCCCCAGAGAGTGAGAGTCTGAGCTGGGCATGGTGGCGCACACCTATAATCCCAGGGACTTGGGAGAGTGAGGCAGGAAGATCGAAAGTTCAAGCCAACCTCAACAACTTAGCGAGGCCCTAAGCAACTTTGTAAGATCCTGTCTCAAAAAAGGGGGCGCTAGTGATGTGGTTCAGTGGTTAAGTGCCCCTGGGTTCAATCCCCAGTACCTGCCACTACCCCCCCCCCCAAAAAAAAGGGCGGGGGCTGAGACCAAAGGTATCTGCTTGTTAAGGGGAAGGAGGCAGGAATGGGGGTCCTGGCTCAATCCTGTGGCCTCAGTTTAAATCTGTAATCTGTGCTGTTCTCTCCACCATGAGGCTCCATGTCCTCATTATACAATGAAGACAGTCTCATACTCACCTTCCTGCAAACCTCATGCAGGCATCAAGGGCAGGTGGGAGGCTTCAGTGGCCGAGCTGGTCGTAGCTCAGGTAGAGCACTAGCCCCGCATTCTCGGGCAGGGCGTTTATCCCTGCAGTGCAAACAGAAAGATACAGTGAAGGTTTGGTAGTTGGGTGCAAGGATGGCTCCAGTCCTTTTGAAGCTGGGTGGGGAGCAGAGCCCCTCAGGTGATTAGAAGTCAGGGTGCCTGGTACTTGCCATGCAGGGCTGAGCCCTGGGGATACAGCAGTTAGACAAACATCTCAAGGCCCCACTGAGCTCCTGCCTGTGGAGGGAATGGGTGTTACATTGTTGTCCTTGGGGGTCAGAGGCTACCTCAGAGGCAGTCTCAAGCTTCTCCTTGAGCACTGCTCAGCCAGGCACTGAATGGGAGGGAAGGAACTGCCTGTGCTAAGGGCCCGAGGTACAAAATGCCCCAAGCACTCAGGAGGGAGTCAAAGGTGAGTGGACCTGGAGCTTGGGTGTTACCTTGAGACTTGGGGACTGCTGTCATTGCCTGTCCCACCCCAGATCCCAAGACAAAAGCATGGTTGAAGAAACACGTGGAACCGGTATTCGGCTTCCCCCAGTTTGTTCGGTTCAGTTGGAGCACAGCCCAGACCATCCTGGAAAAGGAGGCGGCAGATGTGTTGTGGTGGGTGCTGTGGGTGCTATAGGAGGGTGAGTGGGAGGGCCAGGCCCCATCCCGGAAGTGGTCATGTCACTCCTCTCTCCACAGGGAGGACTCCCCAGCACAGGACCTGGAAGGACCTGAGAGGATCACTGCCTACTTCAACAAAGGCTCCCGAGCCCGCCCCCGTGCTCTCCACAGATACTTCCAGGAGCGGGGCCTGGAACCAGCCACCGCCCTGTAGGAGAAGCCTCTTTCCTCCCCAGGCCTGCCTCCCCTCACCAACACGGATTAAAGTTGTTGAAGGATAAGCAAATGGAGGGGTTGTCCTTGGGGCCAGAAGTGCTATGGGAGTGACTTCAGCAGCCCGATGCAGCTGCTGCCTTTTGGGTAGTATTGGACTGATTTGATTTTTAAAATACAGCCCTGCCCTGGGACTGGGGGGTAGCAGTGGTAGAGAGCCTGCCCAGCACACACATGACCCTTTCTTTGATTACCAGGACCAAAAGTCCTGTGCTGTGTAAGGGTGTTTCTGCATAAGGATGTTTCTTGAAGGAGACTGCAGGTACAGCTGAAAACTTCCTCTCACCTGGTGACCTCCAACATTGGCGCCCAGTACCTCACTCAACTGTGTGGTGATGTTGGTAGAAACAGATGGATGGCACTGCCAAGGGATAAAAAAAATGCAACACCAACTGGGCACAGTGGTGCATGCCTATAATCCCAGGGATTTGGGAGGCAGGAGGATCACAAGTTGGAGGCCAGCCTCAGCAATTTAGCAAGAACCTGTCTCAAAAAATAAAAATGGCTGGGGGTGAGCTCAGTGGTAAAGTACCCTGTGTTCAATCTCCAGCACCAGAAAATGTATGCCTCAGTCTGATGCAACTCACCTGTGGCCCCACTACCCAAGGCTGAGGCAGGTGGATCCCATGTTCAAGGCTAGCCTGGGCAACAGCAAGACCCTGTCTCAAAAAGTAAAAAGGATTGGGGATTATAACCCAGTGGTAAAACACAAGGCTGGGCAGCATGTAGAGTGGCTGTGGAGATGTACTGTAAGGCCAAGGTCATTCCCAGCAGTCTGTAGCTGCTGCATCTTGGCTCCATAACCAGCATTCTCTCCCCCTCTCCTGGTTCCAGCTCCTGATTGTGCTTTGGAGGGAGCTGCTCCTTGCCCATTTCCAGTTCATGGGTTCCGGTGGAACCAAACCCCAACATCAGGCACCAACCCATAACCCAAAATAAGCTAATGGCGCACGGCACAGTTTATCTTAGCCTACTATGAAGAGATCCTGTCCAGAGGAGAGCAGGAAAACCATCATTTAAGCACCTGGATATAGATAGCTATTCCTGAAGCCTACCAGTGTTTTTGGCACTGGGGTACCACTGAGTTACATTCATAGTCTTTTTGAGACAGTCTCACGAAGTTGTTGAGGCTGGCCTCGAATTTGCCATCCTCAGCCTGGCCTCCTGCACTGACACCACTGTTTTGTCTTGAGGGCACTTTCAACTGAATTTGACTCACAGCTGAAAGAGGCCTGCTTGCTACCCCACAATGGGACACTTCTGTTTGTTACTCTAGTCTTCCCTGAGGACAGGGAATAGGCCTGAAGTGTCTTAAGTGTATCACCTGGCACACAGTAGGCCTCTGTTAACCTTGCTCTGGTGAACATCTGAAAGGAACATTACTCCCTTTTTTAACAAGTGGGGAAATGGGTTCTCCTAGGGCTTGGGGATAGGAGTAATGTTCACAGCTGGTTGTGGCAGATCGTGCCTGTAATCTCAGTGACTCAGAGGCTGAGCCAGGAGGATTGAAAGTTTGAGGCCAGCCTCAGAGTTTAGCAATACCCTCAGCAACTTAATGAGACGTTTTCTCAAAAATAAAAGGGCTGGGGATGTGGCTCAGTGGTAGTGCTCGACTAGCACAGATGAGGTATTGGGTTTGATCCTCAGTACACATAAAAATAAAGGTATTGTGTTCATCTACAACTAAGAAAATTTAAAAAGGGTGGGGCTGGGGCTCTGTGGTTAAGCACCCCTGGGTTCAATCCTGGGGCAGGAGTGATGTTCACTGCAGAAATCCCAACCTGTGTCTAGTTCCTCTCCCTAGGCAGGAGCTGGGATATGGAGGAGGGGATTGCCAGACACTGTGGGGTCTGCTTGCTCAGAAGGGAAGACCATGAATCGTTCTTGTCCATAAATGTCAGGGGGCTTCTTGGCAGGCCTGGCAGCACACAGTGGAGGGCACACCTCTTGTCCTTGTCAGCTCCCCTTGTGCCCTCCTATGCCCATCCGTGACACCTGGGTATTCAGAGTTGTAACAGCAATCCAGGATAGAGGCTGTTGTCAGTTACACTCTAGTGTCAATCAGCTGCTAGCTGTAGGTCCTGAGGATTAGAATTTGGACACATGCCAGGAGCGGTGGCACACGCCTGTAATCCCAACAGCTAAGAAGGCCGAGGCAGGAGGATCCTAGTTCAAAGCCAGCCTCAGCAAGTTAGCAAGGCCCTCAGCAACTCATACTCTGTCTATAAAGAAAACACAAAAAAAACAGGCGGGGGCTGGGGGTGTGGCTTAGTGGTTAATTGTCCCTGAATTCAATCCCCAGTACAAAAAACAAAAATCCTGTCACTTTGAGGCAAGTCTCTGTTTCCCCAAGAAGGAGCCGTACCACGTGCTCTAGCGGGAAGTTTTATTTCAGAAGGAGAGGGTAAAATTAGTTGGAGTTGGGTCGTTTCGTTTCTCGGATAACCTGAAGGGGGACCCTTCTGGGAGCCCCAGGGAAGGAGGGTCAGGACTCTGGGTATTAGGAGGCAGGGAGGGGGCCTTGCCTAGGGAAGGGGCGCCTCTTTTTTTGAAGGCCGGGCGCCCGCTAGGGGCCGCTGCCGCTTCCACTGCCACTCCCGCTGCCCCCAGCGTCCAGAATCCCGGTGCGACGGCGGCGGGAGCGCTGGGAGATAGTTTCTCGGGCCCAACGTCCGGGTCTAGGACGCGGCAATAATGAGATGGAGATGTTGAGGCAATGACGGGAGCCAGGAGCTGCCACCGGTAGGATGTGACCCAGAACCGAGCGACAAAGATCCACTCCGTCAGCAAAAGTCTAGGAAGAAAGTGGCGCTTGAGTGAGCAGAGTCCAGATCTGCTGGGGGCGGTGTGGTCAGAGGTGAGACTTTGGGGAAGGATGATCTGGACGTTTCCTTGAGGCTGGGGTACGTGGGGACCTTGAAGTGGATAAGTGGGTCTCTGACTCCTCCAGGGCGGACTGCTGGCCAGCCCAGAGTCTGGGCTCTTGGGAGGCCATGGGCACATCCCAGTATGGAGGGGAGGCTGAAAAGGGGGAAGGGTGGGAGCAGGGTCCTTGCAAAGGCCAGTCCGGACTCCAGGATCTAGGCACATTAAGGTAGGACTGCAGACTCCCTCTGGCCCTCTGCCTCTCGCTCACCTGCCCGTAAGTGCGGCAGCGACCCTCGCAGCTTCTATTTTCTGAGGGCCACAGCCAAGTTCGACCACAAGTAATATCAGCTTCGCAGGTGGCGAACCTGGAGGCGATGTGTGCAGAGAAGGTGGGTCAAGGCTTCGCAGCCGCAGCTGGTAATGTTGCGCGCTCCAAGCCTATCCAAGCACCTCGCTCAGATCCAGACCCTGCCTCTTTGGACCACGCCCTTAACGCCTCATTCCCCGCCCCCCCAGACTGCCTTCCTTCCTTTATTATTTATTTTTCTAATGAACCTCCTTTATTTATTTAGCTATACTGGGGATTGAACCCAGGAACCTGCCATTGCTAAGTAGGCGCTCTTCCCCTGAGCTACATCCCCAACCGCCTGGCCCCGTAATTTATCATCTTTTGGTGCACATACCCAGAGCCATGTTACAACTGCCTTCATCTCTGCAGACCTCAGACCCTCTGCTCCAGCCAGCCCCTCTAGTTCCCATCCTTTTCAATCAGGAGATACTGCCCCTAAAAAACTCCAGGTCCATCAGAGGCCATGACCCATAGCCATCTTAAAAACCAGAGAAGCCATAGGCTTAGCCTCTTTCTGCCTGACTCTAAGCACTAGGCCTCATCCTTTAGACTTTGGTCCAGTTAGGGGCGCATCATGCCTCTCCAAACCCAAGACACGCCAACCTGGTCCTATGTCCTGCCCAAACAATAGGCCCCGCCCCCAATGCCCCGCCTCTCCTACCAGTTCTGGCAGAGCTCCTTGCAGAGCGGCGGCGCCCGGCGTACCCCCAACAGCAGCAGGTGGAAGCGATTGCGGAGCGCGCGTTGGAGGTGTCCCAGGAAGGATTCGCATCTGGACATTGGGAGAGACAGGAAGGGATGGGGCAGGATGCGCGCGGCGGAAGAGGGGTGGGATCTGGCCCCGGCAGGGGCATCTAGGCAGAGTTCACGAGGAAACGCTAGGGGGCGCGGCACTCACCCGGAGCTCGGCGTCCCGCAGCGCGGTGGGAAGATCCCAGGACCTGATGTCTCTGGGGTGTCCATCTCTGAAGGACAACAAGGTTCTGGCAGCGGGAACGCCTGTGAGTCAGGGTCTTGGATCATCATGTAAGGTTGGGGACCTGAGGCCTGAAGATCCCCTAAACAAAGAAGACCAGGATTGCATCACTTCTCCTAAACACAAAATTTAAGTAGGCAGAGACCGTGGTGGACGCCTGTAATCCCAGCGGTTCAGGAGGCTGAGGCAGGAGGATCGCGAGTTCAAAGCCAGCCTCAGCAATGGCGAAGCGCTATGCAACTCAGTGAAACCCTGTCTCTATATAAAATACAAAATAGGGCTGAGAATGTGGCTCAGTGGTTGAGTGCCCTGAGTTCAATCCCTGGTACGGGAGGGAAGGAAGGAAGGAAGGAAGGAAGGAAGGAAGGAAGGAAGGAAGGAAGGAAGGAAGATAGGAAGGAAGGAAAGAACTTAAGTAAAAATAACTTGGGGGGGGCACTGGGGTTGTGGCTCAGCGATAGACCGCTGGCCTGCACGTGTGAGGCACTGGGTTCGATCCTTAGCACCACATAAAATAAATAAATAAAATAAAGGTATTGTGTTCAACTACAATTAGAAAATAAATACTAAAAATAAATTTTTAAAAAAGATAACTTCTCTTGGGATGTAAATGAAGCTTCAAGTAGAAATGATCATATATCACTTACAATAATCAGTTTATTATTTGTCATATGCCTGAAGTGATACAAATGCTCACATGCTTAACCTTCACATCACTTCTATAAGGTGGTTCTGTAGATCTGACACCCTCTCCCATTTTAGTGGTCCATGTGAAGCCCAGAGAGGTTAACTGAAGTGACCAGGGTCACACAGCCATGAACTGGCAGATTTGGGATTTGAACCCAGGCATTCTAACACCTAGAGTCTGTTCTCTTAACCATCATTCTTCATCACTAACACCAGCTAGCGCCCTCAAAGTCACCCTATGCTCTTCTCATAAGAAAATTCTGGCATTGCCCTGGTGGAGAGGGGGCTCCTGGGTGTTGGGGATTAGGCATGGTCTGAGGTGCTCACCTGCCCGTTGCACTTGGTTTGTGCCCAGATTCGATGCAAGCCCAAGGTGTCCCTGGGACCTAGCTTGGAATTGGTGGCTCCCTCCACAAGCCCCCAATATGATCCATGCCAGGGCCAGTTGCATGGTGCAGGCCAGGTCACTGGGCTGGATGTGGCTCCTGCAGGCCATGTCCACCTGAGAGAAGAATCAGTTGAGGTGAAGGGTGAGTTTGGCCATCACTTTCTAGGACCTCAGAGTGGCACCCTCAGATGAACACCCAGGAAGCAGTGCCAGGTAGCATGGGGGATGGGCAGCTATTAAGGAGGCTGGGTAATGATCGAGGAAGGACCTTCAAATACTGAGAGGGGCTGGTGGGGGGTCAGGTCCTGTCTCTGACCCAGAAGTCCCTTCCATCAGACCCATATCCCTTCCATCCCTTCAGGGCCAGGTGTCACCTCCCCACCAGCTTAAAATGCATCCAGCATATCTGCCATCCTGTTGACCCTCAGCCACCCCCACTTTCCTCCGAGGCAAGAGGACACCCCCAGCCCTTCCAGCCCTCTCCTGCCCAGTCATTCTTCCTTCTCTTCTGTTCATCCTCCTCCTGCCCTTCCGCTGGCCCTTCTCACGGTCACCTTCCCTCGGCTCACAATCAGCTTAGGTGCTGCTGCCCAGGGCCGGTCCTTTGGCACCAAGCTTATCTGTGGCAAGGCTGGGGTTCTGCCGCTAGAGTCCTCAAACTCCAACGCAGGGAAAGCTTAGGACAAGTGGACACAAGTCCAGTCCCTTCCTGTCTGCCTGCCACCCTGCCCCTCACCTGTTAGCAGCAAGACTGGGATCTAGGGGTTGCTGAGACACCTCAGGATCAAGTCCGGAAAACAGTGATTGCTGAAAGGGGCGTGGCTTGCACAGGGGCAGGACCTCCCACAGTCCCGCCCCCACTCTGGCTGAAAGCCCTGGACAGGAAGAATGTATGTATGTACCCGTGCTCTGCCCTTATGTTGAGTTTGTGACATAAGCTCTGTATCTATATGTTTGGGACAGTGTCTGTGTGTGAGAGACATGAGAGTGCGTTCGTGCGGACCGTGTATGTTCAATGCACCTGTAAGCCTCATTTGTGTGTATGTGCGTGGGTGTGTATTTGTGTGTCTCGTGGTTGAGTGTGTGTGTGTTCAGAATCTGGGTAAGGAGGTTTGTGAATGTCCTAAATCGAGCATGTGCCGTTGAAGATAAGCGTCATAGCAAATGTGGGAGAAAGAATGTAGAGGGTGTAGAGGGAGGTGTCCCTGGAAAAGTGTTGTGGGTAAATTAGTGGAGAAAGGTTGCCGACCATGAACTTTGGCCATACATGAACAAGGCAGTGTTGTCATAGTGAACAGAGTGTGTGTCTGTATCTGAAAATGTTTGTGTGTGCTTGTGTATGCTCCTGCAGTTTCTGTAAATGTGCATTCCTTAGGAACATTCTCTCAATTCACCCATTTATTCATTTATTTATTTTGCTGGTTCTGGAGATGAACCCAGGGTGACCTACCCCTGAGCTACATCCCCAACACTTAAATTTTTTTTTTCAGTGCTGAGAATTCAACTCATGCCCTCACACATGCTAGGCAAGTGCTCTATTGCTGAGCTACATTCCCAGCCCTTAAATCTCAATAAAATCTTGAGACAGGGTCTTGCTAAGTTGCTGAGACTGACCTTAAATGTGATTCTTATGTCTCAGCCTCCTGAGTAGCTGGGATGCAGGTTTGCACCATTGCACCCAATGACAAACCTTTATTGAGCACTTACTGTATGCTATGTCCTGGGGATGCAGCAGTGAACACAAAATGAAAATCTCAGCATTCCTAGAGTTAATATCTTATGGAGAGTCATACAGGGAATATAGCCCTGTAACACGCATGCACATGTGTGTGTGTGTATGTATGTATGTGTGTGTTATGTTAGGAGAATAATGTGTCTGTCTTTGGATGAGAGTTTGTGCACTTGGTATCCCTTAGTTTTGGAATCGTGTGAGTGTACTTGAATGTGTTGCTTGCATTTGATGAGTGTGTGTATATCTGTTTCCCAAGAATGTTTGTATGTTTGCAGAGTGTGAGTTTATGTGTGTATGTTTGTGTGCATCTGTGTCTGCTGAGTGCATGTTTGCAAATGTGTACATATGTTTTTTTATATGAGTCTGTGTTAACTGAGTATGTGTTTCTGTGTGTGCAGAATGCGTAGGTCTGTGTTTGTGGTGTATGTGTGCAGAGTGCATGGAAATATGCACTTTTGTGTGTGTGTGAGTGCTGAGAATATTTATAAGTGTATTATGTGTTTGCAGAGTATATTCACATGTGTCTGTATTAGCTGAGTGTGTTTGTAGTATGTGCATGTGTGTCTATGTGTGTTGTGTGTGGGTCTGTTTTGTTATGTTTGTGCTCCTGTGTGTTTGCAGGGTGCATGTGTGTATTTCTGTGAGCAATGACCACAGTTACAAATCTGTCTCCCTCTCACCTCAGAGTAAGGCAGGGTTTCTTCATCTATATCCCCAGATTTAAAAATACTGTCTGACACACAGTAGTTTTTTTTTTTTAAATATTTATTTATTTAGTTAGTAAGTTATTGGCAGACACAACATCTTTGTTTGCATGTGGTGCTGAGGATCGAACCCGGGCCGCACGCATGCCAGGCGAGCGCGCTACCACTTGAGCCACATCTCCAGCCCCACACAGTAGGTTTTCAACACTCAAGTGTTGAGTAGAATGTCAGTAGACACCACGAGTCTCATTTGATGATGTCCTGGAGGCCTCATCAACCAAGACCTGCAGGACCTAGCCTTCCCTGGCTAATTTCAAGGTGGACGGAGCTATTTGTGGGCCAGATCTATCCACTCTTTGGGCTGTGCCTCGTGCCAGACCCTCCACACCCCTTCCTCTTCCCTGACCTCAGTTCCCCACTCTGAGCTCGGATTTCAGCACCGCGGACAGGAATGCGCGTGAGACCAGCACCACGGAGAGCTCCTGCGGACGCAGACAGGAGCAGAGTCCAGGCCACAGACAAAGACAGATGCAAGCAATGAACTCGAACTCTGAGAGATGGCTGCACAAACATGCCGACTAACGGAGAGGTAGAGACAGATAATGCAGGTCAAAGCTGGAGATGAGGAGACAAGCTCCCGGGAAACACCCAGACCCAGACTTCGCTGTCATCCCCATTGTCCGGCAGGGGTCGCTCTCTCCCGACGGCCGTGCCCTCCAGGACCTTGGGACCAGTTACAGGTTGACACTCGGGAAGCCATTCTCCAGTCTGTGCCCACTGCCAAAACTTGGAGTGGGGAGGATTCAGACACTCTCCTCTGCAGCCCCAGTAAGCATGGCCTATTTGGCCTCAGCTGTGTGGACACCAGGGGACAGGAGTGAAAATCTCCTCAACAGCCCCCCTCCCCAAGTACTAGATAATCGCTCTTTTAAATATAGCCCGACCTGGCCTGACTCCTTAATCCTGACCGTGAGGGAAGGGACGCTAGAGACACCGCAGGGTCCCTGAGGAAGGTCTGCCTGGGAGAGGCGGGGAAAGGGGTATATGTGCCCCCTTTTTTGTGGGGACATCTCCCGCAAGGATGAGTCTCCTTAGTGAAAATGTCACTCTGTAAGAATGTATTTCTTGGCTGTGAATGTCTTGGATGTGAGTATCTCATGGATAGGGACAATTTCCCATAGAGAATATGGTTTTCAGGGGGCTCTCATTGGGGATATCCTCCCCAGAGTTCCCACATGATGTCACCCATGGGATCCTCTTCGGGAAGGGATGCGCTTTGAGATGAAGCATCACCTTTCAGACAACATCTCTCTTAGGATTGATTTTCAGGGTGAGGGACTGTTCTTGATTGGAGAGGGCATCCCCGCAGACACTAACTCCCCGTGGGAATGTCTCCCCGAGGGAATCTCGGGGGGCGGGGGATGTCCGCAGAGGAAATACATCTCAGAGAGAATGCCTCCCTTGGGGTGTTCCCTGCATGAGAATGTCTCTCTCTTGGGGTGTCTCTATGGGGGTCTCTCGGTAGCAAGGCTCCCTTGGGGACATCTGGAGGCTCCACCTCCCCCTCCGCCCCTTCCTCCTCCCAACGCGGGCAGCGGTGGCCGAGGCCAGGCTCGGGCGCCCAGACGCAGTGACGGCGCGGGCCCGCCCCACTTCGCTCCGCCCCCGCCACCCCCCCTCAGCCACCGCCGCCGCCGCGGTCCCCGCGGCTTCTCCCTCCCTCCTCCCTCCTCCCGCCGCCGCCGCCGCCTCCCTCCTCCCTCCCCGGGGCCGAAGCCGCCGCCGCCGCCATGGACGATTCGGGCCTGATCCGCCGCCGGAGGCTGCAGGTACGCGGCAGCCCGGGCCCGGGTCGAGGGGAAGGGGTCGGCGCCCTGGGGCGGGGTCAGGTAGGAGAACTTGCGCCTGGGTTGACCGCGCACCCCCTCCCACCGCCTGGGGAAGCTACCAGCAGGGAACGCGGTGGCCGCGCGTCCCGCTGCGCTGGGGACCCGCCCCTCAGGCGCCGCCCGGAGATCCAGGGAGCTGATGGAAGGGGCGAAGCCTAGCGCTCCCCCTCGAGGCCGGCCAGAGGGGCACCTGGACCGCGGGCGGGGGAGGGGCATGGGGTGGAAGTCATCCTCCTGGAGTCTAGCCAGTCTGGGGGTGTGGGGGCTCCTAGCAAAGTTATTGCCCCAGGGCTCGCGCCCCTCGGGGCCACCGGCGCTGCAGCAGCCGTAAACATGTTTGTGCGGTGGCCTCGCCCCTCACCACCTCAGGAGCCTTTTCGGAGGCGTGGGACCCACACCCTCAATGGACCTAGGTGGCCACCAGGATTCTTCCTACTGCCCTAATTGGACCGGCACCTAGGCAGCATCCCCACTCTTCATTCCACCACCCTCCACTACAACACCCCTCCCCACGACCGAGATCCTCAAGTCCAGCCCAGCTTGTAGGTGGGCGGGAGCGATTTTTAGCTCCTTGCAGCCTTAGAGGATGCTGGTCTCCAGGCTGCGCAGGCGCAGGAGGCGTGGGTCCACTGCACGGAGTGGGACACTGAGGGTTGTGGAGTGAAGGGATGGCGGGGGCAAATCCAGATGTCAGGAGCTCCCACTTCAAATGTAGGTAGGGATTCTGAAGCTGAGAAGGATCCTCTGCTCTTGTCTTGGGCTTGTGCTTCTGAGGAGTTAATAGGGAGGTTTGATGTGAGTATGGTTCCTTAAATTTGCTCCAAGGCAAAGCCTTGGGGTCTGGCCCTTCTGAGCCTTCTTAGAGATCAGCCTCACGATTGCTACTCTTGAATTTAGATAAAGCCAAGTATGGCCCAGACTCAAGTTCCATCTTCAGTCTGGACCTTAGGGAAACAAGGGGAAGATTCAAGTCTTCACCTGGGAGTTGTCCATCATTCCCAAGGTCGGAGACTAAAGGGAGCTGATCAGTCAATGTGGCAGGAAAAGTGAGGATTAGAAGGCAGAAAGAACTTCCCGGGTGTCTGGGTGATAGTGAAGCCAGACAGGTTGGAAAGTTGATTTGCTTTCAAAGTGAGCTCATATGGCCAGATCTGGAGCCTAGGCCTCTCAAAAATCCTCCTCATGGGTTCCATCCTCCTTCCAGGGCTAGGTTAGGAAAATAGGTTCTGAGAAAAGGGAGGGAGCTGCAGCAAAGTTAGATCAAGTGCTGCAGCAGCGAAGTTGGGTCGGCGCCGTCGGGTCCCTCGGAAATGGGAGGAAAGGGGCGGGGCCTGCATGTGATATGTCCCCGCCCTCGGAGCCGGCTCTGACTTCCATTGGCTCAGCGCCACGCGGGACTTCTGTTTCCCGCGCAAGACCCCTCCCCCAGCCCTGCATCCTTCCACTCACCCACCCACCCAACCCACACGTGCACTTGGTCTGACGACCCTCGCTGGAAGGCTGCCCCCTCCTTATTCCATCTGGTAGAGTTAACTATTTCGGTGCCTGGATACACTCACACTCACGGGTACACCTTCTTAGGATGTCCCACCACCGCTGAGCGCCCAAGGGTCTGCTGAGTGTGTTGGGATCAGACTTACGAACAGCTTCGCGAGTTCGAATGCCTCCCTCGTCCATAGCGCCATCCATTCATTAATCTCAGGGAGAAGCAGCATCCGCTCCGCAGAGCGACTTTGCAACTCTGTCTTCATTGACGACAAAGATCTGAATTCCGCAGCTCCAGTTTGCCCTTTCTTTGGCTCTAGAATGTTTGCGGGCGCTAGCAAATGAGGCTGGGTTTGAGGACTTTTTCGGGTGGTAAAGATCTCCCAGGGGCTTACCTTCCAAGATCAAGTTAACCAGGTCTGTCCCTGAGCTCCGTGGCCAGAAAATTCAGGTCTTGATTTTGCCTGGGCCATTGCAGGACCAGCAGCTTTAGTCCCCCAGGTCTAGGCAGCGAGTCATTCAAGCCGATCGTGGAAAGGCAGAGGGAAAACCGGGTCTGGATTTCTAGTCATTCATGGCTGGGGATAGCAAGGCTGCCCTTTGACCCCATGCAAAAATCTGTCCTTAGTTCATGGGAGTGGGAAGACCCTCTGACTTAATTCCCTGTCATG
Source organism: Callospermophilus lateralis (assembly GCF_048772815.1). Taxonomy (NCBI): domain Eukaryota; kingdom Metazoa; phylum Chordata; class Mammalia; order Rodentia; family Sciuridae; genus Callospermophilus; species Callospermophilus lateralis. The sequence goes on along the minus strand of NC_135305.1, from coordinate 214,793,035 downwards.
CAGCATGTCTATCCATAACTTCTGTTCTTTTGATTGAATTTTTATTGAGTACATAATATGTGCTAGTCACCATGCTAGGCACAGGCACCTGTGTCATCTGACAGAAGAAACTCTTGGGGACAATGTAGACCACATGCCAAGGTCATAAAAGGCAAAACGGATTTTTGGACTCAGGTTTTCTTTTTTTCAGAAATCCTCAAAAGGGTCTAGAACATACATCCCCCTCCCCCTGAAGTCCCCTCAAACATTTTTTTTTTGGAAAATTTTAATATTTATTTTTCAGTTTTGGAAGGCACAACATCTTTGTTTGTATGTGGTGCTGAGGATCGAACCCTGGCCGCAGGCATGCCAGGCCAGCTTGAGCCACATCCCCAGCCCACTCAAACACTTTTTCAACACCTCCTCCCCAGCCCTGAGCTGGGTATAGAATCCAGGACCTCCTTCATGGGCATGTGCTCTACAACAGCTAAATTTTCAGCTCAAAAGACCCTTTGAAACTCTCACCCAAATCTTTCCACCTGCAGCCCTACCCAACCCAAATCACTCCATAGCAGCCTTTGGGTACAGAACTGGCTGGAAACTGAAGTTCCTTATCCCCATGGCTGTCCTTAAAAAGTGCAGGGACTCTGTAACTTCTGATCTCTGCAGTGATTTCCTAAGTGCTAGAAAAATAGAAAAAAGAACTTCTTCGAATGTGGATACATAAAGTTAATAGCCAGCAATGACTACCATTGTCATCAAAAAGGATCCCTTGGCCACCACCAGATTCTCATTTCAAGTCTGTTTTGAGCCACCCTAACTATCTACCACCCCCACTTCCGTGACTCTCACTGCAGAGGCGTCATTCATTCATTCAGCATCTTACGCTGGAGCATGCTAAGCTCATTCCTGCCTTCAGGCCTTTGCCCTTGTAGCTCCCACCCCCTACTCTTCTCTCTCTGCTGATCCCCCTATGGCTGGCTCTTATATTTCAGGCCAACTTTAAAAAGTTATCTCTCCGGATATACCCACTCTGGCCATGTGCTTCCTTCAAGTCATGTCCATTATATTACATTAGATTACTCTGTCTAGTTCTATTCATAACACGTTGTCTAAAGTTATTTATTTTGCTTTAACATTAATCTTATTTCGTGTCTGCTTGTCCCTCTAAATGCTACCCTTAAAGGACAGATTTTTTTTTCCCATTCACCGCTGTCTCTCACACCTATCTAGTGTGTAAGCGTTTGCAAAGTATTTTTCGAATAAAGACTTCTGCTTCATTTGCACAAACATGCACTGAGATGCCAACCCAGCAGCCCTATATAGGGCCCTTCTGTGTACTTGACCCTGTGTTGGTCCTTGGGGATCAGGAGAAAAGTCACCCTGGGACACTCTCCTCAATGCATGGCCAAGGATGAAGGTGAAGATGCTGACGAGACCGTTCCACGTTACTTCTGTTCCTTGGGTTTGCTCAGTGGCCTTGTGAGTAGTGGCTACAGGTCCACGCTGACCTCCATCTTTTTGCCCCTTTCCTTTCCAGAAGGATTTGCCCCTGCCCCGGAAAAGCAGCAGGTGAGCCTTGGAAAGAGAAGCACTATTCTGGCTGCCCTTTCTTCGGCCCGAGTGGGGGCGCCAGGCGCGCGCGCAGGCGGGGCGGAGCGCGCGGACACACAGCAGCGCCCCCTCCCGACCGGCTGCAGCCGCAGGGCCCTCCCCTCCCCCGCCCTCCCCTGGCCGCTGCGGCTCCAGCCTCCGCCCCACGCGCTCGCTCCCCGCGCCGCCGCCGCTGCTGCTGCCGCACCTGCCACCATGTCGCCGCCGCCGGGTCATGTCTGACTCTCTCTGGACCGCGCTTTCCAATTTCTCGATGCCCTCCTTCCCCGGCGGCAGTATGTTCCGCCGCACCAAGAGGTAGACCCCCGAACCCCCAGACCTTGTCCCGGCCCTCCGCGTAAAGCCGCCCCTTAGGCTGCTGCAGCAGGGCGGGGCCCGGGATGCTGCTCCCGGTCCAGCTGCGCCAGAGGTGTCCGCGCTTCGCCTTCTTGCCGGGATGGGATTCAATTTGGGCGGTGCGGGTCGGGAGCAGGGGGACTGCAAACTGGATAGATGGCCGCAGGGGGAGGGGTTGGCCGGGTGGGGGTTGCAGAGCCTTTGTCTACTGGTGCTACGGGCTTTGCCAGCCTGGTGGGTGTTGGGAAAGAAGGGGAGGGTGGGGGGCTTGGCACCCTCAGAACAATAGCCGCAGCCTGGCCTCCCCCCACTCCCATGCCGCGTGCTCCTGGACGTGCTAATGTGCTCAGTCACTGCGGCTGAGGGTGGAGGGGCTGGAGGGGCTGGGGGCTCCCTCTTCAGGAGCTGGTATCTTGAAAGGCAGAAGAAAAGGGGATCTTGTATCATAGCTCAGATCCCCCCAATATAGCCTCACATTGAATATAGTGACACAGCGTCACACAGGACATGATGTCACACACACATACACACACAACAGCCCTAGTGGCCCAGATATGCCGGGAGGTGCCACACATACCCAGCCATACAACCAGGCATGCATCAGCCACAGGTCAAAGCCATGCACAAATGGGGACATCAGTGGTGTCACACATAGACTCGTAAACCCACAGATACAACATCATGTATCCCTAGTAAAATGTGTGTCACAAGCATCGCCATTAACAAACACAGTCTTGCTATCCAAGATGCACACAGATACATGTGTAGTGATGACACATCCATGCACCTAACGATGTCAAAACACAAGATATCATCCCCAGTCATGTCATTTGCTGTGTCACACTGATATCAGGACAAACACAGGGAATCTTGCAGAGACAGAGAAACACACAAAACCATGTTTTATCACACACAAGACTCATCAGGGTATGTCATACATGTTGACATGCTTGGACATGCCCAGTGTCACAAGATGTTAAACTCACACACAGAAGATGCCAGACATGGTTAATGTGACACACAGACACAGGCCAGTATCTTGCAAAGATTCAGAATGCTCCACCAAATCTTAAACATATGAACTCATTCATCATACATTGTACAGAACACATAGTCATGGACAAGTCAAGTTCATACTGTCTCACATAGACCTTCAAAGCACAATTGGGTTACACATGATGTCACTCTTGGATGCACACAATGTCACACAATGTTGAACTCATACAGTGGATGCCACACATGAATACACACTTCAATGTCAAGCACAGAGCCAAGGACACACACCCAGGATCATCAGTGGTATCACCATAACTGTCACATTGTAATTGACACTGGGTTCCAGAGGGCCACACATAATCTACATTGGGAGTGTCTCAAGTAGGTTTCACGCACTTCCCCTGCCGCACACGGTACTGCAGAGACCTCCATTGCCTCCTCTTCCAAGAAGTCCTCCCGGGGCGCCTCCAAACACACCTGGATGGGAGAGGAGTGAGGATCTGAGATGGGAGGGTGGCTGGATGGGCAGGAACTCAGTGGGTTGCATTCTGTCCTGTCCCCCCCCCCCTTCCCCACAGCTGCCGCACCAGTAACCGGAAAAGCCTCATCTTGACCAGCACTTCACCTACGCTGCCTCGACCCCATTCCCCACTGCCGGGCCACTTGGGTGAGACAAGTGGTGCAGTTTTGATGGGTGTAATGGACCAGATAGGAGACCTTGTTTCGGGGACATGACCATACCGCAGGCAGGGGCTGTCTGGAAAGAGGAGGACTGGGATTGAACAAGGGGCAGGCCTGTCCTTGTAATGGCATGGTCAGTCGGTGGAGTGAAGGGCATGGGTGGGCAGAGGCTCAGGAGAAGCTGGATTGGAAAGCGGATAGAGATGAAAGGAGGAGCCATAGCTAAAGGGCGGGGTCATCTCAGATGAAGGTTAAAACTAAAACTAAACCTTCCACTTAAAAATGTTTGGAGAGGCGGGGCCACAACCAAAGGGGCGTGGCCTACCATACATGGGTTGGACTAGACTAAAGGAGATGGGCTGCTGATTGCAACCCTCTTTGGTTATTAGATGGCCAGATGGAATCGCTCCACACCTCAAGCCAAAAACATCCTCTCTTTCCACCACAGGTAGCAGCCCCCTGGACAGTCCCCGCAACTTCTCTCCCAATACCCCCGCCCATTTCTCATTTGCCTCCTCCCGAAGGTGAGTCCCTCCCTTGAGGGTCCCAGAACCCTGTCAGGGCCCTTTCCACCCACCCGCCATCTGTGCTCCTCCTAATTTACCCGATCTGGGGCCTGAGGGGACCAGTGGAGTGCCCCAAGGTCCCAGCGGAAAGGAGCGCCCAGACTGAGGGGCGGGGCCTATTAAAGGGCGGGGCCAATCGCTGATCCTGAATGGGAAAGGGTGCCCGGCCTTCTTTGCTTCAGCGTGAGAGCGCGTGCGCGCTCTGGGCCCAGGGTCTCCTCCCCAGCCCGGCTCCTGGCCTGGTGTTTCCATAGCAACAGGACAGGGTAGCTGAGACCAGGTGCGCAAGCGCAGACTGCGTGATGCCCGTGGAGGGAGTTGGTCTCTGAGGTGGGGGAGGGTGGCTATGGCCGGCCATTTCTCCAGGTCCCAACGCGAGGACTCAGGTTTCCCTGGGAGGTTTTCTGAGGGCCTGTGTTGCATCCTTAAATGAATTTTCTGGGGGCCTTTGGGGGAGGTAAAGAAGGTCATCTTTTTTGGAGAAAGTTTTGGGGAGTCACCAGCAGTCGGGGCAGGTCTCATTTTCTTTGAACTTTATTCATTCTAAAAAACGGTGTCTGAACACCAGCATGTGCTAGGAGCTACACATTCGAGGTGAATGACACCTTTCTACTTTTAGTATTGAGTGGGGTGGGCAGAGAACGGGGAGTATTGCAAAAACTGATGAAGTCTGGGGCAGGTGTCACAGGGATGGTGGGGACAGAGGACAACTCCTTGGAGGACGGGAGGGATGGAATTTAAGTGAGGGCAATAGGGAGCCAGGACCAAGCTCTAGGATTGTCCTGCTATGCTCATCTGGATGGTGGGTGGGCTGAGCCAGGGCATGTGGGGAGGAAGGAATATGGGAGTGTGTGTGTCCATTGACTGTGCTGTCTGTGTGGCTGAGTGTAAGTGTGTGTATGAGGACACATGGGCCCACACATGCCTCCCTGGGTATGTGCATCCGTGTGTGTGAACTTGTGTGTGACTGTGTGGAGGTGCACCCCCCCCCAGTGTCTCCAGGAGAGGATATGAACTGGGAGTGTGAATGCGTGTGTGAGCAAGCACATAGATGTGAGGAGCACACGCCGCCTGCATGTATCTATGGAAACGTGCATCTGTGTGTGTGAGCATGCGGCTGTGTGAGTTTAAATGTGTTGCACTAAGACAGTCTTAGAAGTGCTTCTGCATGAATGTGCAAATGTACAGTATGTGGGAGCTGATGTGTATGTGTGAGTGTGAGTCTTGGGTCTCTGCAAGTGTATCTGAGTGAATGTCTGTGCTTGCATGTGTATTTGGGTCCATATGTAGGATGATGAATGCAGGTGAGGAGTGTGCTGAGGACCGTGTGTGTGTGTGTGCACTTGTGTGCGTGTGTGTGTGCTTGTGTGCGTGTGTGTGTGTGTGTGTGTGTGTGAAGTAAGAATGAGTGACTATAAGTCCATGAACTTGACCACACTAGCTACACTAACACTTGAGGGTGTGGTGGGAGTCCCTGTGCGTGTTCAGAGAGTGCGGGGCTTGGGGGTGAGGCAGTGTGTGGGGAGGGCCTTCTCCACTGGGGAGGTAGAGGCTCTGCCTCTCAGGGAGGAGCTTCCCTAGCGGCGCACTTCTGAGATCCCGGAGCTTGACTTCCTTAGGTGGGCTCTTCCAGTCTGCCTGGTGTCCCCTCTGGGGATAAAACTGAGCAAGGGAGGATCACGAGGAGGGACAGAGGAGACGGGAGCTTCTGAGAAGACGCAGTTGCATGGCCAGAAGACCACCTCGCGGTCCCTTAACTCCGAGGGCTGTCAGTAGTCACAGAGTCCAGTTAGAGTCCCACACCCCTGCCCTGGCCGTAGCTAGTGGCTTCTCCCACTCCTCAAGGAATGGGGGACCTATGGGGCCTGGTGGCCTCTGAGCACCTCGGTTGGGTTCCAGGGCGGATGGACGTCGCTGGTCACTGGCCTCGCTCCCTTCATCTGGCTATGGCACCAACACGCCCAGCTCCACCGTCTCGGTGAGTGTGGTGGTGCGGTGGCTGCGGGGTGAGGGGCCCTGCCACCTGTAGCCTGCCGCCCAGGCCAGCACCTGGGCTGCACTTTCTGTTCGTCATGGGTGTCCACTTGTCCATCTATTAGAGAGTCGCAGTCCCCACCATGAAAGCCCTGGTCTCTGCCCCGGCGCACCTTCCTGGGAGTTCTACTCAGCTCCAACTCATTTGTAGATGGTGAGGTCCAAACTCTCAGTGTTAAGCCACTTGCCCAGGTGCCTGCAGCCAGCCGCAGCCAGGCCATAGGGTTTGCCCTGAACCCATTTGCTTTTCCCCACTCCCAATCCCTCAAAATCCTGTCCATCAGCCCCCTTTCCTACTCCTGTCTCTGGTATGCGGTTGAGCAGACAAAGATCATGTGACTGTCATTTGGTGGGGGGTCATGTGACTCAGCTTGGGGGAGCTTCATGGAAGACTTCCTGGAAGAGGTGGCATTGAAGCCAAGACAAAGTGTCAGCTTGAGTTTGGCAGGTGGAAGAGAGGGAGAAGGCTGTTCTAGGAAGGGGGACAGCTTGTGCCAACCCCAGAGGCCACAGAAAACTTGCTCTATTTGGAAAGTTGAAAGTAGCCTTGTGTGGAGCGTTGGGTTGGAGAGGGAGAAAGAGAGGTGACGCAGGCAGCGACCTCAATCTTTCTGGGACCAGAACACAGAGGTGGATTTTATTCTAAATCCAATGGAGAAACTCTAGAACAACTATATTGCTTCATGTTAAGTTGTATTAAAATTTCAGTTTGAACAACCTAAAATTGTCACTTAGTAGTTCACAGATAGTATGCCTTTATTATGTGTGTGGAATTGGAGACAGAACCCAGGAACATGGGTTCCATGGAATGTGCTAAGCATGTTCTCTACCATTGAATGACATACCCAGCCCCTATTTTTTAAAAATAGATGTGGATGAGTTTTTTTTTTTTTCCTTCCTGACACTAGGGATTGAACACAGGGCCTGCTCTACAATTGAGCTATATCCCTAACCCTTAACAAAAAAAAATTTTTGAGACAGGGTCTTGCTAAGTTGCTTAGGGTCTCACTAAATTGCCGAGGCTGGCCTTTAACTTGCAATCCTCCTGTCTCAGCCTCCCAGGTATCTGGAATTACAGGCAGGTACCACTACACCCTGCTAGATATGAGGAGTTTTAAGCAGGGAGTGGGTGATGTGAAATTTAAAAAGCCTATTCTGAGACCTGGGGCTGAAGCTCAGTGGTAGAGCACTTGCCTCGCATGTATAAGGCACCAGGTTCAAAAATAAATAAAGATATTGTGTCTATCTACAACTAAAAAAAAAAAAAAATTTTAAAGCCTATTCTGAATGCAGGCCAAATCATATGGATGTCCTTGTGTGTCCCCACTGGTGATTGTGGGTCTGTCCCAGTTGATGCCAGGCCCTGTCCACCAGGGACCAAATAGGGTCAAATCCCTGTTCTTGAGGAATTGACAGCAGTAACAAATAAATAATAAGGGTGTAGTGTGTCAGGGGATAAAGCAGTAAACACGGGATAGGAAGGCATTAAGGCAAAGATGTGGAGGGGAAGGTGTGAGTCAAGCAGCTATGTTCCAGACGCTGGAACAGCCAGTGCAAAGTCCCTGAAGTGAGAGCCTGCCTGGCTTGCTTAAGGATCAAGGAGGTCAGTGTGGCAGGAGCAGAGCAAGCAAGGGGGAGAGTGGGAGGGGGCAGTGGCTGGAAACAGGGCCAGATGGGGCAGGATCTTGTGATCTAGAGGGGAGACTAGGTGGGAGCCATTTCCATGTCTCTGCCAGTGGCCTCATGTGTCTCTGTTCACCTGACTGTTGCCAGGAGTCCCAACCAGGTCCCTGGGATCTAAGGATCATAAACCATAAGGCCAGGGTCAGGATCTATGGCGTGAACCTGGCCTTGTCTAGTGGCTCACCCTAGCCCACTGAGGTTGCTCCAGTGACTGATCCCGACCCCACCCTTCCCCCTAGTCCTCCTGCTCCTCCCAGGAGCGCCTGCACCAGCTCCCCTACCAGCCCACCGTGGACGAGCTCCACTTCCTGTCCAAACACTTCGGCAGCACTGAGAGCATCACCGACGAAGATGGGGGCCGCCGCTCCCCGGCAGTGCGACCCCGATCGCGGAGCCTCAGGTAGGAAGGCACCCCCCCTCCAAGCTGGCGGTCTCGGGGCTTGTGCATTGAGGGACCCAGGTCCCCAGAAAATAAAGTGGACCTAGGGCTGGGCATGCTTATCATCCCAGCGATTTGGTAGGCTGAGGCAGAAGGATCCCAAGTTCGAGGCCAGCCTCAGCAATTTAGCGAGGCCCAAAGCAACTTAGCGAGACCCTGTCGCAAAGTAAAATATTTTTTAAAAAGGCTGGAGATGTGGCTCAGTGGTACAGTGCCCCTGGGTTCAATCTCCAGTTCCAAAAAATATTTAAAATACAGTAAAAATAAAGTGGATCTAGGACTGGCTCGGAGGCAGGGGGATAAACAGAATGGGGCTTCTCTCCCCACAGCCCCGGCCGCTCCCCCTCCTCCTACGATAACGAAATCGTGATGATGAACCATGTCTATAAGGAGCGGTTCCCCAAGGTGAGACCGGGCACTGGGAGGCCGAGGGGAGGCGGGCCCGCGGGGGCACTCGCTCGCTCGCCTTGGCTCCGCGCGCCCCCTGGTGGCCTGCGCGCACAGCACAGTCTCGGCGGCGACAGCCTCAGGGCTTTGCCTGGCCATGGGACCTCCGCCCTGTCTTGGTCCCTCCCGCAGGCCACCGCGCAGATGGAAGAAAAGCTGCGCGACTTTGCCCGCGCCTACGAACCTGACAGCGTGCTGCCGCTGGCCGACGGTGTGCTCAGCTTCATCCACCACCAGATCATCGAGTTGGCCCGGGACTGCCTGACCAAGTCCCGCGATGGTCTTATCACTACCGTCTACTTCTATGAATTGCAGGAGAACCTGGAGAAGCTGCTGCAGGACGTGAGTGTGCGCGGAGGCCGGCCCCACCATCTCAGGCTCTGAACTCAGATCAGGCCCGATGCCCCGCCCCATTCAGGGAGCCCCTACCACCTGCCAGGCGCTGGTGAGGAGCTGAGGATTCCGGAGTAGAAGAAAAGGACGTGGTCCCACCCTAGGTCTGATGCGGGATGCGGGAATTTAACCTTCCTCACCTCCTTCAGGTCTTGACTCAAATGCTCAGCACACAGTAGATACTTAATCAGTGTGTCGGTTAAATAACCGTACAGGCATGTACCACCACACGTGCCCCGTCGATGATCACGGATAGCATTTGTTGAACACCCATACTGTGTGCTGGAGCTTTGGAAACACAGGAGATAAACATTCCACCCCCTCCGCCGCCGAAATCCTGGTGCTGGAGATGCATAAGAAATAAACAGATCAAGAAATGTGATGATGTCACCTGACGCATAGGGCTATGAATGGAACAGAAGGGAACAGCTGGACCAAGTGTCAGGGAGGCCTCCCTGGGGATGTGAGATTGAAATTGGGACAAGAATAATAAGTGGCAGCTATAAGAAGAGATAGAGGGAATGTGTGCTGAGCAGAGGGAACAGGTCCGAGGTGGGAAGACAGTCTGGGAAATTTCAGTCCTGAAGGGCAGCATTACCCATTAGGTGTCAGAACTGAGGTTCAATCCATCTGCTGCCACTATGTCCACAGGATTTGAGAGCACAAATTCTGGACCATCTAGGTTCTCATTCAGCTCACCACTAACTTGCTGTGCAGTTTTTGCCCCACTAGTTAACCACTGTGTGCCTCAGTGCTTCTATAAAAAAGGGAGTTTACACATTCCCCCCCCTGCCCCCATACTGGGGGTGCATGCTAAGTACATGGTCTACCACAGAACTGTACCTCCAGCCCCTTCTTTATTTTTTATTTTAAGACAGAATCTCTTTAAGTTGCTGAGGTTGGCCTCAAACTTTTGATTCTCCTTCCTCAGCCTCCTGAGTAACCACACAGGCATGTACCACCACACTCAGCTATAGGACTGTTCCGAAGATGAATGAGTCAAGGTTTTAGGGCAGTGTTTTCTATAATCATTAATATTATTGTTATCATCATTTTTACTGTGTAGCCTGGGCCTCAGTTTTCTCACCCTGTGGGGCTGGGAGAGGCACCTGGCTGAAGCAGGGTGCCTGTGAGTCCCAATCCCTTTTGTCCCCCACCTCAGGCCTATGAACGCTCAGAGAGCTTGGAGGTGGCCTTTGTCACTCAGCTGGTGAAGAAATTGCTCATTATCATCTCGCGCCCTGCCCGGCTGCTGGAGTGCCTGGTGAGGGGCCTGGCTGGTGGGCAGGGGGCGCTGCTGGGGTGGGGACTCTAGGAAGCCACCGCGAACCCGCCCTGTTCTTCCCCAGGAATTCAACCCAGAGGAGTTCTACCATCTGCTGGAGGCAGCGGAGGGACACGCCAAGGAGGGCCACCTGGTCAAGACGGACATCCCCCGCTACATCATCCGCCAGCTGGGCCTCACCCGCGACCCCTTCCCAGGTGCCAGCGGGAGGGCGCGGGGCGCGGTGGCCAAGCAGGCCTGGCCTCGTGTCGCCCAGGCTCACTCTCCCTTCGTCCCTAGACGTGGTCCACCTGGAGGAGCAGGACAGCGGGGGCTCCAACACCCCAGAGCAGGACGAGCTCTCCGAGGTAGGCCCCCGCCTGCCCCGGGCTCCCTGCCGGTTCTCTGCCTGCAGACTGGCTGGACCTCTGGGGTCTCGTGGGACCGCGTCCCTCACACACCGCGAGCCTCAGTTTCCCCACCTGTAGGATGGCATTGAGATAGCTCTTCCTCCATGAGCTTTTTGCCCTTTTTCTTTTCTTTACTTTAAAAAATAATTTTTATTTTATTTTATTTTGGTCAGAGGAAGTGCTGGGCGAGTGCTCTGCCTTGAACCACGCCCCTGCCCCACGGGCCTCTTTTTTTTTGTTTGTTTGTTTATTTGTTTTTATGTGGTGCTGAGGACCAACCCAGGGCCTTGCATGCACAGGCCAGCGCTCTGCCCCTGAGCCACAACCCTCCCCACCCCCCATGGGCCTTTTATCACCATAAAATACACATAGCATAAAATGTACCTTTTTCTTTCTGAGACAGAGTTTCACAGTGCTGCCCAGGCTGACCCTGATTCCCGGGCTGCAGCGATCCTCCCGCCCCAGCCTCCTGTGTGGCTGGGAACTCGGCGGCGGCCTCTATGCCTAGCAAAATGCACCATTTTTTCCATTTTGTTTATTTTTATTTTTTTAATTTTTTGGTGGTGCTGGGGTTGGAACCCAGGGCCTCATGCATGTTAGGGGCTCATTCTGCCACTGAACTGCATCCCCAACCACTTTAGAATGGAGGATTCAGTGGCAGTTAGTACATTTATAATTTTGTAAGCCATTACATCTGTCTAGTTCCAGAACTTTCTTATAACACCAAAAAGAAGCATCATTCTTGTCAGCCTTCATCTTGTCTTCCTCCAGCTCTGGCAACCGCTGATACACTTTATAAATCTATGGATTTGCCCATTCTGGATATTTCATAGGAATGGAATAATTCATTCCGTGGCCTTTTGTGTTTGACTTATTTCACTTAGCATAATGTTTCAGGATTTAAATTTTATTTTATTTTATTTTTTGTGTCAGGGATTAAATTTAGGGGTGCTTAACCACTAAGCCACATCCCCAGCCCTTTTTTTTAATTTTTTTTTTTTTTTTTTTTTTTTTTTGACACCGGGGCTTGCTAAGTTGCTTAGGGACTTGCTAAGTTGCTGAGGCTGGCTTTGAACTTTCAATCCTCCTGCCTCAGCCTTCCAAGCTGCTGGGATGACAGGCATGCCCCAGCACACCTGGCTTCTTTCCCTACTCTTACACCACAATTGACACGGGTGACTCCTGTGACCTAAAGGTGTAGGGGTTTCTCTTCACCATTAAGCAACCATTCTGCAGCAAGGGATGCCAGCTGGGTGTCCTGTCACTAACTCAGTTCTGACATTGGCTGCATGGAGAGAGCTCAGATCCTAGGGGTTGGAAGCTCGGTGCTGAGGGTCCCCTGCCCCACTTTAGACACCTGCTGCCAGTTCCAGGTGGTTTTCCCTGTGCTTCTGACAGACCCACCGTCAACCAGGTTCCTACGACTTCTTCCTTGGGTTTGGTTAATTTGCTTGAGTGGCTCAGAGACCTCAGGAAAATCCTCACTGTTTGCCAGTTTATTATAAAGGATACAAATGAAGAGATAACAGGAGGAGATATGTGAAAAGGGACACCGAGTTTCCATGTCCTTTTTAGGGGCACTGCTCTCCAGAACCTCACATTTCAGCCATCTGAAGGTTCTCAGGACCCTGTCTTTTTTCTTTCTTTTTCTTTTTTTGTCTGTTTGTTTATTTGGGGCAGTAAAAAGGGCTGGGGATGTGGCTCAGTGGGTAAGCACCCCTGGGTTCAAGCCCAGGACAAACCAACAAACAAAAAAACAAAACAAACACACACACACACACACACACACACACACAGACATTACAATCTCACAGGACATCGGATTTTCACCTTTGGCTGTTGAGGGTAGTGCTACCATGAACATGTAGACACATATCATTTGAACGACTGATTTCAGTTCTTTTGGACACATACCTAAGGGTGAAATTGCTCGCTTCTATGGTAACTCTTCATTTAACTTATTACATAAGCTTTGAATAAATTGACTAGCTCCTCGTGTGAGTGGCACCTTGGCATGGTAAAAACTGCCCAAACTGCAGATCAGGAGCATAAATGGCTGAGGGGCAAGCACCCCAGGGCACAGGGTAGCCCCCACATAGCGCCGCCTGTTCCACCACAGCATTGGCAGAACTTCCGGTTTGGTTGGCTTTTGCAGTACTGGGGATGGAACCTAGGGTCACGCACATGCTAGACAAGCACTCTACCACTGAGCAACACGCCCAACTCGCCTTTATTTTATTTTGGGGCAGGGTCTTTTTAAGTTGCCCAAGTTGGCCTTCACTTGGGATCCTCCTGCCTTGGCTTTCACAGTACCAGGAGTATAGGCATGTGCCACTGCGCCTGGCTTCCCTATTCTTTTCTTTCTTTCTTTTTTTTTTTTTTTTTTTTTTTGCCTGATTCACCTGCTGCTTCTGAAATATGTGTTAAATCCTTGTTTTTTTTAATATTTATTTTTTAGTTTTAGGTGAACACAATATCTTTATTTTGTTTCTATATGGTGCTGAGAATCGAACCCAGTGCCTCACGCATGCTAGGCAAGTGTGCTACCACTTGAGCCACATCCCCAGCCCCTAAATCCTTGTTTTGAGCAGTTTCTCCGTGTAATTCTGTCATTTTGGGGTCAGATATTTTTAGACTACATCATTAGAATCATATAAGATACATATATATTTTTTGTGGTGATACCAGGGATTGAACCCAGGACCTCACACATGCTAGGCAAGAGCTCTACCCCTAGGCTACACCTTTGCCCTTTATTTTGACACAGGCTCTAAATTGACCACTCTGGCCTTAAACTTGCAATCCTCATGCCTTAGCCTGAGATTTCGGGCCTCTACCACCAGGCCCAGCCCTTACAGGTTTATTAAACCAGTTTCCTATAGATGAACATTGGCATTATTTCCAGCCTTGCAATGAGCATGATAGTACATGTGCTTTTTTTGGGAGGCGGGTGTGTGTGCCAGGGATTGAACTCAGGCATGCAACCTCTGAGCCACATCCCCAGCCCTAGTTTGTATTTTGTTTAGAGTCAGGGTCTCATTGAGTTGCTTAGTGCCTCGCTTTTGCTGAGGCTAGCTTTGAACCCGTGATCCTCCTGCCTCAGCCTCTCGAGCTGCTGGGATGACAGGCGTGCACCACGGCGCTTGGCCATGAGCAGTTTTTTACATGTGCATAAGCATCTGTAGCACAAATTCGGAAGTGAAGTTGCTGCATCGGAGACCAAGTATTTGTAATTCTCATATATACCAGATTACCTTCCAGGGGAGCTTTACTTTTTTGGGGGTGTGTACTGAGGCCTGAACCCAGAGGGACTCTACCCCTGAGCTATATCCCTAGCCCTTTTTATTTTTTATTTTGAGACAGCATCTCACTAAATTAAACTTTGGATCCCTCTGCCTCAGCTTCTCAAATTGGCAGGCGCCACCTTGGCCAACAGCTATACAACTTTTATTTTTATTTTCTTTTGATAGTGCTGGGGGTGGAACCCAGGGCCTCAGGCATGCTAAGCATGTACTCTACCACTGAGCAACACTCCCAGCCTCGTTGTGCTAATTTACACTCCCAACATGGAGATGTAAAAGTTGTGTTGATCTGTGGCTGTTGATCTGTAGTTTGTTAATCTTTGGTTCTGTTGTTTTTTGTTTGTTTGTTTGTTTGTTTTCTCCCCCGCCCCCCATCTCATCTGCTAGCTATGGAATGGTGGTATCATAGCTGGGGTAGTCGGAATTTGCCTTTCTGCTATTTTAGAGAGGTTAAGCAACCTTCCTAAGCTTATAAGCTCTAACTCTACCTCCCATCCCTTGCCTATTTTCCTCTTCCATCCCTAGGCTTCTTGATCTTGATTCTGGGATCAATAAGCAGAACTTGATCCTGCACAACCCTTCTCTCTGTCTGCTAGTCTGATGCCCAGCCCTTACAGGCTTATTAAACCAATTCTGCAGGTGTTCTGCTCTTCCTAAGGGAAGAAGTTGCAGACACGTCTCCAGAGCCAGTCTTGGGTTAATTCTTCACTGTGGCACTTGGATGACAGACCCAGCCGCCCTCTCTGTGCCCCCGTTTCCCGATTTATAAAAACAGTAATGACAAGGAGTCCCACTGTCAGGATGGTGGCAAAGGTGACCTCGTGCTTTCCCCTGCAGGGCCGCAGCAGCAGCAAAGCCAAGAAACCGCCCGGGGAGAGTGACTTCGATACCATCAAGCTCATAAGCAACGGTGCCTACGGGTGAGCCACCCGGGGCTCTGGCGGGGGAAGGGTGGCGGAGGCCGGGTGTCTCGGAGGTGACGGCCGGTCCTCGCTCTCTCCCCCTGCAGGGCTGTCTACCTGGTGCGACACCGCGACACACGACAGCGCTTCGCCATGAAGAAGATCAATAAGCAGAACTTGATCCTGCGCAACCAGATCCAGCAGGCCTTCGTGGAGCGGGACATCCTCACCTTCGCCGAGAACCCCTTTGTGGTTGGCATGTTCTGCTCCTTCGAGACGCGGCGCCACCTCTGCATGGTCATGGAATACGTGGAAGGTGTGGCTGCCTGCGGGGCTGCTGGGCTCGCGAGGGCTGCCGGGGGCGTGTGACCCGCGGTCACCGCACTGTCCACCTGTTGATCCATCTTGTTACTGACCCGTCCATTCATTACCTTTATTTATTTGTCCAATCATCTACTGGTTTATCGATGTGCTTTTTATTTCATCAATATAGATACTGCCACCCTGTGTCCTTTACCCATCCACCCGTCCTTCCATTTAGTCATTTACATTCCATTTCTCTATGCCTACATCCATGCACCTATTCACTGATTGGCTTGTTTATTTGAGATGGGGTCTCACAGTGTTGCTCAGGAGGAACACCTGGGCTCAAATTATCCTCCTGCCTCAGGCTCCTGAGTAGCTGACCACAGGTGTGTGCCAACCCGCCTGGCCTTCATGCATTCACTTATTCTACGCTCCATCTGTTGACCACTCATTATTTTGTTTACTCCTTCCACCTTTATTTAAATTGAGACTTTTTTCTTTTTGAGAAGAATTTTAGGTTTACAGGAAAATGTTTTGGAAAGTACAGAATTCCCACATGCTTCTCCTTTACTTCCTCCTGTGACCGCATATACTTTCTTTTTGTATGAACGTGGTAAATTTATTACAATTGATGAACCGATATGGATACATATCGAGGCCCAAAGGGTAATGGAGGCTTTACTCTGGATCTTATGCCTGTTATTCACCCATCCATCTTTTTATATATCCAGCCCTCCATTCAGTCACCTGTTTATTCATCGCCTCACTCACCGCCTATCATTCCTCCATACCTGTATATATATTTATTAACCCATCACCTATCTGTCAATATACTGTTTATGTTTTTATTTATTCACCCAGACTTCCCTTCTGGCTCCCATCTCTTCATCCATCTCTGCATTACACTGGCAATTATCTTATCTATCTAGACTATATCTATTATATCTATCTCTATTATATCTATCATTTATCTCTCTACTATCATCTGTCATCAATTTCTTTATTATATTCTTATTTATCATCTACCATACCAATCACCTATCATAGCTCTGCTATTTATCTATCTATCCTGTCTAACTGGCCAGCTTCCTCCATTAACCCACCAGTTCATCCATCAATCCACTTATCTATTCATCCAATCATCAGTACATATATTATTTTTTCATCTGTGTATTCATCCATTCACATGTATTCATTCCAGTAGGAACCCTGCCACCCCTGGAACACATACACGGTGTGCTTATTAGGACAAATACACCATCTCATAGGGCTGAGCTATGACACTTCCAAGCCTTAGTCCACCATACAGTTACTCAACAAGTGTCTTCATTGTCCCCCTCCTGGCATATGCTGTGCTAGAAAGACACTGGTGGCACAGAGGGACAACAGACAAACACCTGTCCCTCATGGAACTCACATTCTTCTGTGGAGACAAGGTAATTTTGGATGAGGATAGAAGGAGGACCATAGGCTGAAGGAGGTGAGGGAGATGTGGGTGGGCAGGGGTCTCCTTGAGGCCTGGGTTACACCAGGAAATGTGATCTCTTGGCTCAAAGTCTCCTAAAGAGAGTGTGTGGGTGTGGAGCAGCAGCAAGGAGGCCAGCGGGGCCTGGTGGGGAGCAGGGTGCGCTGGGCATGCAGGGCCTTGGCACCTGGAGCGGCATTGGATCTCATTCCAAATGCAAAGGAAGCCACTGAAGGGTTTTAAACAGAGTTGACCTGGTCTGACTTATGTTTTAAGAACATCTATTTGGCTTCAGTGGCAGCCAGATGCAGGGAAACCAGGGCAATGGCAGCTGCACTAGTCCCGGGTCATGGGGGAGGAGGTGGAGCAGCAGCTGCAGTGGGGATCTCTGGTGGCTTGAGCACACCTAGGGGTGTGTACTCAGGGCCCCCTGAGCATGGCTCAGCCCAAGTATCATTTAAAATCAACCCACCGTGGTTCCCAGCAGATTTGTGTGTTAGAATTAGTTGGAGGTGGGCACAGTGGTGCACTCCTGTAATCTCAGCAGCTCAGGAGGCTGAGGCGGGAGGATCACAAGTTCAAAGCCAGTTTTAGCAACTTAGCAGGGCCCTAAGTAACTCAGTGAGACCCTATCTCTAAAATATTTTTTTAAAAATCTGGAGATGTGACTCAGTGGTTAAGTGCCCTGGGTTTGATCCAGGTTTGAGATATATATATATATATGTATGTTGGGGTTGTGGTCAAATACAGATTCCTGGACCCTGCCTTCAAAGTCTCATTTGTCAATGTCTGAAGCCCAGCTAAATCTAACTCAAGCAAAAAAAAAAAAAAAAAAAAGGAAGAAGAAGGAGGAAGGAAAATATATTTGACTCAGTTGACATTCTTTTTGGTCTCAAACTTGTGATTATCCTGCCTCAGCCTCCCACGTGGCTGGAATGACAGGCATGTGCCACCACTCCTAGCTAGTTCATGTGATCTAAAATCAACAGCACCTTCTGCAGTCCCCGTGTGTAGGTTCTCTCACCATTCCAACAGGAATCTCTTCATTTCTTGGCTCTGCTCTCTTTGCAGGCCCTGAGGGAGCAAGGTTGTAAGTCAGCAGATCCCAGATTACATTTAGGAGTTTAGCAATCTTTGTGAGAAAAAGAGCAAAAATTCTGAGGGTTATTCCCTGGAACAACCTGCATTACAAGTTGACCCAGGTGATACACCTGGAGAGAAGTCTAACTCTTGTAAGGAAAAAAGCTGGGCACAGTGGCACACCCTCCTGTAATCCCAGCTGCTCAGGAGGCTGAGGCTGGAGGATCACAAGTTCAAGGTCTGCCTGGGCAACTTAGTGATACCTTGTCTCAAAAGTTAAAATAAAAAGGGCTGGAAAAGTTGTTCATGTTTCCTTATCTGCAAAGTGAATTGTGAGACAACGTGGATGCAGTGGTGTATGTCTAGCCCTTGGATCTGGGTCAGGGTACCACCTTTTCACCCACATCCATTCTCTGCCCCACAGGTGGCGACTGTGCCACCCTGCTGAAGAATATCGGGGCGCTTCCCGTGGAGATGGCCCGCATGTACTTCGCGGAGACGGTGCTGGCGCTAGAGTATTTGCACAACTACGGCATTGTGCACCGCGACCTCAAGCCGGACAAGTGAGCTTTGACCTCACCCAGCCCTTCCTCCCTGGCCCTTGGGAGGCTAGGGGTGAAGTGGACAGCCACCTCTGACCCCCCCATGTGTGTTTGCAGTCTCCTCATCACCTCCATGGGTCACATCAAGCTCACGGATTTCGGACTCTCCAAGATGGGGCTCATGAGCCTCACCACCAACCTGTATGAAGGCCACATCGAGAAGGATGCCCGGGAATTCCTGGACAAACAGGTGTGTGGCGGGCGTGGGGGTCACCGAGGGTGGAGTGACCCAGCAGGATCTCAGGGGCCCAGGGCCTGGTGGGAGGCAGTTCTCCCTCGAGGCCACTCCTGCGGCCAGGGCGCGGGCTGACCGCCTGCCCCCAGGTGTGTGGGACCCCAG
Organism: Callospermophilus lateralis; assembly: GCF_048772815.1. Taxonomy (NCBI): domain Eukaryota; kingdom Metazoa; phylum Chordata; class Mammalia; order Rodentia; family Sciuridae; genus Callospermophilus; species Callospermophilus lateralis. Next base: position 214,774,196 of record NC_135305.1, on the reverse strand, counting down.
AGTACATCGCGCCCGAGGTCATCCTGCGTCAGGGCTACGGCAAGCCAGTGGACTGGTGGGCCATGGGGATCATTCTCTACGAGTTCCTGGTGGGCTGCGTGCCCTTCTTCGGGGACACACCGGAAGAGCTCTTTGGACAGGTCATCAGTGGTATGTGCCTCCTAAGTGAGCAGGTGGGGGCACGAGTAGATGGGTAGGATGGGGGCCCCATGGGCTCCCAAAGCGATCTCTCAGCTCCAATTACCTTTGCAGATGACATCCTGTGGCCTGAGGGGGATGAGGCCCTGCCCACAGACGCCCAGCTCCTAATATCCAGTCTCCTGCAGACCAACCCCCTAGTCCGGCTTGGGGCAGGTAAGGGGTCTGCTGTGCAGGAGAGCTGAGGCCTGAGGGCCTGCTGAGGAACAGGACACCGGACCGGCTGTATCATGGCCTTAGGGTGGCCTTGGGGTGGAACATGGGGTGAAGGGCTGGGTTGGCCAGCAGCCGCTGCAGGAGTGCCTTGCCTCCCAGGTGGTGCCTTTGAGGTGAAGCAACACAGTTTCTTTCGAGACCTGGACTGGACGGGGCTGCTGAGGCAGAAGGCTGAGTTCATCCCCCACCTAGAGTCCGAAGATGACACCAGCTATTTCGACAGTGAGTGGCAACAGGAGATGGGGCCTGGGTGGAGGATGGGTCCCAAGACAGGACCTCAGTAAGGTCTGGGATAAACCTAGACACCTGGATAAGAAATCTGAAGTTGAGGCGTCGTGGCCAATGGGAACACCGAAGGGGCGTGGCCTGTCGCGGGGCGGGGCTATTCCAAGAACCAGTGAGAACCGTGGTTGCGGATAGGGGTGGAGTCCCGTCAGGGGAGAGTGAGTTCTGAGGTTGGGCTGGGGTCAGAGGATCCGACTAGAAATCAAAAGGAGGGGGCGTGGGCTGTTCTGAAGGGTGCCAGGGGACAGAGCGCTCTAAGTGGGATCTGGGGGTGTGGCCTCTCTGGGGTGGAGTGGTGCCTCTCAGAAAGGAGAAGGGACCCAGGATGGGCGCGGAGCCTGAACCCCTTCGAGAGTGTGGCCTCACCTGGAGGCCCGGCAAGAACCGGGGTGGAGCTCTGAGGAATGGACCGGTATCCACAGTCACCCCCGTCCCCAGCCCGCTCCGATAGGTACCACCACGTGAACTCCTATGACGAAGATGACACGACGGAGGAGGAGCCCGTAGAGATCCGCCAGTTCTCCTCCTGCTCCCCGCGCTTCAGCAAGGTGGGTCAAGGCTGGGCTTGATGAGGGGGTGAGGGGGAGACCAGCTGCGGGACTAGGGTTGGGGAAACAGGTGGATGAGGCCCCGAGGGGTCGTGGGAAGCAGGGCCCCAGGCGCCCAAGGCCTGAGTATTGGGAGGTTACTTAGCAGGTGGGAGTGAGCAGTGGAGAGGCCTGGGGGCAGTCAGGAGGGGACGTACAGGGGTTTGTTGGCATTGAGTGGAGTCTGAAGAGAACCAGGACACTTGGTGCGAATGAGGTTCACAGTGGGGCAGGGTTAAGTTGAACAGGTCCAGTTAGGATTGGGATGAGGATGACCGAAGGGTGGGACAAAGCTGAGCAAGGTCTAGCTTTGAGGAGAAACTTGGAGAGGGATGCCCTGTCCTCGCCTGGTTGAGGATAGCCACGAATTGGGTAGTGGCCTGGGTAGACTGGCTGGACAGAGAGCAGATGGTTGAGTTCTTTGGCGGGACCTAGAACTAGGCAAACCTAAACTTTGTGGGGCGGGGCTTGAGTTGAAGAATTGTTGAATTTTTTTTTAAGTGGGTTTTTTAAAAATTGTAGACAGATACAATATATTTTATTTATTTGGTTTTTTATGTGGTGCTAAGAGTCGAACCCAGGGCCTCACACATGCTAGGCAAGCGCTCTACCACTGAGCCACAACCCCAGCCCCAATTGTCAGATATGGAGAGAATTGGGCAGGGACCCTCAGGAAGAGAAGTGTGGTTTGGGCGCATCTATGTCAGGAAGCTGATTGGCTTGTGAGCGATGGCAGACCCGCCACCACTTACCCACCTTGCAGGTCTATAGCAGTATGGAACAGCTGTCGCAGCATGAGCCCAAGACCCCTGTAGCAGCCACAGGGGGCAGCAAGCGGGAGCCAGGAGCCAAGGACGAGAAGGTGGCCGGCAAGCGGGAGGGGCTGGGCGGCCTGACACTCCGTGAGAAGACCTGGAGAGGGGGCTCTCCGGAGATGTGAGCAGGGGTATGGATGGGTTTGGGGGCGGGGCATAGAGGCGTGTCTCCGCTGACCACGACCCCTCTGCGCAGCAAGCGCTTCTCTGCGTCCGAGGCCAGTTTCCTGGAGGGGGAGGCCAGTCCTCCGTTGGGTGCACGTCGCCGATTCTCGGCGCTGCTGGAGCCCAGCCGCTTCAGCGCCCCCCAAGAGGATGAGGATGAGGCCCGGCTGCGCAGGCCTCCCCGGCCCGGCTCTGACCCCCCAGGCTCGCTGGATGCACGGGCCCCCAAAGAGGCGGCTCAAGGGGAAGGCACTCCCAGCGCCGGGGAAACTGAGGCCAGTGAGTCCCCTCTCCTGCTGCCTTCCCCAATCCCCAGTGGTGATACACTGAGCATTTAATGAGCCTAGTACTATTCATACTCCATCCTGAAATGCTTATTAACAGTAGGAACACCGGATACTATGCTTGGACAGACTCGGAAACAGAGAACTTCTCTGTGTCAGGAGCTGTGCTGACTGTATATGTTATCCGCCTCAGTTAAATCACAATCCAGCAGGGGAGAGAAGTGGGAAGAGCACTCCAGGCACAGGGAACAGCATGTGAGAAGTCCCTGGCCTTGGACTATCTCTAACCCCCCTGTTCTGTGTCACAGCTGAGCGCCCACGCCCAGGTGACCTCTGCACACCCTTGAAGGATGGGGACCCATCAGGCCCTAGGGCCACCAATGACCTGGTTCTACGCCGGGCACGGCACCAACAGCTATCAGGGGACCCTGCGGTAGAAAAGCGGCCTTCTCGAACAGGCGGCAAAGTCATCAAGTCAGCTTCAGCCACAGCCTTGTCTGTCATGATTCCTGCAGGTGATGCAGGGTTCCACCCAGCAAGGGAGGAGCTACTCCCACTTGAGCCAGGACAGGCCAATGAGAATACTGCATTTTCCCTGTCCACAGTGATTGGCTCCATGATGGACCAATGACAGTCAGCTGTGGGACTTTGACAGGGAGGAGGGAGGAGCAAATACTGGGAGATCTGTAGGTAATTGGCCATGACCTGTGACCATGGTTCTATGTCTGCAGTGGACCCACATGGAAGCTCACCCCTTGCTAGTCCCATGTCACCACGATCTCTCTCTTCCAACCCATCCTCACGGGACTCCTCACCCAGCCGTGACTACTCACCTGCTGTCAGTGGCCTCCGCTCCCCCATCACCATCCAACGATCAGGCAAAAAATATGGCTTCACACTGCGGGCCATCCGTGTCTACATGGGTGACTCAGATGTCTACAGTGTCCACCATATTGTTTGGGTGAGCACTTATGGGTTACATTTGTTTCCAAGGGTGAGGAGAGGGGAGAGAGAAGGCCTCTGGATAAGAATCCCTCTTGACTCCCTCTTTAACTTACCTCTCTGACCCTCAGTTTCTTTATCTGTAAAAGGGGAAGAATATGACTATTTCATAAGGTGTTATGAAGACTATAGTGCATGTAGAGCCAGGTGTCTGGTACATAAGCTTATGGAGCTTTTCTTATTACTATTCCGGTTAATCATGCCCTTTTGGGATTCCCCATCACCAGCATGTGGAGGAAGGCGGCCCAGCCCAAGAGGCAGGCCTCTGTGCCGGGGACCTCATCACCCACGTGAATGGGGAACCTGTGCATGGCATGGTGCATCCTGAGGTCGTGGAGCTTATCCTTAAGGTGAGTGCGAGGTAGGGCCTGCACTGGGTGGAGGGTGAGGAAGACCTGAGCCTTCTCCAGCAGATCATTCCTTCCCTTTCTCCCCTAGAGCGGCAACAAGGTGGCAGTGACCACAACGCCCTTTGAAAATACCTCCATCCGAATTGGCCCCGCAAGGCGAAGCAGCTACAAGGCCAAAATGGCCAGGAGGAACAAGCGGCCCTCTGCCAAGGAGGGCCAGGAGAGGTGGGCAGAGCTGTAAATAGCCCAGTCTTTGATCAGTAGGAGGGGCTAAGGAGGTGGGATACAGGTGAGGACAGGCAAAGGGAAGTGCATGGGCAGGTGACTAGAGCAAAGGGGACCAACAATGTAAGAGGGGGGCTGGGAAAGTGGGGAAACCCAGGAAGGGAGGCAGTGCTAGGTTGGTGAGAGGCATGTGTCGTAGGCAGGTGTGCTTCAGATGTGGAGCAGAGAGAGCACGGAGAAGTGGCCATGTGTGTCCAGGAGATGGTCCTGCTCTGTTGGATGTGTTTAGAAAGAGGCTGGGTTAAGAGATTTCTATCAGGAGCGAGCATACCAGGCAAGACTGAGCCACCTGAAATTCAGTTATGTTGGCTAAAAGACAGGAGTCGTTCTAATAAATGCTCCCTTAGGGGATTGCGTTGTTGTGTGAACATCCACGAATGTACTTACACTTAGACAGCTGTGACACTAGGCTATATATCTCCTGGGACTATGGTGGTATATGTGGTCCTTCCCTGATCTTATGGAGGGCATGACTATGATTTCTTTATAGATTGAAGGAGCGAAGGGCTGGGGATTTGACTCAGTTGGTAGAGCGCTTGCCCATTCTGCAAGGCCCTGGGTTCTAGTCCCAGCGCTATAAATACAAACAAAGATTGAAGGAACTAGGTAAGGTGGGTGGGGATAGAAGTGGTGTTTTTTGTTTTTCTGTGGTACTGGGGATCGAATCCAGGGCCTCACATGCTAGGCAAGCGCTCTACCACTGAGCTACTACACCTTAGGACCCCAGAGTGCTGTTTTGATCAATGGATTTGGCCTGGACACTAAGGAAAGGATTTGAGTGAGAGGAGCCAAACTAGGCCGCATCAGGTGAATTAACCCTGATTGGTGGGTTGTAGGAGGAGAGGGTGGGGCTATGAATATGGGAGGAGCCAGAAGAGGCTGGTTTTGTTTGGATTGGTGTTTCTAGCTTGGACTGGGAGTGGCCAACAACGAGCGGGCGTGGTCCAAAGTGGGCGTGGCCAGGCAGGACTGAGACCAGGGAAATTCTGCCTTGATTGTAGAGAAAGTACTAGAAACTCGAAAGAGATTACAGCCGCTGCTGTGCAGCCCAGAAGTGGGAGGGGCCAAGACTCTGAAGTTTGATCCAGGTTGGGTGTTTCCCTCCCTTTCTCCCAGCAAGAAGCGCAGCTCCCTCTTTCGGAAGATCACCAAGCAGTCCAACCTGCTGCACACTAGCCGCTCTCTGTCGTCGCTGAACCGCTCACTGTCGTCCAGCGACAGTCTTCCCGGTTCGCCCACACATGGGCTGCCAGCACGCTCTCCCACACACAGTTACCGCTCCACGCCTGACTCCGCCTACCTAGGTAAGTTTTGCACCTGCGTGGGGTCGGGGGAGAGAGGCACTGGCTTATCAGTGGCCACTGGTGGCGGTGCTCACTGAGCGCTGCATCTCCCTGGCACGCAGGCGCCTCATCCCAGAGCAGCTCGCCGGCCTCCAGCACACCCAACTCGCCAGCGTCGTCGGCCTCGCACCACATCCGGCCCAGCACATTGCACGGCTTGTCCCCGAAGCTCCATCGCCAGTACCGCTCTGCTCGATGCAAGTCAGCCGGCAACATCCCGTTGTCGCCACTGGCGCATACGCCGTCTCCCACGCAGGCGTCACCGCCGCCGCTGCCTGGCCACACGGTAGGCAGCTCGCATACCACACAGAGCTTCCCAGCCAAACTGCACTCGTCGCCGCCCGTCGTACGTCCGCGCCCCAAGAGTGCCGAGCCTCCCCGCTCGCCGCTCCTCAAGCGCGTGCAGTCAGCCGAGAAGCTGGGGGCCTCGCTGGGCGCGGACAAGAAGGGCGCACTGCGCAAACACAGCCTTGAGGTGGGCCACCCAGACTTCCGCAAGGACTTCCATGGCGAGCTGGCGCTGCATAGTTTAGCAGAGTCCGATGGTGAGACGCCTCCCATCGAGGGTCCTGGAGTGACCCGTCAAGTCGCCGTCCGTCGCCTGGGCCGCCAGGAGTCGCCCCTGAGCTTGGGCGCGGACCCGTTGCTTCCTGATGGTGCTCCCAGGCCACTGATATCCAGCAAGGAGAAGGAGTCCCCTGGCGGGGCTGAAGCCTGCACTCCTCCCCGTGCTACAACCCCCGGAGGCCGGACCCTGGAGCGAGACCCGGGCTGCACGCGGCACCAGAGCGTTCAGACGGAAGACGGCGTGGGCGGGGTGGCAAGGGCAGTGGCCAAGGCGGCGCTGAGCCCTGTGCAGGAACACGAGACAGGCCGGCGAAGTAGCTCAGGAGAGGCTGGCACGCCCCTGGTGCCCATTGTGGTAGAGCCAGTGAGGCCGGGGGTCAAGGCAGAGGCGTCCCAGCCTCCAGGCACGGACTCCAAGGGTTTACAGGAACCCACCTCCCAGGCGCCCTCTGCACCGGAGGCCCCTCGGGGCCGGGAGCGCTGGGTCCTGGAGGTGGTGGAGGAGCGGACCACGCTGAGCGGAACTCGCTCCAAGCCCGCTTCCCCCAAGCTCTCCCCAGACCCTCAGACACCCATGCTAGCCCCAACCAAGAATGCGCCCAGCAGTGCAGGGCCCCCAGCCCCACCCACTTCCCTCCTGGTCCCAGGCACCAAGCCTGAAGTAGGGCCAACTTCCCAGTGCCCTGTTGAAGCTGTGCCTTCAGCAGGCCTGACCAAAAAAGGGGCATCCAGCCCAGCACCCCCAGGTCCATAGCCAAGGAGGCCGTTGGTCCTGTGTTGTACAGCCATCCTATACATATGTACACATATAAATAAAATGCGTCTGTGCTGTGTGAGCTCTCTGGGGCTCACCCTTTCTCCCCTGGCAAGGGAGACACATGTGCCAGCCCCCATGCCCCTGTGCCCGTTTGGAGGTGGAACTCTAGTCCTGGCTACCATGGAAAGGGGAGGTGAATTTTGAGTAGCACACTTATACACCAGCTGTATCCAGACCCTTAGGAAGAGAAGAGGATGGGGTGTCTAATCTGTGTCCTAATGCCTACCTGAAGAAAAAGTCAATAGCATCATCCAAAGGATTTCCTTTTATTCAACAATCCTGAGTGGAGTGTTACAATCTCCATTTTGTAGATTTGTAGACTAAGGCACATAATTGAGGTCACACAATTAAGAGGGGGCTAAACTGGGATTCAAACTCAAATCCAAACTGGTTCCCAAGCCTTAGTTCTTTGTTCTTCTGGGCTTAGTTTTTTGTTCTGCTGACTCTGCTCTATTCTATACAGTGTGTCCAGTTTTTCACCAGGGGCTGGAAGGCCTTCCAGAGGGCAGGCAGCTGGGCACACAGTGTGCCTCCACCCCGATATTTTTCTCGGAGGTTCCTATTTATGTCACTCACACAGGCCCAGGGCCCTTCTGGAGCCACACACCATTTGGAGTGGTCCTCTGTGGCATTGAAGCTTGGTCCACTTGGTCCAGGGAAGCTTATCTGGGTCACATCCAGAACATGTTGGGTCCCTGAACAGTTGGAGGGCAGGGTGCCTCTAGAATTTGGCCAGAACTGGACCTGCAGGTTGCTGCCAAGAGCTGCGGCCAACCAGCCTGAATACAAGTCTGCAGAAAATAGAAAGAGGACATGGCCAGGGGCAGGGCCAATCCTAGAGATTCCCTAGGTCACTCCCTGTCTCTGGGCTCAATTGTCAATTCTCATCAACTGCAAGAATGACAACATTAACATTAATGACCCTTACCAAAGACTTTATGTGCATCACTTCATTCACAACCACGCTTTAAGGTAGGCATCGGTGTTCCCATTTCCAGACAAGAAAACAGGCTCAGAGGAAATCACACATCACACAGCCAGAAATCAAAATCTGAACCCTGATGGTTGTTTACCTCTCATGTGATTATGGCTGCCAAAGAAACCTGATCTTGGCTTGTTCTAAGCTGTGGCTACACCAGATTGCCCTTCCACAAAGAACACACCACCCCTCAGCCTCAAGGCTTACCATCTCCAAACTTTCCAGATTTGGCAAAGCTCTGGAAAGCAGTCCCTGCCTGTGTCACGAGAGTTACACTGCTGTTCCAGGGTTCTTGGGTAACATGGGAGCCATTGACCACTTTCTCCAGGATGGGGAGTTTCTGGGCAATGACACTATCCAGCTTGTAGTCATAGACCTGGGGGTAAGTGTAGGTCAGTTGCCGGCCTGGAGGACAAGGAAGAAGGGAATGTGAGGCTGATCATTCCAACTTTTGATCCGGGAATTTAGACTTACCTTGCTAACTCTACTCACCAATCTCTGAGAACTGGGAAAGGGGAAAAGACACACAGAGGAGGGTCTGTCCATATGTTTGAGCATTATGAGGCCAGCTGTATGCACCAGAGGAGGCGGGTGGAGGGAAGCGTGGCACGCTGTGAACCAGCCAAAAGCCCCCTTCTTGGTCCAGGAGCAGGACGCCTAGACCAGAAGAAAGGGATCAGGGGACTGCTCAAAGTATTCCCCCTCAAGCAAGATTATCTGCATTTTGCATGGGGTCTTGGAAAGGGTGTAAGCAGGGAACAGATACCCACCCTCCATGAGGTCAAATGTTAGCTTGGGAAAAATGCATAAGGAAACAGGGCCCCTCCTTAGCTCCCAGACCAGGACTCACCTTTCGTATGCCCGCGGCTGGAAGAGTCCTGAACCATGCTGGAGTGAGGCGGCTGGTCATTGTAGAGTAGGAAGGCCAGCTGGGATGGGGGGTTGTGGAGAGAGAGGAGTAACTTAAAGGTTCGCCCCAGGCGGGGCCCCTCCTAGGGACTCACATCTAAGTTCAGACAGCATCGTTCACCTGGCTAGTGTTGCCACGATACAGTGGCAGCAGGGTGCGGCCCACGGCCCCTGTGGAGCTGTTGATGGACCCCACGCCGTCGCGCCAGCCCCCTGATTTCTCGTCCAAGTATTTGTACCGCATTCCCCTCCAGACCGCATCCCCAGGGTGGCTGTGGGCTGGCAGCTTGTAGACAACGAACCTGGAGGTTGGGGAAGGCACAGAAAAGGAGAAGGGGAAGAGAAGAAGCTCCACGCTTCATGGAACCACCCAGCAAGCCAGAGGCTCCCGGCGGCTCTCCCGCATCTTGCCCCCGCCCAGCCCCGTGGCCTCCTGTCTCACCAGTCCACAGGCTGCCCCGAGTCCCCATAGCAGCTCAGGGCCCCGGCAGGGACCCAGAGCAGAGCGACCAGCAGCAGCCGATTCAGCGCTGCCATGGGGCTGGAATTGAGGAATCTGGGTTGAGACAGGGGGGAACCTGGTCACAAGTTCCTAGAGGCCCTCACTTCCCCAAACCTGGGCGGAAACATCTCCAGGGTGGAGACTCCGCCTCTGAGAACCAACGCAGTGATTTGGAAAGGCAGCCTCCCTTCCCCTGCAAGGGCGGGGCTCCCCTCCAGGCGGCGCCTCCCCGCAGGCCCGCCCTCCACAGGGCCCGCCGCGGCGCAGACTCCACCTCTCGCCACGCCCCCTTAGGGTCGGGCGGTCCGGTGCGAGGCCTCTGATCCGGCCTCTGTGGGAGTCTCGCCCCGGTTTCTCTCTGGGAGGCTAATCTCAGACCACTCTTCTTTTGGGACCCTCTCTAGCTTCCGCATCTGAATCAGGCACAAGTTTGGGTTTCCCCCACTTTCTTGCCTTGTAAGTTAGGCCCAGTTCTTGTCACCTATGTTCTCTTAAGGGGACTGATACTCCCCTTCTTCTCTGTTTTCATTCTGCATGTTTTCTCAGGCTTCCCCCCCCCCCCGCCCCCAGCTAGCTGAGTCACCCTGGATCGTGATGAAGTTTTGGGGCCGGTCTGAGGATTCTTAAATGGAGGGGCACTGTCGTTGTGAATGTCCCCAGAGCTCAAGACAGGATACAGGACGGTGCTTAGTCTTAGAAGTGGAAAGGGGATGACAAAGCCCTGCAGTGCCCGGAAGGCCCAGGTCATCGTTAGTGAGGGGATATCGAAGTTTAGATGAGGATGTGTACCCCCCACCCCATATCACCTCTGGTGGTACAACTTCCTTCCAACTTCCAACCCTCATAATCCAGTCAGGTCAACGAGGAAGCTTTATATAGGAAGGGCATTTTTATACGACTCATAACCATGCCCAACTGATGTGGAGCTTCAGGAGTATTGGCATGAAGCCCCCTTGCAGGCCCTGGGTCTCCGGGAAACCTCACACCACCCACCTCCCACTGTTCAGGGCTTCCTGCAAGCTGGTCTGAGTCCCATTTATTTGATGGTCTGTTGCGCTGGGTCTGTGTGACTGTTAGATATTTCTGTGTGGCTCCCTTTGGTTGGAGACTCCCCTAGATTTGTCTGTGTCAGTTCTTGATCTTTCCGGGGATTTGTGGAGTCCAAACAAGGGTCCTCTGTCCTTGGGAAAACAATCCTGCATGGATCCACTTTTTACATTCCCCAGTTCCTGGCAAGATCCAAGTACCAGGGCAGAGCTTAAAGGTGGCGCTTCATGTGCAAGGCTAGGTGGTCGGAGCGTGAAAAAGCACGCGGGCAGAACTGGCAGCTGAAGGGACGCAGTCCTGTGTGTTTCCGGAAGTGGCGGGTCAGCTCATCAGAGCGTGCAAACTTCCAGCCGCAGCCATCCCAGGAGCAGGCATATGGCTTCTCTCCTAAGGGGCAAGGAAGCTGTGAGTGCCACTGTCTGACCCACCCTGTCCCTGGGTCTGCTGCATCAGGTAACATCCCTTTTCTCAGCCTGAGCCAGAACTAGGGTGGGGCAAGTGAGGTATCTAGGGTATAATACTAAAGGAACCACTCATTTTCAGGGGCCTGCCAGTGTATGCACCCTTCTTCTTCCTCTATACCTCCAACTGGTTCACACACTCTCTCATTTCCTGGGCCCAAGCCTGCACCCTACACCATTGTCCTCACTTCCTATGCCCTAGTACCCTGTGCTAGGACAGCCCCAACCCTGTCCTTCTGTCCTGCCTCCAATAGTCCAGGCCCTTTCTTGCACCAGGGAGCCCTTAGCAGCTGTGTAACTTCGCCCCGACCTTGTCTGAACCCTGAAATTCACCTCCGTGTTCCAGGCCTTGTGTCCAGTGGTTATGATCTCCTCGCTGCGCTTGAGGGACAGTATACACTTGGCCTAACCCTTGTCTATCACTCCTAGGACCTAACTTCTTTTTTTGTTGTTGTTGTTGGTGGTGGTGGTGGGGTGATGGGAATTGCAGCAAAGGCCTTAAGCATTCCACTGAGTCACATTCCCAGTCCCTTTTTATGCCTTTTGTCTCCCAGCTCTCCCCTCTTACGCTCTAGACCTGCTTGGATGTCGAGGCCTTTCCCCAGTGAGTCGACCCTGAAACTGATTATACCCATCTTATCCTGCTGGGTCCTAGCCACGCCTCCTACACGTCTGGTTCAGCCTCAACACCAAGCAAACACGTGCCTGGAAACACTGGCCATGGCCTCAGTGGCTCTGGCATTCCAGATTGAACCCTCCCCACAGTCCCTCCTCTAGCTGCACCCCTCGTCGGGACTTCTGCCTCTCCGACTAGCCCTGGCGCAGCTCTTACGAGTCGGCCCCCAGTACTGAAACGCTCCCCCAATTTTCCAGGCCCTTTTTCTGCCCGGTCCTCCTCCAGCGTTGGTGCTGTGCTCTGTGGCTCTGCCCGGGAAGTTCCAGATCTCCTCCCTGCTCACTCGGCCCCGCCCCTTGCTGTGACTCTGCTTTTAGCCCTGCCTCTGCAGTCCAGAACCTGCCCTCTGGCCTGCACTTCGCCTTTAGCCCCCGCGCCCTTCTTAATTTCTCGCTCTGCAGCGGGGTCCCGTCCCGGCCGCGCGCCCGGGCCCCGCCCCCTTACCCGTGTGCGTGCGCAGATGCGCCTTCAGGTGGGAGCTCTTGGTGTAGCTCTTGCCGCACCCCGGGTGCGCGCACGTGTGCGCAGCCTGCCTCTTGTGCGTCCACGGGCGCCGACCTCGCTTTGCTGGAGCGACGTCTGTAGTTACTCCTGAGTCTCCTGCGGAGCCCCCGAGTCCCGTGCCCACCGTCCCGGGTCCCAGGCAATTCAGATAGGTTGGGGTCGCGACAGGGGCAGGCGAAGGCGCCGGGAGACCGGGGAAGAACTGGAAGTGCCCTTGATATTGCGGCGCTGGGTACAGCGCGGGATACCCCGATAGCAGCCCGTAGGGGGCGCCCGGAGCCGCGGGCACTGAAAACCCGGTCCGCGGGAAGTAGCTACCCGAGGAGCCCGCACCTGACCCTGGGTACACTGGCTGCAGCTGCAATGCCTTGGGCTCGGGGGCCGGGGCCAGGGCTGGTGCCACTAAGGGGTTGAGAGCTGTCGCCCCCTGGGCAGGGCGAACCCAGCCTGCCTGCTCCTCGGAGCCCAAGAGCCCAGCCGAAAACTCCGAGCCGCCGGCATATGGGCCCAGAGTCTCAGGCGGCGGTGGGAATTGCGCCCCGGGGCCCTCACTGGACGTCAGAGCACAGGTCCGGGGCTCACCGCCCGGCTCCGGGCCCGGAAAGTTGGTGAGCAAAAGACTCAGGTCCCAGTCGGCGGCCGCGTCCTTCTCATTGTCCTCATTCTCCCTAGGCTGGTCTTCGGACTCCATGCCCACGTAGAGGGGTGGCCCCGTGTGGTCAGGGGGACCCGGACCCATGTCCTGTGCCTCCTCGGAACGCCACCACTGGAGAGGGAGCGCACACCTTGAGACTTGAGCAGACACCGGGGTACTTTACCCAGGGACAGTGGCTGGCCAGAAGCTTATGAAAGGGGACTTGTCTGACTGTCATACCCCAAACTACCCCCCTAACTCTCCTTCAGCTCCAAAGACAGAGGTCCATAGGTCTGTCTGGAGAGAGAAGATAAGACTTCCTTTATCTGCAGCCATATTCAGGATGGGGGAAGGGTGGTAGAACTGGGGATGGGAAGCTGAGTTGGGGAAACCCAGCCTTGACTCAGTTGCCCCCCAGATCCTCCCTCTCCTTCCCCATCTCCTAATAAGATTAAGTCCCAAGGCCTGGAAAAACCCCAGATAGCTTTACTCTTTCCAATTGATATTGGGGACATTGTCTGTCCTTCTGAGCCTAAACACGCAAGGGGTTCAGCTCACACCTCAGTTTTCCATTTCAGAAATAGGCCCCATCCCAAACCTCAGAGCCCCCTAGACCTGGATGGAGGAGAACACCAAGGCAAAATACAGGCCTAACCCCCCCGCAAAAAAAAAAAAAAAAAAACCTGTGGCCACAGCACTGACTTGTAGACAGCCCACCTGGATCCCACCTGACCCCACCTTAAGGAAGTCCTCCTGGGTGTCCGGGAAGGGGCCCAGGGTCGTCAGCGTGCCGATGGAGGGCAAGGCAGTCTCAGCTGTGGCCATGGCTGGCTGGTGCTCACCCTGCACCTCAGGCCTCCTCTCCCTTGGCTGCCTCGTGGGCTCTGAGGCTCTCTGGGCCCCTTGGAGGGCTCCTCTCAGCCCTCAGCTGATTGGCTGCAGCCCTTGATAAGGCACAGACAAGGCAGGGATCACTGTTTCAGGGGAACGGATCTCACCTCCTACTGTTTGGGGCTGGGCCTGAAAGACTGATTCTGTTTTCAAAGCTAAGTCAGATGTCAGTGGTTGGGGGGTCCTGGGATTGAGGGTGCAGGTGCTGGGTAAAGAGGCACTGAGTTCTCAAAAAGGGAGAAGCTTGGAGGCCTGCTCTCAGTTTACCTTTCTGGAGAAAGGGCAAGTGACAGAATGCATATTCTGGGAAGGGGCTGTGGGACCCCCTTGTTCCCCAAGTAGGACTCTGCAGCCCTTCCCCTCCCCAATAAACAGCAGCAACTGTGCTGATGGCGGGACTTGGCATGAACTCCCTGCCAGGCATTATCAGACACACCAGATGTCGGAGGTTGCTATCAGGTGGGGGCCCAGAACACCCAGAGCTGTGTCCCCAGTGAGGGGGAGGGCTGGAGGGTGGGTCTGCAAACTAGCTTGGTTTCATACTGACTGGGATGTGAGCTCTCAGGGTCTGAACCCTGTGGTGGGAGGGAGCCCCTGCCAATCAGCCAACCATTGCCTACCACTGACTCTCAGTGGGCACTGCATGGAACTATGGGGAAGGGGAGGCTGGTGCAGTTACAGTTGTTTCAAGGTGATGGAGGCAGGGATGGGATGTTGGATCAAGCAGGAGACCCAGACCCTGGCTCTGGGCCTGGCCACTGCTGGATGAATGAACCACACTGAGGTTCTGCAAGAGAGGCCTCCACTCTGGTGCCTGGGGAGCTTGGATAGGCACACAACCTCATGCCCCAGAAACAGTTCCTAGCTCAAATAGCCATGCAATTACATAGTGACACAAGTTTCTGATCTCTTAGTCCAGGAAACCACACAGAAAGTAGGGTTTCTGTACATATACAGTCATCCTTCCATATCCACAGGGGATGGGTTCAGGACCCCCCTCCCAGATTTTAAAATTCACAGATGTTCAAGTCCCTTATACAAAATGGCACTATTTGTATAGAATCTTCTTGCAGCCTTTAAATACTTTAAATCATCTCCAGATTAATTATAATACTTAATGCACTGTAAATGCTATGCAAACAGTTGTTGATACTATATTGCTTAGCATTGCACAATATTACAGACACAATCCTGAGATGCAGAATTCATAATGACAGGTGTTGAAAAAAATCCCAGTTACACAATCCCACTGATACAGTTTGGCCACAACCAAGGAGACACACGGAGATTCCTGGGTATGTTGTTGTTATAACTATTGACGTCGCACAACCCCCTAAAACAGAGGTGGCCTCAGACACAAAAAAATAAAACGTGGCTGCACACAGCTGTCCATAAACATAGCGATGGAGTCATGCACACAACCATACATCATAAAATCACAGACATCCTCCCCAAAACCTGCACTTTAAATAGCACACTACCTGCCCCAGACACAATATGTAGCCACAAATTTAGAGTTACCATTGCCCAACCATAGGGGGCGCAAGCAGCCAAGCACAGACAATCACAGGGACATGGAATCAAACATCCTAATACAGCACACAGCTTCACCCAGACACGGATGTGTCACCACAGATCAGTCATAGTGTGCCATAAACACATCACACACACACACACAAAAAAAAAAAACAAAAACAACAAAAAAAAAACACATCACACAAAAAAGACAAAAAAAAAAAAAAAAAAAGAGCTGGGTGCGGTGGCACTCACCTGTAAGCCCAGTGGCTCAGGAGGCTAAGACAGGAGGATTGTGAATTCAAAGCCAGGCTCAGCAATGGCAAGGTGCTAGGCAAGTTAGTGACACCCTGTCTCTAAATTTATATATATATACACACACACACACACACACACACACACACACAAAATAATAATATTTTTTTTTAAGAGAGAGAGAGAGATGGGGAGAGAGAGAGAGAATTTTTTAATATTTATTTTTTAGTTTTCGGCAGACACAACATCTTTGTTTGTATGTGGTGCTGAGAATCAAACCCGGGCTGCACGCATGCCAGGCGAGCACGCTACCACTTGAGCCACATCCCCAGCCCAATAATAAAATTTTTTTTAAAAAAATTTGCATACCCTGGGGTAGAAGAGAAAGGCAAAAAGCAGGGTTGGTACAACTACTGGGATGGCTGTAATTTTTTAAAAATGGAAAATAGCCAGGCACAGTGGTGCACACCTGTAGTCCCAGGTACTTGGAGGCTGAAGCAGGAGGATCACTTGAACCCAGGGCTTTGAGACCAGCCTCGGCAACACAGCCAGATGCCATCTCAAAATATAATAGAGCTGGAGGTGCAGCTCAGGACCAGAGTGCATGCATAGCATGCCCAGGGCCCTGGTTTAATCTCCAACAATGTGAACTAGATAATTAAGAGAATTCTAAGAACAAAATGGAAGTGTTGGTGAGGACGTGGAGAAATCAGAACTGAGGGGAATTACACTGTTGGTGGTACAGCCACTATGGAAAACAGGGGCTTTTTGCTTATTTTGTTTTGTGGTGGGGGATTGAACCCAAGGCCCCACACACTGAACTACATCCCCAGCCCTTTTTATTTTTTGAGACAGTCTTGCTAAGTTCTTGAGGCTGGCTTTCATGAACTTGCAGTGCTTCTGCCTCAGCCTCCCAGGTAGCTAGGATTACAAGTATGTGCCACCTCACCCAGCTGGAAGTTTTTTGTTTTTTTTTTTTTTTTACTTTATTTATTTTTACGTGGTGCTGAGGATCGAACCCAGTGCCTCACACATGCTAGGCAAGCGCTCTACCACTGAGCCACAATCACAGCCCTGGAAAAGTTTGATGGTTCTTCGAAAGTTAAAAATGACCCAGCCAGCCAAATTACATGCCTGTGCTAATGAATTTTACACTTTAAAATGGTTAATGTGACGTGTATTTCATCTCATGAAACAAACTGATTGTAACTGGAGTGGTTTTCTGGAGAGGAAGGCAAAGTTTCTCTTGGGGAGAGATCTCTGTTTAAGATAAGGCACTACACAGACATGTTTGGCTCTTCAAGATGAGGCAAGAAGACAGGGGTCTAGGGGTTAGGTGACATCTGGTTGGGAAACAAAGTTCCTTGGAGTGTGTGGCCAGGAGGAATGATAGATTTCCTAGAGCAGCCAGGTTTGAATCTCAACTTGGGTTCTCCAGCTTGTATGTTGTCATTGCTCCTTCACCCCTAACGAGCATCAGAGAACTCCAACACCCCATACCAGCACCAGGGAAGGAGGCTTTGGTAGAAAGGAGGAGAGAAGCCACTAGCTACAGGAGGAGGGAGGTGACCAGGAGACCTGTGTGGAATCCCAGGCATTTCAGGGTAGTGATGGATTTCCTGCTGTGTGGGAAGAAGGACTGGAACCATTTTATTTGGATATTAAGAGTGAGAAGGGGGCTGGGGATGTAGCTCAAGCGGTAATGTGCTCGCCTGGCATGCGCAGGGAGCTGGGTTCGATCCTCAGAACCACATAAAAATAAAATAAAAAGGTGTTGTGTCCACCGAAAACTAAAAAATAAATATTAAAAAAAATTCTAAAAAAAAAAAAAAAGAGAGAAGGGCCCAGAAGGTGAGAGGGTCCAGGGGGACTTAGGCCCCAGAGACTTAGGGATAGGCAGGCCAATGATCACATTCAGACACAATCCCACACTAAGTCAGAGATGATGTGAGAAGCAGGGCCCACCAAATAACATCACTCTCTAGAGTGTCAATGTGGATGGCAAGGGCCCTGGTTAGGCCTACTGTGACACTGAGCAAGGCCCTCCTGCTTTCTGGGCTTTCTTCAGTTTTTGGTAAACAGGCAAGTCACAGTAGATGTGTAACTGTAAGACAGAGGACATGGTCAGGCACTCAATTCCCAGATTCAAATGCATGACATACAAATGCTCCTTAAAGAGACCTAGTAGGCTGTGAATATAGCTCAGTTGGTAGAGTGCTTGGCTTATATGCACACGGCTCTGGGTTCAATCCGTAGCACAACAACAACAAAAGAGACCTAATGAGTGCAGCTGCTCACTTAGGCACAGATGTATCACACCTGGGCACATAACCACACAAAACGGCATACAGATCGAATCACAGATGCATACAGATACACAACCACAGACTAATACACAAATAGCAGTCATATGATCACAGAAATAAGGGCAGGGGTGTTGCTCAGTGGTAGAGTAAGTGTTTAGCATTCATGAGGGTGTGGGTTCAATCCCCAGCACCAAACAAACAAACCCCAAAGATAACAGCCATACCTGAAAAGAAAACCACTGAGTCTCACACACACAATCACACAGAATATCACTGCAAAAGCTTGTACACAAACAAGAAAGCACAAAGACATTCAGCTACACTACACTGACAGACACAGTCACAGAGAGTTTACACCTGGACACAACCCCCAGTCAACAGAGACATAAAAACACACGGACATGACACAAGCATTATCGAAATCACTCTGACACCATCATATACAGATTCTGGTCATCTCAGAATCACATGGCCACAGGCCAGGCACAGTGACTCAGGAGGCTGAGATTAGAGGATCACAAGTTCAAGGCCAGCTTCAGCAATTTAGCAATGCTTAATTAACTTAATGAGAGCTTTTCTCAGAATTAAAAAATAAAGGGCTGAGGATGTGCATATATATATATATATATATATATATATATATATATGCACGAGTGCGCACACAAACGTATTTGTGAAGCCAACTATTAATAGGATTATACCTACACACAATCACAGTTACAACCACAGAACACAAGCAGAATCTTACGAGAAAAAAGCACAATCAATTCCACAGAATATACACCTATGCAGAAATAATCACAGAAACACACAGTTACAATATCACACAAATTTCCAGAGAAACACAATCCCATAGACACAACCGCTAAGGCAGAATCCAAAGGCACCATCCCAAGTCTCAGAACGCCACAAACATGCATACAGTCAGTCCCACCTACATACAGATGGCATACTCAGGCACAATCACAGCAGACGCACAGAGTCACACAAGATCTTCCACACGTAGCTACACGTGTTTCCTGGGATAGACTGGCAGACAGTTGGGCAGGGTCTCCCACTCGCAGGCCACCTTCCCCTCGACCGGAGTTCCAAGACTTTCTCCCCTTGTGCCTAAGTTTCTTTATTCAACTCCGGGATCCCTCCGCACACGCCCCCTGCATCTGGGGCCAATCAGAACACGAATACTACTGGCCAATCGGCTTGGCGCACTCGCCTTCCGCCCCTTCCCTGTTCCGCTTCTTAAAACGGCTAACCTGCCTAGACCTGGGCGCGCCTGCTTCCACCCGGAGGGCGGCCGTAGCCCCTTTAAAAGGCAGAGCCACGGAGGAGCCGTGTCTAAGAGGAGCCAATGGGAAAGCCCGTTCTGTGTCGGCTCCGCCCACCTGCGGCTGAGGTCAAAAGCTTTGGTCAGTTGCTTTGCGACCTCCAGGGAGCTGGAGGCACTGGGTACGCTAGGGGCCAACTTCGCTGGTGGGAGCCTTTCGGCCTGACACCCCAGCTCTTCCATCTTTGCATCGCTCGCCCCTTGCTGATTTCATGGCCCTGAAGGGCGTCTCCCTGCGGCTGCTGAGCCGCTGGCCCCGCCTGCGCGTCCTGCGCACGTGGGGCTCGGCGGCTGTGCACACTGGTCAGTGTCCGGGTGGGATGGGGAAGGAAGAATTGGGGGTTCGGGAACGTTTCCTATGTAACTTTTACGTTGTGTGTTTGCAGAGAAAGGAGGGAGGACACAGAGTCAACCGGCCACATGTAAGGATCTTTAGTCGTACTGTTGTTCTTCGCCCCTGTCCAGCTGTCTGCCTGCCACAGGTGGACTTTGCCCCTGAATCCGAGGGCTGCCCAGGAGGGGAGGCAGGGGCATGCTCAGGGTCAAAGGCGCTAAGATTATGGGTGCACTGTCCCTTCAGGATCGGAGAATGGTCACTTTTGTCAGTCCTGTTTGCAGCCCACATCCTCAAGGAGCGAGTTAGAGGTGAAGGGGTGGGCTGGGCTGAATCAATTCCCAACCCACCTCAGCCTCTCGTCCCGAGTTTGACTGGCGTGACCCGCTGGTGCTGGAGGAGCAGCTGACAGCAGATGAGATCCTCATCAGGGACACCTTCCGCACCTACTGCCAGGAGCGTCTTATGCCTCGAATCCTGCTGGCCAATCGCAATGAAGGTGCCTAGTGGTCCGGTGGGCACCCTGGTGATCCCTTCCTCACTGAAACTCTATCCTCTGCCATTTATACCAGCTCTGCCTGCTCTAGTATCTGAACTCTTCTGTCTCTGGACCTGTCTGAACTCAGACATCTGTCCCTTCACAGTTTTTCATCGGGAGATCGTCAATGAGATGGGGGAGCTGGGTGTTCTGGGACCTACAATCAAAGGTAGGGACAAATTTCTCTGTGCTTTGTAGACCTCACTTTGTCCCATAGTCCTTCCTTTCCACAGTGGCTCCAACTGAGCCACAGTTTCTTGATCTAAAATGGGACTGGGCTGGGGATGTGGCTCAAGTGGTAGCGCGCTTGCCTGGAATGCGTGCGGCCCGGGTTCGATCCTCAGCACCACATACAAACAAAGATGTTGTGTCTGCTGAAAACTAACAAATAAATATTAAGAAAAATTCTCTCTCTCTCTCTCTCTCTCTCTCTCTTTAAAAAAAATAAATAAATAAAATGGGACTGGTTATCCCTCTTTTCGAAAGCAGCTGTGGGATGAAATGAGTAAACCCCCAACTACAGCCAGCTCCCTGCCTGCTTCCTTGGGTGCCCAGATGTAGCATTCTCTCTTGGGTCCCAAAAGTCCCTTGTCCTGGCTGGACTGGGATTTGGCCTTTCTTATCCTACCTGATCTTCCTCATGCCCCCAGGGTATGGCTGTGCTGGGGTCTCATCTGTGGCCTATGGGCTCTTGGCCCGAGAGTTGGAGCGGGTAGACAGCGGCTACAGGTCCATGATGAGCGTCCAGTCCTCCCTTGTAATGCAACCTATCTATGCCTATGGCAATGAGGAGCAGCGGCAGAAGTACCTGCCCCGGTTGGGTGAGTGGCTGTCTGTGGGGCTGGTGGAAGGAAGACAGACCCTGTGATCTGGAATGCAGAAATGTGGCCTACCTCTTTCCCCATCTCAGTGATTGTACCATCTGGTTGTGGTGGCACACACCTGATAATTCTGGGAGGCTGAGGCAGAAGGAGCCTAAGGTCAAGGCCAGTGGGCAACTTAGTGAGACCCTGTCTCAAAAGTAAAAAATCAAAAGGCTGGGGATGTCGCTCAGTGGTAGAGTGCTTGCCTAGCATGTGGGAGGCCCTGGATTCATTTTCTAGTACAGCAAAAGAAAGAAATGGCACCATTGACCACCTGAGTCTCTCTGACAAGGCTCTGGGATCACTTGGATACCAGATCACTCACCAGTCTTGACCATCTCCCCTTAGATCTGTCTTGTCTCCTGATTTGCTTTCTGTGTTCCAAATCCCAGACCACAGTGTAAAGTCCTAACTTTCTAACCATGTCCATGAAACCCCCTGCATGACCAGGCCTCTGCTCACATTTCCACCTAATTTCTGGCCACTCTCTCAATTGTTCCTCCTCAGCCAGGCTCAGCTGCTTGGGATTCTTCAAAAGTACCCCTGAGCCTTTGCCCATCCCATTCCTCTGCCAGGATCTATCTTCCTCACACTCTCCTCCTGTGTAACTTCTCTGTGCCTTCAGGACACTCACCATCTCCTTCCTGATTCCCTGGGGCCCATTCTCCAGCATGGCATTGTGATGATGGTCTGGGAGAACCATTTCTTCTACCACCTGGGAGTGCTGGCAAGGCAGGGCCTGACCCACCTTGGTCAAGGAGCCTGGCTCAGTGGGGAAACTGGTAATTTTTGTTTGAGAGGGTGAATGTTGTCTCAGCAGCTCTGTGACTCTGTTTTGTGCCTGCAGCCAAAGGGGAGCTTCTGGGCTGCTTCGGGCTCACAGAGCCCAACCATGGGAGTGACCCTGGCAGCATGGAGACCAGGGCCCACCATAACCCATCTAACAAGAGCTATACTCTCAGTGGGACCAAGACCTGGTGAGAGGCCTGGGTGTTGGGCAGGCAGGTGGATAGGGCAGGGGGTCAGCAGCCAGTCCTCTTACTGACTGTCCTGTCCCTAGGATTACCAACTCCCCTGTGGCTGACCTGTTTGTAGTGTGGGCTCGGTGTGAAGACAACTGCATTCGGGGCTTCCTTCTGGAGAAGGGGATGCGGGGCCTCTCAGCCCCCAAGATTGAAGGCAAGTTCTCGCTTCGGGCTTCTGCCACAGGCATGATCATCATGGATGGTGTGGAGGTGCCAGAGGAGAACCTGCTGCCCAACGTGTCTGGCCTGGGGGTGAGTAGTGGACACTTGGGTAAACTGGTGTCAGGTCACCTTCTGGTTCACCTTTCTCAGGCAAGGATTGAACACACACACTGCCCCTGTGCTTAAAGAGCATAGAGTGGTGATTCTGAGGCTCAAACTGACTCACTAATGTGATAATGTCCTTTTTGGCTGACCGTCTTGCTTATCTTGGTTCTGCCCAGGACACCTGCGGGCCTGTACCAGCCTAAGCCTCACAGTCATGGTCATCTTTCAGTCTCCTTACGCCAGCCTCCTAGGTCTGAGCTCTGAATCCAGGTCCCAGGCTGGGTAGGAGTGCACAGATCCAAAGTGGGCAGGCACTGGGCCAGACCTGCTGAACCGGAGCTTTGCTGCCAGGGCCCTGTGTGATTTAAATGGCTGCTGGGTCCCTGTCTGGGGTGTCTGGGAGGGAGTTTTCCCCTGCTTCAGAGTTGGTTCTGCACCCACCACCCTTAACCCTACAGGGTGCCTTCGGCTGCCTCAACAATGCCCGATATGGCATCACGTGGGGCGTGCTGGGAGCCGCCGAGTTCTGTCTGCACACGGCCCGGCAGTACACCCTGGACAGGTGTGTGTGGCATTTATGCTGTGAGATTCCTGGGGGTGTGAGGGGTCTTGGGATCCATCTTGTACCCAGTGTGATTCTCCAGTTCCTGCCCTTCTTTGTGAATTCCTTCTGCGCAGTGAAGGGCTGAGTCCACAGCTGGGCCATGGTGAGCTCCAGGGACATGTGGGCTTCCTGGAACAGTGGGGCCTTGGGATGAGACCAGGGAGTGGGCATCCCTCCAGCCCTTAACTGATCTTACCTGTTCAGGATCCAGTTTGGTGTACCATTGGCCAGGAACCAACTGATTCAGAAGAAGCTGGCAGACATGCTCACTGAGATCACACTGGGCCTCCATGCCTGCCTGCAGCTTGGCCGCTTGAAGGATAAGGACAAGTAGGGGCCTCAAATTGGGGGAGGCAACTATGGTGGGAGGACTCTGTGCCCCTCCTGGGGAGAAGGCCCTTCCTCCCTAATAGTTCCAGGGACCCATGCTTCTCTTTCTCTTGGCCTTCATGGACTGGGCCAGGAATGGCCTTGGTCCCTTATTGGGACCAAGGGAGTCTACCCTCCCACTGGCTGGGTTTACTCAGGGCATCAGTTCTTTGTAACTGTTGCTTGTTACATGTATGTGCCACTTCCAGGGCCACCCCGGAAATGGTCTCCCTGCTGAAGAGGAATAACTGTGGGAAAGCCCTGGATATTGCCCGCCAGGCCCGAGACATGCTTGGGGGGAATGGGATTTCTGATGAATATCATGTGATCCGGCATGCCATGAACCTGGAGGCTGTGAACACGTATGAAGGTAGGGGCTGGACCCTTGGCTGGGACAGGGGTGGGGTGTCACAGTGGCCTTCTCAGTGTCTTGGGACAATATGTTTGCATCCTACTCCAGCTATCAGCAAGTGGCAGTGTGATGGGGGTCAAGTCATAGGCCTCTGTCTCTCATCCACAGTTGCTCATGTGGCCTGGTGAAAATGAAATGCTGCACACACTGCATGGCATCGAGGTCCCAGCAGGCCCTATGTGGACTTCTGGCACCATCTCCCATTGTGCTAAGGAGAAGGGTGTTCCTCAGACTGAGGGACAGCCTCCACAGGCATCCCCAGAGTGAGGGCAATCCCCGAGGGCTGGGGGTGCAAGGGAGAGAGGGTGAAGCAACATACAGGAATCACCATTCTACTTTATGTTCAGAGATAAAGAAAAGTCATTTGTAGACTGTGATGTTTGCACCTTGCAACTGGATATTGCTCACACTGGGTCCTGGACTCCTGACTCGGTGGGAAGACAGATGTGAAGAAAAGATAATTGAAAAGGAAAAAAAAAAAAAAGGGCTGGGTGTGGTGGCGCATGCCTGTAATCCCAGCAGCTCCAGAGGCTGAGGCAGGAGGCTCATAAGTTCGAAGCCAGCCTTAGCAATTTAGTGAGGTGCTAAGCAACTCAGCAAGGCCCTGTCTCTAAACAGAATACCAAAAAGGGCTGGGGATGTGGCTCAGTAGTTGAGTGCCCCTGGACACTAAATCCCGGAACCAATAAATAAACAAATGGAAAAAAAGCACAGTTCATTGCAAGCCATGTAGAAATAGAGTTTCCCACGCCAAGAAGCTTTTAGACAAAAGAGATGGCATGTGTGGGAGTGAATGTCTTCCCTACGCACCCCCAGACTAAGGAACCAAGGGGAGGTCCTGCAGCCCCACATATTGTTTCTGTCAGGCAAGGGTGGGGGATCCCACAGCGTGAGGATGACCCTGAGGATAAGCAGAGGGACCTGCACAGGGTCTTACACAGAAGAGGGAGGGGTCAGAAGTGAGCTTTGGGAAGTCAACAGTGCGATTCGACTCTGTAAAAAGGGAGGCTAGTCTCTGCCTCTGCTTGTTGAAAGCTGGGGAAGGTCATGTGGGCCACTCTAGGAGAGACAGCTTCAGGCTGGGGGATTAGCCTGGACGAGTGACTGCTTTCTGATGTTGTTTTCCTGTCCCTCCTGGGGATGGGAAAGAGTTGCTGTATTTTCACATAGCCAAAAGGCTCAGCCTCTGTCATGGGAAGCATGGCTGGATTGAAAATCAAATGTTTAATCAACTGGGGCATTGTGTGGGGTGGGGCGAATTTGCCAAGAGTGGGGAGCACTAAGGCTGGGCCCATAGCGAGGGCTAGACTTGCTGCATTACTGGATCTAGCACAAGGAACTTGGGTTATCTTTTTATTATTTTGGCCAAGATATGTTACAGAACTGTGAAAAACAATCTTCTCTGCATGGCCCAACAATGGCCTCTTGGTGGCTGTCACTAAGATGTAAGTGAATCTCCCAGCAGTGGTTAGCATTCATCGTCTCTGTAGGTCTGTTCTTCTGGAATTGTGACCTAGGGGAACATGAAGACTAACTTTAAAGGGAAGTCACAGGTTCTAAGACTCCAAGCCCACTCTTTATTAATCTCGTCCAGGTACACATGACATTCACGCTCTGATCCTTGGAAGAGCAATCACAGGAATTCAGGCGTTTACAGTTGGCAAGTGAACCCACTTCATCGGAGGACCTGGATGCTCTGAAGCCCCTTCCCGGAGAGATGTTTGGCTGAACCCTGGGACCACTGTGCTGTAGATGGTGGTAAATGGACCCAACTTGTATGATGGGAACTACTGACATACTGATTTTTAAATATCAAAGTTTCCCTTTGGAAATCATCCAGAAGTGTTTCTTAAAAAGAAAATGGGATTCTCAGTGTTTCTCTATCCACTTTTAACTGTGGATGAGGTCAGATTCCATTTACCTTAAGACATAAGCTTCTCCTGATGGGGTGGAGCAGGGAGGAGGAAGAGAATGGCTCTGTAGCAACTTCATCAAGACCAACCTCGAGTTGCCCTCAGCAGACCCCAGACCCCGAGAGGGTGCATCGGGGCTCACTGTGCCTTCCTACCCTCCCATCCCGGGGCAGTGCCTTATTTATGTTGGATATTGGAGCAGAACAAGGGAAAGGAGAATAAAGAGCCTGCACAGCTGACCCCACAGTGTTCGGCCATGTTTACTGGTAACCACTGCAAAGAAGTTTGGGGAGTTTCTCAGGGGAGAGGGCAACAAAGCTGGGGGCTTTGAATTGTTGGAACAGGGCCGGGACCTTGCACTGGAGTGGCCTGGCCCATTTCTGAGTCTAGGATCTGCTGTAATCAATAAACTTGGATGAGGCACTTCCTAGGCCCCAGAGCATATGCCAGGCTGCAGGGCTCAGCGCTGTGGGTAGAGGGAACAGTTGCCGACTGGCAGGATTACACTTTGTCCTTTCTGTAGCCACATAGTGATGAGAAGTGACAGTGGTTTGGTTTCTTAGCTTGGACACACTGTTTTGGGGGCCACAGGGTTCTGTAGGGCATGTGGCCCTGTTGTTAGGGCTGGGCAGTGGACTCCTGTCCGCATTCACTCCCAGTTTAGCCATTACAAGTCCCCTTCCTCAGGACAGCCCCCAGCCCCACCCTGTGAGGATGTCACTCCCACCTCAGGCTGGACACACAGGTCTTTGTACACGGACTCTACAGTGTGGCAGACTTCTTTGAGCTCTGTTTCCAGATTGCTGATCTTTGCCATTTTCTGGGTGAACTCTTGGAGCCTCTCCTGGATGATCCTGCTGTGGTGGTTGTAAACCTGGTACATTCTCTCCTCTAACTTCTCTGTCAGATCGGTGACCTTTAAAAGAAAAGTGTTCTTGGAAAATCAAACAAGCAGCATACTATACATCTGTTCTAAGTGGGTCTTTTAGAATTCTGCAATTTATTAAAATGATACAAAGAATTCCAGTGATAGAAGTAAAATTGCCTACATATTAAATTTTTCATTTTTTAAAACAAAATGCTAAAGTACAGGTAACAGCTGGGGTAACAGCTCGTGGTCGAGCACTTGCCTAGCACTCAGGAGCCTTGGGTTCCATCTCTACCACTGCAAACAAGAGTAGGTACGGTCAGCCCTTCGCACCTGCTAGTTCCACATCCAGGGATTCACCCCATGGATCAAAAATATTTGAACAAGGGGCTGAGGCCATAGCTCAGCGGTAGAGCACTTGCCTAGCATGCATGAGGCACTGGGTTCGATCCTCAGCACTGCATAAAAATAAACAAATAAAATAAAGCCATTCTCTCCATCTCAACCACAAAAAAATTTAAAAATATTTGAACAATTACATCTGTACTGAACATGTACAGACTTTTTCTTGTCATTATTCCCTAAACATTAGAGTATAACAACTCTTTACATGGCATTTACATCATATTCAGTATTAACAGTCATCTAGGGATGATGTGAAGTCGATAGGAGGATGTGTGCAGGTTCTATAAAATTGTTCCACCATTTGATATAAGAGACTTGAACATCCATACATTTTGATATATTTTAGGGGTCCTGGAATAAATCCTACTGTAGATACCAAAGAATGACTAGATGGAATTTGAAAATAAAAAGGTCTGACTAAGGGACCCAGGAGCACTGCAAGTTCATGGACTCTGCCTACTGTAATTCTCAAGAGGACAACCATTAGTGTCAGACCTGAGCATAACATCAGGCTGTGTCAGACATAAGCCCCAGGAGTGTTGGGGGAACCTTTGTCCTGTCACAAACCACTGACAATTTCCAGAGCACACAGGTGTGATGAGCTATCAAAGGTTCCTACTATGAGCTACTAATGGTTCCTACTCCTGCTGCTGTTCACATTTGTGTGAGGTGAGAGGCTGGGTTTGGCAGATGGACCTGGTTCCCTCACTAGGGCAAATCATTTTTCCTTTTTCTTTTCTATTTTTGGTGATGCTGGGGATTGAGCCCAGGGTCTTGCACATACTAGGTAAGAGTTCTACCAACTAAGCCTTTTATTTTCTTTTAAAGTAAAAAAAAAAAATTTTTTTAATTTGATGGTGCTGAGGATCAAGCCTAGGGTCTCATGTATGCTAGGTAAGTGCTCTACTACTGAGTCACACCCCCAGTCCAAATCACTTATTTATTGGGGTACCAGGGATTGAACCCAGGCATATTTGGCCTCTGAGCCACATCTCCAGCTCTATTTTGTATTTTTTTTTTTAAGGGTATCAGGAATTGAACTCGGACACCAACCACTGAGTCACATCCTCAGCCCTATTTTGCATTTCATTTAGAGACAGGGTCTTAATGAGCTGCTTAGCACCTCACCATTGCTGAGGCTGGCTTTGCACTCATGATCCTCCTGTCTCAGCCTCCCAGATGCTGGGATTACAGGCGTGTGCCACTGCACCCGGCTCAGATGATTTATTTTTGACTTTACTTTTCTCGTCTGAAATGGGTCCCATCTCTTGATTGTTGTAATGGTAGAATGAGATACTGTGTGTGAATTGCCTAGCACAGTACCTAGAATGTAACAGAGCCCAGCTAAGTTGCCTTCCCTCCCCTTTTATATGAGGAACACCCCCAGTCCCATTATGGAAAGTCTGTCACCTTGATCTTGAGGCTGTCCCTGAAGTTGGTCATGAGTGCATGATCCTTTTGCCTGCTCTCATTGATGTTTTCGATCAGTTCTTGGGCTCTTTTCTTCAGGATATCAATGCTTGACTCCAGAGAGGAGAAGTAGGGTACTGGCTTTCCTTCCAGTGTGGGCAGCTGGCGGTTGGCACTGGAGGTGGAGACACACAAGGGCCAGAAACCTGACTTCATGTAGTATAGGAAACTGAGATCAGACTCAGACTCTCTCCCAAGAGTGGCTGATCTGGTCTGGGGATGTAGCTCAGTGATACAGTGTGAGCTTAGCATGCATGAAGCCTCAGAACTGGAGGGGAAAAAAGACAGACTTATCTGAATGAGCTCTACAGTGGGAAAAGCCCTAAGGTTGTTGACCCTGAAAGGCATTCCTGGCAATTTCCCTAAGTTATTTCATTCATGCCCTGAAGAATGGAGTTGGCATCCCATTTAATAATTGAGAAAACAGACCCAGAGGTGCAAACTAAGTATGTCCAAGGTTCCAAGACAGGATCTGTTGCTGTTGTTTTATTACACCAACTGCCCCACCCCCCAGTTCCCTGTGGATTGAAAGCAGAGCTAGTGTTCTATCACTGGCTGTGTCCTCAGCCCCTTTTTAAAAAATTTCATTTTAAGCTGGGCAGGTGATGCACGCCTGTGATCCCAGCAGCTCAGGAGGCTGAGGCAGGAGGATCTCAAGTTCAAAGCCAGCCTCAGCAAAAGCGAGGTGCTAAGCAACTCAGGGAGACCTTGTCTCTAAATAAAACACAAATTAGAGCTGGGGATGTGATTCTGTGGTCAAGTGCCCCTGAGTTCAAACCCCAGAACTCCCCACACCAAGAAAAGTTATAATTAAGCCAGGCCTGGTGGTGCACACTTGTAATCCTGGTGACTCAAAGCCAGCCTCAGCAACTCCACTAGACCCTGACTCAAAATAAAAAAATAAGAAGGGCTAGGGATGTGATTCAGTGGTTAAGCACCTCTGAATTCAATCCCTGGTAGCAGGTCTGGGCATTGTGGTGCATGTCTGTAATCTCAGCTGCTTAGAAGTCCAAGGCAGGAGGATTACAAGTTTGAGGCCTGTTTCAGCAATTTATTGAGATCCTGAATCAAAATAAAATAAGTGAAAGGGCTGGGGATGTAGTTAGGTGGTAGAATGTTCCTGAGTTCAATCTCCAATATCATACAACACAGAGAAATTATATTTATGGTGGGGTGTGGCTGAGTGGTAGAGCACTTGTCTAGCAGATGGGAGACACTGGAGTCCATTCCCAGAGCCACCCACAACACACATACACACAAAGTGTGTATGTACAAATTTCTTATTATTTTTTTGGTACTGGGGAATGAACCCCAGGACTGCTTTACTACTGAGCTACATCCCAGGCCCTGAGCTTAAGCACTTCCTACCTGCCAGGCACCACACTAAGCTACATGCCTTGTCTTTCTGCATCCTCACCACCACTCTGGGGTTGGTCCACTCATGATTGTTACCTTACAGCCAAGGACAGCAGAGAACACGAGGGGAAACAACCAGCACTCTACATGCGCTATGTTGCCAAGCTAGGATGTTCCACAGGTTAGGTGCACTCTGTGCAGTTCCTTCTTTTCCTTTCCTTTCCCTTCTTTTTTTTTTTTTTTTTTTTTTTTTTTTATGCTGGGGATGGAACCCAGGGCCTCTCCAATATTAACTCTAGCTCTGCCTCTAGCCCTCAATGCATTTTTTTTAATATTTTTTTTTTTTAAAGAGAGAGTGGGACAGAGAGAGAAAGAGGAGAGAGAGAGAGAGAGAGAGAGAGAGAGAGAGAGAGAGAGAGAGAGAGAATTTTTCAATATTTATTTTCTAGTTTTCGGTGGACACAACATCTTTGTTTGTATGTGGTGCTGAGGATCGAACCCGGGCCGCACGCACACCAGGCGAGTGTGCTACCGCTTGAGCCACATCCCCAGCCCCTCAATGCATTTTTAAAAATATATTTTTTAGTTGTAGGTGGATACAGTAACCTTTATTTTTATGTGGTGCTGAGGATCGAACCCAGTGCCTCAGCCGTGCTAGAAGAGTGCTCTACCACTGAGCCACAACCCCAGCCCCCCTCAATGCTTTTAAAAAAATATTTTTTAGGTGTAGTTGGGTACAATGCTCTTATTTACTTTTTTTTTTTTTTTTTAATGTGGTACTGAGGATCGAACCCAGGGCCTTGGACTGACAATATTTTCAATTTACAATGGGCTTATTACAACATAACCCCATTGTAAATAGAAGAGTATCTGCACTTAGGAAAATACATCTTCATTTTTGGATGCTTTCTCCATAAACTTTTTCTTGGCTTTCAGTCTCCTGCCTGCCTAAATTCTACATTTTAGCCCAGAATACAACACTGTGGAACCTTGATGATCCAGAGCCTGGGTGGTTATTTGCATGCAAATCCCAGACCCAGGCTTTGGCTGTGACTTTGTCCTCATGTGTCCCTTGCCAGATTGTTTCTTGCCTCTTTTTCTTTGCACTTGCTCCCTGACTTGACCTCTGAGACCTACCTAGACCCCAGTGTTTGACCTGCTTAAAAGCTGTCTATGTGCTACATGTTGTAGTGCATGTAGCTTGGAAGGCTGAGGCAGGAGGATTACAAATTTGATGCCAGCCTCAGCAAATTAGGCCCTAAGCAACTTAGTGAGATCCTGACTCAAAATAAACAAATTAAAGCACCTCTGGGTTTAATCCCCAATAAATAAATAAATAAACAGGGCTGGGGATGTAGCTCATTGGTCAAGTACCCCTGGGTTCAGTCTCCAGTACCAAAAAAAAAAAAAAAAAAAGAAAGGAAAATCCATGACCCCCTGCAAATCTATATTGCTGCTTCTATTTGTCACTCCTCATGCCTGTAAATCCCAGAGGACTGTGCCCTGTTTCTATCCATGCTTCCAGCACCCAGTGCTCCACTGTCGGTTGGCAGGAATGAAGGAGCCGGCCTTCCCCATTTCTCCCTCCCCTGGCTTCACACAACGCAAGCTCATCCTCCTTCAAGGCAAGACAAAATTGCCAATGAATTCACCAAGCTAGGAAAGTGCTTCCAATAAGACAAGAGAGTCTATAGCAAAGTTGGCTATAGAAAAACACACAGTAAAGCATCGCTTTCTGGGCATTTTTTAAAGACATTTTGGAGTGGGACAAAAATTTACTGAGGAGTTCCTGACCTTAGAGCCCACAGTTACTTTTCTTTCCCAGGGGTAAGCAAAAGAGACTCATTCAGAGCCGGGACAGGCATTTCAACATTTTGATGTTGTGTTATCTGGATTCACGTGGAGATTAGAGTGGATGGCTTTTAAGAGAACAACTGGCAGGCAGTGGAACACACCTGTAATCCAAGTGGCTTGGGAGGCTGAGATAGGAGGATCATGAGTTCAAAGCCAGCCTCAGCAACTTAATGAGGCCCTAAACGACGCAGCGAGCCACTATATTATTTATCTAAAAATAAAATACAAAAAAGGGCTGGGGATGTACCTCAGTGGTTAAGTGCCCCTGGGTTCAATTCTCAGTACCAAAAAAAAAAAAAAAAAAAAAAGAATGGCCATGCTTTGCAGGATGAAAATGGAGCAGAGGACTTTGAGAGAACCTGGTCTTGGGCTTCCCGGCGACCTCCAGTACTGCTGCCTTCCTGGGCAACACCCTGAACCTCTTGGCAGTAGCTGAAATATTTCCCTGCTATTCCCATTGTGTGGAAACAGATCCTGCCTGGGCCTCTGCTCTCTTCCCTTCGTGCCCTCTTGAACACCCTCGTTCCAACCCTTGCTGGGTAATAAGGCCTGCACGGCTCCTCCCTGTAGCCTGTCCAGCTCATCTCCCACTCTCCCCTCCACAGTGAACAGCCTGTCATTCTCCAAAGGTAGGCTTGTAGCCTGGTGTGCCTGGGCAGTCCCTTTTCCCACCAAAGATTTGCTCCTCTATAAAGTTCTCCTGGGCTTGACTTAAGTGCATAGTGCCTATAGTGTCACTCAGCCTTTGCTGGACTCCTGGAGGGCTGGGCCATGTCTCATTCAGGCCTTCAGGATCTCATGGGAGGAATAATAAATGGGTTGAATAAATGAATGGCTTTCAATACCAGCCACACTTTGGTGATCTACCCAATTTACCACCCCCAGCCCATCCCCAGCTGATACCTCTCTCCTGAGCTCCTGATGATGTACGTGTTCACCTTGCCACAGGCTTCTTCTCCACAGGGCTGTCCCCAGGCATCTCAGACTCCAACTTTGCCTGGAGTCTGGCTTCTCTCTTCCTCCACAACCTTGAAATGCTCTCATTTCCACCACCCAAATCTCCCCCCAACTTATCACCCTTTGCAGTTCCATGCCTATCATTTCTCATCTGAGCCCTAGTGACCTTCACAACTGCAATTCCATCTCCTAATCCTACCTGACAGCCTAAGGTGGTCTCCTAGCAGCCATAGGTCAAGTCTATATTCCTTCACTCAGCAGATGAGGCTTTCCAGCATCTGGGCCTGCACCCTCATTCCAGCATTACAGTTTTCTGCTGCCCACTACATCTCTGGCAATCTGGAACCTTCCACAATTTCTCCAAATCCATCACCCTTTTCCTGGATGACTTTCCCTTTCTGCTTCCTTCACACAGAAGTGACATTTGGAACTCCCCTTCCTACACTCCACTGCTCTTGGTCACAACGCTATCATAGCTTAGATACACTGGTCCCCCTTAGTGCACATACCAGCTGGAGGGCACAGCCTTCATCCTGCTCGTCTCTGCTTTCCAGTCCCCCAAAGCCTTCCTAAATGTCTGCTGGATACCTAAGTGAATGAGCCACTGACAGAGGTGGTTCTGATATTCCTGTTTGCAGGCCTCCTTTTACCCCTAGTTTGCCTTGTCTCAACCTCTCCTGGATTGCTCAAGAGTTTAAGGACCTCAGGTTAAAATCAATGATACCGCCAGGTGTTTCTTTTTCTGTAATTGGTCACCGCCTGCCTGAGCTGCTAACAGTTTCGAGATGCTCCTTTCTAAGGCTCAAGGGATGAAGCTGGAACTGGTTTTCATGGCAGCTCTGCAAATGGTGAAAAATCACTGAATTCAACTAATTCAAATTTTGTGTGGGACAAAGGCCTGCATCAGATGTCTGCCGAGAGCTTCTTTATTTTTCCAACCTCTCCTTTGGGGATTTAGTCCTTTCTATTTCATTTTTCTTAATACTCAGCAGCTGCATATTAATCAGGATGCTAATGAATCATAGGCTTCCCTGGGCCTGCATTCACCAATTAGCTTTAATAAACAAAATGCATGGTGTCCTCTCCACTGGCTTCCCCAGTTCCTGGGCCTGCTTCTGCTGCCCAACCCTGGACAGAGGCCAGGGAATGGAAGTGAGCCCAACACAGCACGCCTGGTGTGTATGGCCTGCTCAGGGGTCGGTGGTGGGGTAGGGGCTGTAAACACATCGCTGTGCTCATCTATTATGTCTGTCCTTCTAAGGAGTCCCTAATTCGGCTTCGAGGATTAGGACATAGTTCCCAGGCAGGGCCCAGGCTGGCAGGGGGCCCAGGAAATGGGTCTAAGTGAAGAGACCATCTGTTCGCTCCAGGTAAAGCTGTGATTGGCAGGCGTGTGAGCCAGAGCCGCCCGCTGGTGGGGCCCTCCCTCTGTGGCCTCTAACAGATATACAAGTAAACAATCCGCCAGCCACTTATGACCACCGCGGGCGGCAGTCCCAGGAGGAGAGGCAAGCTAATCAAACATTCAAGGAGGAACACAACAGAATCTCTGGCGCTTGGGCAAAGCGATGTTTTGCTGAGGTACTTGCCAGGAAGGGGGAAGGTTTGAATTGAAGCTGATGAGCCAGTTCCTCACCCTCTTCTTTTCTCTCCCAAAATGTGTTAACATTTTAATCATGTTGCTGAGTATCTGCTGCTGGATCTATTAACTGGCCTCTGCATTGATTTTAATCCATCTGGTTTCTGGCCCAAAGCTCTTGTGTGCTCCTTGAGGTCTCTAAATGATTTGCAATTGTCTGCATCTCTTCACCACACAGATTTTGGTCTTAACATGCATATTTGTGGTAAGATTAACAAACAGATGACTTCAACCATTTCTTTCCTTTCTCTGGTCTCTGACAGCACACACCTAGAAAGCATTCCACCATGTGGTCTGCTTTCCAACCAAGGAATGGGGGAAGCTGGCTTTGTTTGGAGTCTTCCGGGCCCTGTTCTGAGCCTCTTCTCACCCTGTTCCCGTGAGCTCATTCATTCCACAGCTGTCACTGCAACAAAGGACTCCCACAGCGTCACATCCAGCCCCTGCCCCACCCTGAGTTCTGGGTCAGATAATCCAACCGTCATTTCTTACCTGGGCTGGATATATTCACATGGATGTTCTTGGCCACCTCAAACACCTCAAAAACAAACAATGAACAAAGGGAAACACAGAACTCTGTTCTTGCCTCCTCAGAGAAGCCAGTACCTGCGGGGAAACCATGACAAGCCAGAAAGCAGGCAGAAGTAATGCACTGAGCGACTGGCTGTGGGGGTGGGTGGGGGGAACCCTGATTTGTAGTTTGTTTTTGTTGTTTCTGGTACTGAGGATTGGACTCAGCTACCACTCTACCATTGAGCCACATCCCCAGCCCTTTTTATTTTTTGAGACAGGGTCTCACTAGATTGCCCAGCCTGGCCTTAAAATTGTCATCCTCCTGCCTCAGCCTCCTGATTTGCTGGGATTACAGGCGTGCACCACCATGCCCATCTGATTTGTAGTGTTTGTCAGCCACCACAGCCAATTTCAAGCTCCCATCATGAAGTCACTACATACTAACTTGGGAAGACAGCTGGAGCTGGTGGCAGTACAACATGGCTGGAGGCATCCTCACTCAACCCTTTCCTCTTGCCTTATCCTCTGCCCAGTTAGATGCTACCCCTGCCAGAGCCTCCAACCTGATCTCCTCACATCCACTTACATCAGCTCCCAGCTCTCCACAAAGCAGCTTTTTTACACCAGGAACCTGAGTATGTCATTTCTTTGACCCAGCAGGTCTCCTCATCCCTTGGTATCCGGTATCTTAGTTTCACACCCCTCAGATACCAAATCTGGGAACACTCAAGTCCTTTCTATAAATGGCATAGTATTTGCACAGAACCTACAAAATCCTCCAGTAGGCTTGAAATAATCTCTAGAATACCTGAAATACCTAATGCAAATAATTGTTATGATGTATTGTTTAGAGAAAAATGATAAGGAAAAAATGTCTGTACCTGTTCAGTACAGATGACATTTATTCCCCTAATAGTCTCCATTCTTGGTGATTGAATTTGAAGATACAGAACTGCCAATGTGGAACTTGAGGATACAGAAGGCTGGCTGTATATGTGTACTCAAAAGAAATTAAAACATCCATCCCCCAAAATATTTTGTTTTAAAATAAAATAAAAATAAGGACTGGGGATGTACTCAGTGGTAGAAACCCCTGGGTTCAATCCTTCATACTTTCGAGGGTAGGGGGATAAATGAAGTCCTTTAGTTTTGGGTTCTTTTTTGGTACCAGGATTGATCTCAGGGGCACCCAACCACTGATCCACATCCCCAGCCCTATTTTGTATTTTATTTAGAGACAGGGTCTCACTGAGTTGCTTAGTGCCTCACCGTTGCTGAGGCTGGCTTTGAACTCTCGATCCTCCTATCTCAGCCTTCCAAGCTACTGGGATTACAGGTGTGTGCTAAGTCAAACAAGACAGACACAGGGCTGGGAGATGTAGCTGGGGATGTAGCTGAGTGGCAGAGCACTTACTTAACATGACTGAGGTCCTGGACTCAATGTCCAGTACCACTGCCCCCAAAAGGCAGTCACAAAGGACCACAAGTATATGATTCCGTTTATATGAAATGTCCAGAACAGGCAACTCTACAGTCACAGAAAGCAGATGAGTAGTTACAGGCTGGGGTAGGTGCAGGGATTAAGGATTAAAGCTAAGGAATATAAGGTTTATTTTTTTGGAACAATAAAAATGTTTTAAAGGTAACTTATGGTTGTATAGCTCTATGAATATACTAAAAACAATTAAATTGTATACTTCAAGTAGGTAAATTGTATGGCATGTGACTTATATCTCAATAGTGCTGTTATAGATTGAGCATCCCTAATCTAAAAATCCAATTTCATATGCTCTAAAATCTAAAATTTTGGGAATGCCTACATAACACTCACAAAGTTTCAAGTAGGGCTATACAAGGCCCTGAATTTCATTCCTAACACTGCAAAATAAATAAATAAATAAATAAATAAATAAATAAATAAATAAAAATTTATTATTTTTTTCCCAGAATTTGGACTGTTTTGGATTTCCAGATTAGATGACCTTGGGTTTGAAGTTGACTTCTTAGCTAAAACATCAAAAGCATAATCCATGAAAGAAAAAGCTGATAAATTGTATTTCATTAAAATTGAAAACTTCAGGGGCTGGTGTTGTACCTCAGTGGTAGAGCGCTTGCCTAGCACAGGTGAGGCGCTGGGTTCAATCCTCAAAACCACATAAAAATAGATAAATAAAGGTATTGTGTCTATCTACAACTAAAAATTAAATAAATAAAAATAAAAAATTAGGGACTGGGAATATAGCTCAGTTGGTAGCGTAGTTGCCTCACATGCACAGGGGCCCTGGGTTCAATCCCCAGCACCACACACATACACACACACACACACAAAAAATAAATAAATAAAAAAAAATAAAGATCTGGGAGCCGAATCTGGGCTGAGCTGGTAGTGTTGAGTTCTTTTTAGAAGCTTTATTCATGATTGCTAAAATATGGAAGCAATCAAGTTGTCCTTCAATAGGTGAATTGACAAACCAGGGTACATCCATGAAAGAGAATATTATTCAGCACTACAAAGAAATAAGTTATCAACCCACAAAAAAAAAAAATGCATACTACTAAGAGAAAGAAACTAATTTCTAAGAGAGTAGGAATTCTGATTTTTTCACTATTATATTCCAAGCATACAGAACTGTATCTGTCTGTCCAAGCCAGATAAATTGTATTTCAATAAATACTTTTTAAAAAAAGTGTTACTTGTCAATGGACCTTTATTTTTTATTTATTTATTTGTGGTGCTGAGAATCAAACCCAGTGCCTCACACATGCTAGGCAAGTGCCCTCAATAAATATGTGATGAATTAATAAAAGTGCAGGATAAAAACATTTTTTAGCCATCACTGACATCTCTCTTTCTCTCACCTCGCATCTCATCTATTAGCAATTTCTGTCAGTTCTGTTTTCTTATAAATATATCCAGAATCTGATCAGTTACTACTGCCATAGATCCACTCAGGGCCAAGTCACAGTCATCTTACACCTAGATCATTCCAATTGCTTTCTCATGGGCTCCCCTGCCTCCACAATCTATTCTCTACACAGCAGCCAGAGGGAGCCTTTTAATACTTTAGTCCAACAGAGGACAAACTGCTATAAAGAACTACACAGTAAATCTTTTCAACTTTATAGCCTTTGCTGTCTCTGTTGGAAAAGCTCAACTCTGCAGGAAGCAGCCACAGCCAAC
This sequence comes from Callospermophilus lateralis, assembly GCF_048772815.1. NCBI lineage: Eukaryota > Metazoa > Chordata > Mammalia > Rodentia > Sciuridae > Callospermophilus > Callospermophilus lateralis. The sequence goes on along the minus strand of NC_135305.1, from coordinate 214,736,711 downwards.
AAGTAAAGGAACAAGCATGGTTATATTTCAGTAAAACTCTACTATCGAGCTGGGGCTGGGGCTCGGGCTCAGTGACAGAGCACTTGCCTAGCATGTGTGAGGCACTGGGTTGGATCCTTAGCACCACAAAAAAATAAACTATAAATATATTTTTAAAAAACTTTACTATCAATAGTCTACTGACTCCTGCTGTAGTCACAGGGTATTATTCCTCTACTCTAAACCATCACATAGGCAGTTAACATCCAAAGTCTTTATATGACCACCTCCCTCTTGATTCATGCTACTCCAGCACAGTTCTCCTTCTGTGCCTTTCAAGTGACTGTTCTCTGCCTGGAGCAGTTTCTTCCCTACCCATAGGTTCACTTGTCTCCTCCTCCATGAAAACTTTCTTGACCATCTGATCTACACTGTCCACAATCACTGGCTCCCCATTTACCCCTCATACTCTGACTGCGATAGAGTAAGCCCTCCTATATCCAAGGTTTCATCCATGGATTCAAACAATCACAGATTAAAAATATTCAGAATGGGGACTGGGGATGTAGCACTTGCCTAACATATGTGACAATGCCCTGGCTTTGATACCCAGTACCATAAAAAGAAAAAGTGTGGGAGACCAACCTTACACGTGACCGAGTCACACTCCCTGGCTGGGTGCTGAGGCACTCAGTCGCAGAAATGTGGCAGAGCTTTCCCTAACCTTCTTGGGTCCGAGGGTCCGTGTCTCGGGCATGGGTATGTCTTGCTACAGCCCCATGGATGAAGCTACGCTCACCTGTTCCTTTGTAATATAACCCCTTGCCCTGTTTAGGATAGAATCTTCCATGGAAGTGCCTTGTGTGTGTCGCCTTCTCTTACTGTGCCCTTGGGTGTGGCCTACCCAGGTGTCAGTCAACCTGCTGACAGTGGACATCATGAAGATAGACTCAGCCCCCTGAAACCTGACCCCTTGCCTCATTTAAATAATTTCTCCTCAATAAAAGGGGTCAGCGCTTTCTCTTGCTCTCTCTCTCTTCCTGTGGACCCTTAAGGTCAGAGAAGCCGTCACAGAGACCCCAAACAAAAAGATATTTGTGTCTCTTTTGTGCAGCCCCAGTCAGCCCAGTTTTACTGGAGTGACCTCTGAGCCTTTTAGTCACAAGAACAGAAACCAGACAAAAAAGGAAATAAATTCAAAATAGCACAAGAGGGCCAGGAATAAGCTCAGTTGGTAGAGTGTTTGCCTCATGCACAAAGCCCTGGGTTTGATCCCCAGCACCACAAAAAATTTTTATACATATTTTGAATATCAAAAAAAGTAAAGGGCTGGGGATGTGGCTCAAGCTGTAGCGCGCTCGCCTGGCATACTTGCGGCCCGGGTTCGATCCTCAGCACCACATACAAAGATGTTGTGTCCGCCAAAAAACTGAAAAATAAATATTAAAAATTTTTCTCTCTCTCTCTCTTTAAAAAAAAAATTTAAAAAGTAAAAATATTTAAAATTCATCTCTGATGAATATGTAGATCTTTTCCCTTGCTATTATTACCTAAACAATACACTATGACAACTATTTACATAGCATTTAAATTCTATAGGCAAATCTCATTTCATTGGACTTCCCTTTATTGGGCCTCAAAGAAATTGTGTGTCTATATATATATATATTTTTTAAAAAAGGTACTGGGATTGAACTCAGGGACACTCAACCACTGAGCCACATCCCCAGCCCATTTTTATAAACAAATTTTATTTAGAGACAGGGTTTCAATGAGTTGCTTAGGCTGGCTTTTAACTTGTGATCCTCCTGCCTCAGCCTCTCAAGCCGCTGGGATTACAGGCGTGGGCCACAGCACCTTGCATGATTAAGTTTTTTTTTTTTTTTTTTGGTGTGTGTGTGTGTGTGTGTGTGTGTGTGGTGCTGAGGATTGAACCCTTTGCATGAGAGTCAAGCACTCTACCACCTGAGCTATATCCCCAGCCCATATCTATTTATTTTTTTTAAGTGGTGCCGAGGATCCAATCCAGTGCTTCACAGTGAGGCAAGGGCTCTACCACTGAGCTATAGCCCCAAGTATTTTTTTTTTTTTTAAAGAGAGAGAGAGAATTTAATGTTTATTTTTTAGTTTTCGGTGGACACCACATCTTTGTTTGTATGTGGTACTGAGAATCAAACCTGGGCCGCACGCATGCCAGGCCAGCGTGCTACCGCTTGAGCCACATCCCCAGCCCCAGCCCCAAGTATTTTTAATTAAAGTATGCAAGTTATCTTTTTCTGCCACGATGTCATTGCACACTTTTTAGACTACAGTGTCATATAAATCTAACTGATATGCACTGTAAATAAAACAATTAGTGTGACTATTGCAATATCCATGTTACTGCAGTGGTCTAGAACCAAAACCTGCACTATCTCCAGGGGGTCCCTGCGTTAGGTATTATAAGTCCCTAGAGATGACCTAAAGTCAAGGGAGGTGTGTTCTACTCAAACATACCGTTCCACGAAGGACTTGGGCACATGCAGCTTTGGGTCCCTGAGGGGGCATCCTGAACAAACCCGAGGATGCCCAGGAGAGGGATGCATAGTGGGGACTTTCTGTCTCCTCCTCTAGGGGGGTCAGCTCATTCTGCGTCCCCAGCTCCCAGAACTGTGCCTGGCACATGGAGGATGTCCCCTCCACCTGTGGAACAAGAGCACTAGGACAACACCGGAGGAACCTTGTGGAAGGAACGGGTGACCCGAAGGACTGCTGGGCGGGTCTCCTCACCTAGCTGACCCTCCACCAGCTTCCTCTTCGCCGTGCTCCTGGCCTTGCTGGTGCTCCCCCATCGCCTGCGGCTCCTGGTCCTTGAACTCTACGTGGGGCATGTCCACCTGCGGGCACAGCCGGCGCCTAAGAGGCCGCGGGCGTCTGGGCGTCGGGCGTCGTGTCCCCCGCCTCGACCCTGGGCACCTCCGTGTGTGCGAGGTGGGGACCCGCGGAAGAGACGGGCAGAGCGGGGTGGGTGCCGCGGGGACGGAGCAGCGGGGTGGGGGCCGTGGGGGGCCGGGGACCCGGCGGGGAGACCTGGAGGGGCCGGGGTGAGGGCACAGGCTCTGGGAGGGGCGCCGTGGGGCCTGGGCTGCCAAATGGCTTGTGTGTCGGCTCCAGTCCTTCCAGGAAGGAGAAGAGGTAGGAAAAGGAGAAGAAGAAAAGAAACAGGGGCAGAGCACGGGTGTCTGGGCCTCTTTCTACCCTGCGGCTGCCGCGCGCCATGCGCCTAAGTCTGTCCTGGCCAAGGCTGTCTGCACGTCAGTCACCGTCCCTTCGTCAGTCAGTCAGGGCCTGGCCGGTCAGTCAGGAATCGGCGCCGGGCCGGGCGAGAGGCGACCCGGATGGTAGGAAAGGAGTGGCCAGGATCAGTTCTGCTGGGGAAGCCCGGGATCGCGGCCGTTCCTTGCCCGTCCGCCCTCCGCCCTCCGCCCGCGCGAAGGAAAACAGTTCTGCCTACTCCTGGTCGCTCCATCCTTTTCCCGCCTTTAGGTTCCCGCTCTCTGCGCACGCGCCGGCCCCGCCCCCGGCACGCCCCGGCGCTCGTGCTGAAGCTCACCCTCCAGGCCCCGCCCTCACTGAGAACCTGCGCACGCAGCGGGTGTAACTGGCCGTTAAGTGGCGGTTGGGCTGTCCAGGGGTTGCGCGCGCAGCTGGAGCCGCCCGGGGCAAGGTTGTTTTTAACACCTAGGTCTGCGCATGCGCGAAGCTCCAGGGCGCCTCGTGGCGCGCGGGTTGTGGGGAGCAGTGTGCGTCGTGTTCATTCTATAAGGCTCATTTCGTCCATTCTACGTGGAGAAACCTTTCCAATAAAAGATTCCGGCCCTTGACGTCCCTTGGTTATGACCATGGCTCCCTATTATTCTCGGTGTGAAAGTTTATGCAGCCAGGTTTGGTGGCGCACACCTGTAACCTCAGCTACTCGGAGGCTCTGGCAGGAGGATGGTAAGTTCGAGGCCAACTTGGGCAACTTAACAAGACCTTGTCTCAAAAAGGGATGGGGATGCAGTTCAGCAGTAGAGCGCCTCTGGGTTTAGATCCCAGTACTGAGTTGTACATTTACAACTGTAAATTAGTTCAACTAGAGGCTCCTTGAAAGCAATGTGGGGTTTGCCTCCACAGTGTGGCGCCGCTTATTAATAACAGCAGAAACAGCAGTAATCAACAGTACAGGGAGCCTGATGTGGAGAAAATATTTGCAAATATATTTGTTTACGAAAGAACTTGTATTATGCATTTACAAAGAACTTTTGCAACCCAGTAAGATGGTTTTAAAAATGGGAATGGGCTTGGTGGTACATGCCTGTTTCCCAGCTACTGGGGGAAGCTAAGGCTAAGAAATTGAGGGCCTGTGGGACAACATAATAAAACCCATCTCAAGAAAAGGGTGGTATATGTTGCGATGTAGCTGAAAGGTAGAGCACTTGCCTCACATGTGCACAGCCCTGGACTCATCCCCAGCACCACACCCATGCACACACACAAATGAGCAAAAGGTTCCAACAGGTGTATGCAAAGGTGGTGAGATGAAAGCAGTCAATGTAAAGGAACAGCTATGAGGTCTTCCAGCAGGAAAGCAGAGATCTGTGGGAGGTTTTGAGGTTTTGTTGGATAGAGTTTAAGGAGCCCAGCAAGGTGGTACATACTTATAATCCTAATTACTCAGGAGGTTGAGGCAGAAGGATCGAAAGTTTGAGGCCAGCCTCAGAAATTTATTCTTGTCTCAAAATAAAAATAAAAAAGAGATGGAGCTTCTCACCAGTGATATATTGCAATGTCCATGTCAGGGAGGATGTAGCATGAATCTGATGACATTGTTCACCTGTTTTGCCTCAGCATCTGTCCCTAGCCACACCCTGACTAGGACACATCTTGATGCCCACACTCTGGAGGTGAGTTTGAATCTGGACTCTTACCAGCAGTGTGATCATAAAAGTGCCACTCAATCTCGGAATCTATCCTCATTCTATTACCAGGGTGATACAAAGCTAAAATGAGGCTGTTTAAAAGCTCCAGGGAAAAACATCTGGTAAAAAGTAAAGATTCAGGGCTGGGGATGTGGCTCAAGCGGTAGCGCGCTCGCCTGGCATGCGTGCGGCCCGGGTTCGATCCTCAGCACCACATACAAACAAAGATGTTGTATCCGCCGATAACTAAAAAATAAATATTAAAAAAAAAATCTCTCTCTCTCTCTCCTCTCTCACTCTCTCTTTAAAAAAAAAAAAAAAAATAGTAAAGATTCAGCAAATAGCCACAAGTTGAACAAAATGCACTTCCTGCAGCCTGGGGTTTGAAGATTTGAGGATGACACAGAAAAATCTCGAAGGTTTACTGTTAAGCATGTGCAAAGCCCTGGGTTTGATCCCTAGCATCTCCCCATTCCCTTCCTAAAAAAAATTCTGTTATTCTAATAAGGTGACATAGGGTGGGGTGTCTAGATTGTGCTGGTTGGCAGAAAGACCTAGTGAACCGGGACTGGAACTTTCAGCCCCACCCACTGACCTCCTTGAAGGGGCAGAATGGGAGAGGACTGGAGATTAAGCTCTATAAAAACTCTTGAAAACCAACTTCTCTTAACTTGAGAGGCTGAGGCAGGATGATCACAAGTTCAAGGCCAGCCTCCACAATTTAGCAAGACCCTGTCTTGAAATAAAAAGAGCTGAGGGGTAGCTTAAGTGAGAGTGGTTGCCTAGTATTATGGGGCCCTGGATTTAGTCCCCAGTATTGAAAACAAACAAAACTCCTGAACAGTAATGTTCAGAGAACTTCCAGTTTGGTACCTGGAGGGTACCAAAGAGTACATGAGAAGACTTGGAAGCTACATGTCACCACCCCCAGCCCCGTCTCACCCTATGCATCTTCCATTTGTCTGTCCCTGAGTCGTTAATGTAAGCTAAGCATGCTGAGCTCTCTGAGCATCCTATCAAACTATTGAACCTGAGGAGGTCATGGAACCCGAGGTCAGAAGTACAAGTAGCCTGGGGCTTGAGACTGGCCTCTGATGGGACAGACCTTCTCAATTGAGCCCTTGGCCTGTGGGGCCTGTGCTAATTATGGGTAGTTTCAGAACTGAGTTGAATACTTTCAACAACCAGTTGGTTTACAGAGAATCGTGATTGGTTTGGGTGTTGGAAAATGTTATTGGTGGTGCTGGTGTTTGAGCCGTTTTATCCGTTTGATTTTGGCCACTGTGCTCTTCTTACCACCTCTCCACTGATTAATTCTAGATCTTTAGAGCTTAAAAATCCCACCACAAATATTTTATTCAGTGCTGTTTATTTTGCAAATGAAGTAAAAGAAGCCAAAGAAATCCCCTTTGTGAACCTAAGTTCTGTGGAGAAGCTGCTTCACACTGGCCCTGCTGACTGGACAGACGGACTTGCAGGTCCACATCTTAATCCCTTCAGTAGCCATTGACCTCCAGCCTCTGTACCTGACCCAACATTGTCCTATTAGGTAAACCTCTTGGAAAGCACCCTGAGTTGAGCAGACCTCCAGCCTCCACCAATCCCAAAGCTCTGATGCTATTAGATCCCACCTCAAACCCGAAGAGATTTCCCCCTTGTAGCCCAGCTCCTGACGCTCCCACCAGTGCATTTGATAAACGTGTTAATTTATGACTTTCTTTTGTTCTGTGAATATTAAAGCTGCCTGCTGTATGTAACCTCTGCTGCAGTAACATGCCTTTCAGGGTAACTTTAATCCACGTTTCCAGAAAGGCCATGGTCACTCATATTTGGCTCAATATAAAACTACTTTATTTCCTTTAAAAAAAAAAAAAATTCCAGCCAAGTGCCATGGCACATACTGTAACCCCAGCTACTTGAAAACCTGAGACAGGAGAATTACAAGTTTGAGGCCAGCCTGGGCAACTCGGCAAGACCCCATTTCAATTTTTTAAGAAAGGCTGGGTTGTAGCTCAGTAGAGCGCTTCCTAGCATGTGGTGGGCCCTGGGCTCAGTGACCCCTGTACCACACACAGAGAACCAGCCTCCTTGCATGGCAGGGGAGATTGGCCTCTGGATCTCCAGTGGCGTCCCCCGTTCACCTAGAGGAGGGCTTGGTGGAGCCGGCAGGGCCTCCCAGGTCCCCCCGCTCACCTCCACCACCCACATCCAGGGACCCATTATCCCATGTCCTCCCCATGGAGCGACACACGGGGCCCCTAAAGAAAGGCACCAGATGAGGGCAAGTGCCCACTTTATTAAGAGCAGCTGGGCTCCAGGGATCACCTGGCCCACCTCATAAGATCAGCAGACCACAGAAGGCCAACAGAAGGAAGCTGCCACCCACCCCTTGGGGCCTGCTTCTGGGATGGGTGCAGAGGTGGGAGGGGGACTGGCCTCACGGAGGCCTCATAAATACAAGGGGGTCACTGATGAAGAATGTAAAAAGGCTGGGCGGCAGGGACCCAGGGAGGATGGGCGATCCTGGGGCAGCCTGTATCACGCAGCCTGGGTCTGTGGGGTCTTCGGCTCTGTGTCCAGGCGGCACAGGGGACTGTCATATACCATCTGCAGGTTCACCTTGTGGCCCACCAGCTCGCGGATATTGTTGATGCCGTACTTGATCATCGTTGGGCTTGGGGAGGAAGGGTCACAGTTTAAAAAGGTCAGGCCATGCTCTCTGCTCAGAATTTTTCTGAGGTTCTTAGCTTCTTCAAAGTAAAAGCCAATATCTTCTCTGTGGCCCACAAGGTCCTGCACATTGCCTCCTCTCCCTCATCTCTTCCCCCTCTCCCCTTTCCCCGCTCCCTCCAGCCACCCCTTCCTCCTTGAGGTTCTCCAAAGACACCAGTCCAGCTTCAGGGCCTTTGCATTGGCTCCACCCGCTGTGTGGAACACCTTCCCAGAGATCCCCCTGGCTCACCCCTTCTATCTCCAACCTGCTCAGGCCAAGTGCTTCACAAAGCCTTCCCCCACAGTCTCCTTAGCCCTTCTGCTTTGTCCTTGCTAATACTTGCTGTCCTTGGACACTGTGGTTTTATGGATCTCATTTACTAAGTTTACTTATTTATCTTGCGAGTCATCCTTGCTCCCCTGCTCAGAGGAGGCAGGGCTGTGAGCTCTCTGTTCACAGCCCAGGGCCAGGCACGCAAGCTTGCCCAGGAAAGGACACATGAAGTAGCCTGAGGCAGCCAAACAGTACTCACCGCTCTAGGGAGAGGCCCCAGGCAATGACCGACACATTCTCAGGGAGCCCCATGGGCAGCAGCATCTCAGGGCGGAAAATTCCGGAGTTCCCCACTTCCACCCACTTCTTCAGGCCTGTGGGTGTGGGATACAGAAGACAGGGCAGCGTGTGGCTGGCTGGGCCTGGCAGTGAGTTGGGCAAGTGGGTCGGGGGCTCGGCAGTGTGGGGGACCCGGCTCAGCCAGGGGTACCTGGGTGATAGCTGAACACCTCCATGCTGGGCTCAGTGTAAGGGTTGTAGGCGGGCTTAAAGCGCAGCTGGGTGAGACCTGTGGGGGTGGGAGTCAGGCTGGTGACCCCAGCACCCTCCCAGTGCCCTCAGCACCACGGGGCCAGTCGCCTGCTCACCCAACTTAGAGAAGAACTCCCGCAGGACACCCATGAGGTGTCCCAGGGTGAGGCCGTGGTCAGCAACGACGCCCTCGATCTGGTGGAACTCGGCCAGGTGCGTGGCATCCAGGGTCTCGTTCCGAAACACGCGGTCAATGGAGAAGTACTTGGCCGGCGTGAAGGGTTTCTGGGGGCAACAGCCAGGCCCACAGGGCCTGGGGTCAGAGAGCCCACAGAGCAGCGGCACCAACTGCCCACCCCTGGCCCTTGCCGAGCCGCACCTTCTGGGCGAGGCGGTACAGGGCCCGGGCACTGGCCGCTGTGGTGTGTGTGCGCAGCAGGTTTTTCCGAGCCTCGTCCAGCTTCCAGTTGTACTTATACCTTAGGAGCAAAGTCACACTGTAGTCAAGCCCCCGACATCTTCCCCTCCGCAACCCCGACGTCCTGCTTTTGCCTCACCCCTGTGAACCGTAGCCGCCCTGAGAGTGGGTCCGCTTGACTCGCTGGACATAGTCCATTGGGAGCTGCAGGGCCTCAGCAGGATCTGGCAGGACAGAGTGCCATCTGGTTGGTCCACGAACATTCTCACAGAGCCACTGCTTCAGGTGTGTACAGTGGTGGTGGCAGCAGCCAGAGGGTGCCTGGCATGGTCGACCTGCCACAGTTCTCTCCCAGGACCCTCAGTGGCTCCTCGCTTGCTTGGAGAAAGTCTTCCCACAGCCCTGTCCAGTGCCTCCCTGCTCTGTCTGCTCACACTCCTGCTTGATCACCAACTCCAGTCACAGGCGTCCCAGTGGGCACACCAGGCACAGTCCAGCCTTGCACGGGCCATTCCCTCTCCCTGGAGCTTTCACTCCCAACACAGCCCCTCCCTCACCAGTCTTTACTAAACAGACTTGAACCCGACGGCAACCATCCCTTCCTCCTCTGCCCACCACACTCACAAACAAATACGTCTCCTTGTGGCATTTACCGCCTGCCTCACCACACAGCTTAAGACAGAACCCAGGGCCTTGCACATGCTAAGCAAGTTTTCTACCACTGAGCCAACCTCTGCCCCCAGTTGTACAAATGCTTAAGATTCCCTTCCAGAGACACAAATTTGGTGCTCGCTCCTGGAAAAACTGAGACCCAATGAATACTGACTCCAGCTCTTATAAGCTGTGTGGATCAGGACAAGGATGGTCCCTCTCTGTGCCTCAGTTTCAATTATAAAAGAGGGCTAACAGTACTACTTTTCTGTAGCTGGTGGAAGACCAGAACAGTGACTGGTATATAATGAGGGCTTAGTAGGTTTTGGGTGCCACAACAAAGATGACAGTGACTTCACTGCTGCAGATCAGGTAATGGGTACCCAAGGACCTTGTCTGATCTGGTGGGGGAGACATCCACCATTGTGTAAAGTCACTCAATTTTAGATGACATCAAGGACAGCGTAAAATGGAGGGAGGGAGGGGGAGAGAAGAAATAAGGAAACTATAATGAAGACCAGGGCTGATGGCTGGGGATGTGGCCCAGGACTACAGCACTTGCCTAGCATGTGCAAAGCCCTGGGTTCTCCCCGCAGCAACACACACACAAACTCAGGGCTGTAGGGTGGAGCAGGAAAGGGGGATGTATCAGGATGTCCTTGTTTATTAATTTTTTTGCAGTGCTAGGGATGGAACTGAGGCCCTTACACAGGCTAGGCAAGTGCTGTACCACTGAGCCATACTCACAACCTGAGAGTTGCCTTAAAGATCTCAGGACTCAGTGGATGTTACAGTATGAGCAAAGGCCCTGAGGTGGGCACAGCCTGGCACTATCAGGGAAGAGCAGAGACTAGGGTCAGTGGAACAAGGAGATCACAAAAGATTGATGAACAGGCTCCCAGGGGCTTTGTTGGCCACATGGAGGGCAAATCTCACTTTATAAAATGGGACGGCCACAGGCTAAAGATCCCAACCAGGCCAGGCTCCTCCTCTGTCCTTTCAGACAGGTACCAAGGGCTGACGCACCTCGTAGGAAGAAGGTGTCATGCTGATCACGTGCTGGATGCTGCTGGGGCTGGAAGAGAGCGTCGAAGTTCCAAAAGGAGCTCTCAATGAAGTTGTCAGTCGGCATCTCGGTGAACCTGCGGGGAAATGCGGTGACTGCCCTGCCTGCCCCTAGTGGCTGCGCCCCCGGCCCCAAGCCCTGTGCTCACCCCATCTCTAGGAAGATCTGTCGGAACTGGGAGCGGACCTTGAGAAGCGGGTGTAGGTGACCGCTGTCAGGGAGCACGCCACGGGCAGCAAAATTGTAGGACTTGAAGGGCCGGTCCCGCCAGGAACCACTGTGGGGGATGCCGAGGGCACAGGCCTGGTGAGGGAGGCTCACCCCTCTCCCTGGCTTCCACCTGCCCCCAGCCCTGGAGCCACTGCTACCTGGAGATCATCTCCGGGCTCAGCTCTGCCTCCTGCTTGGAGATTCTGGTGCTGAAGGCACTGCCCTTGCTCACCCAGTAAGTCTTCAGGGTCCTGCAGCCAAAGGGGAGGGGAGTCCACTGTCATCAACAGGTTCTCCTTGATCTTCCATCTGATGCCAGTTCTAAAACCACTGCCAAGTCACTTGGCTTTGTTTTGTGTGTGTTTGAACAAGGGGCTCTACCACTGAGCTACACCCTCAGCCCTTTCTATTTTGAGACAGGGTCTCACTAATCTGCCTAGGCTGTTCTTGAACTTGCAATCTTCCTGTTTCAGCCTCCCGAGTAGCTGGAATTACAGATGTGCACCACCACACCTATGTTGACACAGGGTCTTGTTATGTTGCCCAGGCTGGTCTGGAACCCCTAGACTCAAAAAGATCTACCTCAGCCTCCCGAGTAGCTAAAATTACAGATATGTGCCATACCACCTGGACGACTGCTTCATGTTCTTCCTGATATTTATTTCCACCTGAAATACTCTTATGTGGCTACCACCTATCCCTGTGTTTGTTCACATATTCATTCAACAAACACTTATTAAGAACCAGGCACAGTGGTACACACTTAGAACCCCAGTGATTTGGGAGGCTGAGACAGGAGGATGGCAAATTCAAGGCCAGCCTCAGCAATTTAGTAAGTCCCTAAGCAACTTAGTGAAACCATGCCTCAAAATAAGAAATAAAAAGGGCTGGGGATACAGCTAAGTGGTAAAGCGCTCCCCAGGTTCAATCCCTGATACAAAAAAAAAAAAAAAAAAAAAAAGCCCAAATGTGTATCAGGGTCAATTCAAGGTGCTAAGCACACAGCTGAGAAGAGTTTATTCCCCATGCAGGCTCTGCTCCACTAATGCCACCCCACAATCCTGTGAGAAGGGAACTGAGGCTGGTAAGGGCTGGATGCCTTGGCTGAGTCACACTACTGGTAAGTGGCAGAGCCTGGACTTCAGCCCAGCTCCTGTGTGCTCTCTAGGCCACTAAGAGCAGAACTCCCAGCCTGCCCCGGCCCCCAGAGCTGTGGGGCTCGTCCCCTGGACTTCACACAGTGCTAAATACTATGAAGGAGAGGGACAGGACAGGAGACATGGATACCAGCAGTGAGGGGCTTTTGTGAAACTCCAGTGGGGAAGGGAGGATGTCAGGGTTGCCTATTTAAGGTGACAACACGAAGCTGAATGTGTGACACATGCTTGTAATCCCAGCAACTCAGGAGGCTGAAGCAGGAGGATTCCAAATGTGAAGCCAACCTGGCAACTTAGGGAAACCCCATCTCAAAAAATAAAGAGCTGGGGCTGTAGCCTGGTGGACACCGCCCTGGGTTCAATTGCTAATGACACACAAGCAGGGAGGTGGTGGCACACCTTGCATGGAAGGTCAGTGGGAGACAGCACTTGGCAGGAGGATTGCATGAGCCCAGCAGCATCTATGGCTGGGTATGGGCTGGACAGCTCCCTTTCAGTACCCCCAACATGCCACATAGGAAGTGGGGGCCTGACCTGGGGGGGCGCCACTCACACTGCAGTCAGCAGCTTCCTCTTCCTGAGCTCGCTCCTCTCCTTCTCACCCAGCTCCTCAGCCTGCCCGCCCTGGACCAACTGGAGTCGCCGCTGCACTTCGTCCTCCACCTTGTCCACCTGCCACAGCAAGGGGTGTGAAGGTCAGGGGCCCACTGTCTGTGCACCTGCCCATCCATCTGCAGGAACTCACCACTCGGAACACACGGGGCCCCTCGGCTGCACTCTTGTCCACACGGATCCACTTGTTGGACATGGCCTTGCTGAAACCCACTTTGCCACTGGGCAGGCGCTGGGGGAGTTAGGTTAGAGTAAGTATGGCACAAAGGCGACCGTCACCCCCTCATCTCCCTAGGTCCTGCTCCCCAGGCTCCTACCATAAGCTCGCTCTGGGCCAGGCCCTCTGCGGGGATGCTGTGAAACACCCGGGCCTCATGACTGCCTTCCCGGGCAATTTCCTCACCCTCCTCAGTAAGCTCCCAGCGCTTGGTAGAGCGAAGCTCAGCCTCAATGACCTGCACAGAAATGGGGACAGGAGAGAGGAAGGCAGGGATGGGTTCAGAGCTAGGTGGCCCTCACAGAGGAACTGGGCCTGAGATTTGAAGAACAGCTTTTAAAGCTGTTTGACACACCAGCTGTACCACTTTCTGGCCAAAAGACCCCACAGGGAGGATTTCCCTTTGCCCCGCCTCCTTTTCTCTCATGTAACAGTGACAGTGTTACATGAGCCACATCCGCGGCTGGGTGTGGGCTGGACAGCTCCATCTGAGTACCCCCAACATGCCACACAGGAACATTGTCACTAGGCTCCCCATGCTAGCCTTAACTCCTGAGTAGCTGGGACCACAGGCATACACCAATGGGTGTGGCTATATGTTTACTATCACTTTGTAAACTGTGACATACTTCAAGGTCATAGGTAAATAGATTTGACTCTAATTTATGTGTTTGTATTTCAGTGCCTAGAAGGCCAATGGAGGTCCACATTACAAATAGAAACCAGAGGCTCCAAGGTGAGGAAAGGTCCAAGGACAAAAAGATACAGACAAGGTCAAGTGGACAGGGTCTATAGGCTCTAGTTCGCCTTTCTTTTAATCCCAGTTCTGCTCTTCAGTGGCTGTGTAACCTTGGGCAAGTTGCTTAACCTCCCTAATTTTTTTTTTCCCGGGTGCTAGGGAATGGAACATCTTCAGTGCTTGCTAGACAAGTACTCTACCACTGAGCTACACCTGCAGCCCTGAGTGACTTTTCTCATCCTTAAGGGACCTTGATGAGTCTTGAGGAGTAAGTGAATTCGTACACAGAATATCGGGTGGTTAACATGTTAGGTTAACTCTATTATTATTATTATTGTCATCTGGTCCCCATTAAACTGTCATTACTTAACTCTTTTTAACCTACAAAACTGTCAATTTCACATGGATCAAAGCACTGTCACCCTCACATTGTGACTTTGAACTCTCCTCTGCACTGAGGCCCTCAGGCTTTGCAGTCTGAGCACTTACATTTCAAATCCAGGTTCACCAGACCCTTCTAGTGACACTCATCAAGTTACTTATCTATGCTGAGCATGAGTTGTCCTATCTGCAAAATGAAAATAATCCTCGTTTACGGAAAGGATCAGACAAGTAAAGCTGAGAGTAGGATGGGCACAAAACTGCTTTGACAAATAAAATTCATTAGATCCTGGCCTAATGAATCCAGCCTCCTCGGTGGCTCACTGAGCCTCCTGGCATCCTCATCCCATGATTCCAGGGCTCTCCATTTGCCCAAGATGGAATTTGCCCATGCTCCCCCTTCTTTGGCCTGAATCTTCCTCTGTGGCCCCCTTTCCAGCTGCCTCCCCACAACCAGACATCATGCCAGCCTCTGCCTTCGCCTCTAGCCCTGCCATGTCAGTCCTTCCCAAAGATAATGTAGACGTCACCACATCTGACTAGCTACTACTTCTGTGGCTCCCCAGTACCCCTGTGAGGTAAAGAGTTGCAATTCTGGCCATGCTGTTCTCCTCTGACACCTGCCTCGGCCTCCCGACGCCCTCCTCAATACCCTAGTGTGGATCCCTTACAGGCCACGGCTTTCATTCACGGTGACGGACCCACCAGGCGGGCCGCTCTCCTAAAACCTCACCGCTGGGTTCCCTGTGCCTCCCCAATCACTCCGGTCACTTGGCACCTCATTAGTAGATTGTAACGCTGCTGCCTCATCTTCCTAGTCCACTGTAATACAACGCCCCCACCTCCGACAGCATGCTGATCCTCCCCCAGGACGTTCGTCGCTTGAGGCACATTCACCAGTGCCCGAGGCTCACTCGTTCCACACTCCCGGTCAGCGCACACCCGGATGGGCCCATTTTAATTACTCCTAACCAGGCTGAGGGAGTCTGGCCTGGAAGGAGAACTCTGCAGGCAAGGGGACTACAGGGGCAGAAGCAAGGAGGCCCCGCATCGCAGGACTGAATCACCTCGCCTAGAGCCTGCAGGCTCTTCACCGCGCCCACCACCGCCTGGTGCTCCACGCCCAGCTGGGTCGCGACCTCCGCGCTGTCCAGGCCGCCATCTGCCGCCTCCAGCCGCTGCAACAGCAGCTCCGCCACGGGACCATCCGCCATGGCTGCTCCCAGAGCGCTCAGCGTGTTCAGTCCCGGCCTGGGGAACCGGAACCGGAACCGGCGCCCCGAGCGTGCGTCGCCATCTTGAGTGTGGAAAACCAGATTACAGACTCTGTACGTCGCCATCTTAAAGTGTGGCAACTGAGCCTCAAAGGGTGGAAAGAACTAGGTTCCTACCTCCATAGTGGCTCGACCAGTGGCTATTGGTCGAGCAGTGAGCTACACCTGATGACCTCAAGGTTAGAAACAGTTTTGTTTTGAACTTCATGCAACCACACCACCAGTAGGCTATGACCTTGAGCTTTTTTCACTCTCTATGGGCTCATAACCCCTCTACCCTTCTAGGATTCTCACTTGCTCTTACAGAGGGCAGAAGGTAGCAGGCTCCCAACATGGTCAAATTGCTTATATCAGCTACTTTTGAACCTCTGAAAGGGAGGCTGGGTGTGGCCCATCCTTATTTGTAGAGAGGAGAGGAACCCACCTAATGACAATAAAGGTGCAGGCTAAACTATAAGGGGTGTTTCAGGTGTATTATTTCGTTTCTTCCCCAAAAAAACCTTTGTGGTGCAGATATCCATGTAATCTCTCCATTTCACAGATGAGAATACAGAGGCTCAGAGGCTGATATGATTTGCCCAACTTCTATAGGGAATGGCTAGAAATTAGGTCAGAAATGAACCCTCCAGATCTCAGGAGATCAATGTCAGGGCAATAACGCATGGTTTTATGCTGGGCATGGTGGCACACCATGTTAACCCTAGTACTCAGAAGGCTGAAGCAGAAGGATTATAAGTTCAAAGTCAGCCTTGACAAGTTAGCAAGACCCTGTTTCAAAATAAAAACTTAAAGGCTGGGATGTATCTCAGGGACAGAATGTCCCTGGGTTCAATCCCCAGTACCAGGGGAGGAAAAAAAGGAAAAAGGAAGGGGCAGAAAAAAGGAGAAGCATCGTCTACATCAGTTTCTTTCTTTGGAAATAGAATATGGTGGCTGGATGTGGTGGCATAGTCCTAATTTCAGCTACTGTGGAGGCCAAAGCAAGAGAATCACAAATTCTATCAAAGCCTGGGCTACCTTGTCTCAAAAGAAATTTAGGAGCTGGGGGTGAGGAGTAGCTTAGAGGTAGAGAGCTAATGTAGTGTGCATGAGGCTTTGGGTTCCATTCCTGGTAGTGAAAAAAAAAAAAATGGGATTGCACCCAGGGGTGCTTAACCATTGAGCCACATCCTCAGCCCTTTATTTATTTATTTATTTTGAGACAGGGATTTGCCTAAATTGCTCAGGGTCTCATTAAATTGCTGAGGCTGGCTTTGAACTTGCAATCCTCCTGTGTCAGTCTCCTAAGCTGCTTGGATTAGAGGTGTTCACTCACCACACCTGTTAGAAAAACTTTTAAAAGAGCTGGTAATGTAGCTTAGTAGCAAGGTGCTTGCTTAACATGTGCAAAGCCCTGGACTCAATCCCTAGTGCTGCAAAATAATAATAGTAATAGTAATAATAATAGACATGTAATTTAAAATTTTCTAGGAGCAACCTCAAAAAAGAAACTAGTGGCATCGGGGGTTGTAGCTCAGTGGTAGAGTGCTTGCCTAGCATGTGCAAGGCACTGGGTTTGATTCTCAGCACCATATATAAATAAATAAATTAAATAAAGTTCTGTTGATAACTAAGAAAATATTAGAAAGAAATAAACTGGTGGAATTCCCTTTGAGAATTTACAAGACCTGTTATGTCCAGGTTATTTTTTCAACCCTTACAATACAGATTACTAATGAAATATTTTGCACAATTTTTTTCATATTTTCTTCAAACTCTGATGTGTATTTTATGCAGCACATCTCATTTGGGATCAGCCACATTTCAAATGACCAATAGTCACATGTGACCAGTGACAACTGCGTCATAAATACAGGTAGCTCAGGGATAGCACAAGCCTGTGATCCCAGCAATTAGGAGGCTCAGGCAGGAGGCTTGCTTGAGTTCATGAATCTGAAGCTAGCCTGGGCAACATAGCAAGACCCATATCTAAAAAAAGAGAGGAATAAAGAAAAAGAAATACTTTTGAGGGGAGTTTTGTTTTATTGTGGTGCAAGCATATCCTAAGTGCATGCTTTACCACTGAGCTACATTCCTAGCCCTGGAACACTGTTATTTTCTAATCTAACATCTGCCGCTTAAGTTAATCACCAAAATGCTTAATCTTTTTTAATATTTATTTTTTAGTTTTCGGCAGACACAACATCTTTGTTTGTATGTGGTGCTGAGGATCGAACCCGGGCTGCACGCATGCCACTTGAGCCACATCCCCAGCCCCCAAAATGCTTTAATCTTAACCAGGCATGGTGATGCACACCTATAATCCCAGCTACCCCAGAAGCTGAGGCAGGAGGATTGCAAGTTTGAGGCCAGTTTGGACAATTAGCCAGACCCTGTCTCAAAATGAAAAACAGAATGGACTGGGGATGTTGTTTAGTGGTAAAGCACCCCCTGGGTTCAATCTTTAGTGCTAAATTAACCAATTAATTTAATTAAATAATAATTAAAAGAGCTGGGAGTGTAGCTCATTGGTAAAGTACCCCTGGGTTCACCCCATGCCCCATGTTTAATTTTTCTGAGCTTCAACGTTTTCTTTCTTGATGGAGATTCTATGAGCCCAGATTATTATTTTTAAAAATATTTTAGTTTTTAGATATTGGTGGACACAATGTCTTTATTTCTATGTGGTGCTCAGGATCGAACCCAGTGCCTCACGCATGCTAGGCAAGCACTCTACCACTAAGCCACAACCCCAGCCCTTATTTTTAAATTATTATTATATTTTTTTGTACCGGGGAGTGAACTCAGGGGCACTTGCGCACTGAGCCATAACCCCAGCCTTATTTTATATTTTATTTACAGACAGGGTCTCACTGAGTTGCTTAGCACCTTGCTTTGAACTCATGATCCTCCTGCCTCAGCCTCCTGAGCCACTGTAATTGCAGGCATCTGCCACCATCTTCTTACTATAAGAAATGATATATCATGCACATATGTACATAATATTTGCTAATACTAAATTGAGTATAGACCATGCACCTTTTATTTATTTATTTATTGACACTGCTGGGAATCAAACCCAGGGCCTCTCCTTTGCTAAGCTGACACTGTACCACTGAGACACATCTCCAGCCTTGAGGAACTCTTCCTCTCTTTTGGCAGTGCTGGGGATGGAATCCAGGGCCCCATACATGTACTAGGTAAGCACTCCACCACTGAGCTAATACCATGGCCTTTGAGGCACTGTTATAAACAGAACACATTTACTCATTTCACATCACAATTAGTTGAACCTATCATATGTGATTACTAATACTTCCCAATTCTGATCCTATGATGAGCTCCTTTATTCAGGTCACTGTCCTCAAAGTTCTCTTCTCAGCTTCAAAGCACTTTCCCAGGTTTGGTTTATTTATTTCTACAAGAATCCTTCCTTTCTTCCATCACACACCAAGTAGTTTTTAAGTGTGCTTCGCAGGTGCTGCAGGTGGGGGGCTCAGGGAGAAAGAGCCAAGCTCATGTATCCATGACACAGGACAGGAGGGAAAGTGAAAAGGTCAGTCAGTGTGGGCTTGGGCATCCTCCGGAGTGGGACTAGGTTGGAAAATTCTAAATAGTGGCCACGCCTGTGTGGACCTGCAGAGCCCCAACTTCAACTCATTATTCCTCCCCTTCTGATTTCCCAGCACTAGTGAGGAAGCAACCCCTCTCCACCCTTTGCCAGAAGTCACCCTTCCCCCAGTCCACTCCAGCGTACCCAGGTCCAGAACTAATTTGCTCAACGTTTGGAAAACCCCTAGCTCTCCTTCCTCCTCATAGAGTGTGTGTGGGGGGGAAGGAACTAGTGTCAGTCACTTCTTCAGAAGAAGACTCTAGATCCAAGGGTTCTGCTTATCTCCTTAGGGCTCTATCTCCATAACCATCTGTGTCTTTCCTTCTTGTTCCTAAACGGAACCCCCTGTCTCTGCCCATAGCCGTTTAATTGCAAAAGCCTGGCCGTTTGTGGGAGACCACAAGACAGAGACCCCCTTCATTTACCCACTGAGAGGAAAGTAAAACAGCCAGCAACTAGAGGAATAGTCCTATCTCCAACTCAGGAGTCACAGTTTGCAGAGTCACTTATTTGAGTCTTCTGTGGTTCCTCTTTTCTGTCCCTGAACACCACTGAAAGCTTTTCTGCGGGATAGCAACTGAGTCGCCCCTCCTGGTCTCTGAGGAGCTTTGATGATTTCAGAAAGGCTAAGTAACTTGCCCTAGGGCACACAGCAGCAGTGTAACAGACTGCCAGAGCACTAGTGGGTAGGAGAAAGTTGGCACCCTCCCCAGCATGGCTATAACACCGGGATATAGTGAAGCCCCAGTCCTTGAACTAGGGTGCCCCGTGCACCAACCTGGGCGGAAAGATCGCGTCCGGGCTGGGGGCTCCCCAAATACAGGATAGAAAGTGGCTGGGAAATCACTTTCCAACCCTCCACGCAGAGGAGAGGGGACGGAGGAAGCTGGGACAGGATCCCCATCCCGCCCGGCAACAACGCTCGCGCGGGTTCTTTAAACGCCCAGATGGGAGCGACGCGCGAGGGAGAGGGCGGGTTTGGGCTGAGACGTGGTCACATGACCCGGCTCGAGGGGCTAGCGGCCCCCACCCTGTCGGTGGGCGTCCCCCACAACGCGTGGTCAACCCTCATTGGCCGGTAGTGCAACCAATAGAAATCGGCCATCTGGGATCCCTGCGTTCCGAGGCACAGCCTAACATGCTGACCCGACAAGGGTCAAATGAAAAGAGACGGTTGTGGTTGTAGACCAATGACAAGGTGTGGGGGCGGGCCCAAAGGCAGAGTCAGGTTGACTTGAGAGGCGGGCGGATATATAATCGCGCAGCCGGCGACGGCGTCCGTCCGTACTGCAGAGCCGCTGCTGGAGGATCGTTTTAAAGGGCCCGCGCGCCGCCGCCCCCTCGGCCCGCCATGCTGCTACCTGTGCCGATACTGTTCGGCTTCCTCGGCCTGGTCGCCGCCGCGCCCTCCGTGTACTTCAAGGAGCAGTTTCTAGACGGAGGTAACGCCTGGTCCGTCCTCGAGGCCGCCTCGACGACGCGGCCTGTCCCCCAGCCCAGATCTGCCTTGTCGCCTGTAATTACCGCTCAGAGGGCCAACATAGAGGTCCCTGGAGACTATAGCCGCGGGCGATTCCTCTTCTGCGTCCCTGGGGAACGTGGAAGATGCTGCGGCCTCCCGCGGTGGGAGTTAGGGTTCGCCCAAGGATCTCTGAGTCTCCAGAGTTGTCAAACTGGAGGTTGGGATGGGAAGAAGCAGGGATCTCCTTTCCTGCCCCCCAACTGCTTTTGGCTTCAGGCAGGTGTTGGTGGGGGTGGTCAGCACTACCGCACTGATCTACTCCTCTGACCCCCTAGACGAGTGGACCTACCGCTGGATCGAATCCAAACACAAGTCAGATTTTGGCAAATTTGTCCTTAGTTCCGGCAAGTTCTACGGTGACCAGGAGAAGGATAAAGGTAAGAGCCAGGGAGTGGGTGCTGGGATCCAGGAGGACTTTTTTTGGCGGAAGCTGTAGTCAGTACGCACCCAACCCGGGCATCCCCCAGGAGTTGGGCAGGTGGAGAAAGGAAGGTTGGGGAGAGTCGTCTGTGTCATGGGAGGTCTAGTTTCCCTGGGTTGAAGCTCAACAGTAATCACACTCCCATCCCATATCAGGGCTGCAGACCAGCCAGGATGCCCGCTTTTATGCCCTGTCGGCCAGATTCGAACCTTTCAGCAACAAGGGCCAGACGCTGGTGGTGCAGTTCACTGTGAAGCATGAGCAGAACATTGATTGTGGGGGTGGCTACGTGAAGCTGTTTCCTGATAATTTGGACCAGACAGACATGCATGGAGATTCAGAATACAACATCATGTTCGGTGAGGGGCCCCACCCCGGTGCTGACCCCTGTCCTCTCAGTTGGAAGGTGGAGAATGAATGAAACTCCTTGGATTCCTCCTAACCCAGAAGAATTCCTAAGACCATAGAAAGCACTTAAGTAATCAGGAATTTTTTTTTTCTTTGGAGGGGTAGCTAGAGGTCAGGGTGGGGAGAGTCTGGGATAGCTAAAGGGGTAGGAGACAGGTAGTGTCTTCCTGTGTTATGATTGCAGATCTAGACAAATTTGTATGATCATACCTAGGTATGTCCTGATTTCACAAATGAGAATAATGAATTTTAGAGTTTTGCTTTTCTGTTTTTGTTTTACTTAAGACTCTTGCCATAGCCCCTTAATGGCAGAATCAGGATTTGAACCTCATTTTTTCAGCCTCTTACATTGACATCTTTTGTCTTGAGTTTAAGAATTGTTTTTGTATGCCCAGCAAGGGGCAGCCTGTGACTTTCACTCAATCCCATCTAGGCCCAGACATTTGTGGCCCAGGCACGAAGAAGGTTCATGTCATTTTCAATTACAAGGGCAAGAACATGCTGATCAACAAGGACATCCGGTGCAAGGTGTGCCTGGGGGTGTGTCCCTGAGGGTGGTGCTAAGTGACTGTCTGGGAAGCAAGAGGCCAGTCTGGTAGGTGGGGCCACTCAGCATCTATCCTCTTCAGGATGATGAATTCACACACCTCTACACACTGATCGTACGGCCGGACAACACCTACGAGGTGAAGATTGACAACAGCCCCGTGGAATCAGGCTCCTTGGAGGATGATTGGGACTTCTTGCCTCCCAAGAAGATAAAGGATCCTGATGCTTCCAAGCCAGAAGACTGGGATGAGCGTGCCAAGATTGATGACCCCACAGACTCCAAACCTGAGGTTGGTGTTTGGGCAGAGGCTTTCCACCACCACTGCATAGCATGTAGGGGACACTTGGGTCCACTCTGACTTCCTTGTGTACATCCAGGACTGGGACAAACCTGAGCACATCCCTGAC
The DNA here is from genome assembly GCF_048772815.1 of Callospermophilus lateralis. NCBI lineage: Eukaryota > Metazoa > Chordata > Mammalia > Rodentia > Sciuridae > Callospermophilus > Callospermophilus lateralis. The sequence goes on along the minus strand of NC_135305.1, from coordinate 214,714,650 downwards.
CCTGATGCTAAGAAGCCTGAGGACTGGGATGAAGAAATGGATGGAGAGTGGGAACCACCAGTGATTCAGAACCCTGAGTACAAGGTGAGTTTGGAGATTGGGGATACAGTTTAGTGGTAGAGTTCTTGCCTAGCATGTATAAGGCCAGGGTTCTATCCCCTGTGCCACAGAAACACAAAAGCAAGGTCAATCTGACTCTGAGCAGAGCTACAGGTCACAGTGGGTCATGCACCCACCTCTGCTCACTTTGATTCCTTTCTGTTGCAGGGTGAGTGGAAGCCACGCCAGATTGACAACCCAGATTACAAGGGCATATGGATCCACCCAGAAATCGACAACCCTGAATACTCCCCTGATGCCAATATCTATGCTTATGATAACTTTGCTGTGCTGGGCCTAGATCTTTGGCAGGTAAGACACAAAGGACCTCAAATGGAGACCTAAAGGAAACGGACAGGCACAGGATTCAGTGCCAGGCAAATCTGACCTAGAAATGGTACATTTTCTGAAGTATTTCCTGGTCTGACTTGAGGGAGTCCTCACAACATCAATAAGGGTCTGCTTATTATGTACCAAGTATTTAATCAAGTACTAATGTAAATCAATTTATAAAATATAGACAACACAAAATTAGCTGGGAGAGCTGCAGGAGTAGCCAGATGGTAGAGCACTTGTCTATGTGCACAGGGCCTTGGGTTCCCTCGTAGCACTGCAGAGAGGAAAATGGAGGGGCTGGAGTGGTTAGAGTGCTTGCCTAGCATGTGCAAGACATGCTAGACCTTGAGTTTGATTCCCCAGTAGTGCAAAGAAAAAACACTGAGGTCCAGGAGGCGGGCACAGCTCAGTGGTAGAGCAGTTGCCAAGCATGCATGAAGCCATAGGTTCCATCCCTAACACTGCCAAAAAGAAAAAAATAATTGACAAAAAGTTACTTGGAACAATTCCTGGCATAAGGGAGTAAGTCCCCAGTTCAACCAGTGAAGAAACTGAGGTACGGAAAAGTGAATTCAGCAGCCTGAGGTCACATGCATAAAATGGCAGAATGGGGATTTGAATCCAGGCTGTGGGCCACCACAGTCTTTTATTTATTTATCTTTTCAAAATTTTTAAAATTTTTCTGGGTACCAGGGAATGAAATCAGAGTATTTGACCACTGATTCCAGCCTTATTTTGTATTTTATCTAGAAACAGGCTCTCACTGAATTGTTTAGTGCCTCACTTTTGCTGAGGTTGGCTTTGAATTTGTGTTCCTATATTAACAACTTTCAAGTCCTTTTCAATAAATGTATAGATTGTAACAATGTATAGTGGTTATAGGAACACAGGTGGAACACTGTGGGTGTCATTTCTGACTCTTCCATTCATTCTCCAGGTCAAGTCTGGTACCATCTTTGATAACTTCCTCATCACCAACGATGAGGACTATGCAGAACAGTTTGGCAATGAGACATGGGGTGTCACAAAGGTGGGCCTGGGTCCTTGTTCTGATTTGGGGGGCAGGCAGGGCTAGCAGGCAAGGGATCAGGTGCTGAGGGATATGATCTGTCCATGCAGGATGCAGAAAAACAGATGAAAGACAAACAGGATGAGGAGCAGAGGCTTCAAGAGGAAGAGGAGGAAAAGAAGCGTAAGGAGGAAGAGGAGGAGGGAGAAGACAAGGAGGATGAGGAGGACAAAGATGAGGACGAGGAGGATGAGGAGGACAAAGAGGAAGATGAGGAGGAAGATGCCACTGGCCAGGCCAAGGATGAGCTGTAGAGGCCACACCGGCCACCTCCAGGGCTGGACTGAGGCCTGGACGCTCCCACTGCAGAGCTGGCCACGCCAAATAATGTCTCTATGAGACTCAAGAACTTTCATTTTTTTCCAGGCGGGTTCAGATTTGGGGTGGATTTTGGTTATTTCCCCCGCCATTTTTTTTTTTTTTTTTTTTTTTACTGGTGTTTTTGTCTTCAATTCTCCTTCAGTCCTCACCACCCCTCTCGTTTTCTCAATCAACATCTTTCCCTTTTTCTGTCCCCTTTGTTCCTGGTCCCTTAGCTACTACTCTCCAACCCTGGGGGTGAGGGTGTGGAGAAGCCCTAGGCTTGAGATTCCATCTGCTCTCCTTCCTGGAGACCAGAGGGGGGCAGGAGAAAGGGGTGGCATCTTCAGCTCCCCAGCACTGAGGAAGACTGGGGCTCTTCCTGCCCCCCCCCCTTTTTTCTCCCCTGCCTCCAGGACTGGGCCACTTCTGGGTGGGGCAGTGGGTTCCAGCTCGGCTCACACTGAGAATGTAAGAACTACAAACAAAATTTCTATTAAATTAAGTTTTGTGTCTCCCCCCTGTGTTTTCCTTGTGGGGGAGGATGGAGATGGACTCGGGAAACCTAGGTTGGCCCTTTTTTTTTCAAGGTGGGGGGGAGCAGCTTCTGAACAAGACTCATTTTTCAGCTGCAAAGAACTGAGTGTTCCACAAGATGACAGGACTCATGTACTCTATATCTCCCAAACCAATGGGAGAAGGACTGCCATTCAAACTGCACATTAACCCTGCACCAAACCGGTGAGTGTTGGTTCTAGTGTCGGGTTGACAAGAAGTCAGTTAGGTACAGCAGGGATGTGACCCCATGTTGTAAACGGTACATTTTCAGAACTATATGTATTTGTGATGGAGCAATTTTGAACGTATTTATTTACATACCAGTTCAGACATGGTATGTAACTTGCCCTAGGACCCATAGTCTTAAGGGCCAAGTTGGGATCTGAAAGAATGTCCCCATGGGAGGGAGCAAGATTGAGTTGATAAAGAGATAACAGGAGGGTCTGCACCACCCTCTGTTGGGACCCATGAGGCCTTAGCTTCAACTCCATTGGGTGGAGGAATCTGGGTTCCTTGTTGAAGGAATGGTACATAAGTAGTTGTCTCCTTGGCCCTTATCTGAGCTTGACCAACTGGTTGAGGAGTCTATGCTTAGAATCCAGTGGGAGTGGCAGGAGTTAGACTTGGGTGAGGTGCCAGGTGGTGGCTGCCTGGTGCTTTGCTTTGGGTGAATATTTGGTCTGGCAGAAATAGGGAACAGTGATGACACTGGGATGTTGCCACAGCCTCTGGCCTCCCTGTCTCCAGCTGAACTCCACCCCCCAATACTCCACCTACTAAATAGGAGGTCAAGCCCCAGTCTCACCTCCACCTAATTCTCTAATAGTAACCCAGCCTTTTTTTGGGGGGGGGGTACTGGCAATTGAACCCCAGAGGTACTTAATAATAGAGCCACTTCCCCAGCCCCTTTTGGTATTTTATTAGAGAAAGGGTATTGTTAAGTTGGGGAAGCTGGCTTTAATTCTCAATCCTCCTACTTCAACTTCCCAAGCTGCTGGGATTACAGGTGTGGGCCACCACTTAAAGACCCAGCCATTTTTCATGCCCTTGGACATGCCTCTCATGCTTCCATTCCCTTTGGGGTCCTTTGGTCCCTCCTAGAACCTCAAGCATTGGTGTATCCAGGGAAAGTTTATGAAGGGAAGCATTCTGTTTTCAATGAGGAGGCCTTGAAAGTTGACACCTTCATCAAGTACTTGGCACTGTCGCAGGATGGTGGATGAATGTAGTAGGCAGAGGAGGAGTGGGAGACTGGACTCTGGAATGGAAACCAGGGTCATTCAAAAAATCTGATATTTGGGCTGGGGATATAGCTCAGTTGGTAGAGTGCTTAGCTCACATGCACAAGGCCCTGGGTTCAATCCCCAGTACCACCAAAAAAAAAAAAAAAAAAAAAAAAATTGATGTTTGGGGCTGGGTATGTGGCTCAAGCGGTAGCTCCGTCGCCAGGCATGCGTGGGGCCTGGGTTCGAACCTCAGCACCACATACAAAGATGTTGTGTCCGCCGAAAACTGAAAAATAAATATTAAAAAATTCTCTCTCTCTCTCAAAAAAAAAAAAAAATCTGATATCCCTCAAAGAATTAGTGAATTGGGGCACAAAATGTCTGACGTGGCTCTTTACAAATAAATTTTTTTTCTATTGGGATTATGGGAACCTTACAACATCAAGTACCTCATTTTTAGAGCTTTAGAAGCTTCCTGCTATGGTGGGTAGAAGAGAATAAAACTCACTCGGGTCGGGGACAGCGTGAACAAAGATTTTTAGGGAAGAAATACAAATATTTCAACTCGAGGCAGGGGGACCACAGGTTCAGGGCCAGGCTCAGCAACTTAGTGAGGCCCTAAGCAACTTAAGACCCTGTCTCAAAATTTTTTAAAAAGGCTACATATGCAGCTCCGTGGTAAATCACCCCTAAGTTGAATTCCCTAGTACCCCAAAAAACCGAAAAAAAAATGTTATAACAAGTACATTAAAACAGTTAAATATCAACAAGGAAACACTTGCGGTGAAATTGGGGGCACGAGAGCCATTTTGCTGCCACATGACGTCACCGTCAACGGGCATGGCGTCATTCAGGAAGTCATTTGACCGGTGAGAGCACTGAGCAAAAAAAAAAAAAACCTCCACCCTTAAGGTAGGGTTTAATCTGCGCATGCCTGGCCTAAATGTGAACGGATGCGCATGCTCTAGAGGGCTGAGGGGCGCGCGCAGGTCACGTGCAGTGGTGGTCAGCGCGCGCACCGCCTGCCCCGGAAGCGCTTGGCGCTTGGCGCGGCTGGGCAGTAAGATGGCGGCGGCGTGAGTTGCATGTTGTGTGAGGATTCCGGGGCCGCCGCGTCGCTCGGGCCCCGCCATGGCCGTCACCATCACTCTTAAAACGCTGCAGCAGCAGACCTTCAAGATCCGCATGGAGCCTGACGAGACGGTGCGGGCCGGGCCGGAGCCCAGGGGCGGGAGCGACGGGTGCCGGGGATAGGGTGGGGGCGGGGAGGCCGGGATCCAACGGGAGGGGCGGAGAGGACGGCGCGGGCCATCCTTGCCCACCCCCGCCCCTGCCTGTCGGACTTCCCGGATCCCCAGCTGGGCCTCGGCCCGGCCCTCGGCGGCTCGGTCGCTGCCCCTGAGCCCGGCTGGAGCTAGGCCCCACCCCCCGGTGCCTGCCAGGCCCTGGCTCCGGTGTCAGCGCCCTCGCGGGGGGCGGGAACTAGGAGCTCGGGTTCCCAGCCCCGCCGCGCTGTCCGGGACCGGCGCTCCGCGCTGCCAGCTTTGCCGGTGTCTCCTTGGGTCATCGACGAGAAGGATCTGTCAATAATGACTAAAAGATGCCGACTGATGATAATGACAATAAATGGTCTCTTAACAGTTTCGGTGGTCCGTGTTTGTTGGCCGTTTACTCTGTTTAAAAACGAGTGTCTGACTGTATTTGGCACTGTTTTGCACCATTACCACGTGAGAGAGACAGAGACATTGAAGTTATTCTTGGTGGTGCTGGGATGGAACCCAGGCTTTGCTACACCTTCAACACTTGTCCATTTTTCGTAGTAAAAGAAACTTTTTTTTTTCTGATCAGCTCAAGTATATTGACTTTTGGAAAGTTACTTAATTTCTCTATGCCTCAGTTTCCTCAAATGTAAAGAGACCCATGGTTTCCACTTCATACATTCTTTATGAGGCTTAAAAAGTACAATACATGTACATTTACAAATAGTTCTAACAATTTAAAATCCTCTTAGTGAGTATTGACCACTGTTACTGCGGAATGTTCGCAGTGTGGAATATTTTATGTCACCTGAAATATGTTTTGCTTACATTAATGTCCTCACTGGGAAAGCAGGAACTTCTGTTGAGTTTTGTTTGAAACAGCCTCAGTGTCTAAAATACTACCTAGCACATAATAGGTATTCAGTAAGTGCTGTTAAATGGATGATTGAGTGAATTCAAATCTTAGCATGTTTGGGTATGAAACCTCTCTGCTGTTAGGGCTTACATCTTCTCCCTCAGCCAGAGGGAAGAGAGAATCTCAGGGTTTGCAATGACTGTTCGCCTCTCCCTTGCAGGTGAAGGTGCTGAAGGAGAAAATAGAAGCTGAGAAGGGCCGTGATGCTTTCCCAGTGGCTGGACAGAAACTCATCTATGCTGGCAAAATCCTCAGTGATGATGTCCCCATCAGGGACTACCGCATTGATGAGAAGAACTTTGTGGTTGTCATGGTGACCAAGGTGGGTAGATTAGCTGGGGAGCTGCTGAAGAGCCTGTGTGCCCAGGAGAGATTAGCCATGAACAGGGCGGGGCAAAGATGGGCTGGGATGTTAAGGCTTTATACAGCTGCTGACACCTTTTCTTTTTTTGCTACTGCAGGCCAAAGCTGGTCAGGGTACCTCAGCACCCCCAGAGGTCTCACCCACTGCTGTCCCAGAGTCCTCCATACCCTTCCCACCAGCGCCTACCTCAGGCATGTCCCATCCCCCACCTACCACCAGAGAGGACAAGAGCCCATCGGAGGAGTCAGCCCCCACGACGTCCCCAGAGTCTGTGTCAGGGTAAGACAGGGGCAGCAGCCCCGCCTTGGGCCCTATTCTCCAGGCACTTTTCAGCGCCACACACGGAATCCCGTGCCCCTGGGGGGAAGGGGAGCCACCAGAAGACAGGGTCCGATTTCTCTCTCTTGAATTTGCAGCTCTGTTCCTTCTTCAGGTAGCAGCGGGCGAGAGGAAGACGCAGCGTCCACGCTAGGTGGGTGGGTGGTCCCCAGGGCAGAGGCAACTGGGTGCCCCAGCCATCCGCTGGGCCTTGGGAGGGCCTGGGAGATGCTTTTCCCTATCCTTGGTGACCCAGGTCCTGCTGCTCCTTCCACAGTAACCGGCTCTGAATATGAGACGATGTTGACAGAGATCATGTCCATGGGCTATGAGCGGGAACGGGTCGTGGCTGCCTTGAGAGCCAGCTACAACAATCCCCACCGAGCTGTGGAGTATCTGCTCACGGTGAGGTGTTCCCCCTCCCCCACTTCAAGGGAGGCTACGGGCCTCATTGCCTTTATCAGTAGTCGGGGAACCCAATCCTGCCCCCTCTGGGTAGTGATTGTACCACAGAAGACTTCCCCCAAGAGGCTGGACATGAGTGGTGGGTGGCCTGCTGGAGGGCAGGGCTGAGGCCTCACCTGTTTGGTGCTAGGCTGGGCATGCAGGAGGGAGGCAATGGGTGGTCTGTGCATGGGAACTAAACTGGATCCCTGACAGGGAATTCCGGGGAGCCCTGAGCCAGAACATGGTTCTGTCCAGGAGAGCCAGGTGTCTGAGCAGCCAGCCACAGAAGCAGGTGAGTGAACTGGGAAGTATGCATGTGGGGTGTGGGCTATCCACACATTTCCAGCCCTGAGTGAGTATCTCGCTACACCCTTTTCTGCTGTCAGCAGGAGAGAACCCTCTGGAGTTCCTGCGGGACCAGCCCCAGTTTCAGAACATGCGGCAGGTGATTCAGCAGAACCCAGCATTGCTGCCCGCCCTGCTCCAGCAGCTGGGCCAGGAGAACCCTCAACTTTTGCAGGTGTGGCCCCCGGGGGCAGAGGGAGCCATAGCAGGTACCATTTCCCCTTTCCTGGGGGTCCCACAACCCATAGTTTGAAGGAGTTGCTCTCTACTCTAGAAAGCAGAGAGCTAAGCATAGGCCCCACCCCCTACTCTGGGATCTGTTGAGGTACCTAGTTGCATGTATAGGTGCATCCACATCACCCCCCCACCCTACTAAAGAGGACAGAAGAAGCGTAGAGCAGGTTGTGTGCTTGGGGTCATGCAGCTGGAGGATGCTTGTCCAGGTCCTGGGCCCAGTCTTTGGCCTCGAGGAATGTAGCAAGTTCTTTTTTTTTTTTTAAAGAGAGAGAAAGAGAATTTTAATATTTATTTTTTAGTTTTTGGCGGACACAACATCTTTGTATGTGGTGCTGAGGATTGAACCCAGGCCGCACGCATGCCAGGCGAGCGCGCTACCGCTTGAGCCACATCCCCAGCCCATGTAGCAAGTTCTTTTGGGTCCTTGAGGAAGTATCTACCTCTCCTGACCCAGGACACAGTCTATTGTTCCTCCCCCTACTTATTAGTCCTTTGTGCTGGTTCTTCCTCTCCCCTGTGTTCTTAATCTGTGCTCAGTCCTCCTGTTACCATCCTAGGGTCTTACTGTGTGGTGACCCTTCAGCCTACATAACAAACCCAGATCTCCCTGAATACTACTTTGATCCATTTCTGACCTCACATCTCAATGAAAGTACTTTGTAGACTTTAGATATTCAAGGACAGACTTTCTTGTCTGTGCTTGGGTTGCCCAAGTCCCTAGCTCTGTGAATTTGCTGGGGATGAGCCCTACTCCTCCATCTAGCCCAGCCCCTGCCTCTATGGCTGCCTCATTTCCTCATCTCCTCCCTGAAACCCTTTGTGTGTGGGTGTGTGTGTGTGTGTATGTACTGGGGATTGAACTTGCACTCCACCACTGATCCACATCCCCAGCCCTATTTTGTATTTTATTTAGAGACAGGGTCTCACTGAGTTGCTTAGTACCTCACCATTGCTGAGGCTGGCTTTGAACTCGTGATGCTGCTGCCTCAGCCTCCTGAGCCGCTGGGATTACAGGCGTGTACCACCATGTCTGGCCCACCTGACACTTTGACAGTCTCTTCTGAGACCTCTGTTTCTTTTTCTTTTTTTTTTTTTAAGGTACTGGAGATTGAGTCAGAGGTACTCTACCACTAAGCTATATTCCCATCACCTTTTATTTTTTCATTTTAAGATACGGTTTTGCTAAGTTGCAGAGGCTGACTTCAAGCTTGGGATCCCCCTGCCTCAGCCTCCTGATTCACTGGGAATCAGGATCACCACTCCCAGCTTTAAGGCCTCTTATTTCCACATAGTCCTTCTGATCCATTGTTCACTAAAAGCCCTATTCCTGAAAAAGCACTCTTTTCCTAAATGCGGAAATTGTTAGATATATACAAACGTAGAGATGCATCAGAATCTCCAGATTCTTAATACTCAGATGAGATAAATTTAAAATGTACATAGGGGCTGAGCTGTAGCTTAATGGTAGAGCACTTGCCTAGCATGTTTTAGGTCTTGAGTTGGATTCTCAGCATTGCAAAAAAAAAAAAAAAAAAAAAGTTACCCAGATCACATTTTTCCTGTTTAACTGTTACCACTACGACTTCCCATTGCACTGAAATAAAGTGCCTGTCCCCAGCCTTCCTCTGATCTCATGTCTTGCTTCTTCACCCTTCCTTTTCTTCTTCCCCCTTCCCTTTCTTGTCTGCTTGTTCTTGCCATTTGGGTATTATGCCCAATTTTCATTCCTCAGGGTTTTTGTACTTGTTGCTTCTTTTATTTAGAGGGACCCTTATTCCCATGCCACAAACCACAAGCCCCTTCCACCTGGCCCTCAGTGGCTTTTTTTTTTTTTTGGTCAGTACCGGGATTGAACTCAGAGCACTTTTTTTTTTTTTTTTTTTTTTAAACCACTGAGCTACATCCCCAGCCCTTTTTATTTTGAGACAGGGTCTAAGTTGCCAAGACTGGCCTTGTACTTTATTTAATACTTATTTATTTTTGGTACTGAGGAATGAACCCAGGGAATACTCAACCACTGAGCCACATCCCCAGCCCTTTTTGTATTTTATTTATTAGAGACAGGGTCTCACTAAGTTGCTTAAGCCTGGCTAAATTGCTAAGGCTGGCTTTGAACTTGTGATCCTCCTACCTCAGCCTCCTGGGATTATAGGTATATGCCACTGCACCTGGCACTGGCCTTATACTTTAGTCCTTCTGCCCTAGTCTCCCAAGTAGCTGGGATTAAGGGCTTGTACCACCCTGCCTGGCTCCCTAAGTTAGCCCCATGTCTGCAATTGTCTGGTCTTTTATTTGCTTGCTTATGGCACCTCAGCCCACAGGACAGAGAGGGCTTCTTTCTATTATGTTGTGTTTAGAAGAAATAGACAACCTCTGAGTGTTTGCTGAATGAGTGGAAAAGCAAAAACTCTGTTGGGGAACCTGGGGAGAAGGGACAAGAGACATGGATCACCATCTCTCCTCCGCCCTCTTCTACAGCAAATCAGCAGACACCAGGAGCAGTTCATCCAGATGTTGAATGAACCCCCTGGTGAGCTGGCAGACATCTCAGACGTGGAGGGGGAGGTGGGTGCCATAGGCGAGGAGGCCCCACAGATGAACTATATCCAGGTGACGCCGCAGGAGAAGGAAGCTATAGAGAGGGTAAGAGGCCTGGCTGGGGGGTGACCTCACTGGTGGGCAGCCCCCACACATATACCTGCTCACCCCTGCCCATCTTCCCACAGTTGAAGGCCCTGGGCTTCCCAGAGAGTCTGGTGATCCAGGCCTACTTCGCATGTGAAAAAAACGAGAACTTGGCTGCCAACTTTCTCCTGAGTCAGAACTTTGATGACGAGTGATGCTGGGAGGCCAGGCCGCCCACCGTCCCCACCCCACCTCCACAAAAGTTTTATAAAAGAAAAAAGTATATATATATTCATGTTTATTTAAGAAGTGGAAAAAAATCAAAAACCTTTGGAAAAAAAAAGCAAAAAACAAAGCCTAGCTTCCCACCCTCCTAAAGTGGCCCTCATTCCCATCTTGGTCTAAGAAGACCCAGGCCAGACAGCTGTCCCCATCCTCCTTTTCTGCCCAGCCTGCTCAAAAGTTGCTGGCAGGACCAGGAGGCGACAGATGGGCCCCTCTTGGCCTCTGTCCCAGCTCCCTGCAGCCAGATGGAGAGGCGGCTGCTTGCTTTCCCATCCCCCGAAGCGCCCCTGAGGACCCTCCCACCCTTCCCTCTTCCAGGATGAGGGAAAGCTGGAGCCCCAAACTTTGATCCTCCATTGTAGTGGCCTAAATCTTTCCATCTGGGGTGAGCCCCGAGAGGCCTGAGGCCCCCTTCCCAGTCTGGCCTTGGCCTCCAGCCTGCAGAAGAGCTAACAGCCCTGGAGGCCAAGGCCACCCCCACCTCAGAACAGAACCGTGTCTCTGATAAAGGTTTTGAAGTGAATAAAGTTTTAAAAACCAGCCCTAACAATGGTCCTTGCCTGCTGGGGCCTCCCAGGCCAGCTTGCCTGGGTCTGGGTGCTAGCTGGGCACAGGAGATGCAGAAATGCCAACAAGGGGGAGAGGGGCCTGTGAGCTCCTGCAGATGGGGCCCCAGTGTCTCCTCCCCCTTGAAGCTGTCTCATTCCCAGGCCTTGGGCCCTGGCCCCAGCTCAGCCTTGGAAGGGCTGCTTCTCCCTGCCCCCCACCATCATCATGGCACTGTTTTGGCTGCACTTCCCCCCTGGTAATTGGCTAATTACTGGAGATTAATGTTGGTAAACAGAAGCCTTCTTCTCTGCTGCCATCTGCTCCTCCATTATTTGCCCATCACATCTCCCTTTCTTTTCCTCTAAAGCCCCCCCGTTAGTGGTCTATCATCCCAGTATGAACAGAGCCAGTTATGGGAATCCCTAGTCCCAGGTTTCAGGGAAGAAACCAGGGGACCCAGGGAGGCAATTTGAGAGAGGACACAGCCTTTTGAGGTGGATCTGTCAGGCAGCAAGCTTTATTGGGAAGACAGCTCAGGAGCTGGGGGGCCCAGAGGCTACTGTGTCCTGTGCTGCTGCAGCAGAAGCCAATGCAGCAGCTCTCGCCTCCTTCTTCTGTCTTTGTTTTTCTTCCTTGAGGCGCTTGCGCTGCTGCTTCTCTAGGTCCTGTAGCAGCTCCTGGAAGCGGGTGCTTCTTGGGTCCACGTGGTAGCCCAGGCGCTCTTGAGCCTCAGCCTGCAGTCGGGCCCTCCTCTCCTTGTCTGCCTGCACCTTCTCCCAGCGTTCCCGCTGCTGCTGTCGCCAGTTCTCAATCATCTGTGGCATCTTGGCCATGCATTCTGCAATGTGCTGCTCTCTGCAGGGGAAGGAGGGAGGGCAATGAGGGCAGGGACACTGCCAGAGCAGACCCCCCCACACACCAGGCCTCTGCCCACCACCTGCCTCTCCCAACTCCACTGTGATGAAAAACATGAGAAGACTATTCGTTGCCATTAACTGTCGGGAAAAGTACTTGACAAGTGAAGAAACAGACATGAAGGTCTGTGTAACTTGTGTGTGAACTTGAGCACAAGGGTGGGCCAAGCTCCAAAAATCCCCAGGGGTTGATGCCAAGTCAGCCCAACATTTCATTGAGCTGTCTACTGAGCCATCCAAGTGCCATTCCCATAGATAACTTCACTCCTCCATTCCAGACTTCATTGAGTACCTACTGTATGCCAGGTCCAATTCTAGGCACAGGAGTGAAGGCAAGAAACATTGGACGTTTCCATCCAGTCCTGTGAATTTGTAGATATCCATGATGGCCCCATTTCAAGAATTAGAAAAGTGAAACTGAAGAATTAACTCCGGAGCCAGGGTTATCTAGGGGGAGGGGCAGAGATACCGGAGACCTAGCTGCACTATTGCTGCCAATGTGATTGGACATCTAACTTTCCCAAGCCTGTTTCCTCATCTCTAAAATGAGTGATGTTCTCCTCTAAGGCTGTTGGAAGGACAAGAAGATTAAATACCAGGAACACACTTGACCAGGCCCCTCCCCCAGGAAGTAGCATCAACCAGATGCACCCAATCGCACCTCCATTCTTCCCTAAAATCTAATCCTTCAGATCGGCTTCCAAATCCGACTTCTGGGTTCCAGGTCTGGAGTTGAGGTCACAACCTCACTTCCCATTCTTTTCTAGCCACAGTGGGCTCCTGGCTATTCCTTAAAACATGATTCCTTCTCAGGACCTTTGCACCAGTTGCTTCTCTACCTGAAATCGCTCCATACTGCCTGACCACCCAGGGCTCTGCTTAAACATCACCTTCTCAGATGCACCCCAGGTTTCCAAAACCGAAGTAGTCCTCCAGAATGCAACCCACCCTGTTTATCTTCCTAACGGTCTTTTGTTGCCATCTAAAACTACATTGTCTGTTTTGTTCCCTGCTATGTCCTTAGCGCCTAGGACAGGCCATTGACATAGTAAGGCTCAGTAAACATCTGCAGATGAGTTTTGCAGTTACGTGAGCATGCGCTTAAGTTCACGCCCCCTACCGAGCGTGCCCAGTTTACCCACCGAACGGCGGGCCACTGAGGGCAGCCCCGAGCCTTCCTGCACACACGCACCTGGCCTGACGCTTCTGCTCCTCAGCCAACTGCTTCACCCGCAGCGACTCCTGCATGGTTGCCAGGCTTGGGTACCATTCTTGCTCCTCGGCCTCCAGCTCGCGCAGCTGTTCTGGAGTCGGCCACAGTGAACCGGGGGCTACACCAGAGGCAGCGCCGTGTCGTGCGAATTGTTTGGCTGCGTAGCGCGGCCCCAGCTGCCAGCGCGGGGTCAGCGGGTGCTCTGGGTCTGGCCACCAGGGACCTGAAGAGCGGCGCGGGGGCGGCGGCGCCCGGTAGCTACGGGAGCCCGGGCCCAGGGTCACCGACAGCCCAAACAGGCTGCGCGTCTGCCGCCAGGGCGCCGCCATCTTGCTTGTGTGGGGTCCTCCCGAACAGCCGGGTTGACCACGGCACTGCCTGAGCGCGAGGTGTGTGGGAGCCCAGGAGGGCCAGAGGGCGACCCGTGTGTGTGTGTGTGTGTGTGTGTGTGTGTGTGTGTGTGTGTGTGTGTAGGGCCAGAGGGCGACCCGTGTGTGTGTGTGTGTGTGTGTGTGTGTGTGTGTGTGTGAGGGCCAGAGGGCGACCCGTGTGTGTGTGTGTGTGTGTGTGTGTGTGTGTAGGGCCAGAGGGTGTGTGTGTGTGTGTGTGTGTAGGGCCAGAGGGCGACCCGTGTGTGTGTGTGTGTGTGTGTGTGTAGGGCCAGAGGGCGACCCGTGTGTGTGTGTGTGTGTGTGTGTGTGTGTGTGTGTAGGGCCAGAGGGCGACCCGTGTGTGTGTGTGTGTGTGTGTGTGTAGGGCCAGAGGGCGACCCGTGTGTGTGTGTGTGTGTGTGTGTGTGTAGGGCCAGAGGGCGACCCGTGTGTGTGTGTGTGTGTGTGTGTGTGTGTGTAGGGCCAGAGGGCGACCCGTGTGTGTGTGTGTGTGTGTAGGGCCAGAGGGCGACCCGTGTGTGTGTGTGTGTGTGTGTGTGTGTGTGTGTGTAGGGCCAGAGGGCGACCCGTGTGTGTGTGTGTGTGTGTAGGGCCAGAGGGCGACCCGTGTGTGTGTGTGTGTGTGTGTGTGTGTGTGTGTGTAGGGCCAGAGGGCGACCCGTGTGTGTGTGTGTGTGTGTGTGTGTGTGTGTAGGGCCAGAGGGCGACCCCTGTGTGTGTGTGTGTGTGTGTGTGTGTAGGGCCAGAGGGCGACCCGTGTGTGTGTGTGTGTGTGTGTGTGTGTGTGTAGGGCCAGAGGGCGACCCGTGTGTGTGTGTGTGTGTGTGTGTAGGGCCAGAGGGCGACCCGTGTGTGTGTGTGTGTGTGTGTGTGTGTAGGGCCAGAGGGCGACCCGTGTGTGTGTGTGTGTGTGTGTGTGTGTGTAGGGCCAGAGGGCGACCCGTGTGTGTGTGTGTGTGTGTGTGTGTGTGTGTGTAGGGCCAGAGGGCGACCCGTGTGTGTGTGTGTGTGTGTGTGTGTGTGTGTAGGGCCAGAGGGCGACCCGTGTGTGTGTGTGTGTGTGTGTGTGTGTAGGGCCAGAGGGCGACCCGTGTGTGTGTGTGTGTGTGTGTGTGTAGGGCCAGAGGGCGACCCGTGTGTGTGTGTGTGTGTGTGTGTGTGTGTGTGTAGGGCCAGAGGGCGACCCGTGTGTGTGTGTGTGTGTGTGTGTGTGTGTGTAGGGCCAGAGGGCGACCCGTGTGTGTGTGTGTGTGTGTGTGTGTGTGTGTGTAGGGCCAGAGGGCGACCCGTGTGTGTGTGTGTGTGTGTGTGTGTGTGTGTAGGGCCAGAGGGCGACCCGTGTGTGTGTGTGTGTGTGTGTGTGTGTGTGTGTGTGTAGGGCTAGAGGGCGACCCGTGTGTGTGTGTGTGTGTGTACGTTTTATACGTCTCCAAGTATAGCTTTAAGCTTTATTTAAACAGATATTTATTAAAGTGACACTTTGGTCTTACATATTTAAAATAGCATTTAATTTTTTATTTTAAAATCTATTTTCAATTTTTTTTTTTTTTCTGGGAAGGGTTGCAGGATCTTGTACAAGTTAGGCAAGCGCTCTATCACCGAGCTACACCTTCCAGCCCTAATTTTTACTTATATTTTACCAGTATTTTTAAAAATTGGTACATTATAGTTGTACATAATGGTGGGATTCATTGTTACGTATTCTCACTTGCGCACAATACCTAATTTTTATTTTATTTTTAATTTTTTAAAAAATATTTATTTAGTTGTAGATGATCACACAGTATCTTTATTTATTTTTATGTGGTGCTGAGGATCAAACCCAGTGCCTCACACACGCAAGGCAAGCACTTTACCACTGAGCTACAACCCCAGCCCCTAATTTTTATTTTAAACAATCATTTATGGGCTGGGGTTGTGGCTCGCCTAGCACGGGGAGGCCCTGGGTTCGATCCTCAGCACCACATAAAAATAAATAAGTAAAATAAAGGTATTGTGTCCAATTACACTAAAAAGTGTTTTTTTAAAAAAACCCACAATCTCATATATACTTACTTGAAACATAAATATTTCAATATTAAAGCTGGACATGATAGTGCATGCCTGTAATCCCAGGGGCTCTGGAGGCTTGAGACAGGAGGATCAAAGCCAGCCTCAGCAAGGGTGAGGCACTTAGCAACTCAGTGAGACCCTGCCTCTCAATAAAATACAAAATAGGACTGGCATTGAGTGTCCCTGAGTTCAATCCCCAGTCCCCCTACAAAAAAATAAAAATAAATTTAAAACAAATTCAACACTAAGACCTAACTACATTTTGCTTTATACTTTTTTTTTTAAGAGAGAGAGAGAGAATTTTAATATTTATTTTTTAGTTCTCGGCGTACACAACATCTTTGTTTGTATGTGGTGCTGAGGATCGAACCTGGGCTGCACACATGCCAGGCGAGTGCGCTGCCGCTTGAGCTACATCCCCAGCCCTGCTTTATACTTTAAATTGAATATTTAAATTCTATTTTATGTTAGAGTAGAACATTTAAATGTTGAACACTTCCTTAAATGCCGTTGATGGCATTAAGTATTTATTCCTGCTCCATTTTACTTTTTTAAATTTGATTTTTTTTTTTTTTTTTTTTTGATACCAGGGATTGAAACCAAGGGCACTTAACCACTGAGCCACAAGTCCAGCCCTTTTTTGTATTTTAATTAGAAACAGGGTCTCAATGAGTTGCTTAGTGCCTTACCATTGCTGAGGCTGGCTGTGAACTCATGATCCTCCTTCCTTAGCTTCCCAAGCTGCTGGTATTACAGGCATGCATTCCGGCACCCAGCATGTGCAAATATATTGTTGTTTGTTTGCAAAGGAATCTCACTGTGTTGTTTAGGATGGTTTGAAACTCTTGAACTCAATGCATTCTCCCTACCTTGGCATTTCCTGTAACTGGGGCTATTATAGACAGGTCACCATGCCTGATTTATTTTTTATTTTATTAGAATTATTTAATTGTTTATTTTTTGTTTTCTGATGCTGGAAATTGAACCCAGATCCTCATATGTGCTAAGCACATGCTATACCACTGAGCTACATCCCCAGTGTAATCCAACGTTTTATGGTGAAAAATGTTTAAAATGTTTGATTAAGATGTCGAAAGCAAATACTATCTTTAAAAAAGTTTTTTGTTTTTTTTTTTTTCAGCATTAAAAAGGAATGAAGTCGGGCTGGGGATGTGGCTCAAGGGGTAGCGCGCTTGCCTGGCATGCATGCGGCCCGGGTTCGATCCTCAACACCACATACAGACAAAGATGTTGTGTCCGCCAAATACTAAAAAATAAATATTAAAATTCTCTCTCCCTCTCTCTCCTCTCTCTCACTCTTTCTTTAAAAAAAAAAAAAAAGGAATGAAGTCAGGTGCAGTGGCACTCCTTTAAAACCCCAGCTACTCGCAAAGCTGAGGCAGGAGGATCACAAGTTCAAGGCCAGTTTGAACAACTTAGTGAGACCATGTCTCAAAATAAAAAAATAAAAAGGGCTATGGGTATGGCCTAGCAGTACAGCACTTGCCTAGCATGTTCAAGTTCCATGGATGAACATTATGCTAAGTGAAACAGGCTAGTCACAAAAGGATAAACATTGTGTGATTCCACCTCTGAGGTTACTAGAGTAGCTGAGTTCACGGGGACAGAAGGTAGATCGAGGTCCTCAGGACCTGAGGAGGTGGCTGGGGAAATTATTGCTTAATGAGTGCAGAATTTTTTTTGGTGTGATGAAAAAGTTCTGTAAATTGATAGAGATGATGATTGCACACCAATTGAATGTATGTAATGCCACCGAATTGTACTCAAGAGCCAGGTGAAGTGGCACACATACATACGCTCAAAGGATCAAAAATTCAAGACTAGCCTGGGCAACCTAGCAAGACCCTCTCTGAAAATGAAAAGGTTTGGTATTGTAGCTCAGTGATAGAGTGCTTGCCTACCTTGTGCAAGATCAGGGGCTCTATCCCCTGATGAACCCAGCCTAATTCCATCTTAAGATTGGGAGCCATCTCATCGTGATGAAAAGTTATGAAAAGTTAATTTCTATTTTACTATAATTATTGAGATTTCTAAACTTGTTTGAAATTCCTGCCTGTGCCTTGAATTCACCCATGCCTGGGTCTCCTTGACCAGATAACAACTCTCTCTAAACTCTTAGTGGCTCCTCATAAATTCTCACTCCCCTGACCAGATAACAACCCTCTCTGAAACCTCAGCAGCGCCTCATAAATTCTGATGTTGGGATCTGAATTTACTCCATACCTTGAAATAGCATACCATGTAGATCATTTACCTGCTGTCTGCCTTTGTATTATGCTTGTCAAAATCTTGTTAGCTGTAAGTTCTCAAGACGCCCCCCTTTGCAACATTTTGTGCTATAAAACCTTTTTTTCTGGAGAGCTGGGGGCTGTTCTCTGGCCCAAGTTTCAGGTGAGACAGTCGCTGGCCAGCTTTTGTGTATACAATACAAGCTAGCTTTAATTTGATCTAAAATTGGAGTCAGTGTTCCTTTCTTGTGTCATAGTTCAACACCCCAGTGTCTTTTTTTTTTTTTTTGGTACTAGGGATTGAACTCAGGGGTGCTTAACCGCTGAGCCCCAGCCCCAGCCCTTTGTTTTTTTTGTTTTTTTTTTTGTATTTTAAATTTTTATCTAGACACAGGTTTTCAAAATTTTTTTTCCATTTTGTAAAATCATATAAATGGTCCCAATTTTCATTTACAGTTGAAAAATCCTGGTGTTTATGGGTGTGCACACCTTCAGGAGTAACCAGTGAAGAAAAGCAAGGTAGCAGTTGTTCTGACCAGGGTGGGGGCACCTCTGGCAGGACGAGGGACATCTATGACAACGAGTTTGTTTGGTAACATGTCTCTTAGCTGATCATTCCAGTTCTGTTTGCTTTTCTGTATCTGGGCGACATTCACCGTTATTTCCTGACTTGGGTTATAGTGATTCCTGAATAATAATCATTAAGTTGTCCATCACTTGATATACGTGTGTTGTACACTTTTCTGTAGACTCATATCTCACAATTTAAAAAATAAAAACACAGCCGCTGGATGTAGCTCAGTGAGGGGCACATCCTTATGGCCAGTCTGGACAACTTAGTGAGACCCTGTCTCAAAATAAAATAAATAGGTAGATAGATAGATTGATAAAATTAAGAATAGATAAAATTAAAATGACAATAAGTGTCAATCCCACTGTCTCCCATTCCCTAATTCCCTGAACCCCTTGACTCCAATTTAAATATGTAAATGTTTATTTAAAATAGAAGAAGGAATGGTGGCCCATGCTTGTAATCCCAGAGACCATGAAGGCTGAGGTGGGAGGATCTAAAGTTCAAGGCCAGCCTGGAAAAACATATCAAGATCTTATCTCAAAAAAAAAAAAAGTGGGGGAGGGGGGCTGGGATGGATGTTGCTGGGTGGTAGAGCCCTTGCCCAGCCACTGAGCTAAATAAAAATAAATAAATAAAATAGGAGAAGGAAAGAGAAGTCAGTGTCTAACAGGGAGAGGTTCAGTTTAGCAAGATGGAGGTGGTGACAGCCGCCCAACAGCGTGCTCCCTGCCACGAAGCTGCACATGGAAAACGGACTAAAATGGTAAATGCCTGTTTTTTACCACAATTCCAAACAAAACAAGAACAAGGGCTGGGGATGCAGTTCATTGGTTGGGCCCTCACCTAATATGAGTGATGCCCTGGGCTCCATCCCCAGCACTGCAGAAGGAAAAAGAAAAACCAAAGTGTACTCTCCACAGTCACCTAATTGCACGGTGCAGCTCTAAGGTGTCCTGGAGAGTGGCTTCATAACGTCCTAATTGATGGTGTTAAGGAATCACTTGACAAGGACAGGAGAGTAGCCATTTATATCATTGCCCAGGTTTAACAGAGTAACACTTGGTTCTTTTTTTCCTCCCTTTTGCACTGCTGGGGATGGAACCCAGGGCCTCTGCATGCTAGGCAAGTGACTACCACTGAGCCATCTGCCACTCTCCCCTCTGTATGCAGGAATCTATCTTTTGGTGCCAGGGATTGAACCCAGGGGTGCTTAACCACAGAGCCACATCCCCAGCCCTTTTTACTTTTTATTTTGAGACAGGGTCTTGCTAAGTTGCTTAGAGCAACTAGTTGCTTAGAGCCTAGCTAAGTTGATGAGGGTGGCCTTGAACTTGTAATCCTCCTGCCTCAGCCTCCTGAGCCACTGGGATTTCAGACGTGCTCCATAGGTGCCCGGCTGCATATGTATTTTTTTTTTTTTTAGCTGTCAATGGACCTTTATTTTAGTTATTTATATGTGGTGCTGAGAATCAAACCCAGTGCCTCACGCATATTAGGCAAATGCTTTGCCACTGGGCTACAACCCCAGGCTTGCATAAATATTTTTAAAAAGGAAATTCTTTTGAATGAAACTTGACTGATACTATTAAAGGCTCCTTCAATGCCACCTCTTTCCCTCCTTGCTCTTGGCAACAGTAAGTTTCTTTGAAATTAGTTTATTCTTCCAAGACCAGCTTTGCCTGCTCTGGATGTAGCTCTTTGGTAATAGTATACAATCTATATTTATTCTTAACAATTTACATAAAGGGTATCCAGTGTGTCTAGTTTGCAACTTATCTTCCTTACTTAACCTCCTGCTTTCCATGTGTCCATAGAGATCCCCATATCTCCAAGGTACCCACTTTGAGGGTCACTGAACACCTTGTTGATTCAAGAAATCAATGAGATGATGGTCTTCAACCACGTGAGTTTCATCTCTTTATCTAGTTCTAGATTTACAACTATAGAAAGAATGATTTGTAGAAAAAAATTTTTTGTACCAGCGATTGAGCCCAGGGGTTCTTAACCACCAAGCCACATCCCCAGCCTTTTAAAAAATATTTTATTAGAGACAGGGTCTCACTGAGTTGCTTAGTGCCTCGCTAAGTTGCTGAGGCTGGCTTTGAACTCAAAATCCTCCTGCCTCAGCCTCCTGAGCTGCTAGGATTACAGACATGTGCCACCGTGCCCGGTGTGGAAAAATTTATTAATTTAAAAGGTGTGTTATTGGGCTGGAGTTGTAATTCAGCGCTAGAGCGCTTGCTTCATACGGATGAGGCACTGGGTTCAATCCCCAACACCACATATAAATAAGCAAATAAAATAAAGGTCATCAACAACTAAAAAATAAATTTAAAAATAAATAAAAGTTCTGTATTTAAAAAAAAAATTTTGGGGCTGGGGATGTGGCTCAAGTGGTAGCGCGCTCGCCTGGCATGCGTGCGGCCTGGGTTCGATCCTCAGCACCACATACAAAGATGTTGTGTCCGCCAAAAACTAAAAAATAAATATTAAAAAAAAAATTTGTAGTTGTAGATGGACAGCATGACTTTATTTAATTATTTATTTTATGTGGTGCTGAGGCTCAAACCCAATACCTCACACATGCTCGTCAAGCGCTCTGCCACTGAGCTACAGCCCCAACCCAAAAGTTGTGTCTTTTTAAAAAAAATTGTGGGAAAATACACATAAAATTAACTGTTTTACACACACACACCCCATGCTGGGGATTGAAGCCAGGGCATTGTACTACTGAGCTACGTCCCCAACCCTTTTAATTTCTTTCTTTCTTTTCTTTTCTTTTTTTTTGGGCGGGGAGGGGCACCAAAGATTGAACTCAGGGGCACTTAATGACTGAGCCACATCCCCAGCCCTATTTTGTATTTTATTTAGAAACAGGGTCTCACTGAGTCGCTTAGTGCCTCACCATTGCTGAGGCTGGTTTTCAACTTGAAATCCTCCTGTCTCAGCCTCTCGGGCTGCTGGGATTCCAGGTGTGCACTACTGCATCTGGGCTTCATTTTTTTATTTTGAGACAGGGTCTTGCTGAATTGCCCAGGCTGGCCTCAAACTTGTGATCCTCCTGCCTCCACCTCCCAAGTCGCTGAGATTACAGGCCTGGAATGGAAGAACAGCAATTTGACACCTGGTGGCCAGAATATCAGGAGCCACCTTCATTCATTTGTGTCTCAAGGCTGATGCTGGCTGATGCCTCAGCTGGGCTATTGGCTGGCACATCCGCACAGCAGTCTCTCTGCATGGGCCAGCTGGGACTCCCTCGCTGCTTGGAGGCCGAGTCTCAAGCAAATCAGGCTGAAGTGCATGGCGTTTTTATGACTGAGTGTCAGAAATCACACAGAATCCCTTTCGTCGCAGTCTGTGGGTCAAACCAGTCACAAAGGTTGCCTGAGCTGGGCGCAATGGCACTCACCTGGAATCCAGGCAACTCAGGAGGCTGAGGCAGGAGGATTGCAAGTTTGAGACCAGCCTGGGCATCTTAAGGAGACCCTGCCTCAAAACAGAATTTGAGAAGACCGAGGATGTAGCTCCGGTGGTAGAGTGGCCCTGGGTTAACCCCCAGCACAGACACAAGAACAGCACAGACTTGAGCTCAAGGGTCGCCCAGTGCTGTTCGTTTACATCTGGAATTTCCCTCAAAGGCGCATTTATTGACAGCTTGGTCCCCAGTCCAGGGCACTGATGGGGAGGAGAGGTGCACCCTTTAAGAGGGGTCGCCTTGGGTCACTGTGCGGTGCCCTCAGGGATGTGGGAGCCTAGTCTCTTCCTGTCCTCACTTCTCAGTAGCCCCGAGGAGAGCAGCCTGGCTGCCCACCTGCTCCCACCGTGGGAGGCCAACTGACAGGGACTGGCACCCCCGGCCACCAAAATAGACCTTTCCTCTTAATAAACCGATCACCTCAGGTCTTTATTAATTAGTAACGGAGGCTGATATGCATCCAGACGCAAGGGCAGGCCACAGAGACCTGTCGTGGCATGTCCCATTGTTGAGGCCTGTTTGGGAAACACCGTCCTTGCCTGGTCCTCGGGTGGGATTCGTTTTCTCCCCCAAGATCCTCCTGTGGAAATACTTTGTTAAAAGCTCCGCTTTGTATTGTTCATGGCACAAATAAACTACAGTTATTCCGTTGGGCTGTTTGGACATTTGTTTTCAATTTTTCCTGATTGCAGGAGCAGTGCTACGGTGGGCCTTCCTGTTTCCCTTCCTGTGTCCTGTGTCCCCAGGGGGAAGTTTCCCTGAGGTGCATGTTCAACACATCCAAGCCTTTCCCCTGGGTTTGCTAGGGGAGGCAGATGGCCAGTGTGTCTAAGGTCCAGTGAAGGAAGAGGCTGAGGGAGGAGACGCAGCAGTGAGTGATGGGCAGGGGCAGCCACGCAGGCCTCGGGGATCATAGTAAGGGCCTTGGATTTTTTTTTGTATGTGGAGGTCAGTACTGGGGACTGAACTCAGAGGAACTCACCAATGAGCCACATCTCAGCCCTTTTTTGTGTTTTATTTAAAGACAGGTCTGAGTTGCTTAGCACTTCGCTTTTGCTGAGGCTGGTTTTGAACTTGAGATCCTCCTGTCTTAGCCTCCCCAGTTGCTGGGATTACAGATGTGTGCCACCGTGACCAGCAGGCCTTGGGTTTTATTCAAAGGACAACAGGGAGCCCTGGAAGGTCTTGGAGCTGAGGAATGATGGGTCTGATTTCTGATTCTCCTCTGGTTGCTGAGCAGAAAAGACATTGAGTTAACATGTAAAAGCAGGAAGACTCATTAGGAGGTAGAGGAGCACATGGCCTCTGACCAGCCCTGCCTCAGGGCCTTTGCACTCCTTACCTTTACTATGACCCTGCCTAGAACATTTCTCCTCATGGTGTATACATGGAGGGCTCCTTCTTTTTTTCTTTTTTTTTTTTTTTGAGGTGGGTACTAGGGATTGAACTCAGGGGCACTCGACCACTAAGCCACATCGCAGCCCTATTTTGTATTTTATTTAGGGACAGGGTCTCACTGAGTTGCTTAGCATCTCACTTTAGCTGAGGCTGGCTTTGAACTCGAGATCCTCCTGCCACAGCCTCCCGAGCTGCTGGGATGACAGGCACCACCGTGCCCAGTGGTGGACTCTTTCTCATTATTCACATTTGACTCAAAGTCACTTCTCCTCCTTTGACCTTTGAAGATATAGGAAATGAAGTAGAGCAGCACTCCTGGCTCCAAACAGGCTCTGGTCATTGTGGGCAGAACACAGAAGGAAAGGGCTGGTGATGTCATTCAGTGGTATAGCACTTGCCTAGTGTGTGAGAGGCAGCAGGTTTGATCCCCAACACCACACACACAAATCGACCTCAGCTTTCTTTCTTTCTTTTTTTTTTTTTAGAGAATTTTAATATTTATTTATTTTTTTTAGTTTCCAGCGGACACAACATCTTTGTTTGTATGTGGTGCTGAGGATTGAACCCGGGCCGCAGGCATGGCAGGCGAGCGCGCTATTACTTGAGCCACATCCCCAGCCCCACAGCTTTCTAATACATTCACAGTGTCACACAGCCACCAGGGCTACAACTTCCAACACTTTTTCATCACCCCAAAGGAAACTCAGCACCCCTTAAACAGTCATTCTCCTCCCTAATCCTGGAAAACACATTTCCTTTCCATTTGCCCTCTCTGGACATTTGTATAAATGGAATCGTCTACTATGTGACCTAGCATGTCACATCCTTTCATGTGGCATGTGCTGACAGATCAGCAGTTCTGGGAATTGAACCCAGGGCCTCACGTGTGCAGTCCTCTACTGCTGAGCTACACCCTCAGCCCCTAAAATAAATTTCAGAGTCTAAAGTGAACCTTCCTCGTCCCATGCCCCTCCTCAGCAGGAAGACCCTGCTATTCTTTTCAATAAGCAATATAAGTAAACAGTAGCCACACGTTTTAATCCCTTTTTTCTCCTCTAAAATGTCAGCATAATGGACACCCTGCTAGGAGCTTAGTTTTACTTGATTTTGGTGGGTGTACTTCCATGCAGAAACTTAGCGCTTCTTCAGTTTTCTGCAGTCATTCTTTGGTACCTGTGGGGACTTGGTTCCGGGACTCCTGTGGGTACAAAAGCCTGTGGACACTCAAGTCTTGTGTATAAAATGCACAGAACCCATGCACACCCTGGTAGAGGCTTCTGTCATCTCTAGGTGACTTATGGTGCCTAATGCCATGTATGTGCTATGCCAATAGTTGTCCCAGCTTGTTTAGGGGATAATGACAAGAAATGAAATCCAGACATATCTAGTAGAGTGCACCCTCCGGGGTTGGCTGAATCCTTGGATGCAGAACCTGTCGCCGTGGAAGTTGGTGTCTATAGCTGCATAGGATCGTGGGATCATACCTGAGGAATTGGGAAAGCAGGCACGAGCTGGGGTGGCTGAGGGGGTGAGAAGCGGGGGTGGGGTGGGGTGGGAGGTCGATGGTGGAAACACGAGCGCACATTATACAGGGCCTGATGGGCCTGGGGGAGGACTTTGACTTGAGTCAGGAGGGAGATGGGAGCCATGGAAGGTTCTGAACCCAGGAAGGTGGAGACCCCACTCAGGTGCTCACTGGCGCCCTCTTTCCGTTGTGAGGGGAATAGACTGGGAGGGGTGATGGCGGGAACTGGGACACAGGTGGTGAATGTGCCCATCCAGGTGGGAGGTGATGGGAGCCGCATCCAGGTGAGGGCACGAGGTAGGACTGAGAAGCGGGAGGATGCTGGCTGGTTTCTGATACGGACCGTCGTGCTGTGGTGTCAGCCTGGGTTGGGGTGGCACATGGAGTCCAAACTGTGAAATCAGCCTCTGCCAGGACCGACCTGCAGCTGACTGGATCTACAGGACATGGAAGGACGGGTTCGGGGAGAGGAGGGAGGTTGGAGCCAGCCGGGCTGAGTGGGGGCCGCCCGCGCTCCTGCAGGAGGTTCACCCGGGAGGCAGGTGTCCTCCGCGCAGCAGCCGCGCAGTCCCGGAAACCGCCGCCAGAGGGCGAGCGCGCCCCATCGCGGTCGCAGCTCCCGGGTGGGGACTCGGGAACCGCCAGCCCCGCGGCTTCCCACGGCCCGGACGCCTGGAGCTCCGCACCTTGGTGCAAGATGCGCGCCGCCCAGGTGCTAAGACCCGGCCGGGACCTGCAGGCGCCTTGGGACGCCCAAAGCCCGGGACGTGGCTCCCCTCCCGTTCTGTGTTTCCAGCAGGTCAACCTCCACCCCCTACCGAGCTGTTCCCAAGCCTCTGGCGGCATCTCCGGCCTTTGCAAAAGTGTCACCTCTTTGAGGAGGACTTCTCTGACCACCCTGGGACAGACGCCCCCCGCCTTGAACCCTCTAAAGCACATTTTGTTTTAATGTCTTTATCCTGAAGCTGAAATCATTTGTCCTTTATTGTCTGTTTGACACACTCTGATGTAAAATGTGAGGTAGGAGGGACTCAGTTTCTGATTAGTCTCTGCGAATCTTCATGGGAAAGAATTATGCCTGGCTTCCAACAAGTACTAAAGGGAAAACAGTAGCCCCAATCATGTTAATTGTTGCTGACCCGGGGCTGGGGCTGCAGCTCAGGGGTCGCTGGTCTGGTTAGTAGCACAGGGTCCTGGGTTAGATCTGCAGCACCCTGGTGTGTGTGTTTGGAGGAAGGCACTGGCTCATGATGCTGCTGCAAACTGACCTCCGTTTTAAGCTTCTTATCTAAATTGTCTCCTCCAGTCCTTAGAACAAGGTAGGGCCTGTTATCAACACCATATTACAAAAGAGGAAAGTTGAGGCCCAGAGTGGTTCAGGGACTTGCCTGTGGTTGCACAGCCAGGAAGTTGGCATATGGGGGTGGAAACCCAAGAAGCTGGTTGCAAAGAAAAGTATCTATCCCTGCAGGGCTATCAGGCAAGGTGTCCCTCAGCTCCTGTCCCTAGACTTTTGCCTCTTTTGATCCCACAGCCCACACACCCGCAGGCCCAACCCTCAGGACCCCCGCAGGCTGCGAGGAACCCGCAGGTCTGGTTTACTTTCCTCCCTGCTGTGAGTTTACAGAGGCGCTTCCCAGGCTGCCCAGGTGGGGACAAGTGATTAAAAGCAGGTCTGAGGGTCCAGACTCCACTCACTAGACAGCAGGGTCAACTGCCCAGGACCCTGAGCCCCACCCTGGACTGACAGACGGACAGCTAAGCAGATGTCCCGAGGATGGCTGACCACTCTCCTGGGGCTGCTGAGTGCAGCCTGGCTGCCCGCAGGCTCAGGGAGGCCTGGACCCCCAGCTCCCCCGGGGCCGGCCCTTGCCCTTGGCAGCTGGAAGGCCTTCCTGGGCCTGCAGAAACCCAGGAGGCTGGGGACAGATGGGCTGCAGGATGGGCAGGAGGTGGCCACCTCCGTGTCTTTGCCACTGGACCCTAAAGAAGTGACCCAGGAAATGTGTAAGGCTGTGCCCTTCATTCAGGTGAGTGTACGGGTGGGGGTGGACCGTTCTCAGCGCCTGCAGGAAGCCCAGGCTATGGCTCAAGGCAGATCTGAGTTCATGACCCACATCACCCACCTACATGGCTCTGAGTCTCAGTGTTCTCCTTTGTCCATTGGGTACAGGATTGCTGGGCACAGTGGCACACACCTGTGATCCTGGTAACTGGGGAGGCTGAGGCAGGAGGATCACAAGTTCAAGGCCAGCCTCAGCAACTTAGCAAAGCTCTAAGCAACTTAGTGAGATTTGTCCCAAAATAAAAGTTAAAGAGGACTGGGAATGTGGCTCAGTGGTTAAGCACCCCTGGGCTCAACCCCCAAATGGGGTACTGGCCTCTCATGTGGCAGGGAGGGTGCCTTCACCTGATCTCCTGTCTTGGGCCACTCCTCCTAAGTCTATTTTTCCATTTAGTAGCAGAGGGTAGAGGCCCCATGGCTCCCACCTCACTCAGAACAAGCAGAGACAAGCACACCCAGTGTTTCTCCAGTGAATGAATGAGTCCTAGAATTATCTGCCTCCTATGGGCTATCAGGCAGCTTGAATGAGTGGGCGTGGGGAGCAATCTCATGGCTGTATCCAGCTGGTGCTCCATAAGGGCCTTGGGAATGCATACAGTGTGTTGAGTTCAAATCCTACCTTAATCAATGATTTCTGTGTGACTCAGGGTAAGTAGCTTGCCTTCTCTGAACCTCAGTTCCCACCTTTACAGAAGGGAGTCAGGCACAGTGAAGGATGCCAAGTGCTCAAATCCGTGCCCAGCTGTCAATATCCCAGACTCCTTGGCTTGTCATTTGCCCAGAAAACCCTGAATCCAGGTGGCAGGAGTTGCTTGGCCCTGGAGCCACCTGCCTTGTGCCCAGTCCTGCCTCCGTGGCACCCCAGCCTCAAGGCCACCCTGTCCAGTGGTGCAAGCTTCACGGAGCAGAAGGGACTCTGGCTTGGAATCTGGCTGCCCCAGAGGGACACAGAGGGGCCCTGAGGGCTTGCGCCTTTTGGGCACTGCAGGACCTTGGGCTTGGAGCCTGGGCGTCCTCCTCTGGACACGCGGGGAGGAGTTGGGCGTCTACCTACTGGGGACACAGCCAGGACAACACGAGGTTCCTGTCTTCAGGTGGCTTAACCTCTGGGAGGAGGGTGAAAAACAGAACAGCGTCCCAAGATGCACACCTACCAGTCGCTTTAGGGACACGCAGGACAGCACTGTCACAAGGGGAGGGAAGTTCCCTGTGGGGTGCATTGGAGGGAGGATGAGTTGGAGTCAGCTCGGGGAAGGGTGGACGGAAGGGTCATCTAGGCAGAGGGCAGAGGGCAGAGGGCAGGGAGGGGACAGGGCAGAGTGGGCAGGGACTTCTGGACCTCGGGGAGGACTTTGCATTTCCTTCTAAGGAAGATGAGGAGCCTCTTGTGCTGGGGGAGAGGTGCAGGGTTGAAGCAGAAAGTGGCCACGATTTAGTGGTGAGATGATAGAGGGGGCCATAGGAGGAACTCACATTTATTGAGCACCAACTGTGTGCCAGGAAACACACTAAATTTTTTCTGTTTAATCCTTCTGGCCTCCTTTTTTTTTTGGGGGGGGGGCTACTGGAAATTTAACCCAGGGCAATTTATCACTGAGCTGCACCCCCCACCCTTTTTGTTTTATATTTTGAGGCAGGGTCTTACTGAGTTGCTGAGGCTGACCTCAAACTTGCCATTCTCCTGCCTCAGCCTCCGAGCTGCTGGGATCACAGGCATGCACCACCATGCCTAGTTGGCCTCTTTTATTACTACCTCCTCCCAGTGTCCCTCATTCTTGGGGTGGTAGCAGCCCGGCTGGTAACAGTCTCCAGTTGTTCTTGTCATTGTCTCCTGATTGGTTAAGCTGCTCTCTTCCCTGAATGAATCCTCTCTGTTGAAAGACCTAGAGTGGTTTCTTCTTTTCCTAGTTGAACTCCACTGATTTTACAATTGAGGAAACAGAGGCCCAGAGAAGTTGAGTAACTTGCCCTGGGCCATACAGCCAGGAGATGGCAGAACCAGGACTGGAACCCAGGCAGCTTTGCTGCATTGCCCATACCTCTGAGGGTGGGTGGAAGTGGATGAGCCTCACGCTCTGCTGCCCTAACCTGTCACCCTGCCTCTGGTCTCAGGTGCTCTCCCGGCCTGGCTGCACTGCTGTCCATGTCCGAAATCACCTCTGCTTTGGCCGCTGCTCCTCCCTCTACATCCCGGGCTCAGACCCCACCCCGCTTGTCCTCTGCAACAGCTGCGTGCCCACTCGCCAGCGCTGGACACCCGTGGTCCTGTGGTGTCGGCCGGGCAGCCCAGCCTCCTCCCCTCGGCGAGTGAAGGTGTCCACCAGGCTGGTGGAGGGCTGTCGGTGTGGACCAAAGCTGTGACGCAGCACTGTGACAGACGCACGGAGACACGAATCTCCGAGAGCTGGGACGACGACACGGACCTAGATGATGGATTCTGGGTCACGAGACCAGGGAAGCAGGGCCACCGACGGCTCTCCAAAGTCACCCTGCTCCCAAGGACACCAGGCACAGCCCCACTCACGGGGCTGAACCACTAATAGCCACAGCACGCACTTACTGACTGCCCACTGTTTGCTAGACTCTTTGACAAGTGCTCACTCATGTCTTCCTCAGGAGGTGATCCTCAGAGGCCCAGGGAGGCAGGGTCAACGTCATGCCATTTTACAGATTAGGAAACTGAGGCCCTGACTTTGCAAGGCACGCACCCAGCGTCACCGTGCAGTCAGTGGCCAAGCCCTCATTCACATATTTTTTTGGTCTTTTGTGGTCCTGGGGATTGAAACCAGGTTGTTGAGACAGGGTCTCACCAGGTTGCTGAGGCTGGCCTTGAACTTGCAATCCTCATGCCTCAGTCGCTGGGATTCCAGGCACCAGCACGAATTGGATCTTAACCACTGGGCTCAGCTGCCTCTCAGGGAAGGAGCCCAGCACATTCCCCGCTGCGCTGTGGGAGGACAGGCGGCCCCACCAGGAGACACAGCTATGATCCTGGCCTGGGGACACAAACGCCCAGGCAGGCAGGCAGGCAGCTGCAGCTGCGGGGAACCTGGGTCCCGGGCCAGGGGCAGGCCCCACTCCCAGCTGCCTCTCACCTTGACAGTGACCGCCCACCCCGAGGCCCACCCACACAGCACGGCCAGCGTGGCGCTCTGCGGGGGCCATAAAGGTCGGCCAGGCCCAGCTGCGTGTGCTTGTTTCTCCACCTGGGGTTCCCGGGACGGGGTGCGGGTATCGGGGTGCTCCCTCTCCAGCTGGGGCCCAGGGTCTACTGCGGGTGAGGGCAGCCTGGCTTTGGGCGGCTGGAACCGGGGCCCTGGCAGATGGGCCTGTCTGGCATAGAGGCAGGGACATGTGGCACTGTCAGTGTTGCTCCAAATGCCCCCCGGAGCGCAGGCGGGGGAGCCGGCGGGTCCCCCTCAGCCCTCTTCCTGCCTCAGGAAGGAAGGCCCCAGGTGAGGGAGCAGGCCGCCAGGAAACAGATGGGCCCGCGGGCGTGGGAGCCTGCGACCTCTGACCCCACAGGCCTGCACCAGGGGGTGGGAAAGGGCCAGGCAGGCGGCTCTCAAGACCCCCGCTCGGAGGCCAGCAGGGAGCTCACTGGGCCCTGGGGCGGGAGTGCCCCCTCCCCTCCCTCTAGAGATTGGTGCCAACCCCTGGGCATGTCCAAGTGGGCAGCTCAGTCCTAGCTCCCCCTTGCTGGCGGGCAAGAGGCTTCACCCCCTCAGCTGTGCCCACCCCCTGCCTGCCAGGAGAGCCAGCTGGGGACCTTGGTGCCAGGGGGCCCCCAGAGTCCCTGTCCCCTCCCGGGCAGTGCCAGCCAGCCCCCACCCCACCCCCCAGGCCCAGTAATGGGTGGGTAATGAGTGCTGGGGGAGCGGGGGAGGGGTGGGGATGCAGGTGCCACAGGCGCTGGCACAGGGGCCGCTAATCAGGTTTGCCAACGCCATCTGTCACCGCGCGAGCATCTGGGGCTCAAGGTGACCCTGTCACCCTCAGTTACAATTATGAGTTTGGCATCTGTATTAAAGCCCGCCAGCCGGCCAGGCAGGGGAGGGCTGGGGTGGGTGTGGGGGTACATGGTGAGCCTCATCCCTGGGGTCCCATTCCCAGGGACTGCGTGGCTGCCAAGGCACGGGCTTCTCTGCTCGGAGAAGTGTGTGTGAGCGTGCACATGTGTATACGCACACACCCATCCCAGCCTCCTCCACTATTCTTCCAATGTGTCTGGGTGCAGGGCTGAGAGTCGTGGGGTTCTGTGTCTCTGGGTGGTGGTGGCTGTGTCTTGGAGTTTGGTGGGACGGCTGGGGCGCAGCCCTGACAGCGCGTGGGTGTGCAGGTGAGCACGTCTCAGTGCTGGGAGAGCAGCTGATGGTGCGGTTCTCGGTCTTGGGTGACGTTTGTGTCAGGGTGTGTATGTGTGTATATGTGTGTGTGGTGCATCTGCCAGTCACGAGCTAGGCATCTGAGGGTGTGGCTGTGTGTGTAGGAGACTTTCAAGTGGTGTGTTCGTCTTTGTGTGTGAGAGAGAACGCACATGGGGGAGGCTGGGCAGGCCATGGGGCAGCAGGGGCGTGAGCTCACTGCTGGGTTCCTCTCTTGCCCTCCAGCCTTGTTCCCACCGTCACCAGTCCCTGCGCCTGGCTCTAAGCCAGAGGATTCAGAAGAGGGCTCAGGGCTCTGAATTTTGTAGCCTGGTCTTTGGATTCTAGGTTCTAGGTTCTTGGAGCTGGATTCTAATTCTGAATATTATAATCTACATTTCTGGATTCTGGTTCTGGAGGATGGGTTCTTGATCCGGATTATGGATCTGGATTTTAGATTCTGGGTTCTGCATTCATAGAATTTTGGGGAGGGGAAGTACCAGGGATTGAACTCAGGGGCCCTCGACACTGACTGAGCCACATCCCAGCCCTATTTTCATATTTTATTTAGAGACAGGGTCTCACTGAGTTGCTTAGGGCCTCACTGTTGCTGAGGCTAGCTTTGAACTCGTGATCCTCCTGCCTCAGCCTCCCTCAGTGACCATGAGCAGCTGCATTCTTGGATCTTGATTTTTGATCTTGGTATTGTTGGAATCTAGATCTTTCTTTCCTCTGTTTGTCTATCTGTCTCTCTCTCTCTCTACCCTCCTTGGTGCTGGGGATAGAACCCAGGAGCTGGTGCATGCTAGGCAAACAGTACCACTGACCTACATTCCCAAGCCCAGAATCTAGATGTTTATTCTGCATTCTGAGGTCTGGATACAGTTTCTGAATTCCGAGTCTGGGTTCTCACTTTTGGACTCTGGCCTTCCAGCCTAGGCCTGCCTTCCCCCAGGACTGTGCAACTGGGCAGCCCGTCATCTCCCTAAGGATGAGTGCAGAGACTACATGTAGCCACCAGGGGCCGCCCTTGGTCCAGATTTGTGACTGGCAGCCCTAGCCCCAGTCGAGTTAGGGAACTTCTCTGGCCTGGCTTGACCCATTCCTTTGAGATTGGGTTGTGCTTCAGCCTTCCTAGTCTCCCCTGGGGACTGGCCCCTGTCAGCTCTCCCTGGCTCAAATGTGGAGAACTGAACTCAGCATTTCCAAAGTTCCCCCAAATTGTTCCCAGGATAGGTCATCCACCCAAGTAGTGGGTCAGGTGTGCAGTGGAAGGTGCATGCATGAGTGTCAGCGAGTGTCCAGGTTGAGGTGAGGGTGGAGTGTATGTCTGGGTGCCCAATGGTCCAGGGCAGAAAGCCTGTGTAATGGTGTATGGCTAAGTCTGACAGAGACCACATGTGTGACAAAGTCCTCCTGTGACAGAGCCACAGTGAGGTGTCACTCTGGTGTGGGGAGCCTATGTTTATGTCATATGAATGTGTCTGTGTCCTTGACTGGGTTATGCGTCATCTGAATGGATCCATATTGTGACTGTGACCACCTGTATGAAGCACCACTGTGTTTCCCATGAGGCTGTGAGTCCCTGGGTGAAGGCACCCTGGAGTGTCAGGAGCAGTGTCCCCGGTAGCTGTGTCACTGTGGATGATGCCTGGGTAGTGGGACACTTCTGAGAGGGTTGACCCAGAGCCCGCAGAGAGGACTGGGTGGGTGGGACCGGAGCCCTCCACCTCTCTGCCTCTCAGTGCCTGTGACAGTCCTTGTCTGGGGTTCCGTCCTCTGCCTTGCTCAGCACTGGGCCCAGTGGGCTCAGGGGTCTTGGAGAAGGGTCTTGTCCCTATGATTTCCCAGCCCCACCTCTTCTGTCTGGCTTGGGCTCTCCTCCTCTCCCCTCCCATCTCTGCTTTTTCCTGGTCTGCCTCCTCTGTCCCTCTTCTCTTTCCCCTCCCAAGTCCTGCTTGTCCCTCTCCATCCCCTCTTGTCCTCGCCATCCCAACCCTAACAGTTCCTTGGGTTTCCATTTCTCCCACCTTTCCCCTCTCTCCTCCTCATCTCGTCGTTTACCACTGTCTCTCCATGTCTCTCTCTCACCTCTCATGTCCCCCTGCCTCTGCCGGCCCCGGGTGGGTCCGGGTGGGTCCGGGACAGCCCTGCCCGGGCGCCGCGGTGAACAATGCCCCATTCACGCGGCCCGCCGGCGCCATGGCAACGCGCCCGCCCCGCCCTCCCCGCGCGCGGGCCGCGCGTGCCAAGAGGATGCCATGGTTACGTCAGGCGCGTGCCCGCCGCCGCCCCACATGCCCTTGCAGGGGCCGGGCCAGCAGGGGGCGCCCGACCGCAGCTTCTGCCCAGTGTCAGGAGGGAGCCTTCACGAAGCCGGCAAAGACTCCTGCCTCAGTTTCCCCAGCTGTAAAACCTCAGGGGTGGGCAGAGTGAAAGCAGTGTGTATGCGTGTGTGTGTGTGTGTGTGTGTGAGAGAGAGAGAGGAGGGAGTCGGGGGAGAGGTACTCACACTCTCTGAGGGCAGCTGTGTATTGGAATTGTGTACTGGTGCAAATCTGTGTGTCCACGATTGCAAGCTTATGGGCGTTGTATGAGAAGCAGTTGAGGAGTTGGTTGTAGCTTGGGGGTGACCATGCCCGTGTGTCTGGGATTGTGTGTGTGTGTGTGTGTGTGTGTGTGTGCTTATGTGCCTGTGTATGACGATGTGTGTCTGTATAATCTGGGTGCAATGGTGTGTATTTTGGGGTCTGTGGTCTTGTGACAGAGTGTTTGCATACCCCCATGTCTGCATATCTGGTGTGTGTGTGAGTGTGGGTGTGTGGTTTGGGTGTGGTTGTGAGTTCACATGACTGTGTACATGCCTGTGTTTGTATGCCTGGTGTGTATGCTAAATGGCTATGTGTCGATGATGTGATTGTGAGTTTGTGTGAATGTTGTTTGTGTGTCTGGGGGTAGGTGTTCACAAACATGTGTGCTTATGTGTGTGGGTTCCAAGGACTGTGGGGCCTGGCTAAGCCCCCCCTCACCTGAGGGCCTCCTGGCACAGAAGGGGGTGCCCAGCTGCCGGGGACCTCCGACTCCCTACAGGTTCGGGAGAGCCCCAGCTTATGAATATTCATGAGGTGGGGGGGCTGGCACCCACTGCCAACAGCTGCGCTTCCATTAGCCCCCTCCCTGTTCTGCTTGCACCAACTGTAGAGGGGAGAGGGGGTTGCCAGTACGTCTGTTCCTATCTTCAAGACTTGGGGACCAGGGGGTGTCCTAGGGACAATCTTGGGGGCCGTGTCAGCATGCCTAACTGCTTATTGGGATGGCTAAGGGGCTGTCTCAATGTTGTGACAGGCACTGGGGAGTGTGACTGTTGTGTGACAGGATGTCCCCAAAACTGTGGCACTTCTGCAACCCACTGTACATTGTAGCTCTGTCCGGGGACTGTGGTTGTTGTGTGGCAGTGTGAGCAAGATGGGTGGCTATCACCAGCAATAGAGAGACTGAGCGTGTGCTATCAGAGTGACTTTGAGCAGCGGTGTGTATGTGGCCCCCTACTCTGTGACAGTGCTGTGTTGTTGGAGTGACTGGGTTGGTTGAAACCTTGGTCGGGGGACAACAGTGTGCCACACCCTGGGGACGCAGTGATTAGAGCTGCTCCCCCTCCTTGTGATGGAGTGGGGCAGCGAGTCCGCGTGGCCACGTAGCTAGCCCAGCTGCAGGGGCATGCAGATGGAGTATGTCAGCATGCCTCTGCTGGCCAGTGCGACAATGTTGATGTAACGTGAAGGCCAGAGTGTTGGGGTGACTGGAGAATGCCCACAGTGGGCCTGAAGGCAGCCAGCACTGTTGAGGGTGTGAGGCTATTTCTGTGTGACAGTGTGGTGACTGAGGGTGTGACACAGTGCAGATGTGCAGGTGACACTGTGGTAGGACTGGGTGGCTGTGTATGGAGTTAAAGATGTGACCGTGGTTGTGTTTTTTGTGGGGAGTAGTATTGGGGATGGAACCCAGGGCCTTGCACATGCTGAGCAAGTACTCTACCGCTGAGCCACATCCTCGGGCCTTTTGAAAACAATTATTTGGGGGCCTACCAGCAGTGCTCAGCCACCCTGGGCCGTGGGTTTCAGAGAGGGTGAGGCAGACAGGGTCTTGCTAAATTGCTGAGGCTGGCCTTGAACTTGTAATCCTCCTGCTTCAGCTTCCTGAGTTGCCAGGATGACAGGTTTGTCCCACCAGTGCTGTATTTGATGATGTAAGCCAATGAGCTGTGACTGCCTGGACCCTCACCCCAGGCTGCACAGGGAGCCTAGAGCTGGAGCAAGGGGACTCCCTGGTGTGGGGAATGGCGAGTTGGCATCATCCGAGACAGGGATACGAGGGGAGCTAATACTGGCCCAGACAGATCCTCACCCTTCTCTGTCTTCCCTGCCACAGGCCGGGTTTGGAGAGTAGCTTCTAGAAGCAATAGGGAAAGCTGTGGGGGGTGAAGTTGGGGGACCTGGCTTGTAGCTAGGTGGCCCCCGAGGTCCTAGGCTCCAGCATACGTGGCTCGGCAAGGGATTCGGTGTGCCTGCCTCACCCCCCTGACACCCACACCCTGGGACGGCTGAGTGCTGCTAGCAGCATACAGAGGCCTCATTCAGGAGTCAGGGCCAGGTTTCCAGGACGGGTGGGTCTCAGCCGGCTGCAAATGAAATGTTTCCCCAAACCCAGATGAGCAGCAGCCACAGGAGGCCCTGGCCAGGCTGAGCCGCCTGGGCAAGGAGCGTGTGTGTGTGTATGACCTCGTGTGCAGCTGCTAGTGGGACTGCCTGGCCTGTTTGTGATTTGGAGATGTTTGCATGCATTTCTGGGTGTTGGTGTGGTCAATTATTTGTGCATGGGACCATCAGCGACCTTGTATACGGGTATGATCCATATCTCCGCACCCCCCCCCCCGACCCCCAGGTGCTGGGGATGGAACCCAGAGTCTTACAAATGCCAGACAAGTGTCCCTCATGGAGCTGCAACCCCAGCCCAGTGATGTAGGGATCTCTGGGGGGGCTTCTGTGTGCTGCACTGGGGAAGACTTTGAGAACTCGGTGTGACTCAGTGGGTCCATGTAGATTTCTGTGGACTTTTGTGTTCTTGTGGACTTTGTGTGGCCTTATGTATAACAAGGCTCAGCCTATGATTCTGCACATCTGTGTAACTGTGTGTGTTTTGTGACTTGGTATAGTGTGTGTGTGTGTGTGTGTGTGTGTGTTACTGAGGATGGAACCCAGGGATGCTCTACCACTGAGCCACATCCCCAGCCCTTGTTAGTTTTTATTTTGAGACAAGGTCTTCTAAGTTCCCTGGGCTGGCCACGAACCCTTGCTCCTCCTGCCTCAGCCCCTGAGTAGCTGGGTTATAGGTGTGTGCCGCCATGCCGGCATGACGTGGTGTTCTGGAGTCTATGTGGGCATCTTCATGGTGGTCACACACAGGTCTTCGTGTGTGACCTGGCCGTACTGGCGTCACTCTATGGGTGGCTCCAGGGAGTCTGTCTGAGCTTCTCTGAGGCTGTGTGCCTGTCTGTATGCTATTCTGGAAGGGTGTGCAATGTTGTCTAGGTGATCCCGTGTCTGAGTGTGATTCTGGATTTTATGTGACCCTACAAAGGGAGAGGAGAAACAGAAGGAAGAAGAGGAGGAGGGGCTGGAGGAGGGAGCAGAGGAGGGCAGGGAGAGAGGGAAGGAGAAGGGTGTGTACCTTTGTGTGTTTGTGCCTGTGTTTTCCTGACTCTGTGTGAGTGTCACAGTGGGACCCCTGTGCCTGTACCCACATGTGTGCCCTGGGCCGTGGGCGTGCCTCATCAGCAGGAACCCAGACTCCCCACACTCAGTCCCACCTTGGGCTCCCAGCCCAGGAAGGAGGGCAGAGGGTGCACAGACCCAGGCAGCTGCAGACTGTGTTGATAGGGGTGGGGCACCAGGCTGTCCTAGTGGGCAATCCCAGTCCTGTCAGGAAGACCCAGAGTGCCCCTTTGCCCAGCAGGTGGCACCCATACCTGAACCCCTGCTTATCCCATGTGCCAGGTGTTTGCCCATCTCCCCCAGGAGGCCTGCCCTGCCGCCAAGCAGCCCTGGAGCCCAGCATTGCCCAGCCCCACGTTCCACAGCCCGGGATGTGGCTGCCAGAGCCCAGATGTTTCCGCCCTCCTCCTCCCCTTTGCCCCTGGCATCCTGGCCAGGTAGAGCCATGGGCCTGTTTCCCGCTCCTCCCTCCCCCCTCCCCTCCCCCTCCCCTCACACCTGCGTGGTAAGAACACACCTGCTGCCAGCTGCAGCCAGGTGGGCAGCCCCGGCAGGAGGAATGTGGGGGATTCCAGCTGTGGCGTTCCAGCTGTGCCAGCCCCCTGGCAGCACCCTCCTCCCCCTCAATGTCTTGAAGGCCAGGTGTGCCCTACAATTCGGTTTCTGAGGGGGGGTCAGGGAGGAGCTGGGGCAGACTCTGGAGCAGCCACCCAGCTGGCATCTGTGGAGGGGGCGGCAAAGAATGCGCAGTGCGTGTGTGCATACGGGGGTTGTGGGTACTGAGTAGGGGGTCTCGGAGGTGTCAAGAGCTCTGAGTTGCAGGTGCCTGTGTAAAAGTGGCCTTGTGGGGGGGCACAGGTGGTGAGTGTGCGCCAGAACACAAAGGAGCAGCGAGGGGTGTGAGCATGTGTGCCCCGTGGCGGGTGGAGGCAGGGAGGCTGTGAGAGCAGAGGAGGGGCATGAGTGTTGTGGGCGTGGGGGGGGGCGGGGTGTGCATGTGGAAGGGTGACAGTGTGGTGTGTGCAGACAGGTGTGGCTGTTTGCCTGCAGGTCTGGTGCTATGGTGGGGCCCGAGGGTGGGCTGCCTGTGCAAAGGAGAGAGTGGCGGGAGAGTTCTGTGGTGCGTGTGGTGTGTGAGTGTGAAGGGAGGTTGGGGGTTGTGTGTGTGTGAACAAACGATGTGTGTTTGTGTGTATGTGTGTGTGTGTGGAGGATGGGCACGCTCGTGCTGGGGTGAGGCGTGGGTGTTGCGTGGGGCTTCGTGTGAGGTGCACCTGCTTGGCACACAGTGGAGGCCTGGGAGGGTCATGGGCTGGGCTCCACGGGGGCATGGAGGGTGGGGGAGGACAGAGTTGGGGGCTTCTGGGAGATGTGCCCCCACAGCCATTTGCAGAGGGAGCGTCCCTTGGTTCTCAAGACTGAAAGCCCTTGGATCCATGAAGGGATGAAGATGCCCCCAGACCTCCCCATCATTGCTTCCCCCTCCCAGCCCCCCTGGTAGGGCCCCACTCAAGTGTCCCTTCACCAGGCCCACGAACCCCTAAAACATCTGCTCCTTCCCACAGTCATCCAAGGGACCGTGCTCCATTGTCCCCCAAGCTCCTCTGGGGCCATCTGTCTCCTGATCTCCCCCACCCCACCTCATAGCCTCTCTTGGGTCCCCTCAAAGGACCCAGACCCTTTTTTCCCACCCCCTGCCTCTCCTAGTCCTCCACCCCACAGCCTATCCCTCACCTCTTTCTGGAACCCTCCAGGTCCCCAGCCCTCTCAACCCCTAAATCCCTTTCCTGCCCCTTCCAGCAGCCCCTCCTCCTCCTCTCCCCCAGGATCCCCCACAACCCTGCCCCTTCCCTTGGCGCCCCCAGGCCTCCAAGTCCTTCCGTCCTCCCCTTGGAGCCCCCTCCCCCTCCTCCTCAGCAGCCCTGAAACTTTAAACGGTGTTAAAAGTTTCTGTTTACGAGAAGCCCTTGAATTTTTAAGGACATATCGATTCCCTTGCATCCTCTCTCCAGCGGCGGCTGCAGGCGTAGGGGCAGGCTAGGCGGTGGCAAGCAGCGGCAAGGTCCCAGATATGGAGGTCCCCAAGCAGCCAGTGGCAGACACACGCTTCCCCCCCACAAGACATAACCTCCAGTACACTGAGTCCCCCTCCCTGCCGGGCGCATGCACACACACGCGCGTGCGCGCGCACACACACACACACACACACCGAGTCCCAAGCACAGACTGACATGGGCTGACACACACAGACACACATACCCAATACAGACACAGAAACCCCTCCCTGGCACATGCACACGCAGCACACAAACACAGGCACTAGACACGCCCACAGACGCTCCTTTCCTGGAGTGTGCACACCCACCCCACACACCCCAGTCACATGGGCTGACACAGAAATAGATGTCCAACAAAGACACATGGTGTACACACACACTCACACACCTAGTCACACTCATTAACATGACCTGACACACACACACACACATGGGCACACACTGACAGGGTCTCACACACACATACACTGACGTGGCCTGATGTCCCTGACACAGTCACAGAACCCTCCCTGACACACCCAGGAACCTGCATCTGGCCACTCTGGTACACATCCTCGTCACTGTTCCAGACCCACCGCACAGACCACCGCACAGACCACCACACAGAGGGAACGACTCGCCCAAGGTCGGGACGCGCAGGGACACTTTCTGCACAAAATTCCTAGTCATGGGCAGAGCACTGATCCCTGATCACATAGAGACCCTGATCCCTGCCAGAAAGCCCTGTCACACTCACCCTGACTCACCCCGACTCACCCCCCCACCCAGCTCGCCATGACACTTTCCAGAAAGACACTCGTGATGCAGCCCCGGATAGCACTGTCACACTTGGATACCCATCAATGTCCTCTGCACTTGACATCCACAGGAATGCTAGCCCCCAAGGGCAGGGCCATTTGTCTTATTCCCTACTGTGTCCCTAGTGCTTGGCATAGGGCCTGACAGACACCTTCTCTGACTCACTGACACCCCCACGTATACAGCCAGACCCATGTCACCACTCACAATGTGCTGATCCACATACAAAGACTCTTGAGCGTAACCTGACCTGAACTTCTTAGGAGTCCCCAGAGGACGCCCAGACCCCCTCCAGACACTCCCGGACATGCTGCCTGCCCTCCTGTCCTAGTGAGGCACTGGGACCAGAAACATTCCCCCTCAGGAACATTCACATGTAGACACACACGCTCTGTGCCCGCTCACAGGGGCTCAGTGGCCCAGCACAGGGCCCACCAACAGCCAGCTCTGCCTGAACATCTGTGTGTATGCGCGCGCGCGCACACACACACACACACACACACACACACACCCCAGGCACCCATGGCCTCCGAAAGACAATGCACAGCTGAGCAT
Source organism: Callospermophilus lateralis (assembly GCF_048772815.1). Classification (NCBI taxonomy): domain Eukaryota; kingdom Metazoa; phylum Chordata; class Mammalia; order Rodentia; family Sciuridae; genus Callospermophilus; species Callospermophilus lateralis. Next base: position 214,674,315 of record NC_135305.1, on the reverse strand, counting down.
TGCCACAGCTTCTTGGCCTAGGAGGGTGAGATGGCGCCGGCTGCACCTGGTGGCAGAAGGGTTCTGTCTCGACAGGAGCTGCCTGGGGGCTGCAGACACCTCCCTACCCACCCTGGGGGGGTACTCCCGGTCCTCAGCACCAACCTCTTACGTTATTTCTTTCTGCTCTGGAAATGAAGACTCAGGGGCCTGCCAGAGGGGCTGGGGCCTCAGCATTGTGTGTGTGTGTGTGTGTGTGTGTGTCCATGTACCTGAGGCCCAATGCCCATATTTGCCCCTGAGGGCTGGGCTGTGTGTCTCTTGCTGGATATGCAGAGTTGGGGATGGAGCCCAGGGCCTGTGCCTTGCTCTCTAACACTGAGCCGCACCCCAGCCCTCTCCTGCTGTGTCTGTGTATGACCTTGATCAGGGCTACATGCAAGTGGTGGGGGTATGTCAAGGGTCTGAGGTTTGTGTATGACACCTGCGTGTATGGCCGGGGATCCTCTTAGGGGTCTGCCCGCTGAGTGGGTATCAGAAACTGTTGGACACGGTGCAGAGGCCTAGAGGTACATTTGGGCAACACTGTGTGTGATGTGTATGTCCCTGTGTTGTGTTACATTGTATCAGTGACACTTTGTATCTCTCTGTGTTGTTTGGCTTGTACCTCCAGGTAGCAAATGGTGTGTGTTGGTGTGACAATGTGTACATCCTTTTCTCAGTGTCATTCTGTGTTGGGGTGTATTGCCACAACTGCCAATGTATTTTAGCTTGGTGTGTAGAAGTTTTGGGACAGGGTGTGGTTGTGGGATCATACATGTGTCAGTGCTCTGCAGGAACATTTTTCAGGATGTGTACATGTGCTGGTATGTACTTGGTGTCAGCGTGCACCGGTGTGCTTAGCGTGTGCTAGTGTGTATCTGTGAGGCCCACGAAGGTGCATCGGTGAGTCTGTGTCTCTGCGGGTGCTTCCTCTTTGGAATGCCTGTGTGGGTACCATCATATGATCGGCCTGTGTGTCAGCGTGTGGGTCTGGGTGTGGGTATCACGGCGTGCGGGCAGGGGTATGTGTCTATGCCGGGTGTGCGTTGGTGTCTGTGCTTTGTTGCTGCATGAGGAAAGGGTGGCCATGCGTTCTGTACGTGACATGTGTGTCCGGGTCCGAGCCCCGCTACGTGTCAGCGTGTGTCTGCGCTGGAACGCTGGCCAGCACGTGTCGAGGTGGCCGCGTCGGTGTGCGCCCCCGCGTGAGTGTGCGTGCGTGTGTGTGCATGTGTGCATGTGTGCGTGTGTGCGTGTGTGCGCGCCGGCCGCCCGCCGCTCCCCCGCCCCGCCCGCCCCTCCCCGCGCCCCTCCTCCCGCCCGCGCCGCCCGCCCGCTCCCTCTCCCCGGAGTGCGCCGCTTCCAAACTTTGTCTAAACTTTCACTTTCACAGCGCGGCGGTGGCGGCGGCGGCGGCGGCGGCGGCGGCGGGCGAGGGTGACCGGCCGAGCGGCGGCGGCATGGAGTAGACGCGCGGCGACAGCGGCGGCGGCGGCTGCGGCGGCGGCGGACGCGAGAGGCAGCGGCGAGCGCGGCGGCGGCGGCGGCGGCGGCGGCCCCGGAGCCCGCGGGGCCGAGCCTGCAAGCGGCGAGCGCAGAGCGGCGCCGGCCGAGCGCGGGGCCAAGGGCCGGGCGGGCGCAGCGCGGCGGAGGCCGGAGCAGCCGAGCCGGAGCCGGAGCCCGAGCGCGAACGCCGCCTGCCGGGCCTCCCCTCGCCGCGGCCGGCCGCCGCGCTCCCGCCCGGGCGCCCAGCTATGTACTCCCCGTACTGCCTCACCCAGGTACCGGCCTCCGCCCCCGCGCGACCGGGGGAGGGAGCGGGCGCGGGAGGCCGGCGGGCGGCGCGGGCGGGCGGGCGGAGGGGGCGCGCGGCGGCCAGCGGGAGTGAGCCCGCGGGCGCTGAGGGGTGTAAGTCGTGCCGCCGGGAGTCCGGGCACGCGTGTGGGAGTCACCGCGCGCGTGCGACCCTGGCCACCCGGAGGACTCCTGTTGGGGACTTCGCTGGTGACCCGCTGCGTGCGTGGCGCTGTCCCTGGGGCACAGGGCGGGAGTGCGTGAGAGTGTGCGCGCGCGTTCTACTGGGGTGCGGTGAGCAGCGGGACTCCAGCCGACCTGTGGGGTGACTGTGGCGCGCACCGGGGCAGCGTGGCCGCTGGCAGTGTTTGCAAGGGTGACAGAGTGGCCGGAGGGTGGTCCCGAGGACACAGAGAGGACCTTGGGTCTGCCGATCTCCCTGGGGCGGGCGCAGCGGTTCCCAACGGTGGCAGTGTCTGGGGTGTTTGGCGGCTGCCTCTGCGTGCCGCTGGGGTGCCCCGGGCGGGCCGAACTGCCCGGGCGTCTCCCCAAAGTCTTTGTTCAGGCCTCACATGAGAGCGGGGCTAAGAAAATGGCGGGGCTCCCAAATTTCGGAGGGGCAGAGGAGGGGAGGGAGGAACGGGCGCACTGCCAGCTGGGGCCGCGCCTCTCCACCGACCCTGGACGTCGCAGCCGCGCCCCCCCAAAAAAAAAACTTTCCTTGGTGCAAACTTTCCCGTACCAGCGACCTGGGCTGCTGCGGAGTGGACCTGGTGGCACCCTGGGAATCCCGTCCCGCCACTCGAAGGCAGGAGGGGCGGGAGACAGCGGTGGACACAGACCGCTGTGTTTCGACCACACCGTCGGGTCAGCCTCCAGTACAACAGCGCCGACCTTGGCGCGCTGGGAGAGCGAGTCCCGCCTCCAGCGAAGTTCTCTGCGCGGCTGAGGCAGAGACAGAGGCCTGAATCATGCTTATCCTGCTGTCCCACTCTCCCTGGGTGGTAGCATGAGGTTCTGAGTAGGCACAAAATACTATAGTGGCCCCAACAGCACTGCCTGCAGGGCCAGGCCACTGGCAGGTAACACAGATTCGGGAGAGGGGACACCTGGGGTTGCCTAGACCTGCTTACTGGCCAGGCCTGTCTGTGGCAATTCTCTAGGCCTGGGGCTCCAATTGTCCCCTCTGCCCAGCTTGAGCCCTGCCAGCGTGCCCACAGTTTATAGTGGATGTCCAGGTGGATGTGGCCAGTGACTGTGCCTGGGGTGTGCCAGGAGGTTTTGAAGGGGCAAGAGGGCACATTCAGGTGGGTGTGAATCGAGGCCTGTTTGTGCTCTTGTATGCACAGGTGCAAGTTTGTGTGTGTGAGAGAGTTAATCTAGAGCCTTCGTGCGGCCCTGTGGGCTGGCTGAGATCAGGCCTGCGTGGCATAGACATGTATGACCCAGACAGCGGGTTTTCCTATACAAGGCGGGTCTGAGTCTAAGTGAGTGTGGGCAGGGGTGCACATGTGTGCTTATGTCTCACTGTGTGTGTGCAGGTGTGAGCAGGCACTCTGACTGCCTTGGTCATGTGGGAGACCCCTACATCTGTGCCTCCAACTCTACCGCTGGCCGTTGTATGTTGGATCACCCACATGAGGCCCTTGCCTAGCCAACTGGGTCTGCGCTGTGGCTGCTTTTAGGTTGACACTTCGCTGGCCTGTGTGACTGGAGTTTGAGGCCTGGTGGGACCAAGACCCCATGCTCAAGCAGCCCCTTGTCCACCAGGCTGCCAGCCCTGCTCCCAATCCAAGCATGCCCGACATCTGGGCCTGCTCCCCACCCCCACCCCATGGCCTGGCTGAGACACCCACCCTTCGGATTTCACAGCACCTCAGGAGAGAAAATGCCAGCTGATTCACTGGTGACAAGACTAGGAAGGGACTGGGTGGCCCCAGACTCAGGGTGATGGCCGCGCTTGGCTCTGTGATACTCCAGAAGGGAGTATGGGCTTAGTTCTGTGTGAGCTGCTGCCCGAGTGTGCCAGGCTGGCTGGGAGGGGAGTGGGCATGGTATCACCAGGCTGCCAGCCCTGCATGGTGGGCAGGGAAACCCCTCGGCTCTGGGCAGGCTGTCCGCTGGTCAGCCGGGTCTGGCTGCCCCTCCCCGGCAGCCACAACTCTGTTTTTACAAATCTTTCTGCTTCCATAGTTTGCCCTGCCGGTCTCTGCTTTCCTGACGGTCTCTGTCGTTGGCTGTCTTTTTCCCTGTCTCTGCTCCTTTTCTGTCTCTCTTTCTCCCTCTCTGTCCTCCTGTATTTGACTGTCCTTGTCTCTGGTCTGGACCCATCTCTGCCTCCCCCGCTGTCCCCTGAGTCTCGGACTCTTCTGTCTCTCCCCAGCCTCTCTCTGGCCTCTCTCTCTCTCTCCCCCTTTCCTTTTTTTCAAACCAGAATTGGCTTCGATTTTAAAGTCAATAAATGATTGAGCAGGAACGAGCTTGGAGCAGCGGGGCCCTGGCGGGGAAAGGCACTGTGGGTGAGGGGGAAGGGCGGCGGGGGTGGGGGGCGGAAATCTCCTTCTAGAAAAAGCATCAAAATCCAGGGCGGCCAGGCAGGGCAGTTGCTGGAGATGCTGAAGCCCACTTCAGACACAGGCCCAAGTCCCAGGCAGAGACAGCGGGTAGAGGTAGACACAGGGGACCCCACAACAAACAGAGAGATATGCGCTGAGATGTGGACACACACATACACATGCTACTCTGTCACCAAGGTGGGGATATAAGCATTTTGGTCACACTGGCATGCAGACGCATGACCATTGACAGGCATACAGATCAGGAAAATGTGGACGTGTGTTCAGCATGTACGCGTAAACACGTGTGAACCCCTCAAGATGGGACCCATGTATGGATGTCGACTCAGAGACGTGGAATACCTCCCAGACCCATGGCCATGGAGACACATATGGATTCAGAAAACTGTAGACCTGTGCTCACAAGCACCCTCAACACACTCATAATGCGCCCGTGCGTGTGCGTGCACACACACACACACACACACACACACACTCCTCAAGGCAGGACACGAACACGGGCATCATTTCACGGAGACAGTGATACCTCCCAGACCGGTGGAGCCCTCAGTACACACTCGGTGGAGTGTGTTCACCCCACACACTCACAGATCCCAGGTTGGAGTGATGCCGGGTGTACACCTTTTACACAGAGAGAAAAGGCTGTTGGTTCACCCGGGTGTGCGCACACATACCTTCTCAAACACAGAGATACATACTGATGCGCGCGCCCCCCTCCTGGCCACGGGGTTGCACATACAACATGCAGACACTTGCGAACACAAAGACATCCATGGGCGTGCGCAGATACACTCACCCTCAGACACACACCTACGCCGATAGTCCCTGCCTCCGGAGCAGCAGAATGTCCCTGCACCTTTGTTTCTGCGCAGTATCTCACACACTCCTATGGCGGGGAGGGGGTGGGCCATGCCCCCTGGGCCCCTTGCTCTGATCCTCTGGGTCACTATGGCTATGTCTCTGTCCTTGCGAAGCGCTGGCTCTCTGTCCCTGTACTAACCTGGTGCTTTTTTTCCCCCCCACCCCTACTAGGTCCTGGGGATTGCACCAGGGGCAGTCTACCACTGACCTTCCTCCCCAACCCTTTTCACTTTTTTTGTTGCCCAGGCTGGCCTTGAGCTTGTGCTCCTCCTGCCCCAGCCTACGGAGTTGGGGAATACAGACGGGTGCTATCCTACCTGGCTCTGGGACTTGCTTTTCATAGCGTATTCTCTCTTTGGCTCTAGCCCGGCACACACGTCCCACCCCAGCAGTGGACATACAGGAGGCCTGGAGAAGGTCACTGCTGGGGCTGGACAGGGGCTATATGAGATGTTCTAGTGCAGGGCCAGGCCAAGTTCAGAGCCGAGACTCTGCTGGGTCAATGCGGCAGGGGGAATACGGTGCTCTGGGAACTGGAGCCAGGGGTCCTGCAGCCAGGGGTCCTGCCCAGCCATGAGAGTCTTGTGTAAGCCCAAAAGCTTCCAGTCAGAGGCTGTGGGAAGAGGGGTCAAGGGCTAGGCTTTGCCATAGTTCAGCACCCAGTTTCAGCTTTGGTTCTGCATCTCTTAATCCTATAACTCGAAGTGCAGGGTTTTTACGGTCTATAAAATGGGCATGACTGTGTATCTCTCTTGGGCTGTGAGGAGGCTCAGCACGGTGCTTGGCATGTAGCAGATGTTCCAGAAATGCACCTGTTCTCGTTTGAGTGGTCATCCTCCTGGACCCATTTATCTGAAAGAAGGATGCTTCTGAGCGGTGGACGACAGGGTCAGGCACCTCCCCACCATGGAAATCTAGTGGACTTCCTGGAGGAAGGAGCAAGAGAAGAATTTTGGGGGCTAGCTCTTGGTCCAGCTCTTTCCTCTTGGATGGAGTCCTATAGGCCAAGCACAGGGAGGCAGGGCTTCAAGGTAGGAAGGGATGATTACGAGGGTGAGGAGGGGGGCATCCTGCACTGTCTTATGGGGACCTGACACCCTCCTTCGGGGGCTCTGAGCACCAGTAAAGAGAAATGTGTACAAATGCACGCCCCAGAGGGAGTGAGACAAAGAGCTCAGAGACTTGGTGCATCTCGATGGCAACCTCAGGGATGTCCCCACAGCTCAGAGCTGTTTCTACGTCTGTGCTTGGGTGTTGTCACTTGGACCCAACTGTGGGGCAGGATTTGGCTAGATCAGGTGGGCATTGCAAGTGGGTGGCAAGCTGACGCCATAGCTGCTGGCACAATCTCCCTGTGGTCACTGTCTGACTGCTGGCCTATGCATGTAACCCGCTGGGAACCTGGCCTTGCGGTCTGCTTGGGTCTTGTCCCCAGATCTCAAAGTGGGAATTTGGGGTCTTGTAGCTTTCGTCCTCTAGCTGGACCAAGGGAGACAGGGGAGGCCGATACCTGTCATTTTCTCTGACATGGTGCTGCGGACAGGGCTCCTGTCTCCCCGGAGCCCTGGATGTGGGGACTGGGGAGGTGAGAGTGGCTCTCAGAGGTGCTGGGGTTCTTCTAGGTCTGTGGGAATCGATCAATGCCCCTCAGGGCCACCATTTTCCTGTGGGTGTCTGTATGGCCAAGCGTCTGTGGGGTCCTTTTCACATATCTGAATATCTGTCCCTGGGTGCTATCTGCACGTGACTCTGAGGACCATCACACTTTCCCTCTCTTGTGTATTTGGTGACATTGCAGTGGTGGGGGGTGGGGCATGATATCAGGCATGTCCTTGTGCTTGACATGGTCTTTGTGTCATGGTGCTGCCTGGGCAGTCCATGGGGATTGGTATTAGTGTAGCTGTCATCGTCTCCATCTTTGATTATCTGCTTCCCATGGAAATGACCATGTCACCCCACAGTGTGTCCTATGTACAGCCGTGAGACCGAGTATGTTACCTGGCCGACCAGAGCTTACGCCTCCACGTGTGCGCGAGCCTGTACCCGTCAACCCATATCCACATACATGCCCATGCGGTCTCCGGGTGTCACCCCGGCTGTGTTGTTGTGCATCATGGGCTTGTCCCTGTGACTCTCATTGTGTTCCTGGCCACATGGTCCCTTCTCCCTGGCATTCCTGTCCTCTCGACATGGTGCACGATGCCCACTATGGCGGCTGGGTGAGTGGCTGCCAGCAAGCTGGCTGCTTGGTCCCTTCCCATGAGGCTGCACGGCGGTGGTGGCCTGCTGTGGGCCCCGCCCGCAGCCCTGGCCCGGCGTGGACAGAAGCCTGTTGTGCGGCGAGGTGCGGGTGTGTGTTTGGGCCGCCCACAGGTCTCCCTCTGTCTGCCCAGTGCACATTGATCTTGGCTTCTGCCTGTGGCCGCCCTGGCCTGGCCAGCTGGGTGTCCGGCTGTCTCTGAGGGCCTGAGCCCGCTGTCCCTGCAGTTCCCGCCACCCCCACAGCCAGGCCTGCCCCAAGTCCCTGCCCCGAGCCACTCGCAGGCCCTCTGAGGCTCCGAGGGCGCGGATTTGGAAACTGAGGCCCCCCTTCCTTCCCCCTTCCTCTCCCTCTCCTCCCTCTCTCCTCCCTCCCCCTCCGGCTCCCTCTCTCCCTCTCTCTCCTCCTGCCAAACGCGTCTTGGCTCTGTCTGAATATCTCTCCTCCTCGATTTTTGGCTCCAGCTCTGGGCTCGCTCACTAAAGGAAGAAGGGCTAGCTCCCCGCCCCCACCCTTCCTCACCGCCTCCCCCTTCCCGAGGAGCCCCTCTGAGGGCGGGAGTGGCCTCATATAGTGGCCTGAGCCCCCCAAGTGGGCTTGGCCAGGGGGGGGCACAGGCCTGGTGGGGGAGGGGCAGGGTAGATTGGGCCTGGCAGCCCCAGGCCGGCAGCGGGCAGGGTAACTGTGCTGCCCGGCTGGGCGGGCAGGCGGGGAGGGGTCGGGGCATGGAGCTGGGGTGTCTGGCTTCTGGTGGGGCTGGCAGGCCTCTGTGAGGCGCAGCTGTGCCCAGAACTCTGAGTTGCGTTTGCCACCACTACCAATGTGGCTGCGCCAGCCAGCGAGGGGAGGCGAGTCGCGGGCACTGCGGCGCTCCGCAGCCAATCAGAAGCCGGGGTTGCACTGGGGAGCTCTCCCCCTACTGGGCCCCACCCTGAGGGGACCTGGGGGTGGTGGCCAGCAGCAGGCAAGGGGCAGTGCCCACCACCACCATCAAGGACCCTGCCCCCTCCGCTAAAACTCAGTGCCAGCCTTCCTGGCACAGAGCAGGCAAGACCAGGGGTCTGTCCGTCCCCACCTGAATTTGTGTGAGCTAAGCTGGAGGAAGGGACTGCTCAGAGGTGCACCGGTGCCCCCTGCCCCCCACAGCCAGGCCTTAGGGATTGGGGTTGGGGGCCAAATCATCCAGGTGGTTCCGAGCAAATATGGGCTTTGTTAGTCGGATCGTCTGGTGTGTTGGGGGTTATTCTGAGTCCATTTCACACAAAGTCACACATCCTCACTGGCACATGTGGGCACAAAGAATCCTGCTGCCATACACTGGCATTCTGTGCCTCCCTCCCCTAGGCTCACAGAGACATAGACGTTCACACACAGAGGCTGCCCTGGACGCAGACACCTGCAGACACCTAGCCACACCAAACACTGGCACAGCATGGCACGCCCAGGGGGTTCCCCTCAAGAGTGCAGACGCATGGGACACCCAGTGACATGGCCACAGGTTATAAAGCACAGTATAGACACAGACTACCACCTTTGGTCACCCAGGAGCACACACCAAGACCGTGAGGAACATGGCACCCATGCCCAGTGGCACATCAGACTCCAGAAAAACCCAGCCAGCACCAGGCACACAGGAACACACACGGCACATGGGCCGTGCAGCACTCGGGGCACGTGGACACACACACCTCCCAGACCCACCCAGGGTGATTTGTCCACTGGGAAATGTCTGGAGAGATTTTTGGTTGTCACACTTGGAGAGAGGACTGCCGTTGGCATCTGGGGGTAATGGAGGCCGGGAGTGCTGCTCAGCACCCCACAGTGCACAGGACGCCCCAAGGCAACGAATGATCCAGCTCAAGAGTCAGTAGTGCCAAGGTTGGAAAGCCTGCCCCGAACACACACAGGATGATGTGGGTATGGCTGGCCCTCAACACTCGTGGCGTGCACACACACGTGCCACTCTCAAATGCGAGGCTGGCTGATGTGGCGTCATGCGGTGCTGCTCACCTCCCAGACACAGGTATTGTCTAATATGCAGCTATCCGCACACAACCCCGGGCACAAACTGTGCGGTGTGTGCACGGTGCCACGTTACCCCAGCACGCAGCGGCAGGACTCACGCCCCCACATGAGTTTGAGCCTGGTCACAACTGGCCCTGGTTGGAAACAGCATCTGAGAGATGAGACCTGCCCTCCTGCCCCTCGCCCCGCCAGCCTTTCTGACTGATTTTAAGAAGCATCCATAAACCTGACCTCTCGGCGTAGAATTTGGAGCCCTGAATCTCTGCCCTGGTTTGTAAAAGCCTGGCATGGGGGCCAGCCTGGGACTCCATATGCCCACCCCTGCCAGGATATCACTGGCTTTCTGGACCCAGCAGCCGAGGGCCCCACCCTCACTGCCCTTCGGCCATAGAGAGAAGGAAGGCGGACAAAGCTACGTTCTCAGGCTTGTCTGCCACGGGGCTCTCTCCAAACCTTTGACTTTTTATGTATTTATTTTTGTGGTGGTGAGGATGGAACTCAGGACTTTGTGTGTGTTAGGCAAGCGCTCTACCACCAAGCCACACCCCTAGCCCAATCCTTTGGCCTTTGATTTCCCCATTTATGACCCTGGGGAGAGAGGGAAGAAAGATGGGTGGCAGAATAGTAGTGGGAGAAAGCCTTTTGTAGGATCATAGCAAAACGAACGGTTGTCTCCCAAATCACAGTGATAGCTAGCATGTACCATCGCTCACCATGCTAAGTGCTTCTTAGCTCACCTCCTGGAATCCTGGGCGAAGCGGGTACTGTTGATTAGGAGAGTGGAGCTTCAGATTCAGCTTCTTGGGTTTGGATCCTGGCTCTGCCTCTCTCTAGCTGCGTGACATTGGGCAAGCCACTCAACCTCTCTGGGTCTCATTTTGTCGTTTAGAAAACAGGGCTTGTAGTAAGGATCTGAGGAGCTGGTTTGCAGAAAATGCTTCAGAACTGTGCTTGATGTGAAGCAAATGCTTTATTTGATAGATGACAAGCCAAGAATCAGAGAAGGGAAGTCCACTGTTACAGTCAAGGTGGGATGTGGTGGGGCCTTCGTCAGTCCTTTACCACTATCCGAAGTCTTGCCGATGGAAGAGAATTGCAGCAGGTTCTCTGGCCTTTACCCGCACAGTCTCGTACCGCCATTTGGAGCATGCCGCAGCTGTCAGTCCTCATCCTCTCCTTACTACTCTGACCTTCAGATCTTCTTCCAACTAGGGCTCAGAGAAAGGGTGTATGATGGTCTCACCCACTCTGAACCTACGCTGGCCAGTCTTGCCCTCACCCCACAGAACTGGACAACCTCTCCCACACCTTGCTGGGCACCCAGCCGGAGCCCGCGTGCTGGGGGTGCAGCCGGGGGCCTATGCATTCCTTTGACAAATATTTACCAAGCACATCCTGGGTGCCAGGCCCTGTTCTAGGCCCTAGGGGCTCGGCAGGGAGCAAACCTGGCAAAGGTGCCAGCCTTGGTGGGAGGGCAGACAGAGAATCTGATAAACAAGGGAGTGCCCTGTCCTTGAGATGGTGCTAAGTGCAGGGGGGAGAGCGCTCAGGACAGGCCCGAGGGAGGATGGGTTTAGCAGAGGGGGTCAAGGATCAGCATTGTCCTGCCAGTCAAGTGTGGCCTGCAGGCCCCTTTCCGTCTCAGACAGGCAGTCTGGAGGTCAGGGTGTGTGGTTGAGCATGGTTGTCTCCAGCTGCCCAGAATGCAGGGCCTGTTGTGGCTTCATGATATCAAGGATGGATATCCTTGTGGGTACACCCTATGCTGCCCACCCAGGACCTGGGGACAAGATGGCTGGGATCTCTCCTGTACAGAATCCAGGCCTCGATGGGCACTGGGTATTCTCAGCCCTGCCACTCTGAGCCAGGGGGTGGAGCAGGGGCAGCTGGTGGCCCAGAGTGGCACTTCCACCTGGGTCCCTTGATTTAGCTCCCCCAGGGCGGGCCCAGTTTATTTTTACCCGAGCCTGTCACCCTGGCAGTACCAGGCTGCGCCATCTTTGCAGGGTCTTGGGTACTTGCCCATAGTTTGGGGGCACACCTGGCTTTGCCTGTTGGGCCCCCAACTCTCACTGGGCTCCAGACTCCATCTCCCCTCAGAGTTCTGGATTGAGGGCCCTAAACTGGGCGCTGATGGGGTCCATGCTGCAGGCTGACAACCATCGTGCCCAGCCTGGTGGCATTTGGTTTGGCCCCCTGCCTGTCCGCCACCCCCACCCTGCGCCTGGGCAGAGATGAGCGGCTGCCGCTGCCAGTCTCCATTTCGAAGCTTGGAGTGGGGGTGGGGGAGTGCTGTGCGCCTGTGGGCCCCCTGCCTGTCCTGTGCCACCTAGGGCTCATCCTCCCTGGGAGGGCCCCTGGCTGCCTCGCCCGCCCGCTTGCTGCCCCTTTGCAGCCCGGAGCTCGGGAGGATGCCCGCCTGGCTTCCATCTTCCCGCTCCTTCCCTCCCTCTCTCCCTCTCCTGTAATGGCTCACCATTTTTGGCATCTCTTCCCCTTCCCCCTCCCATAGGCGCCAACCTCACTTCCAAACCCGCCATTGCTGGCTCTCGGGCCTTCTTTGCTGCTAAGGGCTAGGACCTGGAGATGAGGGTTTGGGGGGACCAGGCGTGAGGGCATTGGGGCCTTCTGGATGCTGTGCATGTGTCTGGAGGGCACGTGCCCTCAGCCAGCTGGCTCCACCCATGTCTTCTTTTAGCCTCAAGGTTGGCAGAGCCAGATGCGATGAAAAGTGAGGATCCTTCTGTGTCTCACAGCCCCCCGGGGCCCCATGTTGCTCTCTGGGCTGCCAGAAGACCAGTGTGGGCATCTTCACCCAATCCCAGGGCCTGGATTAGCAAAAGACAAGTTTCATGCATGGAGTGTCCCTATGTTCCTCTCCCAAGATCCCCCCAGATCCTCAAGATTCTTGCTCCCCTTCTCCAGAGCTAGGGTGTGGGGGGAAACCAAGCCCTACATTGGGCCCTTGTGCCCCCAGAGGGGCAAGGGACTTCAGAGAAACCGGTTTACTGCCCCCCCCCCCCCAGTCCGCTGCCCGCGCCTCTCTCGGCACTAAACAAAGTTTGCTAAGTAACTTCAAATGTTATTTGAGGACGGCCTGGCCTCAACCCAAGGCGGCCCTGTGGAAACTTGTTTTTCGCTGCCGAGGCTGCAAGTATCAAAGACACACTTTCGGGGGGGGGGGGCGGTTTGCTTCGATGCCTCTTCCCCCCTCCATGGCAGGGGCTGGCCCTGAATGGACACTCAGACACATGGAGCCGACATACACAGGCCAGTGCCGACAGAGGACCTTCACATCACCCTCGGGCCTGTACATCAGAGACGGCAGGGGGACGGCTGTGGAACACAGCGCTCATCATGTGCACACAACATACCCACACTGCCACGCCAAGGAGGCCTGGGGCGTGTGTGTGTCTCAGGTGTGCCCCCAGCCCAGGTCCCTGGATTCTCCCAGCTGGTGAAGTTTTGCCACATTGAGGAAATCGTGGCTCTGATGCTTGGACTGGTATTTTCATGACTCGGGGGCCCAAGGAATAGGTGGACAGGTGCCTCCTAGCCTCAGTTTCCCCAACCATAAAGGGAAGTTGTGGGTAGGAATGGCACAGGAGGCAAATCCCGTCTGAGCAGGAGAGCACCTGGGCTGGGATCTTGGTCTGGCTGCTTTTCAGCTGTGCCTGGGTCTTCTCATCCCCCGGCTGGCTGAGTCCCTAAAGGTGGGCTTTGAACATGGTATCCACTGATGCTCCTGCCCATCCTGATGGCCTGAGCCTGGTGTGTGCTCCCCATCCCTGCAGGGCACCCCACCAGCTCAGGGCTCTCAAGGTGCTGGGGAATAGCCCATGGCAACCGGGCTGCTCCCTCTCTTCCCTCCTCAGGCCCTTCTCTCTGGTTTCTTTCTCCCTTTCTGTTCCAGCATTTCCCATCTTTCTCCAAATCCCCCTTCTTCCTTCCCTAGGTCTGCACTGGCCTGGAGTTCAGAGAAAGTGTGGGAAATAGGCACAAAGTGTGTGTCCTTCATCGAAGCCAGCCAGGCCTAGGGTCCTTCGTGTCCGTGACCACCCTCCTGTGGGTATTCCAAGCCTCAGCAAGAAGCTGAGGACTGGGCACTTGAGCTCACACAGTGGGTCAGGAAGGCCTCCACAGTGCCCTTCCATCTCTCACCTCTGAGGTTTGCAAACAGGTGGCCCCCATGGAATGCAATGGAAAAGCGAAGGCCCAGAGGGGACACAGGGCTGCCACTCTCTCTCAGTCCCCAAGAGCCTCCCCACCCTCCCTGTCACCCTAATCCTCACTGAGGTAGGTTTATGGGGTCCCCCAGTCCCAGCCCCACACACTGCCTCATCTCCACTCACAGTCAACGCCCGCAACACCCCGCCACCCGCAGTCTGTCGCGCGGTGACAGCCTGTCACAGGCACCGCCGCACACCGGCACAATCTGTCGTCCACGCACAGTCTCACACACAACCTGTCACACACACGCACGCACACACACACACACACAGCGGCACAGTCGCACACACAGCCAGCCTCACGCGATCACACCAAGCGTCACAGCTTGTCACAGCCATAGATTCCTCACAATAAAAATAACAGCTACCATCTCCAGAGCAATTACGCTGGGCAGGCGGTTGGTGGGCAGGCAGGCAGGCAGGAATCCATGACCTCCTGTGACCTGACCTCCCAACACGAGGCATCTGTGAGGAACCTGTTTTACAGATGAGGAATCAGAGGCCACAAGGTCAAGTACCAAGGTCATGAGGCTAGAAGTGGGGTGACAGGAATTAGCCATGTCCCCAGGGGCATGCAGGACTAAAACAGGTCACTCCACCTTTCCACCTCCTCTTGTCCACCACAGGCTCCACCTCCTGGCTCTTCTCTGCTCTCCTCCCTTGCCATTCCCCCCAGTGGGGAAAACTGAAGTTGTAAGCAGCCCAGGTCAAAAAACAGGGGAAGGGGCTTACTAGTCCGCTGCCTAAGGTGCTTAAATTGTCCTCGGCTGGGGAAAATTGACCTGTCCTCCACCTCACATGCTACTTGGTTCCAAATGGGGCACTGATGGGCAGTGTGGGGCTGTGAGAGGGGGTTCCTACATGTGCTGTGGGCACCAGTTTGAGGTCTGATGTGTGGTTGCCCTTGGAGAAGCACCCACGTGGCCCGAAGTGATGTCAGCCTGCGGTTCTGTGGAGATTCCTGGGTAGGCTGAGGCGGGAGTCCTAAAAAGCACAAGTCTCTGGACTTCAAGCCAGTCCTCGTCCACACGGGTGGAGTGGGCTTCGTGGGCTCCAGGGCCTCCCAAACTCCCGAGCCCAGGGCATCTGCACCCTATCCACCCCGCCCCCACTCATCCGCGTTCCAAGGGCGCTTCCTCCTCTACCACCTCCTCTGCAGCTTGCCTTCCCTAGCTTTTGCCTTCTTTGTTCCACCCCGCCTGCTCCCCGGGGCTTCCCCCATTAGAGTTGCCTCAGCCAAAACCAACACGGTTCCAACGACATCCCGCCGAGGCCCGCCGGGCTGCCGGCCCTGCCCCTTGGCCTGCTGGGGGGCCAGATCCCGGCTCCGAGGAGGCCCGACGGGCGGCCGCCGGCACGTGGCGCTTGGAAGCACCCGCGCACAGTTCTGTGCCGCGGTCCAGAAGAGGGACCCTGGCGCACGCGGACCCCTTTCCGAAACCCCAACAGGATATTTGGGGGTCGCACACGCACGTAAGAAGTCTCCCGCACTTCACTCCAACCGGTGTCTGGAGCACGCCTTGGGATCCCATCCGGATCCCAGGCTTATCTGCACACACAGGCCTGACACTCCAACGAGGCTTCCGAGGCTTCCGGGCGCACACATGCCCATAAACACGCTGAGCCTGGTACCTGATGGGGTCGGGAACACAATCCATCATCACTCCCCTGGTGGAGCCGGGATGGGCTTTGCCAGCCGAAATAATGCCCTGCGCCTTCAAGAGGGTGAGGTGAGAGGGATGTTCCTGGCTCAGGTGGGTCGGTGAGCCTGCAAGAGCCGCTAGTGCGCACACATATGGTTCCAGGCCCAGGAGTGCACACACCTCCCTGACCTGCACAAGCGTGTATTTCACAAACCATACACCTGTCAGGCCGCCCAGGGCACCTGGCTCCAAAGCCGCATTCAGGTTGTTGGGCAAGGGAGTTGGGGGGATTAATTCCCACCTCGTCCTTTTCTCTGTGAACTCTCATCTCCCCAAATGTCCCTGGGGGCACAGGTGAGACACCCCAGAACTGCTTCTGCACAAGGACACCCCTGCATGCACTATATTTATATTTGAAATTTGTACTTCCATATAATATATATATATATATATATATATATATATATATATATGAATTAGCACCTCCATATATATATATATATATATATATATATAAATAATATGATACACACACACACACACACACACACACACACACTGCTCCCCTCGCCCTTCCCGCTCCACTTTTTATACTTGGATTTTAACACCCCCAGTAGGTTTCGTACCAAACCTTCAAAACCCATTTTGCTAGGCAGGGAGGTGGGGCGAGGCAGGAGGAGTTCCCCCCCTCCTACTGCGGACGCCCCACGTTTGTAAAGACCGAGACCCCTTCTCCTGAAGGGCGGGACTGCACCACCAAATCCCGCAGCCCTTCCCGAAACACAATCGCGGGGGTGGGTGCTGGCGGCGAGACATTGCTTTTTGGTGTGTTTGCTGTTGCTGCTTAAATTAATCCTGAGTGACAGCTCGCAGTTCTCCACAAAGAGGCCATTTAACGCCCCCCCCCAACAACCCCGGGCGAAATTTCCACTTGCCCCCCTGGGTCCAGCTTGGCCGCTCGGGAATTTGCTTCCAGCGCTCCTGGCCTTCCCCTAAGGTGCGCCGCAGGCGTGGAGGCGGGTTCCTTGAGCGTGCGCCATGGACTTCGGGAGTGAGTGTGGGTGGGTTTTGGAGGGGTGGGAGACGTCTTAAAATAGAAGCGCTTGGCGAGCGAAGGTGGGGAAGGGTGTCCCAGGACTTCTCAGAGTGCCCCAATGCCCAACCATAGAGCTTCAATGTCCTAACCCTGCTGAAGAAAGTCAGATGGTCTTCTGTGTCTCAGAGTGCCTCGAGGGGAGGAGATGGGCTGCTCTGCACATTGACCTGAAGCCCCCACCCCACTCCGGAAGGGCACTACTCCACGTGCCTGTGCATACCCGGGCAAAGACATGCCTCCGGGGAAGTGTGCTAGCCCCAGCTTGTGCCCCTTGAAAGGTGCCCGCCGCCCACAGGCTTCTTTCATTATAGCCTCCCGGGTGTTCTCTTAGCGCGTGGCATTTCCTGGACCCATTGCTACAACTGGCTCAAGACTGGGGAGTGCACGCGGAGCTGGGGGTGGCGGGGATGCCTCCCTTGGGCCCAGGCCGGAAGAGGGCCTTCAGCTTTACACTCCACAGAACGTGGTCGCACACTGCGGCTGCCACTTGCACCGCGCACCGCGCACCGCGCACCGCGCACCGCGGGATGGAGGGAACAACACAACCCTCGATGGTGTAGAAGTCTTGGAGCATGGGGCACTAGGGAACCTCCTGGCTACGAGCGGATGGTGCGCGTGCGCGGCAGCAAAAAGGCGGGAAGCAGTGCTTCGAGGCCCCGTATGTGGGAAGCGTCTGTGGCGCACCCCAGGACGCTCAGGCCGAGGCTCACCCGGAGTTGAGTGGGCAGTGCCGGACCACAGACCTCGCGGGCAGGTGAGGGGAAAGAGAACGAGTGCGAAGGGGCAGCGGTAATAAGCGAGGCCTTCAACCATTTGT
Organism: Callospermophilus lateralis; assembly: GCF_048772815.1. NCBI lineage: Eukaryota > Metazoa > Chordata > Mammalia > Rodentia > Sciuridae > Callospermophilus > Callospermophilus lateralis. The sequence goes on along the minus strand of NC_135305.1, from coordinate 214,656,993 downwards.
CCTGTCAGAGGCCCCAGAATGAGCCCTCCTGCTGCCATAGGCCTTTGGGGGTTCCATTTTTGTCCTCCAGGCCTCTCGCGCGGGGCGGCTCCCTACTGCCTGGGGCCGGCTGAATCCCTCTCAGCAGTCCCCCCAAAGTGACTCCCCCTAGAAGACACCTGCGCCCGCAGCGTGGAGGGCTGGCCTGGTTTGGGCGCCTGCGGTTTCAAACTCCGAAGGCCGCGGCCCGAAGGGACTCGGATGTGGGCGCACGAGGTGGGGTCCAGGGCCGCCCAGGCGCACTCTCCCTCCTGCGGCCGTCCTGACACCCCGTGGAGGTTTTGGATTGGGACGCGGTGGCGGCGATTCCTGCTGCTGTGTGACCCCCTCCAAGTGTCTGGGCTCCGCCGTCCAAGGGCAGCGGGTAGCGCAGTGGGCGCCGACCGTCTGCCCTCGACCGCGCCGCGTCCTGTGCGCTCGCGGACCCGGGCCTGCTCCCAGCCTTCCCAGCCATCCCTAAGCCGCCTCTTTTTAGGGAGTCATGGCGGGGAAATTTGTTAGGGGAGAGTATTGTTGGTTTGCAGGGTTGGCTGAGTTTTGGGGCGTTTGGCGTCCAGCGAGAACCGGGAAGAAATGTGACCAAGTGGCAGAAAATGCGCTTCCCTCGTCCTGCATTCAGGACGCCCGAGATGCGAAGCCTTAAAGAACATTTCAAAAAAAATTTCCCCTAAATCCCCTCGGACCAACACCGCCTTGCCTTTCGGAGGTAGCTAATTGAATTTGGGGCGCCGAGGCCGCCCTACCCAGGGCTAGCAGCGCTGCGGTGGGACTCCCGGGGCAGGCCAGAGGGAGAGGAGGAAAAATGGACGGGGGGAGGGGTGCGGCGGCCAGAAAACTTGTGCGTCCAGCGGACCCGACTTAACCTGTTGGAGGAGGAAGCCGGTGTCCCGAAGGCCCGGGAGCCGCCCAGGGGCATTCAGAGAGAGTGCCCTGGGGCCTCCGGTCCCTTCGGAAGTCGGTTGTAACCGTCTTCTCAAAACCCCAATTACTTCAGTGCGCTTTGGTGGTGTTAGGTCCATTTGCTTTTCCACGCGCACGTGACTCAGCCGGCCCCAGCTGCACCCGGGGAGGTGAAGGGGGCCCTGCACCCTGGACCCGGAGCGACCCATCCAGGTTGCAGACTCCTCCGCTCCACTCCCAGCTCCCAGACAACACTTAGCTCCTTCCCTCTTCCCCCGCTTATATTTCGAGCCTTTCTTCCCTTTTCTTTAAAAACATTTTTTTTAATTTAAAGGAGTTTTTATTACTTAAAAAAAAAAAAAGCATGCGAGACAGAGGCTGACTGATAGAAACAGGCTGTTTAAAAAGGGGGGCGTAATGTACTTTCGGGTGGCACTCGGGAGATGGCCATCCTCGCCTGCCCGGACCAAGCCTGCTGTGGCTGATTCCCGGGTAGAACCAGGCGTCAGGCACTCGGGATCTCTGAGGCTGAAAAGGCGCTATAGAAATGCAAAGAATTATTATGGATTTTAATAAAATTGTGTCTCATTTAGGAGCGCGCTTCTGCGCTGCCTCTATCGTCGGAGCCCGGGTTTGCCACTGCAAGGTCTGTAATCAGAGAAAAATACCAGCTTTGTTGAGGGTTAGAATATATCATTGGCTAATGTGTGTGGTTTTTTTTTTTTAAATAATACTAAGCATTGGAATAATTAAAGAGTGAGAAATAACTCGTCTCTCCCCTCTCCTTTCCATTCGGCATTGTCTTATTTAAAAGCGGAAAGAGCGCTTCTCCCGGGAGCTGGTTAGTTTTAATGCTGGCTTTTTCCCTCACCCGCCTTTCCCTTCGCTCCGGTCTGATTCGCAAATCCCCAAACTGGCACAAGCCGGGAAACTTGCGGCCGGTTGTTCTTCTCCCGGAGTTGGAGACAACCCTCCAACCCTCCCCCGCTTCTGGGCCCTGACCCACTGCCTGGCTTCTACCAGAGCGATTTAAAAAAGAAAGAAAGGAAGAAAGGAGCCGGGCTCTGGTACCTCGATGCCAGCCGAGGGCGCGTTTCCCAGGCGGCCGGCTGGTGGGAGAGTCAAACCCAGAGTACGGGGGAAGCCGCCTCAAGCTCACCCACATCCCCATCCCCCCCCACCAGAAAAAGAAAAAGGGATCAAGTATTTCTAAAGATCAACCACTCTGAGGGCTTAGATCCCTTGTCTTATTTTATTCTATATTTTGATCCTGGAGATTGAACTCGGGGGTGCTTTACCACTGAGCTATATCCCCAGTCTATTTTATTTTGAGACAGGATCCCCCCCTCCACTAAGTTGTCCACGCTGGCCTCAAACTCTCTATCCTCCTGCCTCAGCCTCCCTGGTTGCTGGGATTATAGGTGTGCATCACTGTGCCCAGCCCCTTGTCATATTTTAAATTAAGCCAGTAGTTCTTTTTTCCTAGTCTCCATATGCATTAGGAAAAGAAGATGTGGTCCTGGAGAGCCTGCCTTGGCAGCCCTGTGTGCTTGGTAGGGGACAGAGCTGACCGCTGGGCTGGGCCTGGCATCACCTCTCCCACAGTGTCCACAAGGCCCAGATCTGAGAGGAAGAGCAGGGTCCAGGGGTGCTGCTTGGAGAGATGTGGGAATTGGGGAAGGGGCTTTCTAACAGGGCTGCAGAGAGCTGCTCCTGGTGGGTGAGATGGATGAATGTCTTGGGTCTTCCTCCAGGTGTGGGGTACATCACTTGGAAGGAAAAAGGGGCCTCCAAAGAGCCTGGGAAAGAGGAGGCTCCCTGTGAGAAAGGAAAGGGGAAAGTAGGCAAGAAGTGGGGGCAGGGGCTCCTGCCCACAGGCGCCAGTGGCTGTGCAGTGCCTGCAAGTTGCTTAGGGAGTTATTTATTTATTTGCTTCAGGTGTTTTTAATTAAATGTGTTTCTCTCGTATTTTCCTTGTTATTTGGTGCTTAGACTTTTCAGCGATCCCTTGCATTTGTCGTTTTACATAAGCAGAAACTTTTTTCCCCTTCCTTGGAGAGATATTGTGGGAGGTATTTTGCCTTTAGTGCTTTCTCTTTCCTGCTTTTTTTAAAATTTAATTTTAAAATTATAAAGTAAATTTAGTGCTAGTGAAAGTGAGGGGGGAGCCAGCTGGGGCTTGAGCCAGGGAAAGGGTAGGCGGACCAGGGTTCAGCTCCCTTCTGAGAGGCGGCTCGGCCCAGGACCCTGGGACCTAGCCTGCTGCTGCCCACCTCTTCCTCTATCCCCTTCTTTCTAAGCACCCCACTCCCCTTCATCATCTTGTAGGGGTCTTGTGGACCTGGACCAGGGCAGCCAGCTCTGTTGGTTCTCACTCTGGCCTCCAGAACCCCTGGCTCTGCAGTCAGTTTCCCTCCTGACCTACATACTGAGGCCCCCACCTCAGTTCCTGCTTGCAGGCAGGGTGAGAAGGGGGCCTTGATCCCCTCAGTCACTAGGCTGTTTGGCTTTCAGCTCCATGGGTCCTGATTGTCCCCCACACATGCCCTGCTTGTCTGCTAAACCCGCTGTACAGTTGGTTGCCCTGTTGATGGGATCAGAGTTGGGCAGGCACTGAGAAAGAGACAGGGAACCCTTCTGCAGCAGTGAGGGTTATCGGGGCTTCTTTTCCCCACACATATCTGTGGTTCACATGAGTGGCACGTGCTGCTCTATAACACGGCTGTGCACATAGGTGTTCACAGTTGATGCTACTTGTATTTAGCAGAGCTATTTCTAAAGCATATAAATTAGGGGAACTCTAAGCTTAAAATTTTAAGGCCTGTTCAACGGTGCTGAAAATGTTTATTTCTTAATCTGGGTGGAGTTGCATGGGTGTGTTCTCTTTGTGGAAATGTATCAAGAGGCACACTTACAATGGGTGCACTCTTCTTTTTATATACTCCACTCTTATGTTAGAAAGTTTATTTTAAAAAGCAGAAGCCCTGGCCTCAAAGGTAAAGAAAAGGCCTTGCATTACAAAATAATAATAAAAATTAAAATTAAAATGTCCTCCAGCCTGTTTCCCTAAATCCTCCCTGCTCCGAATAGTGGGAGGGCTTGTAAAAATTAGTGGTCTGATAAAAAAGCTCGGCAGGCATGTGGTGCTGAGGCTTCCTGACCTGTCCACATGTGTGGAATGCCTAGAAACCACTTGTAGACGTAGGTGTAAATGTAGGATTTTAAAATCTCAGGACTGAAGGATAAGAAGTGGTAAGGGGGAACTTACTTGCCAATTACATTTTGCTGTCAACATCTGGAAAGCAAAATTGCAGCTGTCTTCCTGCCCTGCTGATTGCCACCTCTTCTTTTTTTCTGCACACTTTAATTTTTTGTATGCTTGCCATCCATACTTCAGTTTTCTGCACTGTTAAAACATTTTCACGGTTCTATTCAAATTGAGTTGTTGGGTTTAGACTTTTTTTTTTTTTTTTTTTAGAAAGTATGTATCTTATAGTCTGACAGCATGATTTTTGGAGCGGTTTATTTGAACAGGCCTGAGCCATCGGTAACCCCCTCCCTATCCCTTCCCTCCTCCGTATTCCCAGAACTGCTCAGGCCAAAAGTGCCCAGAGAAGACGGGCGGCTTCCCTCGCCCAGCTCCCTCTCATTGCCTCTGTTCCTCGGGCAGGTACTGACAGCATCGCCCTCCACGGCCCTTCTGTGGTGTTTTTGTTTTCTCTTCGCCCCCCAAAAATATTTGAACCAAAAAGCCTCTTTTTTTTTTCCTCCACCCACAGCACACTGAAAGGGCTAGTGAACCGTGATTCAACAGAGCGAGGGCGCTGCTTTTCTTCCTCAGCATTAATTAACTCAAGTTCGTTAGGACGTTGGGTCTGTCGCCCACAGTTTTCTCTTGTGTGTGCTGAATCGGGTCATAGAGGGAGACTTCCCGTGCAAACAGTTTGTGTTGGAGCTGGAGGACGCAGAGGGGGAGAGAGGGTGAGAAAGAAAGGGAGCCGGGAGGGGACGGAGAGCGGCTGAGGGGTGGGCGCGTCCATCCAGCTCCTCCAGGCGCCTGGTGCCAGCCTCCGCAGGGGCCAGACACCAGCGAAATGAGGATTCTCGAATTTCCTTGGCTCTGATCCTGATAATAAAATAATTGGGGGAGCAGTACATTTTGAGGGATTGAAAAATATCCTTTTGACTCCTCAAATTGTACATTTTGGGGAAGCTGCTTGCCCAAACAGGGTGACCCACCTTCCTCAGAACCTTTGAGCAATGAAAATCCCAGAGCTGGGCTCTGCCTGTTGCTGCAGTAACTGCAAGAAAGAGGCTCCCTCAGGGCTGAGGGTGCTGGCAGATCAGAGTGGGCTCCGCATAGGGGGCTCAGAGAAACCCTTCCTCTCTTCTGGCCTCTTGTTCCTGTGCCAGGGAAAACGTGTCAGGCAAAATCAGGCAGTGTGGGGATGGACCCTGACCTCCTGCAGAGGGGCTGGGAAGGCTCCTGCCCTTCAGATTTTGTCACAGTTGTGATCTCCCGAGCCTCCTGAATAAGAGGGTTTGCTGCTGGGCCTGGCGCAGTGGTTTCAACACCTTGCCATTTGCCCTGGCCTCCTTTCTTACCCTCAGATATTTTCACAGTGCACCGGGCACAGACCTCATTGTCATGTGCCGGTCTTTCCTTCCCTCGCCTTTTGTCGGTTTTTCAGTTCTTCTTTAGAGTTGTGAAGCTGGCCGGTGGGGTGCCTCCCTCTTCCCAGGCCCTGAGCCACTGTGGAACAACACTTTCCAGGCCAACTAAGTTGGTGAGGCTCAATGGCACCCTTGCCCCTTGAAACCCTTAGCTGTCATCTGTCCTACAGGATCTGCAGAGGGTTCTTCCCCACAGAGCCCATCAGCTAGAGGAGAGGGCCTGGCCTTCCTGGCTTTTTCTTGTATTTGGTGACACAAGGAAGTTGCAAGCTAAATAATGAATTAAAGACTAGGGTTTTTGTTTCCCATTGCCCATAGGGAACCAGATGAAAGTAAACAATTTCCAGTCATACTGGAGAGAATAGATTGTCTCCCCCAGCACCCCCATTCTCACCCTAGCCTGTTCTGTGCCAAGAGGGTGAGGGGAGATGTGCCCGGAGCAGGGGAGCCGTTTGGAGCCAGAATGAGATTGCCTGTTGGCCCAGTCCCAGGCCACCGCTTGGGTGTGTAGTCAGGAGGAGAAAGGCAGGGGAAAGGGGGACAGTATATAAGAGAGAAATGTGCAGCCTGGTTCTGAGACAGGCCTGGAACTAGTGCTAGACCCAGCATAGGGGTGTAGAGCAGATCCCTTCAGCCAGCCTGAGGATGCTCTCCAAGGAACTGTGTGGCCGCCTTTCCTGAGTGGAGGAAAACAGGCCCAAGTCAGCCAAAAACCCGCTTTGTCCAAATTATCTGAGTCTCCTCAAAAAGTGCCTTTTCCGGTTTCCATTACTGGTGTTTCTAGACTCTTGGGTGATTTTGCTGTGGCTGCAGAGCCCCTTCCCATGCATTATCCAAGAAAGAGCCCCAGAGGGGAGGCCCCACCCACCTCTAGAATAAGCAGCTGGGTCCCTTCCCTTTGCTATCCTGAGCTGAGCTGCCCAGTCCTGTCTACAGTCCCCTCCCTTCTGTGTCCATGAGTCTGGCCACTGCCTTCTTGTGACCTTCCATGAAGCATCGATCATGGGACAAGAGGGGGATTTCAGGGATATGAAGTTGGCTGGCCTCTTTTGATTCTTACCAAGGCTAGATTGTAAAATGCCAGAAACTGGGCAAACTATTGGATCCCTATTTGTGGTCTTTAAATTTTTTCTTCATCTTTTCTCACTGAGTCTGCAGACAATGCCATAGTAAAATAGATACTGGAATATCTGGTTATTTTTTTATGTAAGTTTGTCAGTTATTTGTGCTAACTGTATAGTTATCCAAATCAGTTGGGCCTGTGTGTCCAGGATCTGAAAGAATAAATCTGGGCCCCCAAACCAGCATGTTGTGGATAAATGGGGTTTTAAAAATGTATATCTCCCTCCTAGCGGTGGCCTGGTCTTTAGAAATACAGCTTCTGGTGCTTTTAAATGTTTTGCTGTTGGCAGGTACCGGTACCGACCAGTTGTAGAACCTGTCTCAGGCTGAGAAAATTATTTTATTGTCTTGAAGAATTTTTAACACATGTGAGTGAGATGCTGTACCCTGTTCTGTCTCTTCTCCCTGCTTGTTTTTCCTTCTCTGCTGTCTCTTTCCCTTCCATCTTGTCCTTTCTGTTTCTAGCTCTGGGCCCTGCTTGGTGCTCGCTCTCTCTCTCTCCAGGTTTGCCCTTTGCCTCTCTTTCTGTAACTCTGTGGCTTCTTTAGTCTTTTTTTTTGGGGGGGTGGGGGCACATTCCCCCTAATGATGGCTGAAGCCAGCAGGGGTATTTGAGACTTGTTTCGTGAAAACTGTTGATGTTTATGGCCAAATTCTGTATTCTCAACAATAAAAGAGGGAGGCCTTTATTTCACAAATGCAGAAAAATTCCTTTTGGAGAACGAAAAGCCCATGTGAATTTCAAAAGTCATATTTCTGGCTTCTGGATTTTTTTTTTTCAAATAGGGGAAGTACCTTTTCCCCAGAATCTTCCTTTTCTTTCTTTCCCCTGTTGTTTTGGGTTTCCCTTTTTGCTCACTCTTAACATCACTGGCTTCCTTTCCTGTTGGTTGTTTTTCCCTCTTTCCCTTTCCCTCCTTCCTCCCTCCTTTCCCTCAGGGGCCTGCTAGTCCCCTCACTTCCTCAGTCTCCCAAGTCCTTACTCTTGCCTTGACTCAGACCTGGAGAAACCCTGATTCATCTGAGGGTTCTTCGGTCTTGGCTCTGGTCCTGTGTGCTGGGTGCAGAGCGGTCTGATCTGAAGGGGGGTGGAGGGGAGAAAGGAAGGAGGCTGGGATGGGGACAGGTAATCTTCCAACGGGAGCCACGACTCTCTCCTAACAAAAGGGGGACAGTCCCCTTTTGTCTGGGGCTCTTGAGGGGCGTGTCTGGGCTGGCGGCCACCCCTAGTGGCCTTGGAGCAGCAGGAGGAGTTGTCGGGGGCTGTGCTTGAAGTGTTTCTAATGGAACCTGAGCAACTCTAAGGGGAGACTGATCTTCTCCCCTTCCCAGGCATTCTGAATACCCCGCGGTTCTTTCAGAACGGCCGCCCTGCGGGGAGTAGGATCAGAGAGAATGCTGCCTAAGGATCCTCTGCCTACCCCTTCAAGGTTATGGCCACTAGCTACAGAGGGACAGTTGACAATTGTCCTCCACCACCCCACCCCCCCGCCCGCAAAACAGAGAGGGGGCCTGTTGCTCCTGTGCAGGGCTCTACAAATGGGCCCTGAGGATCCTTGGAGATGCCCCTCCTCAGCCACTGCTCTGTCAGATCTCTTTGTCAGTTCACCAACCTTTGATCCCTCCCTTTCTGCCTCCTTCCCATGGAGTGAATCCTGCACCCCATCCTGTTTCCCAGATTTCCATGGATCCTTCCATGGGCATCTCCCAGCTGTGGGAATGTGTTCTCCCCCTTCCCTCGCCCAACCTGATCCAGCTGTACCTCCAGATTTTCATTCAACCCATGTGAAGCACATCTCTTTTACCTAGCACCATGGTCTGTGGAAAGGAACATGCCAGGATTCACCAGGAGACTCATGCTGGCCATTTTCTGTTCAATGTCTGATATTTAGCATAATCAGAATACCAGAAAACACCCCCTGTGCCAAATACAAACTCACTTGCAGTTTTTATGGCCTCATCTTGACTTTAGAGAGTAAAATTGCTTTCTCAAGGTGGAGAGGCAGGGGCAGGGTTCTCTACCTTATGTTGCTGAGCTAATGTGCTTGGCTGATTGGACCAAAGCTGGTTATTAACAAGACATGAATTATTGAACAACACCCTAAGCGGCCTGTTCATGAGGGCACCTGCCTCTTGCACTGTTACCTCTGTTTATCTTGGGGTCAGTTGTGAGCTCACTTCACTTGAGTCTGCCATTTAGGATGAGGGGTCCCAGGTGCCCGGTGGCACCTCTCCCATTGTCAGGCTTCAGTGCCAGCCCCGTGCTGGATGTTTTGTTCTGGAATACCCCAGGTGCTCTTCCGGGAACCTTTCTGATGAACATAAAGGCCACTGAGTGCAGGGTTTCAGATCGGGAAGAAAGAGGCACGAGTGAGCAGTGACCTTTTTTCCTTTGCCAGCTGAGAGTTGAGCTTGGGGAGAGGGAAGCTGTAGGGATGGCTGGAGCTGAGCAGGTCAGATCACTCCCTGTCTGCGTGGACGCCCTTCTCATCTGCTTTCCCTTCCTTCATAACAGTCTCCTTCTTACTGTGTTTCTAAGGCCTAAGGCATGGCTTCCCCGTAGCCCTTACTGGAGAGATCCCCCAAGGAGGGGGGCTCCACCTCCCACCACTTCTCACCCTCCTGGCCTGATGGGGGAAGGCCTGGAGTTGGGGACCAGGAGCAGGGGCCTGTCTGGTGGGTCTCTTCTCTGTGATTGGTTTCCCCAGGTGTCCTAGTTCCCTGATGGTGCCCTGTGCTTCCATCTCACCGTGTCCTCTCTTAGCTCCCTCCCTTTCATTCGGGTTTCCCGTTTTACGCTTTTGCATCTTATACTTTATTTTGGGTCCTTTCGTCTGAATTGATATGGGGACAACTAAGAAAACTAACCTTCCACTAAGTAGAAAATGTAAATTTGGAGAAAGCAAAGAATTCAACATTTGTGGGGGGTGGAAATCGGTAAGATGCCTCTGTTCAGAGGTACCGTCCATCTTCCTTTGTCGCTTCTCTCTGGGGCTGGCTGTTGTGTTTGTGGCTGCGTGTAGTGCTTGTCAGCGGAGTGCTGTGACAGGAGGCTATTTTAATAAACTGTTGCAGTTCCGCGAGCCGAGCTGCACTGCGTTGGCATCCCTCGTCACCACTAATGGAGCGTGCGTGGCTGGGTGTGGGCTGGGGAAGGGGGGAGGTGCAGGGTGCTGGCCCCTTGTCTGGGAGTGCTCCCGCCTCGGGAGCAGTCAGACCTGGGGGCCGAGGGGTGGCTGTGCCTGGGCACAGGGTCCTGCCCCAGAGGTGCCTCTGGCAGGGACACTTTCTGAGCTGTTTCTTTTCTGTTCATAGCACTGCCGGCTTGTGGCTCATGGGTGTGTATGTGTGTGTGTGTGTGTTGTGTGTGTGTGTGTCCAGGGAGAGAAACTTCCAGTCGCCTCTGTGTGCGCCATAAATTAAAAAAAAAAAAAAAAGAAAGAAAAAGAACAGAACTAGAACCAGAAAAAGAGTGTGCGGGCCTGAGAGAAAGACTGAAACCAAAACAGAGAGAAGGCGCAGCTGCTTCCCCAAGGCCTTCTGGGGCTCCCGCCCGCCAGCCCGCCCGGAATCAGGCCTTTATTTATTTATTTTTCTGGCTTAAAAAAAATTCTGTGTCTTCTTCAATCCCATTCCTCCCACCCCACCACCCCCAAATTTGTTGGATGGCTACTGCCAAATGGACCCGAGTGGGAGCCTGGAATGAAAAATTCATAACTGCTGGACTTTGCTTGTTCATTAGACGTGAACTTGTCGATTGGGCAAATTGTTTTTGGTCTCCAACTGCCGGGGGCTCTCCCCACCCTCCCGGCTCGCCCAGCTCCCTCCTCCCCTTGGACGCAGCCATTGGCTGCGCGCGGAGGTCTCTTTGCCAAATAGGTGGATCCTTCTCTCTCTCTCTCTCTCTCTCTCTCTCTCTCTCTCTCTCTTCTCTCTCTCTCCTCTCTCCCTCCCTCTCTCTCTCTCCCTCTCTCCCTCTCCCTCTCCCTCTTCCTCTCCCTCTCTCCCTCTCCCTCTCTCCTCCCCCCCCCCTTTCCTGGCTTGGCACGAGCAAATGGATGGGGATTGAGCATGAAAGGGGAGAGAGAGAGGGAGTTTGAGAGAGAAAAGGAGCAACAAAACCCCCCAAACCCAGCCAGCGCTCGTGTACACACACACACACACACACACACACACACATGCACACTCACACACACACACACTCACACCCCCATCCCATCCGTGTCCTCCCTGGATCCTCGGTCTCTCCCCCTCCCTCCCCCTCATTCCCTCTCTCTCTCTCTTTTGCACGCGTCTGCCAGCCACAGTCTGCAGCCGGTCAGAACTCGTCCTCTTCCCCGGGAATCTGCGAGCTCCCCCTTCTCCTCCGATCGGTGGAGGGAGGCAGCTCGAAGTTTACACCCCTGTGCTGCTGCCAAAGCCGAAAGCCTTTTTCTTCAGCTGCCGCTTTTTCTTCCCTCCTGGTTTTTGTTTTTGTTTTTGTTTTGCACGGGGGGTGGGTGGGTAGGGTGCGTTGTTGTGTGTGGGTGGGGGGAGATGGAGGTTGGTTTTGATTTTTAAATTTTGCATATTTTGTTTTCTTTTTTTTTTTAACTGAAAGAGTATGCACAGGGGGAGAAATTGAAAAACAAATTTTTTGTTGGCTTTTGTTTACCTGGCGTGTGTGGCAACCAGCTCGCTCCCTCTCTCTGCTTGCTATCCCTGACCTTTCTTTCTTTTTGCTCCTTTTCAAAAAAAAAATATTAATTTCCCCCTTCTGTGCAATGGAGTGTGGGGGGGCAGAGGGGGAAGGGTTTGAGAATCCACCCAAGCCCGGCCCCTATTCCCCAGAACACCAATAATAACCCCCTTTAAAACATTTACCTTCCTCCCCTGCTCCTCCCCCTCCCCCCTCCCCCCACCCGCCCCCAACTCACAACTCTGTTGAGTCCAGAATCTCAGAATCGGGCGTTGGGCTTTGCCGGGTGCTTCAGATCAATGGTAATTATTTAATTTTCTCCAGTTTTATTTTTGTAAGCAGAAATCAGTTATTATTTAAACTTCAAACAAGCAAAAAAAAAAAAAAAAAAAAGCAAAAGCTGAGAGCCCGGCCTTCTGTCACCTGACTGAGTGGAAAGAGGGTGAAGGGGTCGTGGGAGGCTGGGGAAGGGGCCGCAAGACGACCCATGCAGCTTTTAACCCTAATGTGGCTGAGACAACCACCTTATTTGTGTTAACAAGAAGTGTTTTGTGCATTATGACTGTGATTAACATTAGTATTGATGTCGATAACAAAGCTGAAATCACATATTTAGGATTTAGGTCTGATTTAAAAAATGCTGGGGTGGATGTTCCAACTGGATCAGGAGAAAAGAAAATGAAAACAGCCTGAGGAGAGGGAATCCAGAGCCGTTTCCTCGATCGCTAGTGGATGTCATTTTCTGTCTTCTTGGGGCAGCCAAAAATCAGCCAGTGTTGGGACAGGCGGTGGTCCCGTGTGCCCCGCGTGCATCCACCACGGTCATCTGTGCAGACGGACACGGCGCTGGGGCAAGCTGACACGAGTTCCCGGCTGCGATAGAACATGGAATGTCATGGGCGCGACAGAGCTTGGCGGGGATACCAGCAGCGTGTGTGTGTGTGTGTGTGTGTGTGTGTGTGTGTGGACGGCAATGTTGTCTGTGCGCGTGTGAGGGAGAGAGAGAGAGAGGGAGAGCGAGAGGGAGAGAGAGAGAATAGGTGTGTGGACAGGCTCCCGGTGGCTCTGTCTGGCTGCTGAGGCTGAGATGGGAGCAAGTGGCTGGCGAAGCTGGTGGTGGCTTCAAACCACACTTTTGTAGAACAATCGCAAGAGAAAATTGTTGGGGGGGGAGGGAGGAGGAGGAGGAGAAAGAGGCTTTCCTTGTACCCCCCTTCTAACGCCGCTTTTCTCCTTCTCTTTCCCCTCATCCCGTCTTCCCCTCCTCCCGTCCTCCCGCGCCCCGCATGCTCCCGGCTTGCCGCCTGCAGGATGAGTTCCACCCGTTCATCGAGGCGCTGCTGCCTCACGTCCGAGCCTTCTCCTACACCTGGTTCAACCTGCAGGCTCGGAAGCGCAAGTACTTCAAGAAGCACGAGAAGCGGATGTCGAAGGACGAGGAGCGGGCGGTGAAGGACGAGCTGCTGGGCGAGAAGCCCGAGATCAAGCAGAAGTGGGCATCCCGGTTGCTGGCCAAGCTGCGCAAAGACATCCGACCTGAGTTCCGTGAGGACTTCGTGCTGACCATCACCGGCAAGAAACCCCCCTGCTGCGTGCTCTCCAACCCCGACCAGAAGGGCAAGATCCGGCGGATTGACTGCCTGCGCCAGGCCGACAAGGTGTGGCGGCTGGACCTGGTCATGGTGATTTTGTTTAAGGGGATCCCCCTGGAAAGTACTGATGGGGAGCGGCTCTACAAGTCGCCCCAGTGCTCGAACCCCGGCCTGTGCGTCCAGCCACATCATATTGGCGTCACAATCAAAGAACTGGATCTTTATCTGGCTTACTTTGTCCACACTCCGGGTAGGTGGCTCTTAACCTTTCTACCCCTGTTTTATTTGCTAGCATTTATTCTGTTTATTGTTCCTCTTATTTCTAACCCATACCAGGCCATGGGCCTAACTGCACACCTGTCCTGGGGGACCTGTGTTTTGTCTGATGTGCCTTTCTGCCTCTCCTTCTCCTGTCTCCCTCTCTGACCTCTTCCTCTGCTCCCTTGCTTTTATACCCACTGTGTGCATTTCCATCTCTGGAGGACTCATCTGATCAGAAGGATACTGTGTGTCTTAGGACGGGTCAGGTTGCCCCAGAATTATCCGTGATGTTTGAGACAACAGCAGCACCACCAACAATCAGTATTTACTCTTATTTAAAATGAATCAGAAGGAGTATTAGGGGGTTAGGTACCGGCTTTCCTGTGGCTTTATGTCAAGTTCCAGGAAAAGCTAGATTTGGCACAAGCGGGGTGGGCAGCAGTTCGGTGGAGAGAGGAGCATGTGAAATCCCCGCACATGAGACTGAACAAATAGAGAACAGGAGAGAAGGCAGCAGCGGACAGATTCTGGGGCCCAGATGCCCAGGCGAGAGCTGTTTTGGCTGGGATTTGGCTATCAGAGAGCATGAGAGTAATTTGATTTTATAGAGAGAGTGAAAATAAGCAGGAGATTCCTTGAGCTCTGTCCCTCACCTGGTCTCTTGCAGAAATGGGAAGGCCCCTGGGTGCGTATGCTGCCCAGCTGGCCCAGGCTCCTGTGCTGGGGGTAGAGAGGCTTTCCTGAGGAGCAGGCCTGGCAGGGAGCTTCGTTGCTGTGGAAAAGGTCTTAAACAAACAAACAAACAAAACCTGTAAAATTTCCTTTCTTTCTGTGTTCCAAGTAGTTCCACTTCTCTTGGCTTTTCCAGTCTCACTCTGCATTTTGGGTTGGGCTGGTTTAGTCCTCCTCTTCTGATCCTTTTCATTTTTTCCCCCTTACCCTTTCCCTTTTTATAATTTCTTTCCGCTTTTGTTTTCTTACAAATTGAAACAGAGATGGCTGGTTAATTTTTAGCCTCCACTCAGCTACGCCCAATTTACTGCCGCCTTTGAAACCTAAACGGGCGGCACTCTGTGATTAAGCAAGGCAGAAGTGTGTTTACATTATGCCCAACCAACTTGTAATGAGAGGGCTACTGAGCCTCTCTGTATGTGTGTGTTTCTTTCCTCACCACCATTCCAGTGTTCTTTCCCTCTCATTTCCCTTTTTCCTCTTTATGTGAGTGTGAGAATGTGACTTCACTTCAACTCTCCAAAATGTTCTTTCCTATGAGTATGTGTCTCAGTGTTTTCCTTCCTGTTCATTCACAAAAAAGAAAAAGCCACTCACAACTGCTGTGGTCACCCCCTTGCCTCTTTGGGAAGTTGGGAGGATTGATATGACTGGATCCAGAAATAAATTGGGAGGGGGGTTGCTTTTGGAACATAATCTCTCCTGCCGAGAATGAGCGCTGAGAGTGTGTTGGAGAACTCTGGGTAGGAAAAGATGGCATTTGAGGTCTCTCTTCTTACTCATTCTCTCTTGTTCTGAGAGGTGGCTTTGGTAGGCTGGCTGGAGGCTGTGGATGCCACCCTGAACCCTGCCTGCTTCTGTGGATCTTTCTGGGCCTGCACCTGGCACTGTGTGACCATTAGGACCCCTTATACTGAAGGGCCAATTGCCAGTTCTTTCCTCTCTTCAGCTTGGATTTTTTTCTTCTTTCATCTTTTTTTCTTTTTGGAAAAGAGACTAAATGGGGAGGGTGTCTCTCATTCTCTGTCAGCATAGCAAGCCACAGTTGGGAGGGTGTGTGCCTGGTGATGTTAGAGGAGATGAGGGGCAGCCAGCAGCGGCTGCTTGGAACCTGGAGCTTGCTAGTGTGTCCATCAGATAGCTCTTCCTCAAGAAGACTCTACACCTTCCAGTTTTACAACTTGGATCCCAGGGGCATCTGCAAGGAAAATCAACACTCCACTTCTTCTCCTCTCCCCTGTGTCTATACCCTTGTAGCAGAGTTGTTTCCTTGACCTCTTTCATTGTAGGCCCAGATCTTGACTGCTACCAGCATGGGGCTGAGGGTAGGATGAAGTGTGTGTGTGAAGGAGACCATTTCCTGGCCAGCCTCCTGGCTCTGGACTGACCAGGCAGGTGTCAGGGGAAGTAACCCCCACCCCCACCAGTGAGATCATTTGTCCAGGAATATGAGTGAATTCCTATTCCGTTGGGTGTAGCCAAGGCCACCTATGTCTGGGCTGGGGCTGAGTCTCCTCAGCAAATGCCAAATAGAGAACTAAGGATTTACTTTCTCTAATTCAGTCCACAGACTTCAGAGAATCTCAGTGAATAGGGTTTTTCTTGGAGGAATTGCTGGAATTGAGTATACCTTTGTGAAGAAAGTTTGAGTTGGTACTGCTGGGGCTCACTCCCCCTTGGAGTCCAGTTGGTAGTCTTGAGATGGCACGGAGCAGGTAGGCTTCCTCCCTGAGCTACCTGGGCTTGCTAAAAAATGTCTTCTCCCTGGCTGAGCCACCTGACGGTGTTGATTCCCTGGTACCACCTTCTCTAAGCCCATGCCCACCAGATATACTCTGTACAGCTGTCCCCTTCTTTCTTCTTCCCAGTATTGTAGACTGAGGTCAAGGTCTGGAGTGACTGAGGTGCAAATGAGACTTGCTTCCAGATAAGAGTTGCTTTGGACTGTGAAATAAGTGTTTTTTTCTTCCTTTAAAACTGGTTCTGGGGACTGGGGATATAGCTCAGTTGGTAGAATGCTTGCCTCACATGCACAAGGCCCTGGGTTCAATCCCCAGCACCACACACACAAACAAACAAACAAACAAAAAAAAAAAACCCAACTGATCTGGGAGCCGAATCTGGGCTGAGCTAGTGGTGTCGGGTTGATGACCGTCAACTTGACCTGGCGTTAAGTGTCGGGATGTGGCATTGCTCTCAGGTGCCGTCATCACCCATAGCCCTCATGGGCCCTTGTTATGCCCTGGAAGAAGCTTCAAGAGGTGATAGGTTGGGGGGCTGGGGTTGTGGCTCAGTGGTAGAGCCTTGCCTAGCAAGTGTGAGGCACTGGGTTCAATCCTCAGCACCACATAAAAATAAATAAATAAAATAAAGATATTGTTTCCATCTACAACATATATATATGAGGAGGTGGTAGGTTGGGAGGGAGTAAAGTATGTGTGTGTGTGGCATGGAGAGCCCCACTCCCAGAACACAGCATCTGAAGGCTTTGTAAGCCAGCCTTCCTGATTGAGAGAGGAGTTGACCTGTGTCTCTGTATTTTATAAGGGATTGGCAAAAACCGCAGGGTCTAGGAACTCAATCAGTGAAATTAGCAAAATCTGTTGAGGCAGGGTAGGATCAGAGAGCCTTGCCATGGTAGGAGGATGTCTATTTCCTGATGATGTCCTTCCATCCAGAAGAGGTGTTCCAGAGCAGGAGGCCCAGCAAGGAAAGCAGGCAGTGGAGACCTTGTGTGAGGAAGGGCGGCCAAGCGGACCCGGAAGTGAAGCTAGACTACCTCCAGAGCTTCTTTGGCTCTCCTAGGCCTCAGTCCTAGGAAACAAACAAAAATCCAGTAAAATGCTTGACCAAATGGAACTGTCCACCTACTCCGGTCAGCTCCCTCCAGTGGGCCCATAGGGGAGGCCCATAAAATCCAGGTATTCTGGTGGTGGCTTTTTTCTTTATCCAAGCTCCTTCATGATGGAGGCTTTCACACTTTGAGGGAACCCCCCTGACACTCATCACTAGTGCCAACAGTCACCAAGTCAGGGCCAGTCTCAACTCATCCAACCCCCACTGCCTGCCAGCACTGGGCCATCTAGAAGAGAGTCCAGCATCCTAGTCTTTCCATCTACAAACATTTCTTTGCACATATCTAAAGATAAGGGCTCTGGAAAAACGGAACTAAATGCCACTATCACACCTGTGAAAAATCAAATTTCCTTCATCTCATCAGATACTTGGTTAATGTTCCCATTCCCCTACTTATCTTCTAGTTTTTGTTTATAGTTTGTCTGAATTATGTCCTTGTGGTCTTGATCCTCCTTGGTCTTGTTTTCTTTTCTGGCAGTTTTGTAGTTGAAGGGACTACGTCATTTGTCCTGTAGAGTTTCCCTGTCTGGTCTCTGCAGGCTGTGCTGCCCTGGGTGGTTCAGTGTGTGGCTCTGAAAGGAAATTCTGCCTTCATCCGGGCTTCCAGGTCCTGGGACCACTGGGCTTGACTTTACCTGTCACGGGAAATGGGTTAGCATCTGTGAATTTGCTAAGTGACCTTTTTCAAGTGTGGGTTCACTCTCTTGGTGTTAGCTCTCTGCTCTAGGGCTTGGGGATTAGTAGTGAGCACTAGTTTTCAGGTCCAGCGGGGGGCTTCTCATCTATGTCCTTCCCTAGTGGTAGAGGGTATTGTTTGGCAGTGTCCACCCTGCTAAGACAGTACCAGAATGCCCCACAAGCCTTTGGTGGACTCTCAGCCTCTCTGGCAGCCCTGGTGTGAGTGTGCAGGAGGGGCCACAGGAGTGCAGGTGCATTCTCAGGGTCCACTGATACCCATCACCTCCTTTTTCAAGGCCCCAAAGTGCTGCTGGTCTCTCTTTGAGGCAGCGCCATCTGGTGCCAGGGTTGGCAAAGACTGCAGGGCCTAGGATCAGTGAAATTAGCAAAATCTGTGGATCATCCTTTAACCCCATGTAGGGTCCCCCTTAGAACATCCTGTAAACAGCATCTCTGTCGCTCAAAGGTTAGCTTTGGTGGTTGTAAAATTCTCTTGTTGATCTAGTTCAAAGAATGGCTTCAGGATTAAACCAGCCCATAGATACAGATCCTGGCACCTAGCAGGCAAGCAGGAATAGCAGCTGCTTTGAGTTCAGGGTCTTCCCTGTCACCTTCACTTGTTGATCTTGTTTGTGTCTTAGGGAACACCCCAGGTGAAAGCCAGTTTTACTGTAACACCAGCTTTTTGACTGAAGGTAGCTCTCCCATCTCCCTTCCACGCCTTCCCCTAGGAAACTGTCTTCTCTCCAGGCCAGTGTCCCTGGCCCCCCTGCCTCCTGTGTTGGATATAGTTCCCACTGCCCATGCCATGTTTGGTCACCATCCCCTGAAGGCCCTGGTTTGTCTCCTTAAGCTGGAGTGGTCAAATTGAAGTCAGAAACTCCAAACATGATCAGATCTCAGCTAAACATGGTAGCTCCATTTTTAGGGCCTTCCAGCTACGTAATATGCCAGGCCCAGAGTAATATGAAAATGCAGTGCTCCTTTTTCAAAACTGTTTGGAATTGCATCTTCACAGCAGACAGAGCATCCAGCCAAGTGCAGGGTCTGCGATCACGGAGGTTGCCTGCCTACAAAGCCAGCCAAGGCCGCCTTTGCTGTGGACCGTCTGTCTGTTAATGAGACTTAGAATGCCTGGCTCCGGATGGTGTGGAAGGAGGACAAGGCTCAGGCCAGCCTCTCTTGGGGTCAGCCATGACCCTGCCTGCTCCCTGTCCTTGGGTTTGAGCTTATTTTTCAGACTCCTTTGACCACCTGCCTTGTCCCCTTTGTTCCTAGTGATGTCCGCCCAACCAGTCAGTGCCTGAGCCTCCTAAGCACATGGGTGGAGAGCTTGATCTGCTGGCTGTTTTGGAGGCAATAGCACAAGGGGAAAAAAAAGAATCACCCTACCTGGGTGCTCACACTGTCATTCCAGCAACTCTGGAGGCTGAGGCAGGGGGATCAGAAGTTGGAGGCCAACCTCAGCACTTAGCAAGGTCTTAAGCTACTTAGACCTTGTCTCAAAATAAAAAGATGAAAAGGGCTGGGGATGTAGTTTAGTGGTAAAGCCCTGCTGGGTTCAATCCCCAGTACCAAAAAAAAAAAAAAAAAAAAAAAAAACAATCAATCATCCTTTTCTGAGCTTGAGCCACAGAGTGTGGACTGTGAACAAGCCAGAGTAGGCTGGATGGCCAAGCCCGTAATTACAGGCATGGTGACCAGCTGTGTTCCATCCCAGCCCAGAGGAAACAGGCCACTCTACAGCAGGAGGGCTGGGGTCCAGACATGCAGAAGAACTTCCCGAGGCACTGCTAAAGGAGGGAAGAATTTCCTTTATCCATGAAATGCATACTTAGCGTACTGTGAGCAAGGTGTTACCTAGGGGCTCTGAGATCTCTAAGAATGAGAAAATCCTTCGTGTGTCCGTCAGCCTCTGGATGAAGGCCTGCTGATGATCTCTCGAGAGCTCCATGGTGTTGGCCTGAACCTGCAGCCACCCATGCTGGAGGGGAGGGAGGCAAGGCCGTTAGGGTTCCTTGGGAGCAGTTCAGCCTTCACTGGTTGTGAAACAGGAAGCAGGGCCCTCCGTGCCCACTCTCCAGTGCTGCAGAGACCCAGGGTCCAGGTCCAGAGCAGATCAAGAAGGGACAGCAAGGCCAGAACCACATTCTCTCCCTGTTCTTAAGTCCTGCGGCAGCTGGGCAGAGAGGGAGTGGCAGGGTCCCCCCTTTGCCCAGAGAAGGTGGCTGCCTCCCCACCCCTTCTCTTTGCCCTGTCCAGCCCCCGTCTCAGGAGCTGCCACGCTTCAGTTATTTCATCCTTCAGTGTCCGATTCACAAGTCTTTCAAAGGCCCCAGCCGTGTCAGCCCGGTGCTCACACAAAAGGCCTCTTTGATTTCTTGTTTGTTTTCATTTGCCAGCGGAGGGGGAGGGGGGCAGGAGAGAAAGAGCTTCTGGGTTTTAAGATTTTTATTTGGGTTGCTTCATTCTCAGAGGAGTTGGCTCCCTGGAACTCCTTTCTGAGTTGGGGGCTCGAGGCAGCGATGGCCTTCTGGGGAGCGGGCTGGGTGGGGTCTGGGCGGCAGGGGTGCCTCTGCAGCACAGCAGGAGGGGTAGGGTTTAGGATATAGTTGTTGATTCTCCCTATAGACATGGATCTGGCAATTCTTCCAAGCTGGGCCTGAGGGTGGGAAGGCTTGGGTTGGAGCCTGCTGCTAGGTGGAGAAGGGTCTGAAGTACCGACACCACACAGCTCTCCCAGACTGTCCCTGGTATCTGCATAAGACCCGTCACTGCTGTGGGTCGTGAATCTTGACTGCCATTTTCTGTTTTTCATCCCCAACTCCACCCCTACCCTCTTGGTTGGAGGGGCAGGGATTTCCTTCTAGCATACACAGTTTTAAAATATTTTAGGTGCCTCAGAATATAGGCTGGGGCTTCCTGCTCTGCGTCAGGGAGTAAAGAGGAGGGGATGAGAGGTCTACCTGGTGGCCAGGTATCTTCCCAGGAATGGTGCCCAAAGGCCCAGGGGCCCCACGCATGTAGGACTCAGGCAGAGCAGCACTGCCATGGCCCCAGCGTGCAGGGAGTCCAGGCTGGGAGGAGATGGAAGGCCACCTTTGCCCAAGGTTTGAGACCAAAGTCACCCCGACCAGTACCTATAGAATGTATACCTGGAGCACACTTGGGTGTCTCTGACGCACAGTGGCACACCAGGGTGTTGCTGGCTGGCTCACATACACTGAGGCCTGATACTCGGGACTCAGGAAGAGAGAGTGGTGGAGATAGAGACTTGGGCAGGTGGTCACGGGCATCAGCAACAGGGACGTGTGCCCACTGGGTGAGGGGGGGGCTCCGCAGGGCCTGGTTGGCAGACGGGAAGAGGAGGCTGGGGGGCTGAGAGATAGATAAATATAGCTGATGGCATTTCTGATGATAGGTTTTTTTTGGCACTAAGGGCACCATGGAAAACAGCATGACAAACGCCCGGCCCTGCAGGCCGCCGTCGCCATTTTAAGCGTGTTTGAGCCGAAGGGTTGTTGGCGTTAGAACAGGGTCCCAGAAGGCAGAGGGGCTGGGGTGGGGGGGGATTGGATGGCCTGAGTTTTACACCCCTGGGTGCCTGCATTCTTTACTTTGTCTATATAGATACTTATACCTGATTTTCTGGTCCTTTGGGGATTAAAAAATTATTTTGGCGGTGACCTTTGTGACCAGTTTCTCTGTCCCCCCAAGAGCTGCCATGGCCTATTAGTAGCAGGTATTCTGGGTTTTCAACACATTTTTGATGTCTCAGTTTTGACATGGTGCACCACTGCCACCCTAGGGTCAGGGCCTCCATTGCTGTTATTGGGGGTCACCCAATCACTTAAGGGTTGTCTGTCTGTCCAGGTTCCCAAGAACTTTTTGTATCTAATTGACAGAGGAAGGTGACTGTTCCTTGCTTTAATTCCATTTTTCCATTGAAGACCCAGTGCCTTAGCCATGTATTATCTCCCCAAATTTTGGGCATATTCTAGTTTTATACTTGTACTCCTGACTGAGTGTGTGTGCATTCAGGTGACACATGTAGAGGTCTCTGTACATAGGGAGGAACCAGCACACCAGACTCAGAGACCAGTGAGGCTTTCTGGAAGATGACCTTTCTGCCTTGAACCTTGACCTGTGCAGGTAGAGTGTACAGACACTTGCAAGACAGCAATGAATTAGCTTGTTTTTGTCAGCTGACTGAGCCTTTTCAGCCTGCTGGGAGCCAATTTCCTCCTCACAGTGGTTGAGTGATGTAGGCAGGGCAAGTATTATTTTATCCACCATACAGAGGAGGGAACCAAAGTACGGAGATGTCAAGGGACTTAGGTCACCCAATGAGTTTCTCGCGGAATGGCTCAGACCCCAGGTTTCAGGTCAGTTAACACTTGGCCTGAGGGACTCACAGCTCCTTGAACTTCTCTGAGATTACTGGCCTTGGCAGAATCTCAGAGAAGAAAGTCTTATGGATCCCGGTGGTGGCGAGTTCTATCCCTGTGGTCTCCATCACTCTCTAGAGGAGGGGCTAGAGCCCAGCTTGGGGCTCCACTTGAGGACTCTCCCAGCCTGTGAGCACATGGGGTAGAGAGAGAGAGCAGGCACCTGGCCTTGTCCTGAACATTGGCCTTTCTGCCTCCCAATGGCTGCCCCAGCTCCCTACTCTGCCCTGGAGAGGTGACACACTAACTAGACAGGGTCTGGATACTGCCACCCTGCTGTGGCCAGCTCAGCTTCTTTTAGTTTTTATTTATTTGTTTTTTCTTAGCTCAGCTTCTTATCATCCCTCCCTGGGGCTCTGGGAGAGGCCACAGTGCAGGTGGACTGTGCAGGAAATGCAGGCCTAGCCCAGGCTACTCTGTGGGATTTGGAGACCCTGATCCTTGCTCTGTCACCTCTTTTTCCTGGGAGTCTGTTTGGAATTACAGTTTGACATAAAAATGAATGTGGACATCCATGGTTCCGACCATGACACGTGAATGCCTGGACTGGACTCCTTTGTCCTGAAGAATCCTCCTGAGCATCTCAGGTGGCTTAGCAGGACCTCTGGCCTTGACCCACTAGATCCCAAGTTTACCTCCCTCCCCAAGGCTTAATGATCCAAAATAGCCCCACCCATTTCCTAGTGTCCCCTGGGGACAGAATCACCCCCAGCTGATGACCTCTGGCCTGGAAGAAACAGGGATCCAGACAGACAGCTTGTTGGATTTATTACTCCTTGCCTTTCTTCCATTTTAGGGCTTCATATACCTTTTTGTTTTGCATGGCGACTAAACCTCTGAGACCTGGCTGTTCCCCTGTGTGTCCTTTGCCATTTCTCCCCATCTGAACAGTAGGACCCTGGGCTGAAGTAGTCTGGGGGCTCAGGATGCAGCCTGCGTTCCATTTCCCCCATGGGATAATGAGCCTACCTCCTTCCTATGCCCCTGCTGAACACTGCTCTTGCACTCTGGTCTCTATGTGCTGCTGTTACGGGGCCTGGAACAGGCGGTCTGCCTCTGGGCTGACCAGGCTCCTGTGATGAGCCCATCCCAGACGCCAAAGAACAGTAGAAATTTTTCCTTTAGCATGGGATGCAGAGACCAGAAAGGTCATAGCAGGGTCTTAGCAGTCTTCTTCTTTTTTTTACTTGTTGATGGATGTTTATTTTATTTATTTTTACGTGGTGCTGAGGATTGAACCCCGTGCCTCACACATGCTAGGCAAGTGCTCTGCCACTGAGCCTCAACCCAGCCCAGCAGTCTTCTTTTTTTCTTTTTCCCAAGTATTCATTCTCTAGTTGTAGTTGGACACAACACCCTTATTTTATTTATTTATCTTTATGTGGTGCTGAGGATCGAACCCAGGGCCCCCACGTGCTAGGTGAGCACTCTATTATTGAGCTACAACCCCAGCCCCATGCAGTCTTTCTTTTTAATTCTTTAATTCTTTTTTAATTTATGTATTTGCAGTACTGGGGATTGAACCCAGGGGCACTCTACCACCAAGTTACAGCCCCAGCCCTTTTAAAATTGTTACTATTTTTTATTTTGAGACAGGGTCTCACTAAGTTGCCCATGTTGGCCTCGAACTTGTGATCTTCCTGCCTCAGCCTCCCAAGTCACTGGAATTATGGCACCCACTCAGCAGTATCCTTTTTAAACAATGTATTTGAGTTTTTAAAATTACAGTAGTAAAACACACTGTGAAACTTTAAACAGTTGGGAAGTTTAAGAGGCAAGACCTCCTCCCCAGATCATGGCCCCATGCTTTTGAGGACCTCACTTTACAGATTCATGTAGGCTTTTCTAATTTTTTTCATCAATTCATATATCAAGTAACTTTTAAATATAGAGATCTATTTTAGGAGCAGACAGTATGTTTGGGTTAATTGAGTTGGCTCTGTAGAATGTCTTGGTGGTCTTAATTTTTCCTGCCCCCTGCCTTTATACTTGGTTCCTGTCATCCTAGGTACAGAGCCATTGTCCCTATCTTCTTTTCCCCTGAGGTGACAGTTCAGGTTGTCCTTCCTGGAAGAAGGGGGAATAGCAGAGTGTGTGTTGGTGTCTAAGTGGCCAGGATCCTGCCCTGGGGATCCTTGGGGCAGTGTAGCCTGACCACCATAGAAATCAGGGCTGCAGCCTCATTCTTCTGGGCACCTCAGTGCCTGCTAGGGGTCCGAGGCCAGTGGGAAGGTTGCTGAGAAGAGGTACATTTGGCTACCTGACTTGGTCCATGCGCCTTGCCTCTGGGGTCAGCTTCCCAGGTCCTTCCTGTAGGATTAGAGTACATCCATGTGTGGTGCAGACCCTCCTCCAGCTGTCCTGGCGTCTGGCAGGCTTCCTGTCCTAGAATGGTGGGGGGCACGTAAAACACCAGTCACTTCCAGAATTTATTCCATCATATCTTTGTTTCAAAATTAAAGACATGGCGGGGGGTGGGGGGAGCTGTGGGGGGAGCTTGAGCGCATGAGCGAGTGTGCATACCAGCTCAGCCTGAGAAAGCATCCTCTCCAGACAGGCGTAGAGCTGGGGAGATAAGAAGCCAGAGAAGACCTGGAGAATGAGTCCAGAGAGGGCTTTGCCACTGGGTCTGTTGGTCTAGGGAAGGCTGCTGGCTAGAGAGAGATCCTGGAGTAGGGTGACACCTGGTGACTCTCCTGGGCTGGGCGGAGCAGGGTGAAGAGATCAGGAGATCCCCGAGGCGGTTTGCAGGAGGCTGGCCTAGTGCAGCCCTTAGGGAGTGTGTCCTTATTATGCCTGCAGATTATATCCCCATTAGCGCATAATTATTATATAATGGGCGTTATTGCATAATGGCAGTTATATAACAGGTGGCCCAGAATACAGACAGGGGGTGTAATAAGTGTATATCCTCTGGCTATAAATAACCACCAGCCCCACACTGAATATGTGGTCACACCAGAGCCACCTTATAAATACCCTTGCTGGGCTATAAATTTCTAAGCAGTGACGTCAGTGGGCATGGTACCTAGTTAGGGGGTGGTAGGAGGAACCTGCAGCCCCACCCGGCCACATGACATCATTGTTTCCTTAGTAACAGGAACGCTCCCCAGGGGATCAAGTGAAGAGAGGCCTTTAGAGGGAGGAGGCAAATGGTAGAATACTTGGGTAGGGGGTGGTGCTGAGCCGAGGGCTGACCAGGCTGGGGTGGAGTCCTGGGGGCAGTGAGACAGGCCACGCAGTGACAGGGCAGTCGACTCCATTTCCTCTCATCTGAACCTATAGAGTCTAGGGTCCCCTTCCCTGTGTGTAGCAGGTCATGCCAGCCTTGACCTTGCATCAGGGAGAAGAGGAGAGCTAAATGGTCTCCCCTGTCTTTTTCTGTCCCAGGTGGCCTCTCCATAGTTCTGGGGTCACTTGTTGAAGAGGAGTTGAATGTGGACAGACCCAAGCTCTATGCCCTGGTCATGTCCTCCTTAGGGTGTGGTTGTTTCTCCAACCAGAGGTTTTAGGCCAGTTTCAGCCTTAGTAACAGAAGAAATATGCAAGCAATTTGGCAAAGGTCTCAGAGAGCCTCGTGGCAATAATGGCAGAGGGAGTTGGCGCCTGGGAAGGAAGAGGAGACAGGATAGTGTGAGGTGGGCCACAGTATTTTAGGTATATGAGAGAGAGTTTCCTATATGGGTGGTGAAGAGCTGGTTCTCATATTCCTGAGCATAGGAGGAGAGTCTCTTTGTTGGCAGGTGGGGTATTGAAGTTAATTTGGAGTAAATATGGATGACCAACTAGACCCAGTTTTATCAAGAGGTTTTCAGTTTTAGTACCAAGTCCCTTGTGCTGTCCCAAGAAACTGCTAAGTCCCAGAAAACCAGGACGATTGGTTATCCTTGAATCAACCAGGGTGATTTTGCCTTTCAGGAAACATTTGACAGTATTTGTTACCAGTGGGAAGAGTCCAGTGCACTGACAATACCTCAGGAACAAAGAATCATCTAGTGTGGAGGCCTAGAAACCCTGCCTTGGGGGGAGGGTTGGCAGACCTTGCTGTGTGTGTTCCTTAGGATGTTCCTTGCCACTGCTGGCCAAATGGGCTGCCCAGCTGCCTCTATGAACTTCTTACAGCCTTGTTTTCTATTCTTTGATTGGTTGTGTAGGGGTCTGGGGTTGGGAGATCGTACTAGGAAATCTGAAGCTTCTGCAAGAGTCTTACCCCTCACAAAGCTCAGAAGCTTTTTGCAGGTGAGACTTCTGAGCATGAAACCACTGCAAGAAACCACTGCTCTAGACCCTGTGCCTGTTGTTTAAAAAATACTGGGGGCTTTAGTGCACGCCTGTAATCCCTACGACTCATGAGGCTGAGGCAGGAAGACCACGAGTTCAAGGCCAATCTCAGCAATTTGGCAAGACCCTGCCTCAAAATAAGAAATATAAAGGTCTGTGAGTGTAGCCCAATGGTACAGGGTTTCCCTACAATGAGTTAGGTCCTGGGTTTGATTCCCAGTATGACAAAAAAAGAAGAGGAAACTATTCAATAGCTATCTCTTACTGCCTGCCAGAGAGCTTTCAAAATGCAAAAGCTACTGCTTTCCCTGCCTTCCAGGTCATCTCTTCCTACAAAGACCCAAACAGGCTGCGACAGCCTCTGGGCTCACAAGTTCCCAGGACTGTACCAGCCCCAGGGTGAGAACCGTATCCATAAAGGCCGGTTTCCTAACCCCAGCAACCAGGGCTTGACAAGAGTTCTCCAAAAGACTTCTTAAATGAAATAGACAAGTTGGCAACATAGGGGAGCAAAAGCCTCTCCTGGCAAGTGGGGTTTACAGGAATTTGGGCTCTAAGCTATGTGATATCAATCAAATAGAAGAGTCCGTTTGCCTGGCATATGTGAAGTCTCATCACAAGCCACAGCACTTTCTCCTTCACCTGCGTGTAGTGTCAGTTTAGTTGTCTACCTGGCTACAGTTGACTTGGCACCCTCTGTCCCTGACCTCATGCAAAGTGTGGCCAACTGGGTCATCGTTTTTGCTGGCCTCACTTGGGACCCACAGATAATGGCCAGGATGATGGTGGTGCAGCGGTCTGGCCAGAGGTGGGGACCAGCTAGACCCCAGGCTACCTATTCTTTGTGTGTGTCAAGCCTGCCTCTTGAGCTTGGCTGTGGGCTGGAGACAGCTGAGGCAGGGATGGGGAGGCAGGGCAAAAGGGTCTGCATGCAGGGCCCTGCCTGCTGGGCAAAGGAAACTGGGGAGCGGCGCTTGCTTCTAGCACAAAAGCCGTAGCTCCACAGAACAACAATTCTCAGGATATTGCCAGCCCGAGAGAGAGGGCCAAGGGAGAGGCCCCTGCCCTGAGGACGGGCCAGATTTCTCTCACTTATTTATGGTATCATGGTTTATAAAGTGGGCCCAGCACACAGATCTCTGGGCACAGTTTCAAATACATGCATTTCTTTTAAATTAAACAACACACACATTTGCTGTGCGTGCGCACACGATCTGTTCAAGCCATGCTGCTGCCCAGGAGTGTTCCTGGCCACGTGGGACGGTAACTGAGGATGATGGTACCAAAGCCACCATCTAATATTAGATTTTGTAACTCAGAGATTCATTAATATAATTACTCAGATGCCAGCCTGGCTTGGCAAGGCCTCTTGAATTGTGTTCCTCTCTGACAAAGCACTCTGGCTACAGGGATGCCCTGGTAAGCCTCCTTGTCTGTGGACAGTGGG
Organism: Callospermophilus lateralis; assembly: GCF_048772815.1. Classification (NCBI taxonomy): domain Eukaryota; kingdom Metazoa; phylum Chordata; class Mammalia; order Rodentia; family Sciuridae; genus Callospermophilus; species Callospermophilus lateralis. The sequence continues at coordinate 214,629,285 of NC_135305.1, read as the reverse complement.
CAGAGGCACTCTCCCACACACACCCTCCCACTGTGGCAGGTCCTGCCTTTTTGGGTCTTGTCACAAGACAGGCACCTCTGGAGAGTCGGCCACAGGCTTGAGCAGTCTGCTGGGCGGGCCCCAGTTCTCTGTAAGCTGCGGGCTGGGTTACTTTTCTCCCCTGTGTCACTTTGCACATAATTGTGTAGGATTCTCTTGCTAAGCTGGAATTTTGGAGTGGGGGCTGTGTTTTATCTGTTTTTACACCTGTCTCTTGCCCACATATAGTTTTATACAGATCCATAAACCCATTCTGAGTATTGAATTAACCTTCAGCTAGGGAGCAGCTGATGGTTCATCCTTGAGATTTGGAGCAAAGGCCTGCAGTGGTGTAAAAACCAGAAAGGGGCTGATGGAGCAAGGGTCGGCTATGGGGAGCAGCAAGTGTACTCTGTGAGCAGATATCACCAAGGGGGAGTCCTGACATCTGAGTGACAGAAGCTTCTGGAACACTGGAAGAAGCACAGCATACAAGTGAATGCTAGGGTTTATTGGTTGAAAGGGACTTGGTTTCTCAAAAAATATGTATTTTTCCCTTTCAATGAGGTATCAGGAAAGTGGGGGAAGAGTAGTCCTCTTCCCTCTTCTTGGCCTTTCCTCCACCCCTAGCACCCTGTTGCAGAGGGTAACCCTGTTACTTGCCCACTCAAGTAAGTAAGCCCCAGCTCAGCTCGTTCTACCCACACCCAGGCGTGCCTTCTGTCTCCTTGGTTGTGCCTGCTATGTAGTCCTCTTTCAGGGATGATGGGTAAGTTCTCTTACTGATGATGGGTGAGTTCTCTTCCAGGTCAGATGCCCCTGCACACTACACTAGCCTGGCGGATGCCATGCAGCGCAGATTGGCAAGGAGTGACCCTGAGTCATGGGGATCACTCACCTTTTGTTCTGAGGCTCCTTCTGCCTCTCTTCCCTCTCCAAAGAAGCCCTAGTCTCCAGGCCCCTCCTGCATATGGACTTGTGGTCGCTCTTCTTGCCTCTTCCTGTGGAAGGGGGATTTTTTCTTCATACACTAGCACATGCACAGTCAATTCTCTAAGCTGACCCCAAAGTCAGTTCTGCTGCTGGTGCTGCCCCTATATTTGTTCAGACTCCAGAGCCATTTCCAGTAGTTTTCGAATGAATTCCCAGCTCTTCTGTCTCTGCCTTAGACTCCAGCCAGGTTGCCAGCTTCCTCCCCTTGCACCTGGTCTTAAGTCTCTTTCCTCTGGCCGTTTAGAAGCCTGCCTTCTCCTGTGAAGTACCCCCCATTCAGCAGAGGAGCATCAGGGAGCCTTGGGCACCCAATCTTGGTTGTGTGGCGGGTGCACTGAGTGTAACAGTAATTTGAGACTGTCTCCCTCCATGCTGCTTCTTGTCCTTTGAGCTGGAGTCCATTTTAGCATGAAAAAAAGGACAGGAGGCTTAGAGAACTCAAACTCGCCAAGGTTTTGCATTTGTCTCACTGTGTTCTGATTTGTAGAGCACCACATTCATACCTCTCTGTCTATTCACTGTTTTAAAAAGTGCAGGGGGCTGGGGCATGGTGGTACATACTTATAATCCCAGTGACTCAAGAGGCTGAGGCAGGAGGATAGCAAATTTGAGGCCAGCTTTAGCAATTTAGCAAGACACTAAAGCAACTTAGTGAGACCTGTTTCAAAAAATAAAAAGGGGTCTAGGGTTGTGGCTCAGTAGTAGAGCACTTGCCTAGCATGTGTGAGGTACTAGGTTCGATTCTCAGTACCACATAAAAAAAAATAAATAAATATAATAAAGATTTTTTAAAAACACCTCAACATTAAGTAAGTAAATAAATAAAAGGGCTGAGGATCATAAAAATACAAAATAAGTGCTCAGGTGTGGTCACAACACTCCTGTAATCTCAGCAGTTTGGAAAGTGGAGGCAGGAGGGTGTCAAGTTCCAGGCCAGCTGGGCAACCGTACCTCAAATTAAAAGAAAATTAAAAGGCTGAGGAAGTGGCTCAGTGGTAGAGTACCCCTGGGTTCAGCCCCTAGTACCAAAAAAGCAAGCAAATAAACAAACAAACAAACAAACAAAAACAAATTTAGGCTGGGGCGCAGTGGCACATACCTGTAATCCCAGCAGCTTGGAAGCCTGAGGCAGAAGGATCGCAAGTTCAAAACCATCCTCAATAACCTGGCGAGGCTGTAAGTAACTTAGCAAGACCCTGTCTCAAAATAAATAAAAAGAGCTGGGGATGTGGCTTAGTGGTTGAGTACCCCAGGTTCAATCCCCAGTGCGAAACAAACAAAAAACAATAGTGTAGAGAGGAAAATAAAAATTATCAAAATTTTACCATTTCAGTAGCCTACTACTAGCCTTTTCGCACTTTTCTATACCCATTATACGTATTTTTTTTGTAGTTGTAGATGGACAGAATGAACAGAATGCCTTTTTTTTTTTTTTTTTAATGTGGTGCTAGGGATCGAACCACCCAGTGAGTGCCTCACACATGCTAGGCAAGTGCTCCTGCCACTGAGCCATAGCCTCAGCCCATATTTAATTAATTTATTTATTTAAATTTTTTTTTTTTAGTTGTAGTTGGACACAATAACCTTTATTTTATTTATTTATTTTTATGTGGTGCTGAGGATTGAACTCAGTGGCTCATACATGCTAGGTGAGCGCTCTACTGCTGAGCCCCAGCCCCAGCCCCACCATATTTTATTTTTTATTGGTGTTCATGGTATAGACTTTGGATCCAGCTTTAAAATTTTTAACACAATGTGTATTCTACCATGTCAGTATTTTTCAGAAAATTAATTTTTAATGGCTTAGTATCTTTTTTATTAGTGGCATTGCTTCTGCTTCCTAACATTTTCAAAATGTTGAGAAGCAGAAGCAATGCCACTAATAATAAAAAGAGACTTTTGGGCTTGGGATGTGGCTTAAGTGATACTGCGCTTGCCTGGCATGCGCGCAGCACTGGGTTCGATCCTCAGCACCACATACAAATAAAGATGTTGTGTCCACCAAAAACTAAAAATAAATATTAAAATTCTCTCTCTCTCTTTTAAAAAAAAGAGATTTCCATCCACTTTTTATTTTGGGAATGAGAAATTTTCTTTTAATACAAATGTAATAGGTGCTCAAATGTGCTTTCTGGGCTTGGTGGCGTCACCTATAATCCCAGTGATTCTAGAGGCTGAGGCAGAAGGATCAAAAATTCTAGACCAGCTTGGGCAACTTGGGGAGACCCTGTCTCAAAAAGAGTGGGGAGTGCTGGAAGGTAGCTCAGTGGTAGACATCCCTGGGTTCAATCCCTGGTATAGCAAATACATAATAACAGATTTTAAAATAGTGTTTTTACAATGCCAGCATGAGATTTCATTTTGCTAGAGTTGATGTACCCCCGCCTCCATCAAGGCTTCTTTATTTTTTTTGGTACCAGGGATTGAACTCAGGGGTGCTTAATCACTGAGCCAGATCCCCAGCCCTTTTTTTTTTTTTTTTTTTTTTTTGAAACAGGGTCTTGCTGGTTGCTGAGGCTGGCTTTGAATTTCCAGTCCTTTACCTCAGCCTCCGTGTCGGTTGCTGGGATTACAGAGGTGCACCACAGCCCCCAGCCCTATCAAGGGCTGTGAGCTGGGTCAGCTTTATCCCTGTTGTAAATTCTGCTCAGGTGGATGTCCTGGTGGACCTTGCTTTGTAACTCTTCATTATTAACTTTAGAGGGGGCTTCCTAGCAGATGAATTAGAAGGCAGAAGGTGTGGACTCTTTTGAAGACTCCTAATATATGTTGTGCATTGATATCTGGAAATTTGATGCCTACAGATAGTACTTGAGGGCCCATCTCATTATATCCCAGGCTGCACCCTGTCCACGTTACTCAGAACCCCAGGCAGATGCCATCACCCATACCTCTTCGTGCATGTCGCCTTAGGATGCATGTTCCTGAGTCAGTCCTCCCACCCTTCTCTAGGTGAACGTCACATTTCCACGTTCATTTTTGCATCGACTCACACATACCCTGGTGGACGCGTGCCGTCACCCACTGAGAGAGCTAACCCTGGACATCAGCCCACACTCTCACACCTTCCAGCCATGTTTTTATGTAAGTCTGAGGTGCTCCCTCCCAGGACTCTGCAGCCGCTCCTTTTTGACAGTGCCTGAAGGAGATGGCCCCTTGAGGGTCCCTGGCATGGCAATTCCATGCCAGCATCTAGCCCAGGGCCTGCAGGAGCGGCTCTTGATGCTGCCAGGCAATGAGCGGGTGTTGGCCATGGCATCTTAATGGCAGCAGACTTCCAGTGCCACTGCTGAGGTACAAGCTCACAGTGGCTACCAGCATGTGCCCCCAGAACTCCTACAGAAGCAGCTGCTGCCGATCCCTGAGCCCTGATGCCAACCTGCAGTCTGCACCAGGACCCCAGCCTGCCTGCTGCAGCCCCTGTCCTCCAGGACTGGAGGGGAGGCTCAGGAAGGAGCCCTGCCTCGGGGCTGTGGACTTTGTTTTCACTCACAGACACCTCTAATTCCATCCCAGCACGCAGGAAACGACCACCTTGTGTCCTGGCCTGGGTCCCTCAGTGTGAGTGAGCATGCTTCTATTGGGCTCTGGTCCTACTGCCACTGCACTCCCATCTTTGTGCACAGACACGTATTCCTTCACTTCCAAACTAGGCCTCAGTCACTTTCTACATCCTGTTTGGCTCAAGGAAGTTGAAGTATCTATTGCTTCTGGCACTCTTTGTCTCTGAATCCTGGTATCCTGTTGTTTTTGCAGTGCTGGGGATGAAACCCAGGGCCTCACTTATGCTAGGTAAGAGCTCTGCCCCTGAGCTGCAGCCCAACCCTCTCCCCACCCTTTCCATGTAGTGTTCCATCTTGCCCACAACTTGGCTGTCCTCAGGATCCAGTGGTGAGAACTGTCCCAAGATCCCTGAGGCCTGGCAGGAAGCTGTGAGGTGCAGCTTGTGGAGGACAGGGAACGGCAGCAGGCTCCCCTTTTCCCAGCTTGCCCCTCCTCTGCAGCATGGCAGTGCCAGGACATCCAGCCTTGAGGACCTCTGGCCAGGCCGTGGTAGGCAGGACTCCTGTGCTTTTGGAGCTTGGTCTGTCCTCTCCTCTGTGGGCATTCAGCACACGATAGCCTGTGGGTGTCTGCATGTGTGTCCTGAGGCCTTCCTGGTGCTGTGCCTGGTGTCAGGAGCTGGGTGTCTGTATACAAGGGTGGGTTGGGGCATGTGTGTAAATGTCAGCATGCATTACGCCCGAGGATGTAAGACGAAGTGTCTCAGGTCTTGAGGCTCAAATCTTGTCGTTGTGAGAACTTGGAAACCCAGGGAGGGTGTAGTGACTTGCCTCCATCACCTATTGAGTAGGGTCACAGCTGATGTGTCCCTCCTGTGCTCAACTCCCTACCTGGTGCCCCCATGGGTCCAGCTTCCGCATCAGCAGGCGGGTGTGCTTACCGAGAAGTGTCAGGCCCTTCCCGCCTGCTCAGCAGCTGAGCAGTTTCTTTCTGGGGCTCTTTGTGAACCTGCCTTGCTATTAATCTACCTGTTAGTAAAAGAGATTACAATTGCTGTAATTACAGGGCGCTCTGTCTCCACCGTCAGGAACAGGACTGAGTGAGAGGCAAGGGGTGGGGGGAGTTAGCCCCACAGGAAGCTGCTATTAAAAGCCCCATGTTTGGTTGGATATGGCACGGGGACAGCAGGGGACCTGAGGCGAGGGGCTGGTCTGGCTGGGGAGATCTGGGAGACTGTAGGACCAAGGGCAGTGAATAGGGCCAGCCTCCAGGAAGCCTCGGACCTCTGAGCCACACAGGGCCTGGCATCCTTACCTCCCCCACCCCATGCTGAAGGCTGCCTCCACCTCTGGGTGACCTTCATAGGCATGGAGTGGAGGACACCTGGCATTCCACTCTGAGGTGGTGCTTATTAGTGGGGGTCAGTAGCTTTCTTTTGAGGGGTCTGCTTAGCCATCACTGCCACTGATTTGTATGGACAAACGCAAGTACCTAATGTGTGCCTAGGCTGGGTCTCCGAGGAGAATGTGAGGCTGTCCTGTAGCACAGGGGTCCTCAGTGATGGCCATTTTTCCCCCAGGGATGTCTGGCCATGTCTGGAAACTTGGTTGTCACTACTGGGGGTGAGTAAGCTACTGGCATCTAGCAGGAAAGACCAGGAATGTTGCTGACGACCTGCCCCACACAGATGGCCCCCCAAAGCACAGAACACCGAACACCAAACACCAAGCCCCAGCGTTGGGGCTCTGAAGGTGTGGAAACCCTTGCTGTGCAGAGGAAATGATGGCCAGGAGGAATCAGGTCAGCGTCCTGAGGCCTTCCTGGTGCTGTGCCTGGAGACCCAGGCCCAGGGCACTTGGCAGTCTGTGGCCAGGAAGTAGAAGAGAAGACTGGCAGCTACCCCAGATTGACAACCCCACAGTGTTGACCTAGTGGCAGGCATTTGAGGATCACAGCCCTTTGTCACTTCTGTACCTTCCCCTTCCTTTTCCTGACAGGCTCCTTTCTCCTCCAGTGGTAAGAGCTGGACCCAAAATTGAGGAGTTTGCCCTTTCCCTCCCCAGGATCTCCTTATGGCCCCCAGAAGCATCTCGGAGTAGGGGCTGGACCTCCTCCATCAGCTTGAGCCTCCTCTGGAAGGAGGGTATGCAGGAATGAGAAGGGCTGGCACCCTCCAGCTCCTGTCTTGCAAGGACACTGGCCATGCCCCAGCTTCCCCGACACACATCTGGCCCGGCTTCTACTCTAAGGAACAGAGCTGGGCAGGTGGTCCCTGAACCCTGGTAGGCAAGAGTTGGGGTGCTGTTTAATGGATAGGACATTGCCCAACATCCAGTCCCATTGACCAAAGGAGCACCCCATGGGCCCTACTGCCCGCTTCCTACATTTCTTTGAGCCCCCTCCACAGTGCCTGGGGGAGAGGACAGGGTGGGGGGACAGGGGGGCACAGTGGGGAGTAGCCTGTGAGCTGGGTGAGATGGGTGTGGGCATACTGGCCTCTATTTTGGGGTGTATTCACTGCTTGCTTGCCACATGTGGGGGCTTCTGCTGCCCTCCCAGCCTTTGGGCCACTATGTCTCATGTTTCCTGCAGACAAAGCGCTGAGATTTTCAGCTGTTGTGAATGCTGCATTTCACACCGAGTCCCTAATAGTGGAGTCGCTTTGCGTTTTCCCCCCTTTTTTGCCTTGACAGCTCCAACCTTATAATTTTACCTTCTCTTGCCTCACACACACTCCTTTTCTTCCTTTTCCCCTTCCTGGGGCTTTTGCTGCTCTTCGCTGGGGACCCCCTTTAGGAGGGATCGTGTCTGACAAGAGAGGAGGGGCTTCCTGTCAAACATTGGGAGTTGATGTTTTGTTTGGTAAAATGTCTGTAAATAGGCTGCAAGGCGGTGATTCTACACGGATCCCGGTGCACGTGAGCGTCTTTTTGTGTCTGTGCATGTCTCCATGCATGTGAATGTAAGGAGCTGAGAGAAGGGGAAGGGAGGGTGAAGAGAGCAAAGAGATGGTTTCTGGGGGCACTGGGACAGCTCGCTTCCTTCCTGGGACATTGTTTTGGTCTAAATCACAGACCCTGATCAGGAAAGGGCCCAAGGCCTGGGCCCATCAAGGGCCATGAAGAACATCAGAAGGGCAGCTACTGCCCTCCTAGGCAGCTCTGGGCAGGCTGTTCGTGAGTGCTGGAATGGAGCAGTGGGGCTGCCCCCCAGGAATGTCTTGAAATCCAGTCATCCAGGACTCTCAAGGCCCTGAGGTTTAGTTTGAAGGAGGCTGTTTCTCCTGCCTAGCCCTGACTGACTGTCAGCACTTAGATGCTTGGGATAGACATCAGTCTTCCACCATGAATTGGGAGCAAGTTTCTCCTTGGAGTCAGCCTACTCCGCAAGGTGACTCCTTGCTTAAAAAGGACTTATTGCTGGGTGTGGTGGCGCACACCTGTAATTCCAGCATTTGGGAGGCCAAGTCAGGAGGATCATAAGTTTGAGACCAGCCTTAGTAACCTAGTGAGACTGTATCTCAAAGTTAAAAAGGGCTGGGGATGTAGCCCAGTGGTAGAGCACCACTGGGTTCATTCCCCAGTACCCCCTCCCCACAGAGTAGAACTTATTGCCTTAGATGGGGGTCCCCTTTTAAAGCTTCAGGTGGTTTACCTGTCCTGGGCTTGATTTACAGCTCACTCACTAGAAACCCTGGGCTATTTGATTTTATAAGCCCAGCCACATCCGTTTTCCGCCATTAGCTTTCGAGACCACAGAGTGCTCTGCCTTTGAACTGCTCCTCAGCCTCACCCTCCCTGAATCCATTTTGAGTTTCTCTTCTCTGGCCCCATTAGAAAATGTCGGCTCTGACTGCACCGTGCTCGCGGAACAAAGGTGCAGAACGATTTTGGCTGCTTTATCCAGGAAATAAATTCCTCTCTGGTGCCAGAAACCATTGAGTGGTGCCATGTGTTGAGCTCCAGGGCCCAGAGCCGTGGGCAGGGTTATTGCTGAGGACAAGGAGGGTGGAAGCCTGGTACAGAGGCTGTGGTGAGAGAGTGCACGGCTTCCCAGGCAGCCCTGTGAGCCTTGGGTCTGGAGCCTGCTCCCTCCTACCTGGCCTTCTGTCTGCATTGCCCGTGGGGAGGGCTGGTCCAGGGCCTGGGGCCCTTTCTGCCCCATAGTGGCTGTACCGTCCCTCATCCCTGCCTCTTTCTTCCTATGCCCCTTTCCTGGTTCTCTTGTTTGCTCTGTGCTGTGAAGGGCTGGTTTCCCTGGGCTTGGCCACACTCTGCTGCTCCCCACATCCCACACAGCCGGTGCTCTCCCTGCCTTGGGTAACACTGTTTGTCAGCACCTCTGAACCCCAGCTTTGCGAAGCCCAGGATGGTGGTGAGCTAGGGGCTGTGGAAACACAGTGCCACACATGCAGCTGGGCAGGTGGAGCATCTTGCTCAAGGCCACCTGCCAGCAGCAGCAGTGCCTGGCCCACTGTGCACCTTTGCCCCTCTCCACTGGACATCCCAGCTCATCTCAGATTTGGATCTCCCGTAGGCCCCAGACTCTTCTTTCCAGCTCCACCCTCATACTGGTGCTCCGCCCTCACGAGAGACCTCCCAAGCCCCTTGCTCCCTCTTGTCTTTGCTCCAGGCCTTGTTGGGAACATCACCACCTCATCCAGAGCCTCCCAGCCAGCTGAGCACAGGCCCTGTGGCAGCCCCAGGCCTCCCAACTCTTCACCCACCCACTGTCATTTTCTGAATTCAGCTTCTACTCTCTTCCAGATTTGTATTTTATTGAGCTATAATTCACATAATAAAACTCACTACCAATGGGCCCAGACTTAGAATGGTTCGATTTAGGAGTTTTTGACCTTATGATGGTGGGAAAATACACCCATTCAGCCATTGTTTCTCACTTTCAGAATCCAGTGAATTATAGGATACTGCTATGAAATAAGCTTGATGTTAGATGATTTTGCCCAACTATAGGCTAATGGAAGTGTTCTGAGAACATTTAAGGTAAGCGAGGCTGAGCTCCAGTGTTCAATGGATTAGGTGTATTAAACATGTCTTCAGCTTAATAATATTTTCAATTTAAAGTGGGTTTATCAGCAGATAAATCCATTGTGAATTGAAGCACATTTGTATTTTTTTTTTCTCTAGTATTCGAGATTGAACCCAGGGCCGCTCTGTAGGAGCTACATAACTACACCTTTTTATTTCTTCAAATTATTTATTTAGGTACCAGGGATTGGACCCAGGGGCACTTAACCACTGACACACATCCCCAATCCTTTTTAATTTTGATACTGGGTCTCACTAAGTTACTGAGGCTAGCTTTGAACTTGTAATCCTCTTGCCTCAGCCTTTCGAGGCGCTGGGATTACAATATGTGCCATCATTCCTGGCTTTATATTTACCTTGAGACAGGGTCTTGCTAAGTTGCCCAGGCTTGCCTTGAACTTGCAGTGCTCCTAACCTTAGCCTTCAGAGTCTCTAGGAATACGGGCATCCACCACTGTACCCAGCTGACATCTATACTTTAAAGTGTACAATTCAGCAGCATTTAGTACATTCACAATGTTGTGCAACCATCACCACTAATACCAGAACACTTTCATCACTCCAGAGAGAAATCCCATACCTACTAGTAGTTAGGCCCATTTCTCCCAGCTCCTAGTAACCACTAATCTGCTTTCTGTGTCATAAACAGGATCATATAATATATGGTCTTTGTGAGTAGTTTCTTTCATGGAGCATAACATTTTCAAGGTTTATCCATCTTGTAGTTGGTATCAATGCTTCTTCTTTTTTTTTTTTTTTTTGGTTCTAGGGAGTGAACTCAGGGCACTTGACCACTGAGCACATCCCCAGCCCTATTTTGAATTTTATTTAGAGACAGGGTCTCACTGAGTTGCTTAGCACTTTGCTTTTACTGAGGCTGGTTTTGGACTTGCATTCTTCCTGCCTCAGCCTCCCGAGCCACTGGGATTACAGGTGTGCACCACCACGCCCAGCCTGCTTTGTTCTTTTTTAAGGCTGAATAATATTCCATGTGTGCGATATGCCACATTTTGATGATCTGTTCATTCATTGACGGACATTTGGGATGGTCACAACTTTTTGGCAGTTGTGAGCATTTGTGTACAAGTATCTAAGTAGACATGAATTCTTCTTCTCTGGAGGTGTGCACCTGGGAGGGGAATTGCTATCTTTTGGGGATTTGTAACTGCCTGCAAAGAGGCAGCTGCTCTCCATCCTCTTCTCTGCCAAGAGGCACTGTCTTTTTAGGCAGGCACCAGGTCACTCGTGGTTGGGTCCCTGCTGAGGCCATGTATTTCAGCATTCACGGACTTCCAGCATACTACACTGCTGGCCTTGGACTTGTGATCCTCCTGTCTCAGCCTCCCAGATCACTGGGATTACAAGCATGGGCCATGGTGCCCAGCCACATGGAGCAATTAAAGGAGGTAAATAGGACAGGACTTGGGGAGTGCCAGTGACTCTGAGGGAGCTCAGTCCTCTTTACAACAGATGCCTTGCTGTTCCAGACAGTGGGGAGGCTTTAGTCCCAAGGGACATGTGGCCTGGCTTTCCTCTCTCCCCCACTTAGCCACTCCCTCTGTGGGAGTGGCTAAGCAGCCTGCGGCCAGAGGGGCAATCCTCTCCTCCTATCAAGACCAGCCCCTTGGAGGTGGCCTTAGGCCTGGAGCAGCCCCCTGAGTAGCCTCCAGGGCTCTTGGGAGGAGTGTGGTGGCACTGATGATGTTGGCGGATCACTGGGAGGGTATGTGTTGCTGAAGCACCCTGCATGCCTCTAGGAGGCACAGGAACAGCTGCCTCACCACCTAGGTGCTGTGCTGTGGATCCTATTGTTGATGAAGGCAAAGACTTCAATTGTCCCACCAGGAGCTTGGGACACTGTCTAGGCCCTGCACCAGCCCCCCTTATGGTCCAAATGACTCAAGTGAGTCACTCAGCTCAGGCTCTGCCAGGTAGCCTAAGGTGGACACGTGCCACAGGTGGGTGCAGTGCCACCCCACTGTAGACCCAGGGAGGAGCAGAGGTGTCTTGAGGCCCACCAGTGCCCTCTGTCTGGCCCCAAAGGGTGGACGTAGGTCAGAGCCTCTGGCCATTGTTCATGTCTTTTCTTTCTACCAGATTCTTCCCTGGGGTGCCAGCTCTAGCCATTCAGGGACATCTGCATCTCCACAGCAGTGGCCAGTGAGTCCAATTTTTCCTAAGCCCCAAGCACAGCAGGTTCAGGGAGGCAAGAACTGCCCAGGCAAGTGCTGGAGAGGCCCTTCCTCAGAGCAGCCCAACCCTCCTCCTCCCTCCTCGGCCCTCTCCTCTCCCTGGGCCTCTTCCCCACGTGGCTCATTACAACTCCAGTTGTTCAGGTCTCGACCTCAAGAGCCTTCCCTATTGACCCCTGACCAGCGATACTAATCTGTGTCAACAGGCCCCAGGGGTTAAAGAAACACAACCCGCCACTGCCGCCTTAGCAGGTGCCTGGAGGGGGCGGGGTGGCTCCTGGGAGCAGCCAGCGGCGGCTGGAAGGCAAAGGAGCTTCTGCAGTGCCCCCTCCCACTGTGCCTGCCCTCTGGGCTCCCCGTTCTGTGCTGGTGGAGTTTTCCTCTTCCTCTGCAAACCTCCCTCCCACCAGCTGCCCATCCTGTGCCACTACTTCCTTTCTGTCTTTCCTTTGCTCTCTGCTCTGCCTGTAGGATTGGAGACCAAATGTCCACTGGCATCCAGGTGGTGCCCAGGTTAACAGTGAGCAGAGAAGCTGGCTGCCCTTGTGTCTCTCTGCAGCACTCCATCTTTCCCATCTCTCTTCCTCCTCTTGCAATCCCAGTCAGGAACCTTTCACCAGAGTCCCTCGAGGGAACCCTGGGACTGCCCCATAAGTAGGACCTGTGATTCTGCTCTTCCAACTAGTACCCAGTGCTACTAATCCTCCAGAGTGTCCCCCAGCCTCAGTTGTCCCTTACTCCACATGTACACTCTGTCCCCAGGAGTGGGGCCATCCTTGGGAGACCAAGGCACACTGCTGGCTACCTGGACCAGGGCACAGATTAGATGGGAGCTGTCCTAGGGAACACAAGGGCCAGGAACACAGGTGGACCACCTGGGATGGCCTGGTGATCACATTGGGGCTGCTGGGCAGTGCCACCATGACTCATGGGGGTCATTCAAGGCGTCATCTTGCCCTCAACCTGACTACTGGGGCCATCAGGGCAAAGGATCACCTCACTTAACCAAGACAGTATTGATCCTCTCAGAGAAACAGTCCTGTGTCAGGCACGTGCTCTGTCTTGGGATGAATTTTGAGTTGTATATGGCATGTCCTTGGTGCCACTCATCCTTAAGATGTCCTGTCTTTTTCTTCAACAGCCCAGGTGTTCCCTGGTGGCAGCACACTTGTGTCTGGTAGGGGGTGGCCAGGGACGGTTCTGAGCATGGTGCAGGGTAGGACCCAGGTGAATCTGGTGTGCTGGGTGGGCCTGAGGGCATTTGGGGGGGGTCTTTCTGTTAATTCCAGAAAACCTGGATGGAGCTCAGTGGGCTATGGGGCATGCTGAGTGTTCCTCCGCTCCTTCCCCAAGTGCTCTTTTCCTCTTCTGACTTCACTCTGTCCCCCACTCCCCAGACCGCCCCCCTCTTCCTTCTTCCTCTTGGCAGGTCTAGGGAGCAATAGAAAAACTCTCCAAAAAAAAAAAAGAAAAAGAGAGAAAAAATTTTTTTGAGTTTCCCAAACTTTTCCAGATGCCAAGAAGAGGCCAGAGAAACTCTGCAAGTGCAGAGCAGGGAGGGGGAGGGACTGTTACAACCTCTTCTTTCCTTCCCTAGAGGAAAGCAGGGACAACTAGGGAGGGGACAACTCTGCCATCTTCTGAAAGTCCATCCTGGAGGTCAGAGAGCCCCTTTACCACCCCTATCCCTGATTCCCCCCAGGGTTCCTAGGATATTCTAGGGTTCAGAAGGGTAGATTTAGGGCAGATCCCCTCCTACCAGCTGAGTGAGGGGGGGAGCTGAGAAGTGGGACAGCCTGGTCCCAGGGGTCTTCCCTGGAGTCAGGACCCTGAGTGGGAACCTGCTGTTGCTGGGCTGAGGCATGGGGAGGCAGACAGGAGGGGGCAGTGTGTGCTCTCCCCAGTCCCACCCCAAGGGGTGCTGCCCCCACCTCTACTGTTCTGTCCATCCACTCCCTGGACACTTCCTAAAACAAAGGCCTCTTTGTGGTCCTGGCCCACTGGCCTGCTGCCAACCGCATTCTTTGCGAGTTTCCTGAGCGAGGATCCCGGCTCTCCGTGGTCAGCTCCTCCCCCACTCAGCCTGCCTGGCCCCACTCCTGGTGGCTCAGAGCAGTCCCCTCTCTCCTGTCCTGCCCTGCCCAGGGTCATCCCACAGTTCCCCATCTCTCCTGTGGGTGGATCTGGATCCAGGCTGAGAAAGAAGACCCCTAGGAAGAGCTGAGCCCCTGCCCTGGGAGGCAGGCAAGTGGAGGTTCCACTTCTTCAGTTGGTTGATTTCACCATCTCAGTTCTGATCTACAAAGATGAGGAAAATACTATCACCCCATGGGGCAGTTAGGAAGATTAAATGTCTCCCAAACACTTAGTTCCTGCCCCCACACAGCAGAAGAGGGACCAATTCCTCACTTCTGACTGTGCCCTGGAATCCTGGGGAGCTGGGGGTGATCTCAGTGGATGTCTGAGGAGCTCAGAAAGGTCTCCAGAGCCTTGGGCAGGATGTTTCCACGCAATCCTTCCATTCCATCCTAAAGCCTACTCCTGAGGATGCTGAGGCCTGCAAGATGGGGATGGAACTTAGCAAGTGGCTTTCCAGACCCAGGGCTGGTACTGCTCCTTGTGCCTGACCCCCTAGCAACACCTCACTTTGTAACAGCAGTGGGGTGCCCCCTGGGGTTAGGCATAACAGGATGGTGATTACCTGAGGAGGGTGGTGGGTGGGACCCCTCAGATGGTGACCTGACTTTGGGAGTAGAGCAGTTTGAGATGCAAGTTGCACACCCTTCAGTCATGGCTGCACATGGTCACAGACGGGTGTGCATGCGTGTGCACACACACACGCACACACAGTCTTATGAAGTCCTAGATCATGGCTCTGCCCCCCCCCTTGTTAAAAAAATGCTCATAATTTGGAAAGTAAAGGAACTTTTTACAAGCTGGCGGCTCTAGGGAACTTTCCGTCGGTTCTTTTTGGCCTCGTGATGGGTGGGGCCCACTTTTCCCTTCCCTTGCTCTCTTCTGGTGTCCTAATAATCCCCCTTTCCAGCCCCGCAGAACCCACACACATTCCTTTAGGAGACCCCCAGCCAGCTGTTACCCCAAGAAGGCTGAAGGGAAGCTAAGGACCTGTCTGTGCCCTTCTGGGTCCCATCCAAGCCCTGGGCACAACTTTCCCGCCCCCTCCCCCAGAGGTTAGCTCCATCATAGATTCTAGAGTTCTCATACTGCCGAGCTTTCCAGAATCTGTCCTGGACCAAGGGCTAGCAGCCTGCCTCTCCTTCCCTGTGGGCCTGCCCCACTCTCCTGCTGGGTGAGGGTCCTCTGAGTTCTCCAGGCCCTGCTGGAGAGGGAGCAGGAGGTGCTGAGCTCACCACCTCGGCATCTACCCCCCCCCACCGCCCGCCTCTGGTGCGAGGGCCGGCCGCACTCCTGCCAGCGCCTCACTCCCTAATAGCTTTTTAAGTCCAACCACATGTGTCTGCGGAGCAGAGCCACCCCTCCCGGGGCCTCGGCTCCCCCCCTCCCTTGGCCAAGACCACCCTCCACTTAGAGCAGCCTCGGGGCTGGGGGAGGGGGGCTGCCTCCTGAGAGCCCATCTGATCGCCCCAGGCCCAGCTGAGCAAGGAGGGGATCCACTGGTGCCAGACCTGAGCACTGGAGGGTCTCTCTGGAGTGTCATGTGAGGTCAGCCCTCAGGGTGGGCCAGGCTCCAGATCCCCTAGGCTCTGCTCTCTGTCCTGGGGACTGGGATTCACTCTTTGCCTGAAGTAGGCTGCTGGATGAGGAGTCCTGAAGGTGCCTCAGCGTCCTGGCCAGGGCTTTGCGCCAGCAACTCTCCTTGCACCCAACCTCACTGGACTGACCCCACAATCGCCCCTTTGACTCAGTACATGTGCGGTTCCCTGTGCGTGTGAGTGGTCTGTCGGGAGGCCTGTGGGGTGCGGTTTTGCAGGAGGGGAGTGAGGGCTGAGAACCAACGGGCAAGCAGGCCTGGGGTCCTAATGAGAAAATTGCTTCCAGCCAGGGAGCCCTGCTCTGCGGCTGAAATTGCATCCAGTCCCAGCCAACTTTGCAGCCACAGACCCCGCCCTTCTGAAGGAGGTGGGGGAAGCAGCCGGGGCTGGGGGAGGAGTGGGGATTGCACACAACTCAGCACCCCTCCCCGTACACACACCTTGGAAAGTCTTGGGAGGAGGGGGTGTGAGTGAGCTGGAGGGAGGCTGGGCTTGACTCTGGACCCATCTGCTCATCCTTGAGAGGGAGACGCGGGAGAGGAACTAGAGGGATTCCCTTTCCTTCCACTCAGTTCTGCAGTGTGTGCACCCGCTGTGCACCCGCTGTGCAGAGGGCTTGGAGAGGTGTATCTGTCTGGAGCCCCATCTTCAGGATACTTCGTTTGAAATTCAGCCTTCCCAGGGCTGGGGGCTCTGTTGCTTGTCTCTCCACTCGGGGGAGTCCAGGGCTCACACCCCCAGGCACGACCCAGCAGAACCAGCTGCAGGGTTTGTGGAACCCAGAGCAAAATGAAAATGCAGGGCCCCTTGTTCGCAAGTTAAGAATTTCAGGGCTGGGGATGTGGCTCAAGCGGTAGCCCGCTTGCCTGGCATGCATGCAGCCTGGGTTCGATCCTCAGCACCACATACAAAACAGAGACGTTTGATCCTCAGCACCACAGACAAAACAGATGTTGTGTCCGCCGATAACTGAAAAATAAATATTAAAAAAAAAATTCTCTTTAAAAAAAAAAAAAAAAGAATTTCAAGACAGCAACAGCAGAAACTAGGGCCATAAAGCCACCTCCTCATCCGAGGAAATCTGGTACCACCTAGTGGCCTGAAGCAGGGGTGGGTGTTGGGCGGGGGTGGGGCTTAGGCTCTGCCCCAGGGGACCAGAAGGTTCCACTTGCTGAATACCTGTGCAAGACTTGTCTAATTTGGTGAATATCTTCCCAACTTGTGCTTTGATCTCTACTGCCTCATCCCTCAGGGACTCCTGGTCACCCTGTTTTTGGTCTTTGAAGGACAGTGGTTAGGAGAGCTACAGCATGGAGGGGAGCAGAGAGAATGGACCGTGTCTTAAGTGTGAGGCCAGGTGAGGCCCCTGAGTGAGGTGGCAGTGAAGCCAACCCGGAGGGCACCTGAAGCCTGCTGGACTCAGCAGGTAGCAGGTTGACTGGGGCCTTCTTGTCGCCCCCCAAGCCTTCTCCACCAGCGGTGAGTTCCAGTGACTGCGCAGAGCCAGAGGGAGCCTGAGCGCCTGCAGGGAGGGAAGAAGGCAGGAGGAAGGAAGCAGCCCCATTGTCATCCCCCAAATTACTGGCTGGGATGGCAGGGGAGGAGGCGGAAGCCGACATTGTTTACTTAATTAAAAGTAAACAACAATTTGCCGCTGCCAGCCTCCCATTAGCTGTGTGCAGAGCCCTAGGAGCTGGAGACTAGCTTTCGCTCCCACCAGGCAGCTCCTGAAGCCACACTCCCAGCCTCGGTTTCCCAGGTTTCCCAGGGCCCTATGTCCTTCCTTGGTCCTGTTCTCCTCAGGCTGAGGAGAGGGGAACAAGCCAAAAAACAAAACAAAAAAACCCCAGTAATGTCTCAGAGTCCTGTGGATCAGGAACCAGTGTCAAGAAACTGTCATTTGGCAGGCTACTGTGGAGGACCAGAAGCCCATTGGTGGCACAGTTAGGGTGGTTGTGGCGGGTGGGTAGGGGCTGCTTCCTCCTCCAGTCTGCCAGATACTGAGCTCCCCAGAGAAGGCAACCTTCCTCCTCCCTCCCCGCAGGGCCCCAGTCTGAACTACCTGGAGGCCTGGGCCTCTCAGCCCCTCCTCCCACTTTTCCCTTTTAGCAGCTTATAAACATCCTTCTCCCATCTTTTTGGCTCTGCTCCCAGAAGGGAACTGTTCAGGGCTCCTAGAGGGCTGGGGAGAGAGGCAAGCTTCCTCTGGGCCTAGGGGAGAAGGGCTGTTGGAACTGACCCTACCCTCAGAACAAAACTGCTACAGGTGACCTCTGGAAGGGGACTGGATTGAGTTGGGGCTGAACTGGGAACCCCCCCAGCTCCTGCTTCTCTGGAGCCTCCCAGTGTGAGGGATGGTTGGATAGTGCAAGAGGATTGGGGGTGGGGTAGGTAGACTTCTGCTGGACTGGGGCTACACAGGATGTCTTTGCAAGATCTGTCTCCAGGCAAGTAAGCCCTCACTTCTGTGACCCTTCCCTCAGTGATGCAGAATACCAGCTTTAGTCTGGGCCTCAGGCATGCATTACCTCAGATCCCGACTTCAGCTGACTCTGTGTAGCCACACCTATTGGGAGAAGTCAGGGGCACCTTGCCCTTTGTAGAACTATCACTGATTCTTCTGGGACCAGGTGGCAAGGCCCAAGAGTACTTTGGAAGCATGCGGGCTACGGGGGGACGGGAGATAGGACGCATCTCCATAGTAAGGGCTTGAGCTGGTTTTCATCTGATGCCCAAGAGCAGTGGATCTCACCAGGGCTGGATTTGCCCCCAAGGGACTTTGGCAATGAGGCTGCTGGCACTGAGTGGGTGGAGGACAGAAATGCCACCCAATATCCTTCAGTGAAGACAGCCCCAGGACCCACCACGGACCATGAGCTGACCACACAGTTCAGGGTGTAGGGGTTGAGAGCCCTATCTGGAGTCTCCCTCCAGGGAGAGTGTCTCTGTCCCACGTCTCCCCTCCCCATTCCTGATGCCTCACTCTTCTTCCTCTACCATCAGGGTTCACACATCCACATGTGCACACACACACATGCTGACAGATCTCCGGATTCATGCACATCCGGATTTTCACATGCACTAACACACAGAAAAATCTGGGAAGTCTGTCCGTTGTTAATTTAATTAAAGGTCGGGGTTTGGCAGGACATTGTGTATCTGAGCTGCAGCTTCTTGAAGCTGATTTCAGCAGCCCTGTTCAGGTTCCCTGTACTTCCAGCTGCTGCCGCCACTGCCCTGTTCCCTGTCTTCGCCCCTCTGCCCTACCCTTCTCTCTTGCCCCACTTCCCAGGCCAGAGGCCCAACAAGGCCTGGGAGGTTAGGGACACCACCTCCTCCTCCTTTTGTCACTACTTTCAGCTTCTAGCTGCTATAATGGGAGACTGGGGTGTCCTGAAGAGAAGATATCCCCCCTACCATCCTGAGGCCAAAGGACTGTCAGGGACAGAAGGATCCTGGCCAATCCCCTCTTCAGGTTTTCTACTGCACATTCCTGGGGTGGGAGCTGGAGGGAACCACTGTTTGGAAAGGGGACACACTTCTTAGTCAAGTGTAAACCACCAAGCTCTGGGAAGTGTGAAGAGTTTGCTCCTAGGACTGTGGAAAACCCCATAGGAGTAGCCAGGAGCTCTAATGGATGGCGGGGGAGTGCTAGTGCTTGTGTGTGTGTGTGTGTGTGTGTACTGCACCCCACTTGAGCTGGGAGTGGGAATGGGGAAGGGGTGTGTTGCAGAGCAGAGGGGTACTTTCAGAAATCTCTCACCTCCTATCCCTACCCACCCCCAGTTCACCCTCTGCTTTGGCTGGCTCTGGGGGTGCAGGACCTCAGCCCCCTTTACTGGAGACAGATGACCACTGAGGGCAACACTAGCACAGAGCCCAGACCCCACTCTGAGGAAGTCCTGGGAAGTCACTGGAAAAGGCCTGGATTTGGAGGGGCGTGGCCAGCCAGCCGGCCTCTTGGGCTCCATTTCCCAGCATAGCATGTGCTTCACTCTTGCAGTGTGCTGCTGTATGTTGAATCTACCCCAAAGCCCACAGCTTAGGAGAAGCCTGGACAAGCTACAGTCAAGACGGGCAGAACAGGCTTCCAGAGACCCATTGGAGGAGTTTAGCCCAGCCCCACAAGTGTGACCCTTAGTGTTTGGGCAAGGCAGGGGTAGGAAGCAGTCCTCTCACAGCCATGCTCCATGGCTCTGCTCTGGGGTGGAGGATTGGGAGGCCAGGGAAACAGCTAGGCCAGCCCCAGGCCCAGTGAAATGATTTGCACCGCCCAGGGTCAGGGGGGTTGGGGGGGCGGGACTCACCTCGGCTAACCTCCCAGTGGAACAAAGGGGCCTTTCTCCACACCGACACCACCACCAGGAGGGTGTGCCTGCCGGGCTGCTGCCACCACTGCAGAATGCTAGTGCTCCCCCCTTCCTGACTTTTCTCCATTTCTCTCCCTGTCTCTGGTTCCTGATCTCTGACTTTCAGACTTCATTTCTTTTACTCTTTTTTTTTTCTGCAATAGCTGGGGGTGGGGGATCTTCCTTTTCCCAAGTTTATCCAGTGCAAAGACAAGTCTGCACTGCCAAAAGGTAAGGGCATCCTGGTGTGTTAGAAGCATTCCTGGGGTCACATGGCCACAGAATCCCCCTAATCGAGAATCCCCCTCTCTGAGAGAGGCAGGCAGGACTCTGCTGGGCCTGCAGGGTGGGACTGGGCCCTCAGGATTACATCCCTCCCAGCCATGCACCTAGCAGGCCCCCCACTTCTCCTCACCCACCCATTCCAGGGCCCCCTTTCATCCGGCCCCCGCACTGCAAGCTGTTCCTAATCAATGCAGACGGGAAGCTCGGCCCTCACATCACATCACGGGATGTGCTTGGCAGCGGCAGCAGCAGGAACCAATGTCTCAAGCAGCTCCTTCCCTGGTACACAACCTGGGGTGT
The DNA here is from genome assembly GCF_048772815.1 of Callospermophilus lateralis. NCBI lineage: Eukaryota > Metazoa > Chordata > Mammalia > Rodentia > Sciuridae > Callospermophilus > Callospermophilus lateralis. The sequence goes on along the minus strand of NC_135305.1, from coordinate 214,608,862 downwards.
GAGTGGCCTGGGCCTGGGTAGGTCTTCTCCTGCCTGTTGGGGCCTTGTGGGTGTGCAGAAGGAACCTGCTGGGTCCCCTGGAGCTCTGGGCTGGCTGTCCACAGGTTTATCCCGCTGTAGTCCACAGAGGCCAGCTAGTGTTAACTTGCTGCGCCACCTAGCTATGGTGTCTGGGAGCGCAGAGTGACCCTCCCTAAGCCCCACATCAGGGCCACCCTGGGATGCCCCCTTGGTTCCTTTGGAGAATTATGAATGGGAGAATTTTGTGTCTGCCAGTCTGAAGGGTCATTGTCATTTTTTCCCTTCAGAAGCTTGAACTGTCCTTACATCTGCTTGTTAGTTTACAGTGCACCATCTCAGCTCATTCTCAGGGAAAGTCTCTGTGAAAGTCCCGCGGTACTGTTTGAACAGGTATTGGTTGTTTTGCACAAGGAGGCCAGAGAGACACACTGGGGGTCCAACAGCATGTCTAGCTTTGGAGCTGAGGCTTCCAGTTGCAAAGCTGGGGCCCCATAGCACCTAGGGCTACCTCAACCCTTAGGAGGCCTTCTTTTGGGCTTAGCCCTGCTAAGGCTCTCAGGGCTCCAAGTTGGAGCCAACTTCCAAACCCTTTCTGCCTATCTGGGCAGCTCAGGACAGTGGCAGCTATGGGACCACCCAGGTGAGGAGAGGAGCGGGCCTGGGAGAGAGGCTCCACTGGCTTGCCCTGCCATTCACAGGGAGCCTTAAGTTCCTTCCTCTGGTCAGCCCAACCCCAGTGTGGCCAGTCCTGTACCCAAAGTCCAGGCCTAGCTGGACTTTGCAGGAGGGTTAGTGTTACCAGGATTTCCACATCAGTTTGTTGGGCATGAGGTCATTTGGCCGGCAGGAGATATTCTCTTTTCAGGGGCAGAAAGTGCCAGATAGCTGCTATTTCTGTCCCCTGGGTGGCCAGTGTGGCTACAGTAGGAAGATGAGTCTAGAAAAGTCTCTTTAGAGTCTTATTCACTCCAGCTGTAGGTTTAGGGCCAGGGGATATTGCAGTAAACAAAACAGGAGCTAGGCACAGTGGTGTACACCTACAGTCCCAGCTACTGGGGAGGCTAAGGCAAGAGGATCACAAGTTTGAGGCCAGCCTGAGTAACTTAGCAAGACCTAAAAATAAAAGGATAGGGTTGTGGCTCAGTAGAGCATGCTTGGGTTCAATCCTTGAGTTGGGGGGACAGATAGAGGCTTTATCCTTGAGGGGCTGAAGATTGAAAGCTCCTGACCAGGGTGATCTGATGTCCAGGTCCATGGGCTTTCATGCAGTCCAGAGCCAGAGTCTCCCATTTGCCCAGCCCAGCCAGAGGCTTTGGCTTGGGTGGTGTTCGAAGGAAGGACTGCTCAGCCTGCAGGCAGGAGCAGGGCCTTGCCAGACCATCCGATTATGGGGTGCATTTGTGTTTGTTGCTCTTCAATGAGCCAGAGTCAGTCTCCTGCAACCAGGGCAAGTTCCCAGGTAGAGGACTTGGGCTGTCTCACCTGGTACTGGATACTGCCCCATAGAGGTTATAAAAGGTAAAGCACCTGGGGATGAAGACAGGTACCTTCAGCCTGATTGCTGCTTTCCCAAAGGGTGAATCAAGGTAGTGGGTTCTGGTGGGCTCTCCTCTCCAGACTCCTGGATTTCCTGGATGAATTCTCTCAAGGAAGCGGGGCAGTAGGATACAGGAGGGACCAGGACCCTGATCAAGGCCAAAAGGAGGGGGGTGGGTTCAGATTGAAGGGGGCATTGGTGCTCCTTCCCTGCAGCCCCCGTCCTGCCAGCTCCACTGTCTTGGTGAGCAGGCGCAGGGCGCAGGGCGCAGGGTCTTCCCCCCCCCCGGGGGACTGAGGGCGGCTCCTGCTGTGTGGACTCACTTTCCACTTCCTATCCATCAGGTGTCCTTCTTCCAGCCTCTTTTCCCTTTTCTTCCCCTCCCTTCCTGAGAAGCTGCCTGTGTGTTGGGGGCAGGGGTCCTTGTCCTGAGGCCTCCCCATCCCCTCCCCTTGCTGAGTGCCCACCAGGCAGATGTTGGCAGTCAGCTGCAGCCCAGGAAGCAGCTCTTAAGTCTCTCTCGTCAGGTTCGCCCCTCCCGTTCTGTGTGTGTTCCTCTGCCACCTCCTCTATGGTCCCCCTTTACCTGCCTCCTCGGAGCCTTGGCCTGCTCTGATGCTTTCTGTCCCACCTTCTTTCCTGACGTGTTTTGTTTTGGCCCTTGCTGTCTTCCTCAGCTTCTGCCTCTCTCTGTCCCCTCCATCTCTTGGTTGCACTTTTGTCTTTTTGTCACTGTAGTGCTCTGGGGTTACTGCCTCCTTCCCTTCTTTCCCCCAATTCCTGCTTGTGCCAGGAAGTACCCCACGTGGCCTCCAGAGCCTCTGCTGCCCCGTTCTCTTCCCAGGTTGGCATGAGGGCCAGGAGGACTCTGTCCCTTTATGAATAATAGGCCAAGGGTAAATGTATTTGGGGGCTGGGGGAGGACTCTGGTGCCCTACCCTGGGAAGATGGGGACACTATTAATAGCCCAAAGAGCAGCTGGGGGTGGGGGTGGAAGTCTGGCCAGCCTGGCCTGGGCAACTCAAAGGGCCAGAAAGGGCAGTGCTGGAAATAGAGAGAGAAGGTGGGGATGGGGAGCAGATCTGCAGACTCTGCTGGGAGCGGGTGCCCCTTCTACTGGGCCCCTGGATTTTCCTGGGGTGTGAGACATGGAGAGCATTCTCCACCATCAGTCTCTATCCATTGGTTGGGGAGGGAACAGAGGTTTCAAGGGCTGGGGCCACTTTCCTGGACCCCACTATCACATGATTTCTGGCCTCAGGCTGTCTTGGAAATGCTGGCTCCAGCTACTGGCCAAGTTGTGGCACCAGCTGGCTCTGCCAGGAGATGTGGCATGCCCTGCCACCCAAGGGTCAGCACCTGTACTCCTGGTACCCTTAGCTCTCCATATTCCCAGGGTTGGGCAGGGCTGGATGGGCCCTTGGGGACAGCACCCTCAGAATACAGGGGCACAAGCTCTGTCTTCCCCCTTCCTGTTGGGCTGGCCCATCTCCTGACCTTGTCTTTCCCTGCCTCTCCTCTTCCGGCCCGGTGACCAGCCTGACACCATTCACTGATGGCTACTGCACACTGATGTGGGGAGAGACATCTGTACAAAGTGTCCATCCTGGCTCTGCCTTCTGTTTGCCTAGGAACCTCTATGCTGTTCTTTGTAGATGGTGGGCCAGGCCCTGAGGGACTCCTCTGCTGGCCAGCCATGGTCTCTGGGCCAAGACTACAATCTCAGACATGTTTACCATGTCATAGAGCAAGAGCTCCTGTGCTGTGCGGCCAGGAGCTGAGGGCCAGCCTCAGCTTCCCCACTGAGATAGTGTCTAAGCAGAGCCTGGAGGGAGGAGGGTATCATTAAATGGAGATGGAAATGGTAATGAGGTGGAAAGACAGCTCACTTTACTACGGAGCCCCTGCCCTAAGCTGGGCCCTGAGCTAGCACCCTACTCACGTCTTCTCACTTGCTCCCTGCCCAGCAACCATGCAGGGTAGGTGTGCTCCCCACCTTACAAAAGAGGGCACAGTGCTCACTTGGTCAAGGCTGCTGGCTGGGAGGTATTGGAGCTCAGACATGACCAGGGAGAACTGGAATGCCATTGCAGTCTGCCCACCTTCTTCCTCTACTTTCCTCTGCCTAGGAGTCCCTCTTCCACCCCTCTTTGCTGGGGCAAGGGTCCCCACCCAGGCTGGGGTCTCTGAAGTGGTAGAGCACTGCATTGTGCCCACTTCAGCAGACACAGGGTCTAGACCAAGGGCACCTCCCTGGGTAGGCAAGGACAGGCTCAAGGGGGAGGCAGAAGCAGGCATGGGCCCCACAGCTCTGCCTCTCTCTGTCTCTGTGGGGTTCTTCTCTGTGTTCTTTCGGTAGTGTCTGCAAATTCTGCTCTGATGGGCATTCCTTGCTCCTGGGCACCTCTGAAATACCCAGCTGCTGTCGAGCAAGCCCCAGCTCTGCTCATTCACTCTGCAGATGGTTGTGGAGCCCTGTCTGAGGTACTGAAGGTCAGCGCTGTGTCCACCTGCAGGCACATTCCCACCTCCCAGTTCTGCAGTGGCCAAAAGTCTCATATATTAGCTACTGAGCAGAGCTCGGAGTGGCTTCTGACAGGCAGGTGACCTGGGCTCTTTCCCTGTCCTCCCTGCCAAGTGTTCTGCAGCAGGGGCACGTCCCTTCTCTCTCCTCTATTGTTCATTGCCTGTCATCCTTCAGAGAGGAGCAACGGAACACCCAGGTCCCCTCATGGCTCCTCCCACTCCTGAGTGCCCAGGGCTTCAGCTCCAGTTCTCCCTGGGCCTTCTGGCAGGTGACAGGTACCTGGCAGACAACCCTGAGATGCTCGCCCAAGAGAGGTCCCTGGAAGGCGCTTGTTAGGGATGAAGGGAAGGTGCAAGTTCTGACTTTTATTATCTTGGAGGAAAACCATGAGTTTAGGAAGTCCTTTCTCAGTAATTGAGGGGGATGGAGGTGGGCTTTGTGTCTGGAGGGCTTTGAGCTAGGGTTCCATTGCTCTTCTGTGAGCAGGGAGTGGTGACCAAGGGCTGGAGGAGTGGCCCTCCTCCGCCTTGTTGCTGCCTGGGCCCTGGGCTTTCAGGTGGAGCCTGAGCATGCCCCTCTGGCCTCCTGGGTACCAGAAGCACTGGCCGACTCTCCTCTTCCCTTCCTGCAGCCTCACTGTCACGCTGTGAGGCCTGCAACAGCCAGGCCTGGCCCTTGCCCCAGCAGCTCTGGAGGCAGGGCTGGGTCAGGGTGGAAGGTGGTTATTCCAGGGTCGGCTGTCGGGGTGGAGTGTCCATCCTGGTCTGCCAGCTGCCTGTGGCCTAACCCATCACTCCTACTCCATGGCTTTCCTTGAGCCTCCGCCTCAGGAGCAGCCAGAGAGGAGTAGAACACTGTATTCATGGGTGTCTTCCCCGTCCTGGCACCCATCCCCTCTGCCACATTCTTCCCCCACCCTCACCAAGCAGGTGACTCAAGGCCCCCCCTTGAATCCACGAGCAGAGGTAGAATGAGGGAAGAGAGAGAAGGGTGATGGAAGGGTGTCCTGTCCTCCTGTGCCACCTGGCTCCCACCAGGCTTCAGAGCTGTGCTTCCTGGCCAGGTTCCTGCTTCCAAATGGAGTCTGGGGATGGCAGTGGAGGGGAAAGCCACTGTCTCAGGATGGCCATGTGTGTGTGCAAGCCTGCTGGCCCATGGGGGCAGGTGGGGAAGGCAGGGGAGGGAGAAAGTCCTGGAAGCCCCCTGGGTCCAGCTCAGTCCCTCCTCCCTCCGCCCTCTGGCTGCCCTGTATTCTCAAGGACTTTCTCAGTCCCCCAAGTGTCCTGCTTGCTGAGACGGGAGAACCCCTCTGTGACCCACCCCCTAGCCCCTATCCATCCGTGTCCCCCTCCTCAGGGTGTCTCAGGTTCTTGGACTTGGGTTTCAGGAGGCACAATAGTCACATTCTCCAGCTCTGATTGCTGCAGGCTGGGCCTCTGGCTCCCCTCAAGATTGGGTTTCCCGTGCCCTGAACGCTCCTGATTCTCAGAGGAGGGGGAGGCAGGCAGAGGAGGTGCTGCTGGGGGAGGGCGGGTGTTGTGGCTGCCTGGAGGCACCCTGCCTGCTTCTGGAATTTCGGGTCTGGGGAGGGCCAGGGGGAGGGCAGGCATCCCCCAAGGGCTGAGTTCCCCACCCTTGGAGGCCAGCAGTCCCCTGGGTCAAAGGGGATTCTTTTCAGGCAGCTTTGGCTGTGCCATCTTATTCTACCCTTTCTTGACAGTCAGGGCTTGTGACATCTCCAAGTGTGCATGTGCTTCTGATGACAAATGTGCTCTCCGGAGTCTACACACATGCCTGGGCACACATTTGTGGGTGCAGCTAAGCAGATCTGGATGCCCCTCTTGGCCCCCAAAGAATTAGCTGGGTGAAGTCCACGGGGGCAGCTGGCCCGCAAATTACACGCAACCCTTTCATAGAGCACATTTGTTCTATGTGGGAGCTGAGGAGAGTGTTGGCTGCAGTGAGCAGGAATTCCTCCCTCACCTAGTGGGCGCCATAAATATATCCCCGTCTGTGGCTGAAAAAAAAAAAAAAAATATATATATATATGTATGTATATAAACACGCTATCGGTCAAGGTTTGCAGGCAATGCTGGGTTCCTCCTGACTGTGGGAGCCTCCCCTCCTGAGCACTGCTGAAGAGGCAGCATCCTCTCCAAACACATACGTGCAGATGGCAGCAGGAGAGGAGCGGGGACTGGAGGGAGGCACCCGTGAGGGGAGCCCAGAAGCAGGAGCCCAGAACCATAAGGAAGTCCCTGTGGCGGGTGGAGGTTCAGGGGTTGAGAAGTCAGAGTCTGCATGTGGTCAAGGGCAGCACTGGGGGACTTTGTAACTGTCTGGGGATACCAAGGGACCTGAGGGAGGGAGGGGCCCATGCTGGCTACTGTCAGCAGGGCTTGGCCCTGCTCTGGGCACTGCCTGACACCTCCAGTCCACCAGCCATTGATGTAGTGGAGTGACCCATGGTGCTAGTGGATGGGGAGCCCAGAGCCCAATCCCATGTCAGAGGCTTATTCTACAGAGTCCACTTGGGCTCTGCTCAGAGTCCAGATTTATCATCTGCCCCTTCAGATCCCTCCTTTCTATCAGCCTACGGGGTAGCCCCAACCCCTGGCAGGGGTGCCTGTGCCTTAGAGGCGTGAATTGCCTGAGCAGCCCAGGTTCCCAGAGAAGGACCGTCAGCAGAGCTGTGCACTATGTGACACAAACCAGCCTGACCACCCCCACCACCTAACAACACTGAAAATGAGATTCTCTCCCTCCCAAAAGCTGGCCTAAGGTAGGGACCCAGATGCCTGCTTATCCAGGCATCTGTCAGACACAGTGGCAGCTGCACTTGATGGGTGGAGTGGGAGGCAGCATAGAGCTGGGAGGAGACCTGCGCTCCTCAGCACTAGGACCCCGGGGCCATTGGATTGTCTTGGGTCCAGGGTGGTGGGGGGATCCTCTATCCCATCTCCTCCCTCTGCAGGAAGTGGTGGGAGCTCTGGTCTTTGAAGACGGTGGGTACAGGGTGGGGGTTGGGGTTTCTTCCCCTCCTTAATCAGAGTGGCCTTGAACTGGGGTGTGTAGTTGGGGACCCCTCTCCTCTGACAGCCAGGCCAGAGAGAAGGTCCAGGTGGAAAAGGTGCCAGGGATGTGGCCCCAGAAGCCTGGGGACCCGGAGAGAGCCTCTGGGTGTGAGCTGTTCAGGAGAGGATAAGAGAGGGAGCCAGCACCTGCCTGCCTTGTGCCAGCCAATACCATCCCTGCTTCTCCACTGGCCCACAGGCCACCAGCTGGCCCATTGTCCCCGGTGAGAAAGCAGACCCTGGGAGGGGGGCTCTGTGTGGGCAGGGACTCACTCATGCACGTGTGCCTGGCAGGGACTGTCAGGGAAGAGCCACCCTGGGCTGGGGGCAAGGAAGGAGGAAGGGGGGGTGGCAGGGACACGGATCGGAGGATCGGATCGTGGAGGCACAACCAGAGTCAGGGAGACAGCCCTCCTTCTCCAGAGTGGAGAACAGAGCCCCGGAGCCCCGCTGTGCTCCATCAGGTCCCCTCCTGTGCTGTTGGCAGTGGGCAGTGTGCAGGGCCTGTGAACAAGAGATAAAGAGTTCAGGCAGAGTGTTTTTTCTCACTAACCGTGGATTTGTGTGTTTGTTCAGCTGGTGGCTCTGATAAGCCCTATTCTGCCAGATAAAAGCCAAGCAGCCATGAGGGGGCCTGGGGAGGGGCGTCATAAAGGGGCCTCCTCCTCTGTGTCCGGAATCCCAGGGTCATACCCTCCCCCAGGGAGCCCAAACAAAAAGGGGTCAAGGTGCAGGCTGCTGCGTAGTGTGCCTCCCTGGGCACAGCTCCTGGTACCTGAGCAGGCAGCCCTTTGGGCAGGGCTCCCGTAGAGCCCGCCCTAGGAGAAGCCGGCCCGCTGGCACCCTCATCTGGAGGGGCAGAATGTCCCCTCGTCTTCCTCGGAGCCAGACCGCCATGGGCCCAGTGATTTGTCTGGGCCCTGCACCCACCGACTGGGTCCCTGTGAACTCCCTGCCCTGTCTGTCCGAGGCACCGTCCCTGAGCTGAGGTTCACATCCCTTCCTGTCCCAGTGTGGCCATGACTCTGTCGGGCAGTGGTCCACTTTTGATGAACCAGTAGAGTTCTTGGGCTTGGTTGTGGCCCACTTGGGCTTCATCAGCCTTTGAGCAGAGCAGTAGTGTCCCCAGGACCCTGTCCTCCCTCCCTGCCTTTTCCACTGTCTGTGCCAGGAGGGTGAGGGCTGCGGCTGGAGCGGACCAACGGGGTCCTGGCCATAGCTACCCTGGCTGCAGGGCTGGCTCCTTCACCTCAGAGCGCGGGTCCAGCTTTCTAGTGCCTTTGCCTTTTGTCCTGATGCCGAGCTGAGCATGTTGGGCCTGGTGGGGGCGGCATTGTGGGGACGCTGGCGAGGCCGCCGGCTGGGCCGCCGGCTGTAAGATGGCTGCCAAAGCCTAAAATGGCTGCCAGCAGCGCCCGGAGCAGCGCCTGGAGGCGCGTGGCGTGGCCCTGCAGCCTCGCCTTCCCTCCACTTGCTACTTAACAGTGGCTAATGGTGACGACAGGAGTGCCCTTGGGGCAGTGTCCTATGCTGCAGGGGTCCCTCTCTGCCTGGAGCTGGCGCACCTCCACCCCTTTGTCAGGGGCTCTGGCTGGGCCTGTGCACAACGCCTCGGGCAGCGTGTGCGCAGCCTCCCTTCCTCACCTTTGCAGTGGGCCAGCAGTGCTCCCATGGGTGGACTCTGAGGCCGCCTACCCCACCGACTGGGCCTGGAGGCCTTGGTGGGATGGAGCTGGCCCTGGGATGAGCCCAGGGCTCATGGGTCATGGCTGGGTTGGGCAGCAGGGTCAGGGCCACATGCTCCCTGCTGGACTCTGCATGCCAGCTCTGAGGCATGTGCCCTTTCCTGAGGCCTGCAGTGAGGGAGTCTTACTTATAGCAGGGAGGCCCTGGTGTGGGCCACCTGCCACCTAGGTCCCTCAGCTCCCTCCTGGACAGGCCAGGGATCCGGGGATGGGCCAAGATGAGAAAGTTCACCCCTTGTGACACTAGGGCACAGAGAGGTCGCCCTGCCAGGGAGGTCTTGTGGCTCCCTCCACAGTGGAGAGTGCCACCAGCCAAGATATGGCCCCAGCCAGGATCCACTGTCTCTGCAGGCAAAAAGGGAGGTGTTAAGCCAGAGTCAGGGGCCCACGGGCACTTTCCTTACAATGTTTCCTTGATTTGCTAGAACAAGGTTTATTATTATTTTTTGAAATTAAAAAAAGAAATGGAACAAGGTAAAGGATGGGGAGAATGGGGCCCCAAACGGTCACCCTTTTCCACACACATCACCTCAAGGCAGAGAGCCAGGAGCGTGGCCAGAACTCCCAGCTCCAGACGTGTCAGGGCCTTCAATCTGAGAGCAGGGCCGCGGCAGCAGGCTGCTGTTGTGCATGCCAGCCCAGCGCCCAGCTCTCTCCCTGTGCCTCTGGGGAGGCCCAGGGGGCAGGGTCACTCTGAAGAGTTGAACAGAGCCCTGGCCAGCACCACAGCCCGTTCAGATGCCACCACACCACCGGCCTTGCAAGCAGCCGATTCTTTACCAAGCGCCTGCCTTCTTCCTGCCCCACAACCTGCCCCACCACCCTGCCACCCTCTTTCCAGCTGTCGTGTCCAGGCAGGCATTCTGGAGGTCCCCGTTGTGTCCCTGGCACACAAAGCCTTGAGGACCTGGGGCAGGGGTAGGGGGCTTTCCCAAGCTCAGCAAAATATTCACACACACACACACACACACACACACACACACACACTCCACCCTGCCCCCAGCCCTCTGTGAGCTCCACTGCACAATGGGCCCTTGTCTTGGGGCTCCCTCTGAGCAGCTGTGGCACTGGGGCATGAGACAGCCTAGACAGGCTGGCACAGAGCGGGTGGTGGCAGGGCAGACCTCCCGCTCAGGGTTGCCAGGCTCTGCTTACAAGCACAAAGGTGAGGTGGGGGAGGTGCGGGCCCATAGGACTGGCTTCAACTGATGAGGTTAGGGGCAAGCATGCTCCTCAGAACCCTTGGGTCTGCCACAGCCACAGATGGCCCTGCTTGCTGGCTTTTCTCCTGGGCACCTCCTTGCTTCTAACTCTTAGCTAGTGCCATTCACCCATGGGTGACTTTGTTCCTCAGGGGACATGGGGCAGTATCTAGAGACAGTTTGGGTTGTTACTGTTGGGGGCTACTGGCATCTAGCATGGAGGCCAAGGGTGCTGCTGAATACCCTGGAATGCAAGAGATGCCCCCACTCCACCCCACCCACCCCATGGAGAATGATCTAGCCCAAATGTCAGTAGGCTGCCAATAGGCAGAGAAACCTGCACTGGGCTAGAGCTATTTGTCCTTCCCTCTGCTGGTCTCCCTGGGCTGGCTGGGGAGAGGGCACTGGGTGAAGTTGTCTGCTGGCCAGGGTGGGCCACCCTCCCCATAGAGCTTGAGGGCAGCTGCTCAGCTGCAGTTGGTGCAAAGCTTTGCCCCTGACCCATGCTCCCCTTTGTGTCTCCTGCAGAATCCGGACAATCAGATAGTTCAAACCAGCAAGGAGATGCGGACATCAAACCACTGCCCAACGGTCAGTGTTCCCTGCCCACTACATATCCCCCACCCCCCATCATTGCTGCCCCACCCTCTGGCCTGGCCAACTGGGATTCTCCTTCCCTCAACTATCCCTTGACTGAACTTGGGTTGCCCTCCCAAGTAGAGAGACTCACCTGGGGCAAATGCCCTCTTCAGGGAAGACCTGGAAGCTAGCCTGGAGCCCACACAGGGCTGGGAGGGAGGGAGTCAGAAAACGGGAAGGAGAGTTGGGGAAACAAGTGGACAGCCCTCTCCCAACCTTGCCTGACTCACTAGCCCTTTTCCCTCTTAGGGCACTTAAGTTTCCAGGACTGTTTTGTGACTTCCGGGGTCTGGAATGTGACGGAGCTGGTGAGAGTATCACAGAGTAAGTGAGTCCTTCCTTCAGGCTAGGGACCAGAATTGGGCTGAGGTTGGGCTGAGGTGTGGGGACTTGGACCTCACAGGGCCCCCGTTCTGATGGGGTCTTAGATCAAGCGAAACAGAGAAGGGACTTCCTCTGTCTCTTTGGCCATAGGCTGGGTGGAGCAGAGTTGTCCAGAGAGCCCCAGCCAGCTCTAATCTCTGCTGCTTTAGGAAAAAAAAAAGTCACAACCAAAGGCTCTTCCCTGAGGACCCCAATGGGGGTTGGGGGGAGGTTTTCTCAGCAGCACAGGTGTCCCTTCCTATCATGTGTCCCTGCAGCAAACCCCCGGGGCTTCTGGGAGCTGCTCACGGCAATTTACAGGCCCTGTGGGGCCTCTGGTACCTTCTAAACCTCACCAGCCTCTTACTCTTCCCAGCTCCTGTGGCAACAGCGTCAGGGCCCAACTTCTCGCTGGCCGACTTGGAGAGTCCCAGCTACTACAACATAAACCAGGTGACCCTGGGGCGGCGGTCCATCACCTCCCCACCTTCCACCAGGTAAGCCTAGCACTGCAGCCTTCGGTCTGCCCCAGATGACCCCCCGTTATTCACAGTGCCTGGGCCTGGATGCTTCAGGATGTTACCCTTTGTTGGAGGTACTAGCTCGCCGTGGCCTGGACCCACTGTACTCAGCTACCCCACTGAGCTTCCTGTCACACAGCACTTGCCCCTGGGGACCAAACCTGCACAAGTCATGGCTAGAAGTAGAGTCTGGCAAGGTCTCCTCTTGGAGAGGTGGCACTTGATCCCAGACACATGGCAGAGGTGGTGGTTGGGGGACGTGGGATGGATGCTCCAGGCAGCCTCCCTCCAGTCAAAGCTGGAGAGGTTGGCAGGGCCACCCCAAGAGGACTTTGGAGACCTGAGGAAGGCATGTGGACTTCATCTAGGGCGGCAGAGACACTGAAGAGTTTTGAGTGGGGCATGCTGGGGTTGTATGTTCTAGCAACTCCTCCAGCAGTGTGTGGGCAGGGCTGACAGAGTGGGGAGGCCGAGCCTCCAGGCTGGGGTGGGGAAGGGTCTGAGTAGGTGGATTACGCTAGAGAGAAGGGGAAGAGTTGAGAGGTGCTAGCCAGTAGTCAGTTGGCCTCATCAGGCACATCTTGCAGGGAAGAGTCAGGTTCTGTCTTCTTTTATTCATTTTTCTTTCTTTTCTTTTTTTTTTTTTTAATAAATTCACTTCTTTAATATTTATTTTTTAATTCTTGGCGGACACAACATCTTTGTATGTGGTGCTGAGAATCGAACCCGGGCCGCACGCATGCCAGGCGAGCGCGCTACCACTTGAGCCACATCCCCAGCCCCCATTTTTATTTTTCTTTTAAAGATTTATTTTTTAGTTGTAGTCGGACACAATACCTTTATTTATTTATTTATCTTTATGTGGTGCTGAGACTCGAACCCAGGGCTTCACACGTGCTAGGCGAGCGCTCTACCACTGAGCCACAACCCCACCCCCATGGTTCTGTCCTCTTTTAAAACTAGGATTTTTTTTTTGTTCACTGTGAGGTTTTAGGCTCTGTGTGTGTGTGTGTGACTAGTGATTGAACCCAGGGGTACTCTACACCTGAGCTACATCCCAACCCTTTTAATTTTTATTTTGAGACAGGGTCTCCCTAAGTTGCCTGGGCTGGTCTTGAACTTGTGATCCTCTTGCCTCAACCCGCCAGAGTTGCTGGGATTACAGGCATGTGCCACCATGCCTGGTTACGCATTCATTTTGAGTTTTTAAAATCTTTCATTAATTGGGCTGGGGATGTGGCTCAAGCGGTAGCGCGCTTGCCTGGCATGCCTGCGGCCCGGGTTCGATCCTCAGCACTACATACAAACAAAGATGTTGTGTCCGCCGAAAACTAAAAAAAATAAAATATTAAAAAAAAAAATCTTTCATTAAAATTTTCTTTACCTTGATGACTGAGTTTTGTGGCACCTCTGACCTTTTTGTCTCTGAGAGTACCACACTGGCCCTTGGGGACTGACAGGAAATGGTGGGTGGGGCAGAGGAAGCAGGTGCTCCCTTCTTGGATGGGCCCTGGATGGACCATAAAGGGCTCGTGAGGGAGCAGATTTTGGAACTGCCTTGCTCCAGGGAGCAGGTGGGCTGGTCTCAGGTTGGGCATCCAGGGGAGAGTCCAGAAGCAGTGCTATGGGCTGGCACCTGCTCCTCGTACAGGGGCCTGTCAATATGCAGTTCTCCAGCCGGGGCACCCAGTGACTCCTCGGAGCCTTGGCCCATCTGACCCTCTCTTCCTTCTCCAGCACCACCAAGCGCCCCAAGTCCATTGATGACAGTGAGATGGAGAGTCCTGTTGACGACGTGTTCTATCCCGGGACAGGCCGCTCCCCAGCAGCTGGCAGCAGCCAGTCCAGTGGGTGGCCCAACGATGTGGATGCAGGTATGGGCATGGCAGTTCCATCTCACCCAGACCCAGAGCAGCCAGAGCTCCACTGACTCCCCCATTGTCAGGTGGCACTACCAGTCTCCCTCCTAGATTTCTGAAGTGGGCACACCAACTGAAGGAGGGGAGTGGAGGCAAGGAGCTGGGCCACCCCTGAGTGGGCAGCAGAGCCTATGGGCATGGTGGGGAAAAACCTGTAAGCCTCAGGTGCCCTGTGGTGGGGGGCTATGGTCTCTGCTTCACGGCCTCCTCCTCTTGATATTTCTGCAGAGATTGCCCAGCCTGGTGGTCCCCAGAGTTTAAAGCCATTTTCTCAACCAGGGCCCCAGTGGCATTTGAGACCTGGTCACTCTGCAGTGGGGACAGCCCAGTGCATTGTAGCGCTGGGTGGCATCCTTGGCCTCTACCTGCCAGATGCCAGTAGTAAACACTCACTCCCTGTTTTGAGGAACAAAAATGTCTTCAGACATCGCTGAATACCTGCTAGGGGACAGACTCGTCCTGGCCTCAAGGAGGCTAGGGCCAACTTACAGAGAGATTCAGAGCCCAGTGAAGAGCAGGCAGAGCTGTTTTTAGACCAGGTGGGGAAGCTCTAGTGAAGGGTGAACTTCTGAGAAGCCTGTAAGAAGCAGCTCAGACTTTTGCTTCCCTCTGAGTGGCCTACGCATGTGGAGCCCACCCACCTTCACCTCCAGTGTTGGCTGAGGGTGTGGACAGACTAGAGAGCTCAGGAGGGAGTGTGTGTGCCCATGCTCGTGCGTGTTCGTGCGTGTGTGTGTGTGTGTGTGTGTGTGTGCGTGTGTGTGAGAGAGAGAGAGAGAGAGAGAGAGAGAGAGGGAGGGAGAAAGGGGGAGAGAGAGGAGGCTCACTGCAGGGGACCCTGCCTGACATGTCGGACCTATGGCCTGTGTAGGTCCTTAGGGATGAGGGTCTTGGGGCCTGGGAGTGCATATCTGCTCATATGGGGTGTACGCAGGGCATATTTGCTCTGGACAGGGCTGGAGACGGAGGACTGGGCTTTATTCATTCAGGGTCTGACCTAATGGCACCTTGTCTGCTACAGATTGGGGTCAGGGATGGGGGTGGCCAGTGGAAAGGCTACAAAGGCAGGCTCTGGCTTCTGCTCTTGGCTCCTGGGAGGAAGCAAAGCCTCAAGCCTTGACTGAGGGAGTGGGCTCAAGACCCTCTAGACCTCCAGTGGAGACTGGACTCTGTGGGAAGAAGCCCCAGCATGAGCGTGACTTTGGTGGCCCTTCCCAGTGTTTCCTTGTGACAAGTCCTGGGCTAGCATGGCCCATACTGCTCCTTGGGGGAGCCTCTGGTGGCAGAGAGAGGAGGAATTGAGAGGACCCAGGAGACTTGGGCTGCATCCCAGGCCCCTGCCAGGACCTCAGTCAGGTGATCCCTCCTGCAAGACTGCCACTGGGGTGCCTTGAGGCCCCATCTGCTGCCACTTGCTCCTGGGAGGAGGGCTTCCAGGACCCTCCGCACAGACGTAGTATCCAAGGAGCCCTCTTCTTCCTGGCCCTTGCTTTTTCCTTCTTAGCTCTCTGCTCTCGCGCCTGCCATTTCTGCTTCTTCCTGCAGTCCTGCCATGCACGGCACCCCCAACATCCTCCTGCAGCACCCCCAGCTCCCTCCCCCTCCTTGTCGTGTTTCCCTGGGCTGCGACAAATCGCCAATTAAGCAGCCCAGCTGCAGGATGGGGAACAGCTGGGGAGGCGCTGTGCGGCAGCAGGGACAGCTGTGCACAGCTGGTGGGGGGCTCCCTCCCCCCAACATGCCAGCTATCAGGTGGCACACAGCTGCCGCCAGATAACACCTCTGCTGGCGGCTGGGAGCTCGCCCTTCCCCCGCCTCTTTCCAATGCCGTTGTGGCTTTTCTTTCTCTGTTCTACAGCCCCCCCTCAACTGATTCAATTTGTCCCTCAAAGATGGCAGCTCTACAGATCTGCCTCCCCTCCACCTCACCTCTTCCAGGAAGAGAAGTTCAGCCCAGGACAAGGTTCAGTCCAGATGAACTCCCCCAGAGACCTCACCCACTGGGAGCCCTCTTTGCCCTGGTGTCTTTGGGATGGCACACCTATTGGGCAGAGATGCCCTTGGCTGGTAGCTTCTGGCTCTTCGAAGAAGCTCAAATAGGGTGTCTTCTCTGTGCCTGTCTCCTGCAGAATACTACTCTGGCATAAGGAGCAGAACCCATCGACAGCCTCCAAATCCCCTGAAAAGGGGCATCCTTTTCCTCTGGCTCTGCCCCTAGGACCCACCCAGGCCCTCTGGCCCCACTCCCTGCTGCTCTGTTGGATGTGTGTCCCTCCCAGGGCCCCTGACTATGTTTCCCCTTCCCAAAAGGGAGCACTGGTTTCTTCCCACCACAGTGGCCCAGGGCCCAGAGTACCTCCTGGGCTTGGCCCTTTGGCCCTCTTCATCACAGCCATCACCCAGGCTCTCAAACTGGCTCCCTAGGTTCCTCCTGCACCCCATTTCTGATGCTGGCCCTGTGGTCCCCCTTTTTATTCCCTTATGTGTTTGTTAGTGGGCAGGATGGGCTCCCCTTGCTCAGCCCCAGCCCAGCACATGCAGCCCATGTCATGCAGGGGCTTTATTTTCCTCTCTTGCCAGAAGCACCCACGGCCAATCTGCACATGGGGCATGGAGGAGCCCAGATAAGGCATTGTGGGCAGGAGGCCTCATGGTGGAAGAAGGGCTGGCAGGGGCATCCCGAGTATAGAGGGAGCGAGCTGCTGGCTTCCCACCTTTCCTGCTCCCACCCCGGCCTGGCTAAACCTGCCTGTGTTGCTGCTTCCTCCCCCCAGGCCCGGCTTCTCTAAAGAAGTCAGGAAAGCTGGACTTCTGCAGTGCCCTCTCCTCTCAGGGCAGCTCCCCACGCATGGCTTTCACCCACCACCCGCTGCCTGTGCTTGCTGGAGTCAGACCAGGTGAGAAATGGGGGACCCGGAGCGGGCAGTATGGGAGGTTGCCAAGTGCCAAGGGGAAGCTGACCAGGTGCAGGGGCCAAGACTGACTGGATGACAGCCCAAGGCTCACTGTGTGGGTGATGATGTGGCAGCAAGGATAAGTGGGACGGGGGGGCCCTCTTGCAGCACCACCCCCTCTTGCAGCACCACCCACCACCAGGCCTGGCCCTGAGTCTGCTCACCTGGTTCCCAAGCACCCTCCCACTTGCTTCTGACTCCCATGTGCAAGAGTGTGTGGGTGCATGTGTGTACTGCATGTTCACTAGGAACCTCCTGAGTCTCCTACAACCTGCTCTCCAGCCAGACAGGCCTCAGGCCCAGTTTACCTCCATCCCATCAGACATAGTGGGAAAGCACCCTCCCACCCTGCCTGCCTTTGGCTCTTCTCTACCAACCCCTAGCTGAGCCCAGGGTCTGGTCTCCCAACATGAACCCAGGGTGGCATAGATTGAAAAGACCACTCTGCCTGGTGTAGTGATACAGGAGACTGAGGCAGGAGGATCACGATTTTGAGGGTAGCCTGGGCAAGTTAGCAAGAGCCTGTCTCAAAACAAAACAAAAAGGTCTGGGCGTGGAGCTCAGCAGCAGAGCACTTGCCTAGACTGTGTGAGGCCCTGGGTTCCATCACCAGGACTGGGAAAAAACAACACTGTTTAGAGCCCCCTGGTCTCCTGCCTTGTATCCTGGGGCAAGCAGCTGCCTTCTCTGGTTTTCTCTGCTCTTTTCCAGATGTGAAGAGCTGGGCCCGGGGGACAGGTGGCCCCTGGGAAAGGGTTCAACCTGCTGCCTTGAGGGCGCATCTCTCCCTTCCATGTCTCTAGTGTGAGGAGTGGGAGCAGGCAGGAGGTTGGGGGGTGTCACTTGGGGAGCTCCTTTACTCCCTTGCTTTTTTCTTCCCTCCCTGGTACCCACCTGGTAGCATGAGGCCTGGGCACAGGCCTACATCTGTCCACTGTCTCTCTAGCGGACTTCTTTGCTCAGGACACAGAACAGGGAGGTTTACCTTCTGGCTTTCTCCTCAGGGCCTCTTGGCTGGGAGCCCAGAGGCAGCGGGTGCTGGGGCAGGGTGTGGTGGCCGCAAGGTGGGGGCAGGGATCCCAGGCAGCAGGAGGGCATCAGGCCCCACTCTGCTCTGAGTCAGTTTTTATGAACTCCAGATAGAAGCCAAGTTTCCTTAGCCTCCTAATGAAACCAGCTAGAGCAGCTGATTGGAAACAGACCGGAGAGGGAGGGCCCATCAGGAGAGGAGGCCTGTGCCGGGGGGACTGCGTGTGTAAAGGCACGCGTTCGAGGGCCATGGGGCTGAGCACGTGAAGGCAGCCTGTGCTGGGAATGGGAGCATCCCACGTTGCACTCAGGAGGTGTGAGTGTGTATGTCCAGTGCCTTTCTGGCACCAGCATGGGGCAGGTCTTTATCTAGAGCCCAGTAGCTATCTGCCCACATAGTCCCTCACCCAGGCTTCCCACAGGGCCTGTACCCCAGGAAAGCCAGTTGTTTATCTTCAGCATAGAATGTCAGAGGGTGCCAAAAACACAGTCATCAAGATAGGTAATATTTTAATGCATTATTTAAAAAATAAAAAACCCAAAAAACTATTACAAGAAGACATATGATAAGCTGGCTAGGGTGGCACCTAACCTGTGATCCCAGCTGCATGGTGAGTGGAGATGGGAGGATCGCAAATTTGAGGCCAGCCTCAGCAATTTAGTGTAATCCTGTCTCAAACTAAAATAAAAAGGGCTGGGGTTGTAGCTCAGTGTTAGAGTGCTCGCCTAGCATGTGTTCAATCCCTGGGTTCAATCCTCAGCACTGAAGGGAAAAAGGAAAAAAAAAAAAAAAAAGCATACGATAAGCAAATAACAAGCTAAACGATTTTAAACAGAGACAGGATCTCTGTCTGAGCAGGACCCTGCTTCACCTGTCTCCTCCTTGTAATACCCAGCCTAGTTCCAATCACATTTCTAATTTTTTAAAAGTTTTAATTTCTTTTTTTTTTCTCTTCAGTACTAGAAATTGAACCCGGGGTTTGAAGTGTACTGAGCCAAGACCCCAGCCCACCTTTTGCCTATAAAAACAAGTGGCTGGCCCTCAGGCCCGAGCCTACTAATTTGATTATTATCTGGGTATTTTGGGGGTTTTTCTGGTTTTATTTTTGTGGTGCTGGGGATCAAATCCAGGGCCTCACACTTGCTTATCTTTAGTTTTAGGACACATTAAATGTCACTGACCTGGATGACAGCTCTTTTGGTGCCTGACAAGTAGCTGTCCTGCCTTGCCCTCCTCCCTCCCCATTCTCCCTCTTCCTCAACATCCTCAGCCCTGGGATCACCAGCTCCCCTCTGCCATGCCCCCAATGCTGCCTCCTCAGCCCTGATGCCTTTTTCTTCTCCTTGCCCATGTGCACACAGGGAGCCCCCGGGCCACAGCGTCAGCCCTGCACTTCCCCTCCACGTCCATCATCCAGCAGTCGAGCCCATACTTCACACACCCGACCATCCGCTACCACCACCACCATGGGCAGGACTCGCTGAAGGAGTTTGTGCAGTTTGTGTGCTCGGATGGTTCAGGCCAGGCCACAGGACAGGTGAGTCCAGAGGGCCCCAGGAGCCCTGCGGCAGCCTCATCTCTGCACCTCTGTCTGTCTGTCTGTCTCAGGGCTTACAAGGAGAGGGCCCATTTGGGGCTGGAGCAACAGGGAGGCAGTCTTACACACACCTTGATTTTTCTGGGTCTGGGGTTGAGTGTCCAAGCGTTATGTCAGGGCCTATCCATCAAGGTCTGGAAAGGTGGAGGGCATCAACGTCTGGGCCCATCCTGCCTGGGCTCCTTGCCCTCCCTGTGGCCTTATTTCCTCAGCAGAAGTGAACCTGTGATCTCTCCATCCAGGGCTTGAGCCCCCCACCTCCCTGTGCCCCTCTTACACCTCAGAGATGCAAGGATTTGACAAGGTTCCAGGCAAGAGTTTGGCATGGCTGTTGACATTTGCAGCTGTTTATTCTCTGTGGTGTGAGGCTGCCCTGGGCATTGTAGGATACTGAGTAGCATCCCTTGCCTCTACCTGCCAGATGCCAGGAGTTCCTTTCTGCTCCCCAATTGTGTCAATCCAAAATGTCTCGGATTTCAGTGAGCTGTGTGGGCAGCAAGGCCATGCCCAGATGAGCAGCTCTATGTGAAGGGAGGCCCCAGTCCACAGAGCTGCCATGGATTCTCCTGTCAGCAGGACTCTTAAGGGGTTCCCAGGACCATTCTGGTTTTACGGTGAAGCTCTTCTCAGCCCTGGGGACAGAGGAGATCCCCAAGAGCCTCAGGGCCCGGTTATGCAGCAAAGGGATTATCCTAGGTGGTGGGCCAGAGGTGACCCCAGGTGGGACGCTCAGGTCCTCGGGGGTCACTCTGGGTTGGGACACGTTGTCTCTAGACCTCTGGAAAGGTTCTGTAGCCCAGGCAGCAGGCTGTGCTGTGAACAGCCCCAGCCCTCTCAGCTGGCTGTGGCAGCCTGGATTCCTGCTGTGAGAGGTGTGTGTCACATTGGTGTTGGGGAAGCTCCAGGGCTGTGGCCAGAGGCAGCCCAGTGAGAGTGGCCAGCGTCCTCCATTCGGCTGGTGCTGTCTTGGTGCACTCTGCGTAGAGTGGGCATTTGCTGTGCGCTGGTATGTGATTAGAGATGGGCCTCCTGGAGCCGCGGCCCCCAGGCTCTCCGTCCATCTCTTCCCTCCCTCTTGCTTTCCTTTCTCTTTCCTCCTTATCTCCTTTCCCCCTTTGCCCTGTGAGGGCTTCCCTGGCTGACTGCAGCTCCTCAAGACACTGGTAGCCTTGCCCTCCTCTTGGGACAAGCGTTGTTCTGCTTTCAGGGGCGTAGAAGAGTAGACCTGACCTTTGGCAACTGCTGTACTTCCTTCAGAGATGTGGCAGTGTCGATGGGGAGCCACTAGCCTGTGCCCTGGTTCCCAAAAGGCCTGATGTCAGGAACGTAGAACTGAGAGGCCAGGAATGCTGCCTTGCTTGCCTTTTCACCTAGGCAGCCAGGGCTTGGAGTAAAAATGGAGTGGACCTAGAGACTGAGGGCTGGGTCTTGAGCTTCTCACTCGACTTTTCAAGATTGAGATCTCACTTTGCTTAAGAAAGTTTTCTTCTTTTGCTTCAGAGAAAACACTGCAGGCAGGTTTGCAAACAGGCACCCTGATGAAGCAGAGTATAGCCAGGCTGGGGAGCAGCCTCTCTGGGTTTCCTCTTGTAGTCTGTCATCTGAAGAGAGAGGAGGGGGATCTGCGGGGAACCTGCTCCAGAGGGCCATCCCCAGGTTCAGAGAGGAGATGAGAGCCAAGAGTCACCAGCATGCTATGGAGGAATCTGATGTAGCTGCAGAGAGCCAAAGGCCAGCTGAACTTGCTGTAGTTCTCAGACTTACTGTGCACAAGAGGAGTTCACAGGCCCTCAGCCCCAGAGCTTCTGTTTCAGTGGGGTTGGGGGAGGGCCTAAGAAGCTGCATTTTCCCCCAAGTTCCCAGGTAATGCTGGTGTTGCTGGCCAGGAGATCCACTTTGAAATCAGTGATCTAGAGCCTAGAGAAGAAACGTTCTAACCTCCTCAAGAATCTGAAGTTATTGACTAACTTTGCAGGAAAATACATGGAGAAACTTTATAAACAATTGCAGGAGGGTTCCCAGGCACCCTGATAGCTTGTCCTTGGACCCCAGGGTAAGGCATGCACTGATTTCATTAATAAAAAATTTTTTTTGAGGGGACTGAGGACTGAACCCAAGGATGTTCTATTACTGAGCTATATCTGCAGCCTTTTTTATTTATTTTTTTGAGACAGGTTCTTGCTAGTTGCCCAGCCTGGACTCAAACTTGCAATCCTCCTGCCCTCAGCTTCCAAGTAGCTAGAATCACAAGCATGTGGTACCACACCTTGGCCACACACTGGTTTCAAAGAACCAAATCAATAGTAGCCAAGGGCAAGTGGAAACACCACTAGGAGAAGGACAGAAAGAAGATGCTTGAGGAGTTGTGTTTTGGAGAGGGAGAAGAGGTGACCAAGTGAATGGGAAAGTCACAGACCCACTGGGAAGGCATGATTCTGAGAGGCAGGAAGACTGGCTGTGGCTCAGCCTTGTTTGCCCACGTTGGGATGGCCAGGCCCGCATCTTTAACTGTAAGACCAAAGTGAGGAGCCATACCGGCTCTCAGGTGAGGTTGAAAGGTACCGCAGAGTCACAGGAAGTTGAGATATTTAAAACCTTGATTTACACTCCAGCCGCAGCTAACCTCCCAGCCTGGTTGAAAGTTACTTCTAGAAACAGAATGTTGTACATCACAAACTGTAATGCCTTATCAGACCGAGCCAGGACTAGCCCTATCGGATAGAATTAGTGGTTTAATTTACTTTTTTATTTTTTGGTACTGGGGATTGAACCCAGATGCTTTACCACTGAGCTACATCCCCAGCCTTTTTATTTTTTTATTTTGAGACAGGATCTCGCTAAGTTGTTTAGGGCCTCTCTGATTTGCTGAGTCTTCCCTTGAATTTATGGTCCTCCTGCCTCAGCCTCCAGAGTCTCTGGGATTACAGGCATGCTCCACTGGAGCCAGTGAGATTAGCAGCTTAGATACTCCTAGGGGAGACAGGCTCTGAAGGCAGGAAGGAGGCAGAGGCCACCCTAGGGCAACAAGTGCTGCCTGGAAAGCTTGTGTCTCAGCTCCTGGGAACATGAGTTCAGGATGCCCAGAGAGAAGGAGTGAGGATTCAGGACTATTCTATTTTTTGTCTTGATGGAAGAATGAGATAGGAACCAGGTTGGCCATGGAAATGAGGAGAGGCAATGCTATTTGGATCTGGGTGTCACCCCTGCAGAACTGGAAATCCCTGCCCTTTCCAAA
The DNA here is from genome assembly GCF_048772815.1 of Callospermophilus lateralis. Lineage (NCBI taxonomy): Eukaryota > Metazoa > Chordata > Mammalia > Rodentia > Sciuridae > Callospermophilus > Callospermophilus lateralis. Next base: position 214,586,498 of record NC_135305.1, on the reverse strand, counting down.
AAGACACCTAGCACAAAGGGTCTCCAGCCTGACACAGACAGGGACCAGAAGCCACTGCATGCTTTGTCCAAGTCCTCTGAGAATTGTCACCCTCAGAGAAGCAAGAATAGTTGAGGGAACAATTTAGAAGAATAATATGTCAGACTTAAGTGCTGGTCATTAGAGATAGAGGACAAAGGGCTAAAAGCTAAAGTTGAGCGGAGTGAGGCCTGCACAGGTCAGCTGTGAGTTCTGTGATTTTAAACTGCAGCAGGACAGCAGGGCAATCTCTCTTTGTCAATGGGACTCAGTACTGCCCATTTCTGCCATCTCCAGGCACCACTCGGAGGTCCAGGGTGTCCTGGAAGAACAGGACAGAGAGCAAGGAATGTGATTCAGGAATCTAGCTGGTCCGGCCGAGAGGAAGTGTTCTCTAAGCAGGACTTGAAGTAAAGTGCCTGGTCTAGGCCTGAGCACCAAGGGCACAGAGCTGACGGACACACTGTTGCAGAGGGGCACCCCTGGAGTGTCACTATCACTGTCTTGGTGAAATGAAGAGGACAGAATGACGGGCTGACTGCAAGCACTGGGTGGGTGGACTTCACAGAGTTTGTCCACTGATAGGAGGAGGAGCACAGGGACCCCCCATGGGTCTCATAGCCGGGTGATCAGAAGGGCAGAGCTTTGCCCCATAGGGTAGGTCAAAGAGCTGGGGCTGGGCCTCCCCATGTCTGGGCTGTAGGTGGGCATTGAGGGTGCTGCCCAGAGTAGCAGGAGGCGCCAGGAAAGAGGCAAGGGAGCCTTTGGCAACTCCCTTCTCTGAAGCCAGAAGGCTGACCCACGAAAGGCCAGGCACAGGGCCTGGAGGAGGAAACTCAAGTTTGAGGCCAAAGAGGGCATAAAGGACAAGGAGTGGATCCTGGTGGCCTGACCTCCCTGGCTCCTGAGGGCGTCGTCCAGGGAAGCACTCTTGAAGAACCTCACGGAAACTGGAGCTGGCAGCAGCGCGTTTTCCTCCCTGGCTGTTCTTTAGAGAAAAGGCCAGCACCCCACTGTCCACAGGCGCTGAGGACACTGGCTGCTGGGGCCCAGAGTGAGCTCCTCCCTGCCGGCGTCCTCCTGAGGCTGTGCCAAGAATGGATGCTGGACGGGCCTGCAGTCCTTGGCTGGTCAGCCCGCCCGGCTGGGCCCTGGAGGGAGGCCCGCATGTGCCTTTGGGGGATGGTGGGGGTGAGCTGGCTCGTCTTTCCTGCCGTGGGAGAAGGTCTTCAGGAGTGTGAGAACGCTGAGTACAGTTGCACGCATTGCTAGGTGGCACTTTTTTTGTACCTAAAACATTTTCCTTAAGAAATAACAAATCACCTGTCGGACGACCCCCTTCCTTTCTCCCACAACTTCAAAAGAGGACTGAAAAAAAAAAAAGAGAGAGAGAGAGAGAGAGAAACACCCGAGAGACCAAATAGAGGCCTTACACCCTTACCCATCCTGTGCCCTGGATGAGAGGACCTTCCCAATCCTGCATCTTCCACCGGGAGCGCCGGCTCTCCGGAGCGAGCTGGTGCGGCCGCGCAGGGGAGCGTGTGTCTGTGTGTGATGTGCCTTCATGCGTCACTCTATTTATGTTGTTCGCAGCCCAACGGTAGCGGCCAGGGCAAAGTCCCGGGGTCATTTTTGCTACCGCCGCCGCCTCCAGTGGCCAGACCTGTGCCCCTTCCTATGCCTGATTCCAAATCCACCAGCACTGCCCCAGACGGCGCCGCCTTGACTCCTCCATCACCTTGTAAGTGGACGATGAAACTGAAACCACAACGCCCAGCGTCCCCAGCCCATCCAAACAGTCTGCACTGCAAAAGAGAACAGCCCCACACCCATGCAAAGCCCCCAGCCCAGAGCGCCATGGAGCCACCTGCCCGGACAAGAGCAGAGCCAAGCCCCCCAGCCACAGCCTCCCGGGCCTCTGTTGCGCCAGCCAGCACCCCATGAGCCCCCTGCCTGTTGCTCCCAGCTGGGGCCCCTGGCCCAGGCCCCCCTGGGGGGGGCGGGAGGGACAGCACAGTGGGGTGCCATGCCAGGGGTGCTGGCGTGGGTGGGAGGGGGCGGGGAGGCACAGCCATGCCATCTTCATGCCTGATTGCTGTTTTTTTGTTTTTTGTTTTTTTTTGTTTTTGTTTTTCAATTTTTTGTTGTTTCGTTGTTCCTACACACACACCAAGAAAATTAAATGTGACCACAAGGCGACGCCACCACCATCCCCTTTTTGCCTTACCTCCCTTACCTCCCTTCCTGGCTCTTGGGCCTCTAAAGATGCAGGAGGCCAGCCCCTGACCCCCCACCCTCAGTCTCACATTTGGTTTCTCGTTGTTCCTCTTTTTTTTTTTTTCCTCCTCCTCCCATCCTTTCCCCTTCCTTCCCCTCAATCCCTTAATTCCTTTCCTAGGTTGATGTTCCAAGGACAAGGGAGGGCTCTGGGCCTCTGCTACTTCATCTCTCTCTCTTTCTCCTCCCCCCCCCTTTTTTTTCCTCTTTTCTTTAAAACTGGTGACAAATTTTATCAAAAGGAAGAAAAGAAAAAATCTGAGTCGAGAGGCCCCAGGTAGACCCGACGTGAAGGACAGGAAAGATGGAGGGTGGGCTGTGCGCTGTCTGTGGGCAGGGTGGCCGAGGGTGGGCAGGGCCCTGTGGCTCACAGGCCATAGGCCAGGGTGCTGCAGTGGTGGGCGGGTGGCCCATCTCACTGCTGTCTGTTGGCCCTGTTTCTCCTCCTTTCTCTTGGTTTGAGTTCTTCCCCCCACCCTTCTCATGCCATATTCTCATCTGCATCTACCATAAGACACGAAGTCATGACCATGGTCATCTGAAGTGGGCAGGGTTGGAGAAGGGAGTTCAGGCCGCAGGTTGGGGGGCACTTCTGAAGAGAGGTGGACAGAACCTGGTGAGCATGGGGTCCCTGAGTATAACTGGTGTAGGGCAGGGGATGGGCAACCGGTGACACTCTTTTTTCCCCCTCTGGGGACATCTTCCCTCCTGGGAGTGCAAGGCCTGTTCCCTCCTGTGGGGCTCTAGCCAGATAACCCAAGAAGAACTCAGGGGTGTTCCGTTCATTTGCCACCTTGGGCTGCAGGACAGCTGTCCCTAGGTGACTGAGCTTTGGGGCTCTGCCAGGCACTCCGGCCTCCTCTTCCTCTGTAGCCTTGGCCCATTTCAGGCTTTGGGACCGTGAACCCTTTGGGCCAGGTGCATTGATCAGAGAAGAAAGGCACAGGCTTTGCTGCCTCAGGCCAAAGCTGAGAGGTCAGCTCCTACGTCCTTCTCTGACCCCATCCTTCCTGGCTCAGTCCTTTGTTGGGTCCCCTTGGAGTTCCCCACATCACCTACCTACTCCTTAGGACTGCCCAGGGTGCACTTGACATGGCCTGAAAAATGGCCTGGGAACACTTTCCCCACGCAGGGTGGAGGCAGGCCACCAAAGCTGCCACCCTTCTTTGGACCCTCTCTTCAAGTAGGAAAGCCAGGATACCCACTGAGGGCACATTAAGGACCAGGTTGTCCCCAACCCTGTCCAGTATCTCAGTAGGGGACAGAACTGGGTCCAAGAGACCTCAGCTACAGCCTCCAGGGCTCCTTCCTTACCCTGGGTCCTGAAAGAGGCTGCCTGATTGAGGCTGCCAGGGCTGGGGGAGGGTGGGGTGTGTGCTTCTGGTCGGGAGACGAAGAGGGGCCCCTCTTGTGGAGGAGGGGCAGGCTTGGAGCCTGGTCTTTAGCACAGGAGCCCTTGGCCCAGCCTAAATTTGGCAGCACAGCACAGTCTAACCCAGTCTCTCCCTCTCAGCAGTCCCGAAGGGCAGTACCCAGGTGGCCCAAGGCCTGACGGGGTCTCTCCCTCTCTCCCTGCTCCCACAGCATTCGCAGCGACAGGCGCCTCCTCTGCCAACCGGTTTGTCAGCATCGGACCCCGGGACGGCAACTTTCTGAACATCCCACAGCAGTCTCAGGTAGGAGACCACCTGTAAGCAGGCGCAGATGGACAGACAGGGTTGGGGGACACCTTGATGTGAGGGAAGAGGCTGGGGTCTTTACAGCTAATCAGGGAGCAGGCGGAGCTTCAGGACCTAGACTTTTGCATGCCCAGCTGAGCCTGCCTCCCCAGGCAGCCCCCAGGCTCCCTGGCTAATCAGCTAATTGGATAATTAGCTCTGACAGCCCTGGCCCTAGGGAAGGCGGCCAAGGACCCAAGGCTCCAGGCGCTTTGGGCCAGGCCTGGTGGAAGCAAAGATGGAAGCCCGGGGCACCCTGTCAGGAACAGGGACAGCATCTGCTTCACTGCCCTCCCACTGCCCCTCCCACCCAACACTGGCTGGAAGTCCTGCCCCATGCACCCCCCACCCTGCCCTCCCCTTTTCCCTGGCTTTGGGTGGGCTGGGCAATGGTGGAGGAGGGACAGAGTGGGCCTGGTGGGCTGAGTGCCCAGAGACTCTGGCACCAAGGGCAGGGCAGGACTGACTGCTGCCCTGGAAGCCCCTCCCCCAAGTCCCAATGGGTCCTGTTAGGGGTAGCCAGACTGCTGGAGCCCCCAGTCCCCACTCCCCTCTTCTGCTGACACCATCCCTACTTCTCTTAAAGGGATAAGCCCATCCTCAGCCCTCTAGCTGGAAGCCCCTGGACTTGGCCTTGCACATACATGTGGGTGTCCCCTGTGTACCTGTCCCCAAAGAGGTTAAGAATAGTCAGCAGAACCCAGGGCTCTGGGAGCTAGGAAGGACCCACCTCAGGAGCAGGGCACACCAGCTGTTGAGGGCCCACAGCTTTCACAGGGCAGGGTTTCAGAAAAGAGTGTGCAAATGTCTTTCTTTTGCACATTTTACAAGAACACCTCCTTGTGGACTTTCTTGGCCCCAGGAAACCCACCTTTGCCCAGAGCCCCAGAGCTACCTCTGTTGGTTCCTGTTCTGCCTCTGCTCTGAGGCCCCCATCCAGAGAAAGTTAGTGGATGGAAGTTTTGTGTGTGTGGCTTGAGGGCTTTCTTTCTTTCTTTCTTTTCCTTTCCTTCCAAAAAAAAAAAAAAAAAAAGCCAAAAAACTTTGTCAAACTTCAAACTTCAGAGCTCCCTAGTGGCAAGGAGGGGAGGGGAAGGGAACTTCAACCCCCTCCAGCTTCCCACCCCCTTTCCCCAGAGTCACGTCTGACCCGTCTGGTTTCCAGGAGCAACCAGACATGATGTAACACCCAGATGAACTTGAACTTGGGGGTGTTGAGAAGAAAAACAATGGCTCCGAGCAGGGGCTGGAGCCAGCCCCCTCTGCTCTGTGCCAGGGAGGCCGAGAAAGCCCTGCTGGCAGAGGGCGGGAGGGGGTGCCAGAGGAAGGGACAGCAGGCGGGCCTCCCCTCTGGGCTCTGGGCTGGCACCAAGGGCAGGGCTCACTTACTCCCTCCCTCTTGCCGTACCCCTGGCTGCCTGCAGCTCTGCAGTGCGCGTGCTTGACCACTGCCAGAGCCCTCCCAGTTCAGTCAACCCCTCTCGCCTCCTTCTTCACTTTCTCTGCCGTCTTTGCTTGGACGTTTTGGGGCCAAGGCAGAGTTTGAGGCAAGTCTGATAAATAACTTCTCTTCTCCCATGTTCCCATCTTGGGCTCTGGGCATTCGGGGAAGGAATTCTCTACCGGGGTCTAGGGCACCTGAGCAGGCAGGTGTGTCGAGGGGGCAGCGGGGAAGCCAGAGCAGGACATGCTGCTGAGCAGGAGTCCCCCGGCCTGGGGCAGGCGGGCGGCTGCAGTGGGCACAGGGGGTACAGTCAGAAGTGGTTTCCACAGTAACGAGTGACTTTTGCTGATCCCTGGAGCACCAGATGGAGAGAGAACAATAGAATGAGGGAAGAAAAGAGAATTTTAGTAATTTTGTCATTCCCTGGGCAGCGCTTTTTACTTAGTTTTAATCAGTTTTGGACTTGGCTCAGGAAGCAGGGAGGGTGAGCAGAAAAGCCACTCCGTGCTTGGCAGCAGATCTTCTGTTCTCGGGACCTGTGGGGAGGTGCCAGGGAGCTCCCTTGGAACTGCCTTTGTCCCCAGCTCCAGGACTGGAATCCGAGTCTTCCTCCTCTGAGGAGGGCCCCCAACCTGAGATTTGGTTGTTGAGCCCCCTGCTGTGACGCTCATGAAACCCCAAAGGGGCCAGCTTGGGGCCTTGGAATGATCTGCTAACAGACAGGGCAGCTAGAGCCCTCCCTGTCCATGTTGAAGGAGAGATGGCTCCGGAGCTGGCTGCCCCCAACTTGGGAACAGTCGTACAAGAGTCCTGCATAGTCATTCCTTATGAAGAGGGGTCCCATAGACTGCCAGGGTGAAGGGTGCGGGATGGGAAGCCCAGGAGCTAGCTGCTGCCCTGGCTCTCTTCTGCTCACTCTGGGGTGCTTCAGACCTGGGTTTCTGCCTCATCTTCATCAGACCCCCTGAGCCTCTGCTTGGTTTTTACTCATTTGACAGGTCAGACTTGGGGCAGGTACTCGGGGAATGCACAGAGGGAGGACAGGTCTCCTATGTGCATATCTTCCTGTATGTGGCAGGCGGTTCATCCCTGCCAGCCAGCAGTGCCTCGTCACTGTGGCAATCCCAGATCCCACATTTAGAGATACCACAGATACCCATCCACTGTGATGGCCACTGGCCACATGTGGCTGTGAACATTTAAATGAATTAACTAAAGAATATATAGTCAGAATCCATATTGCATGTGCTGAGAAACCATTTGTGCTACTGCATTGGACACCACAGATAGAATTTCTGTTGTCACAAAAAGTTCCAGAGATCTCTGAACCCTATCCCCCACTGCTTTTGTTTTTCTTAAGAGGGATCTTACTATGTTGCCCCACTGGTCTCCAACTCCTGGACTAAAGTGATCCTCTGCCTCAGCCTCCTGAGTATTGGACGACAGGCATGTGCCAGTGCACCTGGCTTCTCTGAATCCCTTTCTAATTCTCACACTCAGTGTCCCATCTCACAGTGAATAACAGCATGTGGTCCCAACCAGAACTTGAGTCGTGGATCTGGTCTGTAGACCATAAGCTAACCAATATTGGAATAATAAAGTAAATACTGGAAAATTTCACATGAAATTCTGTTGTACTTCTAGCTTCTTTTGAAAAGTTGGTGGCTCCAGTCACCAGGGCTCTTACTCCAGTGTGGAAGGCCAGGCTCTAGACAGGGTGCAGGCATTCTGGCCACTACAGACCCTGCCTCCTCATGATCACCACACTAGTAGCAGTTAGGAGCATGAATTCTTCACTGCCCCCTGCATTTCAGTCCTAGCTGTGTCACCCTAAGGCTGTGTGGCCTCAGGCAGGGTACCTACCCTTTCTATGCCTGGCTTCTGTGAGGGGCTGGGTAAGGATAGAATGAACACATCTGGCATGTGTTCTGGTAGTTAGCTCTGTCTGATCCCCACAGACCAGCAACTGTGACCCAGTCTTGGAGACCCCCATTTTGTAGATACAGTCAGGTGTACCCAGCCTCCTGACCCAACCCTTGGCCTTGGGTCTGGACTGGAGCCTTTGATGGAGAGCAAATTGCAAGCTGCCCTGCCTCTGGGGTCTACCCAGGGTGTGCTGGGTGCAGAGCTGCTAGACAACGCCCTGTATGTGGGAAGGTGGTGCCCCCTGCTGGCTTCATGAGGGAAGGACGCCCACCCCAGGGAGCCTCGGGTCCTTCCCCAGACTCTAGTGCCCTAAGGGTAAAGGATCTGCAGGGTGGGCTATGGCCCCTCCCCCAGGTCTGGCACTGCTGGGGACTGAAGCCATGTGGTTCCCCCGCCCCCAGCCTTTCAGCCTGTGGGACTTTGGCTGGGATGTTCAGACGGGAATTTCTGCTTTTAATCCAAAGAGACAGAAAGAAAACTCAGCAAGAAGCTGGGCCACCCCCACCCCACTCCTCAAACCCCTCTGGGCACAAAAGCTCAAGCCTGGCATCCTCCCCACCCTCCAGGACCCACACAAAAACCTAAACAATTGCAAACATGGCCAGATCCCAGGTTTGTGCCAGCGCCAGCCACGGGGGTCCCACCCGCTGGGCACTGTGCCCACGGGAAGGCCAGCTGGACTCTAGCACTGGGGTGCAGGGTCTGGGGGGATTCCCGTGAAGGGGAGCTGCACTTCCTGCCCAGTGGTGGGTCAGTTGCCCAGCACCCTGGCTCTTTATGAGCTGGACTTTGAGCTGGATCCTCAAGGAATCAGCAGTCACAGTGCTAGGGACCCTGCCCCAACTGTTCTCAATATTGCCTTTTTTTTTTTTCCCCCGCTTCCTTTCAGTCCTGGTTCCTCTGATAAGATCGACAAAGAAACAGCAAAATGAAAAGAAGAGGTTCCTCAAAAGGGGGGAGAAGAAATTTTGAGACATGGAAAAATCCCCCAGCCCAGCCCAGCCCCACCGAAAAGCAAAAATTAGATGTCGTCAGCCACTCAGCCCTTCTCTCCTCCAGCCCGGGGACCCCTGCAGGCCCCCGAAGCAGCCCAGTTCTCAGAGAGCCCTTGGAAGGGGTCTCAACGGAGCTGTGCACCAGCAGCCAAGCAGAAAGAAACATGCAAAACGGACTCTGCCAGGCAGAGGACAGACAGAAAGAAAGGATGCGGCAGGACTGCCTTCTCCCCACCCCAGCCCGGCCTTCTGGGGAAGGAGCAAAATTCCCAAACAGAGCAACCAGCACAGTTCTGAAGGGGCCTGGCCCCCATCCTTACCCTTTCTAGGGAACCCCACTCTCCACTCCAGCCTGAGCTTTCCTGGGGAGCCTGGAGGACCAGCTTGTGAAGATAATGGGGTGTAGGTTGGCGAGCTCTCCCTTCTATACTTGGCCCCCTCCTTCTCTCCCTTCTTGCCTGGGTTCTGGCTTCTACCCCTAGCTGCTCCAGACCAGGTGAGAGAGGCCCCAGGTGGGCAGGGGGTACCCCCTGGAGCTTCCTGCTGCATCAGCCCAGAATGGAAGGTGTTCTGCCATTCCACCCTGAGCTGTAGGGGCAGTTCCTGAGGCCCCAAACCCCTTTGTACAGTCCACAGGAAAAAGATGGAATGCTCTAACTGATCCCGCCCCAGCTTGGGACAGGCCTCCTATTCCCTCTCTCTGAAGACCAGGAGGGCTGTCCCCTATTCCCGCCAGGAGTGAAGGGAGTTGGGCTCCAGATCGCCCCTGCGCCCCAGCCCTGCATGCAGGTGCCCTCGCTCTGCCCCACTGGTCCCTGCCCCTGCCCCTCATGCTTACAGCACTGCTGGGGCCAGCCCGAGATGGAGCAGAAAGGGGACCCCTGGAGCCAATCGAGGAGGATGAAGCAGCTTCTGCTGCTGCGCCGGTTAAGCTGCCACCTGCGCTTAGGTAGGCGTCCTGCTCGCCGACTTTCAGTTCCTTTGGAGGGTGTTGGGTGTTGTCCTTTTCAAAAGTGTTTTGGAGCTTTCTGTCCCCCACCTTTCCCACCACACCCACCCCCCATGGCCACTTCTCTCTGGATTTTAGCTGTAATGTCTTTACTCTTTATTTAGGGGTGGGGCAGTCATTGTTTGGGTCTTTGCTGTTGCAATTGGGAACTCCTCCTCTATTTGAGTAACTTGGGAACAATTTGGTACCACACCACAGGAAGTAGCTCCCCCCAAGTCCCCTCCTTCCCCAAAGGATGGTGGGGGCCTGTCCAGAGGTTCTTTGGAAGTCCCCCTGGGAGGGAGGGGAGCATGAGCACGCCCAGCCCCCTCCAGGGTGTGACTTGGCCCCTCTGGCTTGTCTTTCTGTGCCTTACTCCCTCCTTCCTGCGTCTCCTCTCCCTGACCCCCTTTTCAAGTCCTTGTGCCTCTCTTTCTCTCTTTCTTAACGGTATGAAAACACAAAGCACAGGTCAGGATCCTCTGAAAGTCAATCAATCCAACATTGCACCAGTAGGGGTGGGTTATGGGCTTTATTTATTGAGAATCTAGTTTGTGAGGCTGTAGCCCTGAGCTGGCGGAAGGAGGGAAGGAGCCGTCCGGGGAGGAAGGAGGGCCATTACCTGGGGCTGCGCGGCTGGCAGGTGGTGCCTGTTCCCCAGGGCGAAGCCGCTAGGTGGCTGGCCCCAGGGGCGGCTTCTGGAAATTGAGCGAAGCCCTCCCCCGCTCTCCTCGGCGTTCCACGCTGAGAGGACCCCAGGGCTGAGGGGCAGGAGATCCCGTGGGAGACTCCCGGGGCGTGAGGAGCAAGGCCCCGGGGTGGGGGGCCGGGCGGGCCGGGCGTGACGCGCGGTCAAAGTGCAATGATTTTTCAGTTCGGTTGGCTAAACAGGGTCAGAGCTAAGAGGAGCGGAAGGGGGGTGGTCCCTGCCCGGCCGCGTGCGCCCTTTCCGTCGAAGACAATCGGGCCGCGGTGTGCTGTGACACTGTGGGAGCCGGGGTCTGCGGGGCACCCGCCCGGGCGAGGTCGAAAGCTGCAGGCCAGCTGGGCCCGGCGGGGTCGTTTGGGCGGGCAAGGTGCGCTCCTTTCCCAAGTAGTGGTGTGAGGGGCAGGCGAAGGGCAATGAGGGCGACAGATGTGGGGACATGTCAGGAGAGGGAAGAAAAACCCACAAAAATATATATATGGGGGAAATGAACTTTTTTTTCATTGAACCAAGTGCAATGCATCAGAGAGTTTTCCTATCTTTGTATGTTAAGAGATTGTTAAGAAAAAAAAATTCTATTTTTGTTGTAATGTCCTCGCGGCTCTGGGGACGCTAAAAGAACTAGGCCTGCCCCGCCCTGCGCGGGGATGACGAAAGCTGAGTGTTTTTTCCTTTCCTTTTTTTTTCTTCTTTTTTAAGTCATTTTCCTGCGTTGACGAGGATGATCTGGGGTTTTTATTTGTTTCGTCGTTCGTTCTCGGTTTCGGTGGGAGGGCTGAAGGAAACGTACACATTTTGAAGTTAAAAAAACAAAAACACCTCGACATGAAAAATCAAAACAAAACCAACACAATATCAAAAAGGAAAAAAGGACGAGAGAAAATTATTTTAAGATAATTAAACAAAAAACCCTGGTGCTTCTTACATTATAAAGTACGTTTAAAAACCCACAAACTATTATACATAAGTTTATGAATCAATTAAATATCCTGCACTTGTTAGGAACACGCATATCCCTTCTTTGTTGAGTTTAACGGAACGGGACAGCGGCGTGCGCCCGGCGGCTGGGCTGCTCTTGCCGCGGATCTCCCCGGGCGTCCCCTCCCTGGGCACTGCGCCCCCTCCTCGCACCATCGCCGTCTGGGCACAGGGGCGCGGCAGGGGGTCCCAAGCCCCTCCCCTGCAGAGGTCAATGCCAACGAACAAATGTTCCTTCCCTCCCTCCCTCTCCGCCTCGAGCGCCCTTCTTCGAGCCAGACGCCAACTTGACCCTCACCAGCATTATCAGGAGCGCGCTCAGCAAGTTGGTAGTTTCCTCCCCGAACCTCTTCCCCGGTGACCCCCCCCACCACCACCACTAACATCACTCCTCCTTCCCCGGCCCGCTCCGGGGAGCACCCGGAAGGCTCGATGCTCCAGGACAGGACCAGCCACGCTGACAGGTTGATTTGCCCAGACCCGCGCTCGCACGCACGCACGCACACGGCCCCGCACATAGCCCCGCCCCATCCCGCAACCAGCCCTGTCGACTGCCTTACACACCCGCCCCCGCGCTGGCCGGCCGACCTAGTGCCTTGTTCTCACCCCCGTGCTGGCGGAGCGGACGCCGCGCTCTGGGTCCCAGAGGGGCCGGGTGGCTCAGACGACCCACCACTTCCCCACCCCGACCGTGCTGAACGGACCCCCCACACACACACACACACACGAGAGAAAATAAGGAGCAATAAAGTCACGAGAACTTTTGTCCCCCAATCGAGAGCCCGAGGGGCACCCCAGCCCCACCTCTGCTGCCCCCATCCCACCCACCCTTGGGGCGCCCCCTTCACCCCGCAAGCCAGCCTGGGCCAGCCCCGCTTCAGCCCCTCCCGGGAGATCCGTGCGCCCGACCAGCACCAGCATCGCGGACCGCAAAGGCCGCCCGTCCCGTCAAACAAGTTTCTTCTTAGGCTAAGAAACGCAGTATATACGAGTATCTCTATATATAGTACTAATGGATTTGGTGTGCTTCCCCCTTAGCGTCCCCCTCCCTCTGCTCCTCCTCCTTCAGCCTGGTCTCCCCCTCTGCCCTCCACCCGCCCCCCGTCTCTGCACTGAGATACATAAGAAACAAGGGTAGTTTACTGTCTGTTTTGTTTTCTGGGTTTTCAGTGTCCTAGCGGAATGCAAGTAGGCAGCCAGCCCGTCTGTTCCCTCTCCGCCCCGCCCCGCCCCGCCCCCGTCACTGCGCTTCTGTTATACCATCTTTGCCTGACTCTCTCCGGCTTCTCCATTGAATGGCTAATGTGTATGTGAAATAAAGAAATAAAGAAAAACAAAAGCAAGAGCTCCAGAGCCTTCGCTAACGCGATCGTGCGGGACCGGGTCGAGTCTGTGGGCTAGGTGCCGGGTGTCTATGCTGCCTGGCTCTTTGGGCGCCAGGTGCGCCGCACACGCCATCCGAGAGTCAGTTCTTGAGTCTCCAGGAGGGGGCGCCGTGAGAAGGGGAAGACTCCTCCCTCCCCAACAGCGACCCCAGTGCCCCGACAAGTGCAGAGGTGGGGCACCACTTGGGTTCGACGACCGCGCTTCCTGGGTAATTTACAGGGCGGAAAAAAGTCTGCGGGGCCCCTTGGGATGATGGTCACCCTTTCAGACCCCCAGGATCTCTCCCCTATCAGGACGTCGTGTCTAAGTCCCTCTTTGACAGTTCGCTTGGGAGCCGGTGAAGCGAGAACTTTCCTCCACTGTCCCGGTCTGAGTCTTCGGTGGCACCCACGGCTCAGAGGCGCCGCTGTATGGGGGTCACCGCACCTCCGGACTCACAGCCGCTTGCTCCATTTTGATGGGCCGTACTGCCCCATTGGGGTTGATGTCGGAGTCTGCCAGGGGCGCGGGCTGCGAGCGCGCCGCCACCTCGGCCTTGCGCCCGGCCCCCCGGAGGGCGCCATCGTCTGGGTTGCGGTGAGCAGGCCGTTTACCGGGCCCGGGTTGGGCGGTGCCTGCAGCCAGCGCGGCTGCCTGGTCGCGCAGCAGCCGCACCAGGAAGCCGATGTACTTCATGGCCAGGCGGAGCACCTCGTTCTTGCTCAGTTTCCGGTCGGGCGGGTGAGTCGGCAGCAGTTTCCTGAGCTCTGCGAAGGCGCCGTTAACGTTCTGCTGCCGCCAGCGCTCGCGGCTGTTGGTGAACACGCGCCGTGCTACCTTCTGGGGCTGGTGCCCTGCAGATAGGACGGGCGGGGCTACCCTCCAGGCCCAGAGGGCACCCCCTCCCAACCTCACTTAGGCACAGCACCTTCATGGGATTTACGCCCAGGTGGTGGATTGTGGCACCACCACACAAGGGATCCATGTGTGGGGTCTATGTGTAGCTTCCCCTCTGCCCACAGGCCCCACAGAGAAGGATCCTAAGTCCAGACTGTAGACACCAGGGCACTTCTCTGCACCTTCATACCATGGCTGAGAGTCCCCAAGGAAACCTTTCCTTGGAGCTGTCACTCTGAGAAACTCCCACTGCGGCCCACATTCTCAGTGTGCAGCTGGGTGTGCCTATCCTTCTGAGAAGTACTCCTCGCATTGTTGGTGACGGTGGTCCTGTTGGGGTCTCATGTGGCCAGGTGATTCCTGGTCGGCCTGATGGCTGTGCTCATGTGTGACGCTATCATGTGGTGGTGGATGTTTCATGCATAGCTGTGGTTCTGTGGCTGACTCTTGTGTGGTTGTGGTTGTGTGGATGTCTCTTGTGTATCTTTGGTCCTGTGGCTCTTTCATGGCTGTATGTCCCAGTGGAGCTGTCATTTTGTGGCTCCTATGCCCCACTGTGGCCAACTTTGTTTTGCTGTGACTGTGCAGCTGTGAGGCGTGGCTGCTCAGTGACAGTACTCGAGTGGGGCTACCTATGGGACTGTAGTCTTGTACTTGGGTACGACCTATGTGTGCACGTATGTGTGTGCATTGGAAACACATCTTCCTGTGGAAGAGTGTGGTACAGACCTGGGCCCAGGTAGAGAGCCACTCACAAGTATACACACACACACACACTCACCCTCAGCCAGGTCCAGCTCACAGTGGCTTGGTCTCCGCTTCAGCCGGCTGCTAGGGAAGATGCTAAAAGGTCCTGCTGGCCCAATGTAGACGCTGTAAGGGTTTGTGGGTCACAAATGCCTTGTGGGCAAGGACCCTGGCCCCCAATATCCAACACCACCCCCAAGCCCCAGCTCCCCACTGACCTGTTGAAGAAGGGGTGAGGGTGGTAATGCAGAGCCAGGGTGGGCGGGGTAGTTCCCAGAGTGGAGAGGTGCAGCAAGGGGGGCCGGAGGGCACTCAGCTCTGTGGTGGGCATGGCTGCCCCTGGGGGCCTGGTATGACCCAAGCTGATCACTGGTACACCAGGGGGCAACCTGGATGGGGAACCACCTCTATGGCCCACCTCATCTGAGGGTAGAGGCCCAGGTGAGGCAGGCTTAGTGGGTGGGACAGGGGCTGGGCTGGAAGCACAGACCATCTCGGCCTTCTCAGTCATGGTGGGGCCCACCTCTGCCAGGGCCTGGGGTGGGCACATGGACCCCAAGGAGGGGTGCTCACCTGTGGGAGGGAGGGGAGCCAGTGGGAGGAGGAACAGGTGTGACCTCCCCTCACCTGCTTAGGCTAACAGAACCTTCAAATGGAAAGTAAAGCGGGGAGGAAGGAGGGTGGAAGTTCAGTGGGAAAGACAAGTGAGTGATTCCAGAAACTACCAGGAATCGGAGGGCCTTCTCTACAAGAGAGGGGTTGTCTACCAGGTGGTAGGCAGCATGGAGCCTGGCATTGCCTTCTCTGGGCTGTTTGTGAGGGGATATACCTCCAATTTCTCCCAGAATTCCCTCTCACATACAGCCTAGAGCTGAGACAAAGCTGAGAAGACTGACCCTGGGATCTCCTGAAACCCCAAGATTGAAACTGTGACCCTCAGATCTGAAGATCTGATTCTGAGATCCTTCACTGACTCATTGGTGCCATGTGACCTTGGAGTCCCTCCAAGATCCACTCTCTTTCTCTGGCCACTCCTTCCCCCCCACACACCCCAAGGCTGGCCCCATGGACTTCAGGTATGGCCCTGAGGTTCTTCACCCTGCCTCCACATTTGACCCTGGAAGCCCTCCATAATTGCTCTGGAACTCTCCTGCTGAAAATGTTCCCCTTACTAATCCTGTAATCCTACTATCATAGGGTGATGATGGTGCCTGATGCTGACTCTGGGACCGACAACACTGTTTCCAGTGCCCACTCCAGTTCAGTCTAGTTCACACCCTCCCTCTGGCTTAGACACCCACCCCCACCAGCATCTATACTTTTGCACCCTGCTTTTTTTTTTTTTTTTTTTTTGCAATGCTAGGAATTAACCCAGGACATTGCCCATGCTAAGGCCAGTGAGCTGCACTCCCAGCCCTGCACCCTTCAAACATTCCTGTTTGGGGACCCCAGGGTCTGGGGTGTCCCAGCAAGGTGTGGAACTCCTTGCCCCTCTGCCCTGACTTCTCCAGCTGGGGAAGCTGGTCTGGCCCCAAGCTTAGGGAATCCTGGCTGATGAATGAATGAATGAACGAACAAAGGAATGCTGGTGGGGTCCCAAGCAGAGACCCTCCACCTTCAAGCCGGCTCCCTTCTTACCCCGGCGCTGTTCCAGCAGCCTGGTGAGTGCCTGGGCTCTGTCTCCGCAGGACTGGCAGTCCAGGCCAGGATGCGGTTTCCGCTGTCGGGGTTCAGCCAATGCCCTCCAGGGCGCCCCGTCGGCCCAGGAGTTGGGCCGCGCCTCCTACCGGGCTCCCGAAGGCCGCGGCGGCCGGTGGCGGCGTGGGTTCCCCGAGGGAAAGTGAACGGCTCCCGGCCCGGCCCGCCCTCTCCCCGCCCCCGGCGGCCGGGTTTCCTCCCTCTCACCCCCGGCGCAGCGGCCAGAGGATGCTGGGCCAGCTCAGATAAGGGCCAGGCCGCCTGGCCGCGCCTGATAAGGAGCCGGGCTGACCCCGGAGGAAACCGGCGGGCGGGGATCTCCGAGCGCGCGCCTCCCGGCCCCGCCCCCGGCCGGCGCGGGCAGCACTCGGCGGTCACCCCTCACCGGCCGGCTTTCCGCTTCCCCAGGCACCGGAGTACCCCGGCCCCAGCGTACAGCCCGGGGGAAGGGCCCGGATGCATACCGAGGGGAAACCGAGGCATGGAAACTTCAGCCTTTGGTGTTGTCTGGATCTGTCCTTTGGCTTTGAATACCCCCTGCCCTAATGGAGTGTCTCTGCTGATGGGGTGGAGGAGGGCCCTTTCCGGCCCACTGGGGCCTCGTGACCCGGGGCCCCCTTCTCCCCTCCTAACCCGCCTGGTTGGTTCCTCTTTTTTTTTTTTTTTTCAACAGATCCACTCCCAACTTCTCCACCCCCATGACGGGGTGGGGCACCCCAGGATATACAGTTCTGGTGGTCTGGCTTTGAGCGGCTGGGTTGAGCAGTGTTCTGGGCTCTGGGGCACACTCCACCCATTTCTAGGTCCAGTTCTTAGGTGATGGGACTGGAGAGGACTTCAGTGGCTGCCCCAATCAGTTCCCACAACCTGGATGTCTGGACTACTTAGTCACCCCGAAGGGTGGAGCCACCTCCTGGCTGGCAGCATCCTGGAATGATGGTTCTGTTCAGGACCAGGCTGAAAGCTCACAAAGGGAGGGGCTCTGGTCACAGCTAAGTAGCAGCACAGACCTCTCCTTATCCCCTATCCTGCATAAGGATCTGTTCTCCTTCACCCTGTATCTGGTTAACGGCAGGCATTCCCCAGGCAGACCCTCCACTGCCACCTACCACCACAGCCACCATCCTCCCTGGAGTCCAGAACCAACCGCCCTCCTGTCCCCCACCCCACCTAGGGGAAACTCAAGTTTTAAGCCCGTGAATTAATTGATGCCCCTACAAGGAAGTTCTAGAATTGGTCTTCCTTTTCAGCTGGGGATGAAGGGTGCACGTGGTGGACAGAAATTTTGCCCCAGGATTCCCCCTAAGGTTACTGAGCCCCTGCCCTCGGGGGAGGGGGATGCAGCTTCCCTTCATTGGGTGTCTGGGCAGCAGCCTGCTTGGCCCCTCTCTTCAAGCACCCCCACTTGGGCCACAGGGCAGGAAGCACCTGGTCTGGAGCGGATATACAGAGTGCCTGGTTCCGGTCCAGCTTCCGCTGCCACAGCCCCGGGAGAGCTGGGCCAAAAGAAACCAGGCAGCGGGGAGGCGGCGGCAATGGGAGGACACACTGGGGCTCGCTGGTTGCACTGGGCCCAGGAGCTCCTCCAAGGGAGGGGGGAGGAGCAGAAGTCCCACGGGTGCGAGCGCAAGGCTGCCACCCTGTGGTCACCTTGGGAATCGCAAGTGGCAGCTGGGGGGATGGTGTCTAAGCAACCCTTGCCGCAGAGGGACATACCACACATGGTCAGCTCCTATTCCCAGTCAGGCAGGGACAGACATCCCCCAGTCAGGCAGATGCATAGCCACCTCAGGTAAGGAAAAAGGAGACAGAGGACTAGGACCCAGTCACGCTGCTGGATGGATGGGAAGGAGGCCCTCACAGCCCACAGCCAGCCTCCCCACTCAGAATGACAATCAGCAGAAAATGACATGTCTTTATTGGCTCAGTCTACACCTGGCCCAGCAGCAGGCCCCGGGTCTAGGGGGGTTCTGGTTGGGGGGGTCTCTGAGCAGTCTGTGGGAGTGGCATCAGCTGAGGCTCCGGGCAGAGGACTGTGTGAGTAGCAGCACTGGTCTCCTCGTTGACAGGTGCCCTGGTGGAAAGAGGGTGATGTGAAGCCCTCTGCAAGCACGTGGCTGGCCCCAGTTGTTTCAGGCCAAGAGGGATATCCATATGCCCCGAAGTTTTGGGGAGAGAGGAGGTACCTCACCTCCTTGAACCTTTTGCAAGGAAATGTCTTTAGGCGAGCAGCGCGCTGGGCCCGATCCTCAGGGGGGTCCTTCCGCTTATTCTGGAGGAGCCTGCGTCTCTCCAGTACTTCACTGGCTGCCTTGGCCCTGCAGGTAGACAAGAGTGCTGGGACCCCAGCTGGTGGCTGCCTCCGCCTGGCCCTGGCAGAGCCACAACCCCACTCACCCTGGCCGAGCTCGGGGCCGGGGACCCCAGTTGGCCTCCGGGTTGGCCTGAAAGCGCTTGAGTCCCCGCTGGCGCGAGCTGGGGTTAGCATCCTCCCGAATGGTGAAGTTGGCCTGCAGCCTGGGCAATGGGGATAAGGACTGGGGCAGCCACTGCATGGGTGTCCAGGGACCACTGTGGAGCCTGTCCAGCTTGGTGCAGCTTGCCGTGGCTGCCCCTGCCCGGGTTTGTCATTCATTTAATAAACATTTTGCTTTTACTATCAAGTCTGCATGGTTCTCTCTGCTGGGAATAGGCCTGCGCGCAGCGGGTATGACTGTCTAGCACAGGAGACGGATGAGCAAGCAACGGGTCAGATCAGAAATAGGTAAACAACGTTGTGTCAGGACATGTGGTGAGTGTTCTGGTAAAAGGCACGGGGAGCCAGGAGGGGTGCGATGCCAGCCCAGGTGGTTGGGTCAAGGCAGGCTTCCCTGGGGAGGCAGGAGGTAAGAGGCAAGCTGTGCGGAGAGCGAGCACAGGCAGAAGCTGGAGGTGACCGCCCAGCGAGACTAGGAGTCAACAAGGAGCAGAGAGCACAGAGAAGATGATGGTGGGGGGCTCTTCAAGGTCTGGGGGGCCACAGATAGGACTCTGGTTTCTCTCGAGTGAAGTGGGAGCCATGGAGGCCTCTGGGCAGAGGAAGGGTGCTCTACTGCTTCAGACATGCACAGCCCTGCCCCTGCCCCGGCCCCCGCCCCCGCCCCCCTCAGCAGATGGTGATAGCCAGGATACGGGTGGGTCTGGAGGGCAGAAACTGAGGGAGGAGCCAGCAGGCTTTGGATTTCGTTGAAAAAGTCTGTGCAGGGAGGGTCTGTCCTCTGCATACAGGGGTCCCCATACCGTACGGTGGGCCACCCTGTTCCCTCCTGCAGTTACCCATCTGTACCTGGGCTCCACACTGAGGATGCGGAATGCTGGGCTGGTCTCGGACAGTCGCTCCCGTTTCACAGGACACGTTTTCTCCTGAGGGCAGAGGTCAGTGGATGTTGGGCCCAAGGGGCCTTCAGGGGACCGGCACCCGCCCATCCCCACGTGGTCAGCCTGCCCTCACCCACCCAGCAGCGCATTATGTCCCAGAGAGCTGTGGAGGGGGCGTCCGTCTTCACTGCACTCTTACAGGCATGGGAGAGTGAGACCCGGAAGCCAGCATGGAGGAGGGCCGACCTGGGGACAGCAGGGACTGTGATGGGAGACTTGACTCCTCGCACAGGAGTGGCACACCAGCGACCACAGCAGTAAGGCCACGCATGAGCAGCCTGGCGGGCCAGTGTGCTGGAGAACCCTGGCCACCCCCACCCCACCCTCACCGCAGCTGGAGGAGGCTGGGCGTGTTGCAGTGGATGGTGCTGCTCAGCTGGTCCAACGTGTAGTACAGGGGCACATCCGGGAGCTCCTGAGGGGGCACAGGAGGGGCTGTGCAGCTGGTGGAAAGGACAGGCTCAAGAGGACATGGGCACAGGTGGGGACCCCCCACCTGGAACGGCCCATCCCTACCTCAGTGATGACACTCAGGACGCCCCGAATCCGCTCTGAGGTGTGGAAGCGCCCAGGGTTGGTGCTCACAGCCTCCAGGACGCGGCCCACAAAATCCAGGTTGTGGATGGGCTCTGCCCACAGGGGACCACCAAGCTGCGGACACACAGGGAGCTGTGAGCAGGGGCGGCAAGTGGTCGCTGGGATTGCTGCACCCCCTCCCTCCGTTGGCTCAGTCCTACCTGGTGTCGCTGCCCACAGTGCTCACACTCGGGGCTCACAGGGGGACCACAGGCTGCAGAGAACTTGACCCTGCAAGGGGCAAGGCAGTTAGGCAGGTGATGACCCTGGGACACCTTCACCCTCCTGCCCAAGGACCCCTGCTCACCGGCCACCAGAGGCTCCTGCTGCTTTGCCGAGGCGCTGAAGGTGCAAGGCTCCACAGCCCACGCACTGGAAGACCAGCGCCTGCTTGCTGTGGGGTCCAGGGCATGGCGATGAGCTCCCAGTGTGGTCGCCACGCCAACTCCTCCTTCAGACTGGCTCCGTCCCTTTTAGGACCCCCAAGTCTCCAGGACAAGACCTGATCTCCCCCTGAATCCACCATGCCTCCCCTGCCCTCCGCTGACCTGGCTGAGGCCTTGACCTTGGCCTGGCCCGTGAAGACGCGCACAAACACACGAATGTAGAAGTCTGCACTGATGCTGAGCAGCGGCACCACAAAGCGCTGGTAGCAGTTGGCGCGGAGATCCAGGCTGTGCAGGACGATCCTCAGGGCCTGGGGGCAGAGGATGAGGTCAGCCCTCCCTCCAGGGTCCCCTCTGCCGCAAGGGGCCACACACAGTGCTCAAAGCACCCATTCAAGGCTGGTTCCCTAGGTTCCAAACCCAGTCCCAAGTGTCCTGGCTGTGTGACCCCGGGGGCTAGCCAGCAGCACCCCTGGGCTCCGTTTCCTCATCCGCAAAATCACAACCGTCCCTGTGTCTTTGTGGCCTTGCTGGGAACTAATGAATGAGGAATGGTCATCCTTCTGTTGACCTTGTCAGTGTGCCTCCTTCACTGTGGACTGTGGGCTGAGGACCTAAGTTCTAGCCCCAAGGGCTCTGTGTAGGAAGTGGGGACATTATGTGATGCAGAACTGCCCAGCCTTCTCCTTGCCAGAGGCTGCCATGAGACTCCAACATGGGAAAGGAGGTGGGTGGGCAGAGTGACCTGGGAACAGGGCCTCGAGGAACAAGGAGCCCCTGCCTCAACTCCCCACAGCAACCCTCTAGGGTCGGTACCATCGTCATGCTCGTGTAATAGATGGCAAAGCCAAGGCCCAGAGAGGTGCTGTCAATTGCCCAGCAAACGTCTGAACCAAACCTGGAAAAACAACTCTTTTTTTCCTTAAGCTGAGCACAGTGGCAGGCCCCTGCAATCTCAGCTACTTGAGGCTCAAGTAGGAGGATCACAAGTTGGAGGCCAACATAGCAAGATTCCATCTTTAAAAAAAAAAAAAAAAAGGAACAATTACACAACCACCTACTGCTACCTGGCCCCTTAAAGACCTGTTTATGGTCACCCCCTGGATTAATCTAGCCCTGGCTGCCTGGAGGAAGCAGAGCAGGTCTTAGGTGTAGGAAGGTGTGCTGGGTAGGGGCAACGAGTTTCTCCAAGCCTGGTGCCTCCCCTCCCTGGAGGGCTGGGAGCACCCCTCACCATCTCATGGCAGGCCCGGCTCTTGAGGGCCATAGCCCCGTACTTGCTGTAGCATGTCTCCCCGCTGTTCCCGGCCAGCACTGCCATGTCCGTGCAGGTGACACACAGCAACCCTTTGGGGAAGAACTGGGTAGTGAGGCCCTCTGGACCCCCCTAGCCCTGCTCCAACCTCCACATCAGCCCAGCCTCACCTCCTTCGCTCACAGCCTGCACAGCTGCGTCCAGGAAGGGGGCGGGGCTGCCATAGGGGTCCAGGTCAATGACATCGAACCGCTCTGATACCTTCTGGTGCTGGTACATCAGCATCCTAGGCACAAAAGGTCCAGGTCCTCAGCCTCCCCCAGCAGGTACCCCAGCTCTGTCCCTTACAAGCATGAACTCCTGCAGGGTAGTGGTTCTGGCCTTGAACTCAGGGGCCAGGTCCCCAGGTGCAGGTCCTATCTTGAGCATTTGTTAACAGCATGGTTTTCCTCCTTAGACAGGCCCCAACTGAGCTGTCTAAAATCTTGGTAACAGCCAATACCAAGATGTGACTTAGAGCTGGCCCTCTGAATCCATGAGAAACCAGGCTGGAAGCCCCCCAGGCGGCAGTGAGGCAGCTCGTGCAGAGGTCACAAGTTCTACTGTGTTTACTAACCCACTGTTGGCACCGGAGCAGCGCCTGGCACACAGCAGACACTGGATATGCCACGGTTCATTTGAACAAATAAAAGGAGCACAAGGGCTGGGGCTGTAGCTCAGTGGAAGAATGCCTGCCTAGCATGTGTGAGGCACTGGGTTCGATTCTCAGCACCACATACAAATAAATAAAGGTCCACCAACAGCTAAATATATATATATACACACACATTCACACACACACACAATAACACATATAAAAAGGGGGGACAAGGAGTCTAAAATGGAGACCACACAGCATAGCCACATGCCACATAGAGATTTTAGCCAATGCCACTGCGTATTACCTACTGACATTATAGCTGTCTTAGTCTGTGTAAGTACACCCTCGTGTTCCCACAACAAAAATTGACTACTGACACATTTCCTAGAACATGTACCCAATGTTAAGCAACATATGACTACACTTACTTTTGGCAGAGCCTGGACCATTTTTTTTTTAAAATATTTATTTTTTAGTTTTAGGTGGACACAATATCTTTATTTTAATGTTTCAGTTCTAGATGGGCACAGTACCTTTATTTACTTATCTTTCTGTGGTGCTGAGGATCAAACCCAGGGCTTCACATGAACTAGGATTTGTTCTAGTTCTACCACTTGAGCCACAGCCCCAGCCCTCCAAACATTCTTCTCTATTACTTGAACATTACCAAAATCTGTGTAAAACTACTGTTCTCTGGCATACAAGAAAAGTAGGGTTCAAATAGACTCAGTCAATCTCCCAAGGTCATATGTCAGGGCCAAGATTTGGCCCCAGACAGTCTCTCTCTACAGTGTACCTTACAGTCACAGGGCAGAGTCACCCAGAACCTACCGGGCATCTGCCTGGTTGGGTTGTACCAGATGGGCCACACCATTGAGCTGCACATTATGGCGTATGAGGTCCACAGCCCGGGCAGAGGCATCATTGGCAACCACAGATCGGAGCCCAGGCACCTCCAGGGCGAATCGAATGGAACGCAGGCCTGAAGCTGCCAAGCCCTCCAGGACACGCAGGCCTTCCTGTTGAAGGAAGCAAGGACCCTGTTCCATCTATATCTCCTCCCTCTTCTGGGCCCTGGAGATTCCCCACCACCCCAACCCTTCCCCCTCCACGAGCTCTCCTTCCCCTACTACCCACTAGATTCCAAGCCTGTACCTCCTCTGCTTAGGTCTTACCTCACAGATCTCCCTGACGACAGCTATTTGAGGTTGATCTCCTGGGGCCAGGTTTTCACCATCTTTCGAGTCAACCTTTTCCTCCTCTTGCTCGGACAAGTCCACAACCACCTTTTGCAGGTCCTTCTCACCTGGCACCTTGACTACAGTCACCCAAAGATACAAATCAGGGGATATCAATGACCCTCTGAGACCCCATAAACTTCAGAATACTTTAGATTCACAGATGAAAATCTTTCTGAAAACCCCAGGGGACAGGCTGACAGAGCAGAGGGCCTTTCTGGAGTCTTGGGGGAGAAGGGGATGATACAGGGAGAGAGCTCAGTGTGATTGCCTGGCCCACTGGGAGCCAGGACCTCCACTCACTCTGGATTCCTTTGGTCCCAAGCTGAATGCGAGCAAACTCGGTGATCACAGCACACCTAGTGGGAGATGGAAGGTCAACTGGTACCTCTTGACAGGGCCACTCCTTTGGAGTGGTCCTTGGTAGTGTCATTCCCTTTGCCCTTCAGCAAGAATGTAGTACCACCCTAATCCTTTTAGGTCACCTCCCATTTGTCCAGCATTTTAAATTCTAAAGAGAAGCCCCACCTAAATAGTTAAGATGTTAATCGTTAAATCTTTCTTTAGATTTACAGAACCCAGAACATTTCAAGACCTTCACAACACCTTTATTTCAACTAACACAAAACATGTAAATTACTGTGAGGTTTAACTTGCAGAAAATATCTAAGATCTACAGGAACTAGCCCCAGGAGAGTAAGGTCAAATGCAGTGTTCCAGATTAAAAAAAAAAGGAGACACATGCTCAGAATGACAAAGACCCTACTCAGCAAGTAGCTTTCCGGCTTTGCTCCTCCTTCCCTTCCTTGTAAAAGTCCTCTATGACCCTGAGCCCCTCAAGATGGAGCTTTGAGGTTGAGCTCATCCATTTTCTGAGATGCCAACCCTCGAATAAACCCGAAACCTTCCTACTAACTCTTCTCTCCTATTGATTGATCTTCGAGCAGCTGGCAGCCAACTTATTCCGGTAACACCCTCAGCCTCACTGACCTACTTCCCTCTCCTAGGCTGACCCCTGACCCTTGCTCACGTCAGGTCGCGGTTGAACTCCTGCACCGGGTTGTAGAAGACCTCGTTGGAGCTGGGGAAAACTATCTTGGCGGCCCCCTCGGTGACTGCAGTCTCCTGGGCCGTGGGTGGGCGCTCTTCTCTGCAGGGCCCAGTACCGTTCTCCATTGCTCCAGGATTCGGGGGCTTTGGGGGCTTCCACGCCACAAAATGGGCTCTACAAAGGCTGCGGGTGGAGCGGAGAGTGATGCTCAGCCACAGAACAATTCTCGCATGGGTCATCCACGGTCGCTTCTGCCCACCAAACCTAGTTCGGGGACAGGGGAAGGCATAGAGGGAGGATCAGAGAGCTGCATTAGGGGCCAGGAGTGGCCTACACAGTAGGGACTAAGTAAACCCAGTGGCTTCAGTAAACTGACACCCTCCGTTTCCAGAGACAGTAGCCCCAGCAGAGCTTAAAGCTCTCAGGTGAACCCGCCCCAAGTCCAGATCGCTCCCGGCATCATCTAAGTTCTTCTCACTTCTCTAGGCACAGAGAGCTGAACAGTCTGGATGCACGTTTCCCGAATTAGGATCTGGGAGCCGCCATATTGGCACAGCGTGGGGGGGCGCTGGTCACATGACCAGGGCTAACCAGTCAGTGACAACACTGACGGTGGGCGAATAGGATCAAAATTAATCGCGGCAAGAAAGTGCGCTGAATGTGCTGCGCAGGTAGTCTTAAAGCACAAAAGCTCCCCAGGAAGGAAACGCATCACATCTCTTTAGTCAAACTGAAGATATTGTGATTCGGAAAGGGAGAAGTAAACAGAAACTCCACACCTACTGATCGTGTCCTGTGTGCTGGGTGCAGTATACAAATTATTTCAGAGCATCTTGAAGGAATAATGCAAGCTCTGGGATCGGATTTACTGAGTTTGAATTCCAGCCCCCTCACATACTCTGAATAGGTTAATTAAACTCTCGGGTCCTCACTTTCCTTACATGTTAAAGCAGAATCTTGGCTTCCAAGTAAAACGACAGAATTCCTGGAAAGTGTGCAAAGCAGCCACTCACACATAATAAGCCCTCTATAGGTTCTAACCGGTCCCAAAAATTGAGAGTAGCGGACCCGGCTACCTGGGTCCCAGTCTTACTTCACCGTGTTGGTAATTCTTAACTCTGCTTTTAAGTTTCCCTATTCGTAAAACGGGCAGAACGTTTTAGTTTTCGTTATGGGTTGTGGTGGAAATTAAATGAGTTAGTACAGGCAAAATGCTAACGGAGGCTGACATCATTTAAGCATCTTAAAAGTTTTTAGTTCTTTTAGTTCTTATTCGACAATAAGATTTAAATGTTGGCACACGGAATCACTTCCTTGCTGTGTGATCTTGAGCATGTTTCCTCGTATCTCTGCAACTAGCTAATTACAAGAGAGAGAGAGAGAGAGAGAGAGAGAGAGAGAGAGAGAGAGAGAGAGAGAGAGAGAGAGAGAGAGAGAGAGAGCGAGAGAGAGAGAGAGCCTGGCACAATAAATAGCAGTCATTATTTTCATTTTACAGGAGGCTAAAGTTCGGAAAGGCGGTGACGTGCCCCAAGGTCGTGGGACTAGAAGATGGTGGGATCGGAATTCGAATTTGTTACTCTGCAGAACCGAGGTACTAGCGAGGATCCAGAGGGGACAGAAGGAGAAGCCGGTAGGAGCGGGAGGGCGCGGGAGGCTCGGAGCTCGGCTGGCCTGGCCTAGGAGGCGGGGCCTGGGGGAGGTGCACAGGCGGGGCCGAGGCCGTTTCACCGGCCCGGCTGCAGCGGCGGCGCTGCTTGCGCTCGCTCGGCGCTCGGCTGGGGCGGCCTGGCCCACAATGAATGGCCGCCGCGGCTACCGCTGTTGCTGAGGCGGAGGCCGCGGAGGCCGCGGAGGCGGAGGCCGAGGCCCCGGCGCAGGGGGGCGCGCCCCGGGCCCAGGCCCGGCCCCAGCTGCCGCTGCGGAGCCCGCCGGGAGCCCCCGGAGCGCGGCCACGGCGCAGGTGAGGTGGCCTGCCCCAGGCCCAGTTCTGGCCTCCTCCAGCCGGGGCGGCCGAGGGCGGCCGAGGGCCGGCTAGGGCTGAGACGGGAGACCGAGGGCTTCTCTGGGACTGGCGGGGAGCCGGGCCTGCAGCCCACCCTGTACCCGGACCGGCGACTGCGCGGAGACCCGGCCACCGCGGGCGGCCTACAGCGTCCGGCTCCGGGCCTGGCCTCGGGGCTTGGGACGGCGGGATTGGGCCCAGGCTCCCCGCTCCCGGCGCGGCGGGGCCCGGGCCGGCCGGGGCTGGGGGTCCCGGGAAGTTGGAGGGCTCGAGGGGGAGCAGTGAGGAGGCGCCCGGGGAGGCCGGGGGGAGGGGAGGAGCCGGGCTCGGGCCGGCCGCTGCGGGAGGAGGGGAGAGCGGCGCGGCGGCGGGGAGAAACGGCCCGGAGCGGCGGGGAGGGGCCGCCGCAGGTACTGCCCGGGCGCCTGCCGAGGTGGCGGGTCGGGTTACAGGCCGGGCCGGCCGCGGAGGAGCCCAGGAAGTGGGGCACGGTGGGTGGGGGCGGAGAGGAGGCGCCCGGGGATGCGGGCCGCGGGTCACCCGAGGTCAGGGCTCGGGGGCTTGAGGGGAGTCCAGATCCGAGGGTCCGCCGGGTAAGTTAAGGGACCGCGGCAACAGCTTGGGGAGCTGCGGGAGGCTGAAGCTTGAGTTGGGCTGGCGGGGATGTGGGGGCCGGTCGGGAAAAACTAGTGTGGCCAGCAGGGACGAGCCGAGATGGGTCCCCACACCCCAAGTGTTCGCTCAGGGTCAGACCCAGGGCTTTCCTCTTCCCACATCCGTCTCTGGAGCCTCCGCCAACTGTTCCAGGAGCGGGCCGGCGGGTGGGTGTTTGTGTGGGCAGCTCCGGACATGGTCTGGAACACCTAGCTCAGGCATCTTGTTTACCACCCGGGTGGCCCTCGCCCGCCCCCACCCCATGCACCAGACGGGAGGCAGCCTCCTGCTCCTAGATTCGTCCTCCGCTTGTTGGAACTGGAGCCTCAGGGCTCAAGCCCGTGGACCAGGACCTGACAGTCACAGGCCATGGTTGTCTTAAGTGCTAGTTCCCACGCCCGAATTCCGTGTGCCCCTCCTGGAGGTGAAGAGTTAGGAGAGGACTGTGTACAGCGTGTTTGTTGACTGTGTCTTGTAGGTTCTTGCTGGGGTAAAGGCAGATTATGGTGGAGGCTAAGGGGTGGAGTAAGGCACCTACAACCGCGGCCCAGGCTTTGGACTGCAGGCCCCAGGTCTCTACCTCCCCGCGCCCTGCTGGACCAGGCCCTGTGCTGAGCTTGCTGGTGGGATGAGCTCATGGATTGCTCACCACCACAGGGTTCTCTTAGGCATTTTCTGTGGTCCAGAGGAGGAAGCTGGGGGGTGTGGTTCCTCCAGGGTCACATGACTGGACAGGCCCATCTGGGATTGACTGCCCCTCAGTCCAATCCCTTGGGCCTTTGGGTCATCCTTCCAGGGATATGAGTGGAGTAACTCCCTATTCTTTCAGAGTTCCTGGTCCCAAACTTACCTGCTTCCCCTCTCCAGGACTGCTCAGTTCCCTTGCAGACAGACTGATATTCCCTGGTATCCAAAAGGAAAACAGTGGAAGCTTTTTTCTCAGAGACCTGGTCACATCTTCTCCCCATTCCTGGTCTGAGAGCCAAGAGGTCAGGGGTCATGGAGCTGTGGGCCTGTCGGGGAAGGGGTTGTGAGGATGAATGCCACTGGCTCTGGAGCTGGATGTGACTTGGCTTGTCTAGGCTGTTTTCTCCCCTACTCTGGTTCCTCATCAGATTGCCCAGCTCTTCTTTCTTTTCGACTAATTGCAAGGCTGTTACCAGGGTGTCCTGGGGACTTTGATTTGGGATCCACAGCACCTGAGGCAGGAGCCACAAACTGCTGGGTCAAGTAGTATCATCCAATTCTCCTGGGTTTAATGATGGCTTGTCTCCCTAATCCACCCCTCAATCTCCCTGCAGTTCCCAGAATACCCCACCAGTAGCAACCCAGGCCCTGCCCTGCCCTCTCTGACTGGTCTCAGCTGTCCCACAGAGAGAACTTTGCACTTGTTCTTTGTTCCCTTCACCTTTTTCTGCCATGACCTTTCCTTTGAGTCTGAACACACATCTCAACGCGCCCATCTCCAGAAGGACCACTCTTCCTCCGTCCCTGCAAGACTTTTTTGTGTTAGTTGGCATCACTGTTGCCTGGGACCTTTGCACTTTTCATTTGTTACTTCTACCCTGTGCTGCTGCCGCCATGTCTCTTGGGATAGATATACAAAGAGACCTTCTTTCCTGCCTGGATGGGCCTGGGTTGGCTGCTGGAGTTGCTGTGGCACAGACTGGATCCTCCTGGGGTTCACTTGGGCTATGTACTGAGGACAGGGGTGGGTACCATCTAGTCACTGCTGAAACAGGCAGAGACTGGTGGGAGCTGGCCCAGATGTGGAATATGGAAGAGGCAGGGGCCTTGCCCACAGCGAGAGAAGAAGGCACTGGCTTTTCAGTGAGAACTTGGGGTGCACAAACAGTGGGGATGAGGGCAGCAGGCAGGCGGCTCAAGAGGAGTGTGATGTCACTGCCATACACTGGGTGTCTGCTGAGGCCAAGGAAGCAGTTCAGCTCTCTGGCAACTGGCGGAAGTGACTGACCTCAGACGAGGTGGCGAAGGGAATTCCAGATTGCTGTATTTATGAAGATGGTATAACAAGGCGAAGGAGCGGTAGGCCTTGAGCAGGCAGGGAGATTTCAGCTGGGTGGTCAGGGAAGGCTTCCGGGAGGGTTGTGATCTGAATAATAAGAAATTAGCTGAGGCGAGGGTGGGGGTGTTCTAGGCCAAGAGGACAGCGCATTCAAAGCTTTTATTGAGTATGTGCCAGGCTCCTGCTAAGTGCTTGAAACATTTTGTCTTCATGAGGGAAGGGAGTGAGGATGACCCTACTGTGGCGATAAAGAACCCTAGTGCCGGGGCTGGGGATGTGGCTCAAGCGGTAGTGCGCTCGCCTGGCATGCGTGCGGCCCGGGTTCGATCCTCAGCACCACATACAAAGATGTTGTGTCCGCCAATAACTAAAATAAAATAAATATTAAAAAATTCTCTCTCTCTCTCTCTCTCTCTTTCTCTTTAAAAAAAAAAAAAAAGAACCCTAGTGCCATCCAAAGGAAAGAAAAGCCTTGTCTCAGAGTCTCCCCATCACCCCCAGTTGAAAGTTCAGACCTTTTGGCCTGCGTTCAGGGTTTTTTGTTGTTGTTGTTTTTGTTTTTAATCTGGCTCCTTGGTTGGGCAGCGGGGGAGCCCCAGCATGTTCTCAGGTTAGGCTCCAGGGGATCTGGTTAGACAGAGGGTCAGAGTTTGGGAATTGCCTTGGCAAGGTCTGACCCGGGAGTTCATCATCGCCAGATCCTTTGATGGCAAC
The DNA here is from genome assembly GCF_048772815.1 of Callospermophilus lateralis. Classification (NCBI taxonomy): domain Eukaryota; kingdom Metazoa; phylum Chordata; class Mammalia; order Rodentia; family Sciuridae; genus Callospermophilus; species Callospermophilus lateralis. The sequence continues at coordinate 214,556,779 of NC_135305.1, read as the reverse complement.
GGGAGCCTGCCAGGATACCTGAGCTGTGCTTGAGGTGATGACTCAAAAACAGGTGGTATTCATGTCTCTCTGTTCCCTCTGTTGGACCCTCCCTGCCCCTTGTCACCCTCCCCTCCCGTTTTTCAGTGAGCACTTTTCCCATGTTTGAACTCACACAAGCCCATGACCAGTGTGGGACCTGTGTATTGTCATCACCAGTTGACATACAAGGAAACTGAGGCACTCTGGTTCTTTCTTCAAACGGATGCCCCTGCCAGTCATCCGATTCCCCTCTTTCTGAAGCCTCTGGGAGTGGTCCTCTGTCTCTTTGGCCAAGAATGTCTTTGCTGGAGAAGCTCATGAGCTGCAGTGGCCATGAGGTTGAACTGGACCCACGTGTCGGGTTGGCTGAGGACTGGGTGAGTCTGCAGAGAGGATGTGTCAGAGGTTACGCTCAGTGCATGGTTGCCATCACCTGTCCACTCTCCATCTGTCCCATGCTGCTGCCTCAGCAAAGGTCCGAGAGTCCTTAGAGACCTGCAGGTTTTCTGTGATGACGTGTGTCAGTACTGTTTTCTTAATCGAGCCAACAGGAGGTAGGGGTGAGGGAACTGTGTATTTGAGAGTCAAAATTGATGACTTGTACCACCTTGCCTCTCCACAAGACCCTGGACAGAGGAATTAACTTCTGAGTCTCAGTTTCTTCATCCAACAAATGGGCACAAGCAGTCATGTCTGTCCCATGGTGATTCTTCAGGAGCAATCCTGCCCTGTCCAGTGACACTTAGGAAATGTCTGGAGACATTTTTGGTTGTCATGGGAGGGGATGCTACTGGCCTAGAGGCCTGGGACAACATGTAGGGCCAGCTCCACCACAAAGAATGATCCAGTGCAAGGGGCAGTAGTGGAGTGGTCAGGATCGCCTGTTTTCTGGTTATTGGGGGATTAAGCCAGGGGTAGGTAAGCAGTGTGGTTGGTTGATGCTGAGGATGCATTGGCAGACCCTTGGGGACTACTTCTTGGTAATCCCATGAAATAGCACAAGGTTCTGGGAGATAGTAAGAGGCAAAAGATGTCTCCTACTCTCAGGGAATTCACAGTCTGGGAAGGGCCTAAAGGGATGGACTGAGAGGACGTGACTAATTACAGCTGACATTACTGGGCACTGACTATGATCTGGGTACCAGTCTGCCCATGTTCTTCAGTTGTTTAATCCTTGAAATAGTCTCATGGTTGGCTGCTGCTGTTAGCCCATTTTATAGTCAGGGAGACTGATGTCAGGAGGCCAACAGTATTATAGATAAATGTTGTCCTGAAGCATCATTATTGAGTGAGAAGCTTTGTAAAGGATTCAAGCTGAGTAAAATGCAGTGGGCTCTCATTTGCAGACTCAACCAACAGCAGAACAAAAATACATGTGAAAAAAATTGCATCTGTACTGAGCATGTGCAAACTTTTGTTGTTCATCATTCAAAATACAATTTAACAACTCTACACAGCATTTACTTGTATTCGTTATTGTAACTTTATCTAGAGATGATTTAATTTAGATGCATGTAGGACGTATGTAGACTATACAATATATGCCACCTTATATTATGGACTTAAACATGATTTTGCAATCTTTAGGGGTCCTAGAACCAATCCTGAACAGATACCAAGGGCACTTGGACACTGAGCTACATCCCCAGCCCCCCTCCCCCCCCTTTTTTTTTATTTGAGACAGGATCTTGCTAAATTTCAGTTGCTGAGGCCTGCCTCCAATTTGTGATACTCCTGTCTTAGCCTCCTGAGTCTACAGGTAGGCATAGCAAGATTTAAATTCTTTTGCTGGGTGTGGTGGTGTATGCCTATAATCCCAGCAGTTTGGAAGACTGAGTAGGAGAATCACAAGTTCAAAGCTAGCTTGAGCAATGTAGTAAGGCCCTGATGCAAAATTTTAAGAAAAGGCTGGAGATGTAGCTTAGCAGTAGGGTGTTCCTGGGTTCAGTCCCCAGCCTGCAAAAGAAAAAGGCCAGGGTTGTGACTCGGTGGAAGAGTGCTTGCCTAGTACCCTGGGTTTGATCCCCAAACACACACACACAGTTTCAATTCCTCCTTGCCAAGGCCCTCAGGGCATTTGTTTGTTCCTGCCATACTGTCTTTTGGGTCTAAGTGCACTCTGGGAATGGCTTATGGTCAGAGTTGGGGGCAGTGCATGGCATGGGGCTGCTGCCAGGTCCCCTAAGGAGCTGGAGTTATTGCACCAAGTCCATTCAGATTGCAGAGGGCTGTGAGGAGAAGTGGGAGGGAGAGACAGCAGGTGGAGACTGCTCTTTCCTGGAGACTGGCTGCGGGTGGGCTGGGGGGCGGGGAAGAACTGAAGAACAGCTAGGGAAGGGAAGAAGGCCTTCCTAGGGAGCAGAAGCAGCACCATGCCAGTCTGACCCTTGCAAGGCATCTGAGACCCTGAGGTGAGGGCCCCCAGCAGTGATTCCATCTATGAAATGGCCTCACCCTGTTGCCTCACAGCATTGCCTGATTCTCAAAAAAGTCAGGGTCCACATCTAGGTCTGTCATTTAAGAGCTATGTGATGTAGGCCTCTGTTCTCATCCTTAAGATGATGGGAGAGCTCCTGGCCTCCTCAGGAACTGTCAGGAGGAGTGAATGAACCTTGCCTGAGCCTTTGCTGGGTACTGGAACCCAACAGGCCCAGCAAAACCTGAGCTGAACTAGTCACTAATCACACTACCCACCAAGGATGATTTAACATTGGCCTATCTGGGAAAAAGAAAATGCTGGCACCATCACGCATGCACAGCTCAGGTGGCTGAGACAGGAGGATCATGAGTTCAAAGCCAGCCTCAGCAAAAGTGAGGCACTAAGCAACTCAGTAAGACCTGTCTCTAAATAAGATGTGGCTCAGTGGTTAATCACCCCTGGGTTCAATTCCTGGTACCAAAAAAAAAAAAAAAAAAGAATGAAATGTGCATGCATTTAATATGCAGATGCCAACAGTAGGATTTGAATAGTCCTTCTCTAGCAGTATGTTAGTATGTTCTCTAGCAGCTTCGTGTTTGGCCCTGACCAAGGGTCTGAGTGGCTCTGGGCCAGGATCCAGCTACCTCCTGCTGAGCTGGATAAAGGATTATGGTACTTTCCAGGGCCTTTCCTCCTCGTTAAACATGGAGTTGATGTTTTCCCTTAGCTGTTTTACATGTTGCCTTAGTCTGTTTAGGCTGCTATATAATAAAATGTCTTGCACTGGGTAACTTATAAACAACAGAAAGTTTGTGGGGGATTTTTTGTTTTGTTTTTTACTTTTCTTGCGGTCTGAGAAGTTAGGCACGTGCTCTGCCACTGGTCTACACTTTAGCCCCAACAGAAATGTATTGCTGAGTTCTGGAGGCTGGAAAGTCCAAGACCAAGGCACCAGAGAGTTAGCTGTCTGGTGAAGGAACCCGTTCCTCACGGATTTCCATGTGTCCTGACATAGTGTGTGTGTGTGGGTGGGGGGTGAACAAGCTCCTGGCCTCTGTTGTAAAGGCATCAACCTCTTATGAAGGTAGAGCCCTTATAAATTACTTCCTTCCCAGAGGCCCACCTCTTGACACTACTGCATTGGAGATAGGTTTAAACATAAGAATTTGTTTTTATTTTTTGTGGTGCTGGGGATGGATCCCAAACCCTTGCACATATGGGCTAGCAAGTGCTCTACCACTGAGCCACACCCCAGCCCAGGCAATTTTGGAGGTACATAAACATTCAAACTGTAATACATGCCAGTAGTATCTCAACAACTTTCTTTGAAAATCATCTGGAAACATCTGTTCGGGCATTTGACAGTCGTCAGGAGGCTCAAGTCTATGCCCTTGCTGGCTGGGGGGTTCTGGAGCTCTTTGCAAAGAGCTAGCAGTTTCTATTTCCAGAATTCTCCTTCAGCCTCTTTCCCACAGTGTGATTGGTGTGAGTGGTGGTCAGCAATATGAAATTCAGTGACATTGGCCCCAAGTGGGACACTGTAGGCCACCCCACTGAAGAGGCACACATGTGCTTGGCTGAGGTAATGCCTGTGCGCCCCACTCTTGTTACAGACTCGCTGATGTGGAACAAAAACGGGAGTTGGATTGGAAGTAATGGACATAATTATTCATTCCACAGATGACTATTAAGCACTCACTGTGTGTCCTGGGGGCAGGGGGCACAGAGGTGAACCACACAGGCGACTCCCTACCCCTGCAGAGCTGGCACAGCAATAAAAACCCTTGTTTGCCGGGTCATGGGAAGAGCACTAGTGAGGGAGGCTCAGGTGGGGAGCAGCCTGCCGGGCTGGTATTGGGAAGGGCTTAGTGGGAGGTACGAAGAGCGCTGGCCATCTTGGAGACAGCATTCAAGGAGGCCCAAGAGCAGGCAGGGCCAGACGTTGAAGGCCCCAGCTGAGCACTGTCGGGACCAAGCAGTGCCTGAGCAGGTGTGAGGGAGCACTGGAGCTTAGCTGTAGCACAGGTGGGGGCTGTGAGTCTGGCCCCATGGGGAGGTGTGGCCCAGAGGCTCCTTTTGAATAGAAATGAATACCTAGTGTTTTGAGCCTGGGTGGGGGAAGGCATTTCCTTACAGTTCTGGGTGCTGTGAGGGGTCAGGCTGCCGGCATGGCCAGGTGCTGGCAAAGACTCTCCTGGTTTGCAAATAGCAGCAGCCTTTGCTTCTATCAAAGTTTAATTACCTTCTAAAGACCCCGCCTCTGGGCCAGGGATGTAGCTCACTGGCAGAGCACTTGTCCAGCCTGCTTGTAATCTCTGACTGGTGAGACAGAAGCAGGAGGATCAGAGAATCTCAGGTTGGAGGCCAGCCTCAGCAACTCAGTAAGACCCTGTCTCAAAATAAAAAGGACTGGGGAAGTAGATGAGTGGCAGTGTGTCCCTGGGGTCAATCCCCAGTGTCCACCCCCACAAAATAAAAGAATCCCTCCTCCAAAGATGGGCAACTGAGGGTTAGAACTTTACCATGTGAATTTGTCTTTTGACACAGTTCAGTCGTAACAAAGCCCTGAAACTGAGCTGATCCTCCAGAAGCAGCAATATTTCCTAGAAGTACCAGCGCTCCCAGCCCACCACCGTCCCTCCAGATCTTGGTGTCACCTCTTGTGGGCAAAGTCAGAGCCTTTGTCCTGTTCCTGACCCTGCGTGAGTGGGCACATCAGCTGGGCTGTGAGCTCCAGAAGCAGGAACGGGGCTCCCAAGTACTTCATGCCCCAGCAGGGACTTGGCAAATATTTAAGTGACTGTCTGGAGGTCATGGAGGCTGCCCTTGGGTCCAGTTGGGAGATGTGCTGGGGCCTGGGCTGGAGATGTTGGGAAGTGCACGTCCTCCCTGTGAGGCAGCAAGAGCAGAGTCATCCTTCACTGCTGGCTGCTCTGTGGGCTCAGCTCTGGGACAGATCACTGGCAGGTTTAGAGGCCTCGTTCCCTCACTGTGCCACCACTGCTCCACCCAGCAAGCGATATGGCCAGGTGCCAACTGCTGAGGACCTGTTTCTCCTGCGGACCCAGTGTGAGCGATCGCTCGGGGCCCAGTGTACTCTGCAGTCTCCCTCCACCCCCATCCTCCCTGTTGACAGTGACCTTCTTCACTTGGTGCTGGGGCAAGGCCACATTCAGATGTCTGCAGCTCCCAGACCCACTGCCCTACTCCCGAGTCACATGGAGCAGGGAGGGTTCCTGTGAGCCCATCAGCTGAGCCTGCAAACCAGTTACTCCTGCACCACCAACCCCTGAATCACTGTCAGAGCTCCCGAGTCCTGGCTGCTAGGCTCATGAGGTGGCCTTTCTCTTTGGGGGGCCCGGATTCCCTCAGCCCCACTAGCATCTTGTTGCCTCCTCTTTCCCCAGAACCTCGAAGTCCACATTGTCAATGATCCCTGTGCACCAGGCCTGTACTGGGCACTCGGTAAGGATCACGTGCAGCTTTTCCTGTGCCTGTTCCTGGGGAGGGGTTGGGCTGTACCCCACTTCTAAAGCCTCACTGTTGTGAGCCATTGAGTGAATGGAGAGGTCTGCAGCGCCACTGGGCACTGGGCGGAGCTGATGGGGCCCTGCTAGGCCTCTGCCAGTTGCAGCGTCCCGAGCTCCAGTCATTTATTCCTATCTTGGTGCTTTCTATCAGTTGCTGCTTTTATTTTTATTTTTTTAAATTCTGCTGGTACTGGGCATGAAATCTGGCCTTGCGCACGGAGGCAAGCACTCTACCACCTCCTATTTTTCTTTTTTCTTTAGTTTCTGTGCCAGGGTCTTGCTGCGTTGCCAGGCTGACTTGGGATTTGTGATCCTCCTGCCTCGACTTTCCAAACAGCTGGGGCTCCTGGTGTGCACCACAGGCCTGGCGTCTCTACAGTGTTCTCTTAACGTTTACAAATATTTGTTGAGCATCTAGCTCTGTTTTAATCTTGAACAGAACCAGCCAGGACACCTGCCCTTAGGAAGCTGACGTCCTCCTTTAAGCAATAACTGTTCGGTTGGGCCCTCCTGTATCTGCGGTTTCTGCATCCTCAGATGCACCGAACATCAAAAAATACTGAATCAGGTATGCGCCACCAAGCCGGACATGGTGGCACACACCTGTAATCCCAGTGGCTCAGGAGGCCGAGGCAGGAAGATCGCAAGTTCAAAGCCAGCCTCAGCAAAAGCGAGGCACTAAGCAACTCAGTGAGACCCAGTCTCTAAAAATAAGATACAAAATAGGGCTGGGGATGTGGCTCAGTGGTCAAGTACCCCTGAGTTCCATTCCGAGTACTCCCCCCCACAAAAAATACTGGAGAGGGCTAGAAATGTAGTTGAGTGGTAGAATACTTTTTATTTTTTTTTTAATTTATTTTATTTATTTATTTTTAGAGAGAGAGAGAGAATTTTAATATTTATTTGTTAGTTTTCGGCAGACACAACATCTTTGTTTGTATGTGGTGCTGAGGATTGAACACAGGCAGCACGCATGCCAGGCGAGCGCGCTACCGCTTGAGCCACATCCCCAGCCCTAGAATACTTTTTAAAAATTAGGGAAAACGTTTTTGTCTCTGAAGAATACATACAGCCGTTTTTTTTTTTTTTTTCCTTGTCCCTATTTGTAGCAACTATGTATACAGTGTTTGCTTTGTATTATATAAGTTATCAACCATGTATAAGTCATGCAGGCCAGGGACTGGGTCTCCCTCCTACTCTACAAGAGCAACTAGCACCTAATAGCATCTCAGTTCAGGTTGAGTTTGCAGAACTGAGCTGGCTTTATGGACCTCAGTTTTCAGACAAAAAATTTTCAGACAGATTTGGAGCCCCTGGTCCCAGGAGCAGGTCCAGTCTGGTGCACCTGGCTACAGCATGCACCTCTGATCCTTGGCCACAAGCTGCTTCTGTTCCTCATCGCAGCCCTTTCAGAATCAACCAGATATAATATGAAAGCTAACTCAGAGTGAGGAAAGAACAGCTGGGATTCCATTCCTACCTCAGGGACTTTGCACATGCCCTCTTTGCCTTTCTCCTCTTTTTTCCAGACTCAGCTCAGGCTTCTCTCACCAGCAGAAGCCTTCTTACCTGCATCCTGTCCATTTAGGACCATCTCCCTCTACAGACTACAGAATTGCAAATGACTCCCTTCTGCTAGTGGGGTCACTTTATCAACCCACACTTGTCTTCCTTCAAAAAAGATCATCCCCAAGTAAGGGACATGGCCTTTCTACCTTTTCACTTATTTTCCCTGGAAGAGGTAGTACAGGATCTTATACAGAAATTCACATATTGAGAGATGCCCAGAATAGGGGAGTGAGTTCCCTGAGCAGCATCAATTCCCATTTCTTTTTAAAAACAGTACTTATCTTTTTTTTTTTTTTGCAAATGAGCAGGTTCAAAATGCAAAATCCAAAAAGTCTACTTTACAGATCTCATTCCTTAGTTTTGCCCAGAGAATACCAGCTGCAGTTTCTTTTTTCCTTTGCAGTGCTGGGGATGGAACCCAGGGCTACATACATGCTAGGAAGTTCTCTACTACTGAGCTACATGGCTGCCTTTTTTTTTTTTTTAATAGCTTTATTGAGATATGCCATATAATACATCCATTTAGAGTGTACAGAGTCTTGTTTTATTTTGGTTTTGGTTTTGGTACTGATGATGCACCCAGGGGTGCTTTATCACTGAGCTACATCCCCAGCCCTTTTTACTTTTTTGTTTTGTTTTGTTGTTGTTTTGAAGCAGGGTCTTCCTAATTGCTGAGGGTCTCACTAAGACAGTAGTTTTTAGTATATAAAGCTTTGCAACTATCACCATAGTTAACTTAGACTCCTCCACCCCCACCCCCCCAGTACTGGGGATTGAATTCAGAATACTGCTCCACTGAGCTATGTCCTCGACTGTTTTTATTTCGAGACACAGTCTCACTAAGTAGCTTAGGGCCTTGCTAAGATGCTGAGGCTGGCCTCAAACTCGTGATTTCCCTGTCTCGTCCTGGGAGTTCAGGCGGGCACCACTGTGCCCATCTGACAACTTTCAGTATGTAAAGAATAAACCCTTCGTCCCTTTGCTCTCAGCAAGGCCCCATTTCATTTTCCCCTCCCTAAAAACAGAAACCACTAATCTGCTTTCTGTCTAAATGGATTTGCCTATTCTGGATGTTTTATGTAAGTGGAATCATACAATATGTGGTCCTTTGGCTTCTTCACAATGTTTTCCGGGGTTTTCCATGTTGTGACATGTGTCAAAATTTTTTCCCTTTTATGGCTAAATCATATTCATTGTGGGTATATACTGGTTTGTTTTACGTGCTGGGGGTGCAACCCGGGGTCCTGTGCATGCTGGGTGAGCATGTAGCCTAGGCTACCGCCCAGCCCTGTACCACATTTAAAATTTTTTTAATCCATTCATTAGTTAATAGATGTTTCTGTTTCCACGTTTTGGCTGTTGGGTGTGTTGTTTTGTTCCTTTTTGAACAGGGGATTGAACCCAGAAGGACTTTAACACCCTTTCATCTTCCTGCCTGCTGTGTCTGGGGGTTCTGATTTCTCGACCTTACCAGCACTTGCTGTCCATCCTTGTGCTGCTGGAGAGGAGCTCGGGCTTATGTGTAATCTCATGTCTGATTGTTCAGAGTGCTTTCGAGTCCTATGCTTGGCAGAGCTGACACTTGTGACTTTGGCTCCTGGTATTTACCTGTCAGTGTCCGGAGTGTCTGGTGCACTTCTGCATCTCGGCTGTCTCCCTTCCAGGCACTTAGGAGACCTGTTGAATGTTCAAGTACATGTGGATAAGTGTGCCAGGGGTCTTCTATCTGCAGGGGACAGAATAAGCCATCCTGGTCACAGCAGGGCTTTGCCGATTTGACAGTACAGTTGACTGGCTCTCAGTATTTGTGAGCTTCGCATCATGGATTCAATCAACTATAGATTGAAAAGATTTTTTTAAAAGTATTTTAAGGATCAAAAATATTCAGAAGGGGCTGCGGATATAGCTCAGTTGGCAGAGTGCTTGCCTCATGTGCACAAGGCCCTGGGTTCAATCCTCAGCAAGACGTAAAATAAAACTACAGCTAAATAAATATGTGTGTGTGTGTGTGGGGGTACATCTCATTAAACATGTGTGACTTTTCCTTGTCATTATTACCTAATTAACATATTTATATACATTGAATCAGGTATTGTAAGCCATCTAGAGATTATTTAAAGTCTGTGAGTGGCCGGGGTATAGATAAGTGGTAGAATGTCCACTTTGCCTGTCTGAGATCCTGGGTTCAATCACCTGCGCCACAAAAATGTTAAAGTAAGCCAGTTGCAGTAGCACCTGCTTCTAATCCCAGCTACTCTGGACACTGAGGCAGGAAGATGGCAAGTTTGACATCAGCCTGGATAAAATTTAGCAAGACCCAGCCTTAAAATAAAAGATAGAGTACCTGCCCATGTGTCAACCCCGGGTTGCACCCCCAGTACGTGCAAACCCTGGGTTAAACCCATAAGGCCCTTGGCAAATAAGTAAGTAAAGTCCACAGGACGATTGCAAAGGTTCTGTACAAATACTGTGCCATTTGAAGGACTTGGGAATTAGATTTTTGATATCTACTGGGGTTCCTGGAACTAGTGCCCCACCAAGGGACAGCTGAGTATCATAAAGGCAAGTCTGCTGGTGTAGAAGGAATCTGCTTGATTCTGCCGCATGGGTGTCTGGGCTTTTGCGTGGCTTCCTGCAGCAGTCGAGGTCCATGAAGCAGGGTTCAGCCAGCACTGGATTTTGCTGCTCACCTTGCCCCCGTGTCTCCCTGTCTGCAGCTGCCGCCATGGCCCAGACCCTGCAGATGGAGATCCCAAACTTTGGCAACAGTATCCTCGAGTGCCTCAACGAACAGCGGCTGCAAGGCCTGTACTGTGACGTGTCTGTGGTGGTCAAGGGCCATGCCTTCAAGGCCCACCGGGCTGTGTTGGCTGCCAGCAGCTCTTACTTCCGGGACCTGTTCAACAGCAGCCGGAGCGCCGTGGTGGAGCTGCCGGCAGCCGTGCAGCCCCAGTCCTTCCAGCAGATCCTCACGTTCTGCTACACGGGTCGGCTGAGCATGAACATGGGTGACCAGTTCCTGCTCATATACACAGCCGGCTTCCTGCAGATCCAGGAAATCATGGAGAAGGGCACCGAGTTCTTCCTCAAGGTGAGCTCCCCGAGCTGCGACTCCCAGGGCCTGCACGCCGAAGAGGCCCCATCATCTGAGCCCCAGAGCCCTGTGGCACAAACATCAGGCTGGCCAGCCTGCAGCACACCACTGCCCCTCGTGTCTCGGGTCAAAACAGAGCAGCAAGAGTCAGACTCTGTGCAGTGCACACCTGTGGCAAAGAGGCTGTGGGACAGCAGCCAGAAGGAGGCTGGGGGCAGCAGCAGTGGCAACGGCAGTCGCAAGATGGCCAAGTTCTCCACACCGGACCTGGCCACAAACCGGACGCCCCAGCCGGCCCCGGTGGTGGCAGCAGCAGTGGCAGCGGGGGGTGTGATGAGCGGGCCCAGTACATCAGAGCGGACAAGCCCCGGCACCTCCAGCGCCTACACCAGTGACAGCCCTGGCTCCTACCACAACGAGGAGGACGAGGAGGAGGACGCGGGTGAGGAGGGCGCCGACGAGCAGTACCGGCAGATCTGCAACATGTACACCATGTACAGCATGATGAACGTCGGCCAGACGGGTGAGGCCCTGGTCCCTGCCTGGGACGCCTGCCCTACGCCCTCAGGTGCACACATTCACATGTGCACTCTGCTTTCTCCCCACAGCCGAGAAGGTGGAGGCCCTCCCGGAACAGGTGGCCCCAGAGTCCCGAAGTCGTATTCGGGTACGGCAAGACCTGGCATCTCTCCCAGCTGAGCTCATCAACCAGATAGGCAACCGTTGCCACCCCAAGCTCTACGATGAGGGTGACCCCTCAGAGAAGCTGGAGCTGGTAACAGGTGTGCTGGCCCCACTGTCTCCCTAGATCCCCCCCATTCTGTGTCCTCAGGCCTCGTGTCCTGTGTTGGTTAGAAGCTACTATCCTGGGGCAGCTGAAGCCCTCGGCCCTTCAGTTTCCTCATCTGGACTTTGATGTTGGTAGCAGCCCATCCTGGCAAGACCAGGGGTGCAGTTAGATGAGCTGAGAGCTGAGCTGTGGTTCATTGGCGTGCTCTTCTGGCACGTGCAAGGCCTTGCGTTCGATCCCCAAGTATGGGAAAAAAAAAAAAAAAGGTGAGTTAGCTAGGCTGATGGTGGCCCAGCCTGTAATACCAATTATTCAGGAGGCTGAGGCAGGAGGATCCCAAGTTCAAGGCTAGCCTAGGCAATTTAGCAAAACCCTGTCTCCAGTTGTAAAAAGCTAGAGAGGGGAAGTGGGTCTGGATGTAGCTCGGTGATAAAGCACCCTGGTTCAGTGTCTAGTACCACTCGTAGAGAATGAAGGTGACATGAACTGAGGCACCTCAGGTGGATTCCGAGGTTTCTGGCTCTGGGAGCTGGTGCACACATAGGGTAGTAGGTTAGCTGCCTTCGGGGCTAACTGCCACAGTGACCTGGGGCCTCTCTCTGCTCCCAGCTGAGTCTGGGGATGATCAGAACCCCTGCCACACACAAGTGTCAAGCCAGACTTGCTGCAGGGCCTGGCAGGTGGCAGGTCCCCATGGGTGGTGCCTGTACTCTTTCTGTCCTTTCCTGAGCACTGACATGGCAGAAGAGGTCTGAGGAACCCCACCTGACTACTCTGGGGCCTCCGGGGCCAGTGGGTGGGATCCAAAGCCCAACACAGAAGGGCCTGGTAAGGAACGGTGCTTGAGAAGGGCTCGGGCTCAGGCCATATGGGGGTTGGCAGTTTGGAGCACCCTCGGTCAACCTCTGCTTCCCTTACCAGGTACCAATGTGTACATCACAAGGGCACAGCTCATGAACTGCCACGTCAGCGCAGGCACTCGGCACAAGGTCCTGCTACGACGGCTCCTGGCCTCCTTCTTTGACCGGTGAGACCCTTGCCAAAGCCCAAGGGTGGAGGTGGGTATCCTCTACCCCAACACCACCAGGAGCCCTGCTCCTTTCACCCTACCCCCTCCATTCCCCAGGAACACTCTGGCCAACAGCTGTGGTACCGGCATCCGTTCTTCCACCAATGATCCCAGACGCAAACCACTGGACAGTCGTGTTCTCCACGCCGTCAAGTGTGAGTATCCAGCCTTCTGGAGTGCAGGTTGGGGTCTGAGGCAGACTTGAGGCAGCTGCATTTTTATCCAGTGCGGGCCCTGATGGATGGATGCAGTTTTGTGTTAAGAAGGATTCCGAGCTGGGTGTGGTGTGGTGGCACATGCTTGCAATCCCAGCAAAACAAAAAAATTAGAATTTTGAGGTTCACTCTCCCCTGCTTATTGGGAAGAGGGCTGTAACTACAGCGGTTTCTCCACAGTTGGGTAGTGCTAAAGGGAGGCCAGGGGGTCTGTGGCAGGAGGGTCTCAAACCCTGGGCAGGCACAGAAAGGTTTAAACAGCCAGGCAAATCCCCCAAAGAGGTGGCCACTAGACAGTGCTGCCAGTTGTTAGGAGCTCAGTCAGCCACCACTGGGAGCGGTCAGTGCTCTCCCTGTGGGGATTTGGGAAAGCCGTGCATCGGGAGGGCAGGCCTCGTGGGCCTGAGCCACCTGCTCTGCCTGCACAGACTACTGCCAGAACTTTGCCCCCAACTTCAAGGAGAGTGAGATGAACGCCATTGCCGCTGACATGTGCACCAATGCCCGCCGCGTGGTGCGCAAGAGCTGGATGCCCAAGGCCAAGCCGATGCTGGCAGAGGGCGACGCCTACACCACCTTCATCAGTGACACAGGCAAGATGGAGCCGGACATGATGAGCATGGAACACGGCTTTGAGACAGCTAGCCATGACGGCGAGGCCGGCCCCTCTGCTGAGGTCCTCCAGTAACCCCACGGGACCCTCCCCAAGGGGCTGTGACACTCCCCCTTCCCGTCACACACCCGCCCACCATCTTGGTCACGAGCTACTGTCTGTCCCTCCCCAGGACCCTTGGGGGGTGCTGCATGCTCCCAGCCCCTCTGCCTCCCTGTCCCATCCCCTTCCCCCAATGCAAGCCAGGCTGGGGAGGATGGGGCAGGTGGTGCCAGGGCCTGTTGCCTTCTTTAACACACTCATGCAGTGGGGAGCACCTTGCTCCCCCTTCCTAACCCTTAGTAGTCATTCCCTGCTCACCAGGCCTGGCACAGGGAAGGGGCCAGCCTGGGAGACCTGTGAAAGGTCCCTTTCCCAGACTCTGGGCCACCTTGTCCCCTCACTGCAGCTCCTTGGGACTCAAGGGGGCCCTGGGGGCTCTCAGGACCCCTCCTACCACCTCCCAGTGCTTCCAAGTCTCCAAAAGCGCCTTCCTGTCTCCCTCGTCTGTCCCTGTACCTGGGGGCTAGGATAGGCGAGGCTTAGAGGGACTGTCCACTTTACAGCTGAGGAAATGGGGCCCAGAGAAGGCTCAGAAATCCCAAGACTGAACTAAGGGCAGGGGCCAGTGGTGGCCCAGTGCCCCTCCCTCCCACCACCCTGCACTCAGTCTCTGTTGCCCCTGCCAGTCTCCTGGGCCTGAGAGAGGCTGGTCCTAAGTGAGGGAGTTCTTGGGGGCAGAGGGAGGGTCTCAGAGGACAGGATAGTTCTCCGGGGCTCGCAGAGCGTGTGGGTGTGCATGTGTGCGTGTGTGTAGGTTTGCTTTCAAAAACTAGTGAAAACATGAGAGGCGGTAAGATCAGGGTTCGAACCCAGGGGAGCAGGCTGGGGGGGCTACTGCCCACTCCCCCACTCCACCCCCCGCCCCACAGCAGGGCTCCCAGCCCCACCTCCTGTACATACTTTTTAAAACATTTTTTTAGCGAATGAAATATTGAAGTATAAGATTTCCTTTTATTTTTCAAACCAACGGGACTGTGTCTGAGGTCCCCCTCATTCCCCGGGGGGCTGTGGAAGGCAGGTTGGGGGTGCTGGGTCAGGCTGAATGTGTGGGTGCATGGAGTGTGGGTGTGGTTCCACGGTGGGTCCCTAGTCTCAGCCATCAACTGGGCTCCTATGGTCCAGCCAGCTTCCCCCTCACTTCCCACCCAGGCGACAGCTAAAGGATGTCCCGGGCCTTGGCTGGGTGGCCAGGCAGGGCAGGGCCCACATTCATTGTTAGCAATCATTTGTGAAATTCTCTCACCATTCCTCTTTTTACTTCGCCTAGAAGTAGTGTTTGGTTTTTTTGAGTTTTACATGTGAACCCGGGGTCCCCAACACAGACACATCATCATTTCGCCATCTCGGCTTGCTTTCTTTGCCCTGTCCTCCTCTCTTCCTCCTCCCAAACTCCTGCCTGCACCTAGCTCCCAGCCACCTCACTCCCACAGGCAGGGGATTGCAGGAGGTCGGGTGGGGGCCAGCCAGGGTTGGACCCTTGGAATCTGATTTGGAGACCTTCACCCCCAACCCAGCAGCACCCCCTCCTAGCCTGTAGGGGGTCCCTCCAGATATCTGCTTGTTGCAGGGATGGGGGTTGTCAGATGTGTCAGGTCTGGCTGGGGTCCTGACACTCTGCTTTCCTGGTCTGTCCCCAGCACCTTAGCCTCTGGTGGCCCAAGTGTGTGGGGGGAGTCGACACCCCCAGCTAAAGCACAAGCACCTTAGTCGCACCCCCACTCCCCCCACCCTCCCCTGGCCTGATGCCCCACCCCAGCGTTGATCCCAAAGCACAATATCCTGGTCAACTTGGCAAGTAGCTAGGCCCAGCCAAGGTGAGGGGCAGGTGGGGACTCCAGTCAGCTCCCCTCCTTCCAGGCCTTAGTGAGGGGGCAGCTCTCTGGGACTAGGGTCTTCTCCCAACCCGCTCCTTCTCTGAGCCCCGCAGCACTGGGTTGGGTGGCAGGGCCCACTTGTTTCAGGGACCCCAGGAGGTGCTCCTGGCTCCCGGGACTGTGAGGGTGTCTAGGGGTTAGGGGTGGGAAGAGGGGTCTGGGCAGGGGGTGCAGGGGAGGAAACTCCTCACTAGGAGAGCCAAAGACAGGGTTGTGCCTTACCCCAGGAGCCACCCCTGCGTCTCCCTGCCCTGGCGGCCAGCTGCTTTCCCCTCCCCTCCCCTCCCCTCCCTTCCCCTGAGCTGCATGGTCCCCCAACCCTGGGCAGCCAGGAAGAAATACAAGTGGAGAATCATCCACCTACCAGATTAAAAAAAAAAAAAAGTAGGGCCCTCCCCCAACTCCACTGGCCGTCTACCCACCCACGCCTCTTTCACAGGGGACAGACCACCGGTCTGCCCACCCTGTCCTGCGTGAAGTGCCAACGCCCTCCCTGCCCTGGGCCTAGCCCCCGCCCCTCCCCGGCCCTAAGTGAGATTGCACATTAACTACTGTAAGGAGAGGAGTGGCGTTGGGAAATGTGAACCATGAAAATATCAGTGATGCTGATGAGGAGAATAAACTGAACGCCTTTGTAACAGTCCTGCAGCATGCTGCTCACTCCAGGGGGTGCGCCTGGGCTAGCCCTGTGGGCACAAGCCACCACTCTTCCTCCTCCAATCTGCACCTGTGGGTTCCTAGACAGCCCCTCAGAAGCTAGAGGGTCAGCCAGGCGCTGTGGCACATACCTGTAGTCTCTGGTTTGGGAGGCTGAGGCAGGAGGATCATGAGTTCAAAGTCAGCCTCAGCAACTTGGTGAGGCCTTATCCCTAAAAAATACATCAAGGGCTGGGGATGTGGCTCAGTGGTTTAGCAGCCCTGGTTCAGTTCCTGATTTTTTTTTAAAAAAAAGCTACAACTATCCAGAATTTACTGTGATGCTGGCTTACTGCCCCCGCAGTTCAGTCCTCCAGAACCCAGGAAGTCCTGTACACACTTGCCCCTTCACCCCGTTCACAGCCAGCACTCCCATGATTGGAAGAAAAGAGAAAATGTTTGTGGAGGCACAGTAATGCAACCCCAGCAATTTGGGTGGATAAGCCAGGAAGGTGAGTTCAAGGCCAGCCTGGATCACTTAGCAAGACCGTCTCAAATTCATAAACAAAAGGGGGAGGTTTGCTAGGGATGCAGCTCAGTGGTAAAGCACCCCTGAGTTCGGTTCTCAGTGCCCAAAAAGGAAAAATAGTGGAAACCACGCTGGGGTGTAACTGGTAGAGTGCACACGTTTTGCACATGAAAGCTCCTGTGTTTGATTTGCAGCACCAGAGAAGACATTTTCCATGGGAGAGGCTCAGCAACCAAGATCCTGTGAGATGATAGAGAAGGGACTTCCATCTCAGTCCCCCTTTTCTTTAACCTTTATTTTATTTATTTTTTAGTTTTAGGTGGACAGGATATCTTTATTTTTATGTGATGCTGAGGACCGAACCCAGTGCTTCACACATGCTAGGCAAGCGCTCTACCACGCCTCAGCCCATCTCAGTCCCTTTTTGAGACAATCTCAATAAAAATTACCCAGCCTGGCCTTGAACTTGTGATCCTTCTGCCTCAGGCTTTCAAATAGCTGGGACCATAGGCATGCACCACCACATCTGGAACCAAAAAATGTTTTCTCTTGTGTGGTCTTCCAGGTGTGTGCCACCATGCTGGGCAGAAATTTTCAAATTTTCCATTATTAACCCATTTTGTCCCATCATCCTCTATATAGGACACCTATAAGATATTGCCATCCTGTGTCAGCCTCCAGAGCTGCCCCCTCACCCATAATCCCAGCAGCTCTGGAGGCTGACACAGGATGGCAAGTTCAAAGGCAGCCTCAGCAAAAGCGAGGCCCTAAGCAACTCCGTGACTCTCCTTGTCTCCTTGTGTCTAAAAAGGACTGGGTTTTGGCTCAGTGGTTAAGTGCCCCTGGGCCAAATCCCCAGTCCAAAAAAGAAAAAAGGTTCAAATCATCTTGTTCACTTTAAGAACACCTGTGAAATCGTCCAGGCCACCGAGGATATGCATATCTGAAAAGTCACCCCAAGTGCCTGGTTTAAAGAAAGAGTACTGATATTTTGCTGCACATGCTTTGAAATGTAAAATAATGCTGAACTGAAGGGTTCAGAGGTAGATTCTCTGATCACTGAACACACAGGTGAACAGGGCACCCAAGATGTGCTGCTGCACTTACAGAGCTCTTGGTAGATTAACCCCTGTGACCTCCCCTGCCACATGGCAGTGAGCATCACTGAAAAGGAACAGATAGTTCCTAAACCAGAAGAGGAGTTTTCACAGAAGAAAAAGATATCCCAGAAGAAACAAAAACTTATTGCACAGGAATCGATTCAGCATAAGATAAGTGCAAATAAAATGGAAAAAAAAAAAGAGAACAAGAGTCCCATCAAGGGTCAGTCTCAATTATAGTCAACACACTGAATGATCCAAACTTATGAAAAGCTAGGGTTTTATTTCCAAGTTGGCACATGTAGAAGGCACAGGGCGAATGGCTTTGGGCACTAGAAGTGGGGTGGAGTGTGTCAGGGATCCCTGCCTCCACTACTCCCTGAGCGCACTCGAGACAGCACCAGTGGCAAGGTGCCTGCCTGGCTTTAGATGAGCACTCCCCAGGCTCCACACCCTCCTCCCAGGGGGCAGGGTCAGCTCAAAAGGGCTTGGTGGTTCTGAGGGCACCAGGGGCCAGTGCCCCAGGAAAAGCCCAGGTCAGAGAGAGAAGAGCAGAATAAGAACCAGGAGTACCACTCCCAGCAACACCACAATGGCACACCACTGTCTGCGGTCTGGGGACAGAAGGGTCAGAGGTCACAGGTTAAGGTAAGTGGAACCACCCATCACCTTCCCTAGTCCAAGATCTACCCCCTTCAAAGGGCACTTACCACTGGTCATGTGGGACACTTTGGCCATCTTCCTGAGAACCCTGTCCATCTGGGACTGGGTGAGGTCCATCTCATGAGCAAAGGCATTCAGCATGCTGCCAAGACCGAGATGGCATCAGACTCAAAAGGGCCCATGCACACTAGGGCACTCAGCCCACCCCCTGGGTCCTGGCCTTACACGCCCTGTTCATCCAGCTCCTCCCCAACACGGCCTGACATGTGTTTCAGAACCCGGATGCTCCCAGACACCATTTCCAGCTGTTGGTCCTGTTGCTCCATGATCAACTGCAGGGTGGAGGGGGTAGCTGTGGTGAGCAGGGACCCCTGAGTGGTCTAGAGGTTCCCAGAACCTTCTGCCACCCACAACAAACCTGCTGGGTGGCTTGCTGCTCCTCAATGTAGCGTGAGGTGGCTGAGACCACACTGGCATCCAGCAGGTCACTGTGTGACTTCTGAGCATCTGGCTTGGCCATCAGCACCTCCTGGAATACAGGGAGGGACACCCATGCAGAGTGGGCCACGTGCATGTTTGTGGGACATCCGTAGTTAATCAGGAAGCAGTCTCAGGTGGGACTGCTTCCTCAGACCTGCCACTTCCTAGCAAAATAGCCCCAAGGTCATGACATTGGTCTCCCTGTACCTGTTTTCTCCTGATAAAATGAGATCTGTAATTCTTGTTTTCTGGGGTTGGAATGAGAATCTCATTAATTAGTAACACCTAGAACAGTGCCCTATACACTGTTAATAAATTTGCCTTTTATTATTTTTTAATTATTTCATAATGCTGGGAAGAGACAGTCAACAGTCAAGTGGCTCTTCCTCCCTGTTCCTCAGTCCCTGCTTCCCAGTTTCGCAGGACTGGGTGCACACAAATACAATCAATGCACTTATTTTATTTTGTTGCTTTTTTATTTTTTTTTTCTGTGCCTGGAATTGAACCCAGGGCCTCACACATGCTAAGTATAAGTTCTAACCCTTAGCTACACGCTCAGTCCCTCTTTTTTCCCTTTTTTAATTGCAATGCATTTAACACAAGGTACAGCCTGGCCTATGTTTATTTTATTTATTTGAGGTCTTGGGGATTGAACCCAGGGACTTGTGCATGCTAGGCAAGCACACTACCATTGAGCTACATCCCCTGGCCACTGGCCACTGAGTGTTTACTCAACAGAACTCTTGTTATTATTTTATCAATAAATGTATTTCAGAGTTTGGATTTAATCTCCAAGGCGGCACATCTGGAAGGGCATGTGGGCACTGCTTCAGGATGGCAAACTGACATGGGCCTGAGACCCGCACACTCCCTGATCATGTGGGTCTGTGAGGGGATGGAGAAGGACTGGTGTGTTCCAATGCAAAGAATGGACAGGTAACGCACAGGGAAAAGGTAGACAGGAGGATTGAAAGTTCAAAACCAGCTTCAGCAACTTGCTGAGGCCCTAGGCGACTCAGTGAGACTCTCTCTAAATAAAATATGAAAAAGGGCTAGAGATATGGCTCAGTGGTTAAGTGCCCCTGGGTTCAAACCCTGGTGTGGGGAGAAAAAAAAAGGTAGACAAGTGGCAGTAAGAATGAGAACCCAGACACAGAGGGCAGTAATGTACGCATGGAGGCAAGATAGAGATGTACTCAGAGGTCAAGTGCACACACCCCAGTGGGCAGGTGCATGCAAAGAGAAAAACACATAAGCATATATCCTGGAAACAGCGCACACTGAGCAAATGGCAGGTCAGCACAAAGGACAAGTGTATACAGGCCCTCTCCTGCAAAAAAAAAAAAAAAAAAAAAAAAAGCCAGTATACTTAGAGAACTGCACACTGAAACTATGATTGTTCCTTGATATTTTCACGATTTGGGTTCCAGGACCTCCACAGATACAAAAATCTGAGGATGTTTAAGCCCATTATGTAAAATATCATAACATTCATATAGAATCACTACATATCTTCGCGTAGACATCAGATCATTCCTAGCTTATACCTAATACAACGCAAATAATGTGTATTTGTTTTACTGTATTGTTTAGGAAATGCATGAAAAAAGCAGGCACATATTCAGTATAGACACTTTTTTTTTTCCCAAATATTTTTGATTGCTTGAGTCTGAGGATGTGGAATCTGCAGATAAGGAGTGCTTAGGTGTACACACCCAGAAAGAGCATGCAGGTACGCGGCTGGAGAAGAGCACAGAGGATGGATATTAATGCAGAAGAGACTGGTGTAGAAACAGAGAAGGCAGGCAAACACACAGATCGGGCTGGCACTCAAAGCAATGGGTCCACGAGACAGACTTAGAGGTGTGTGCTGGGTCTGGATTCATTACCTCTCTGTTATTCCTCTCCATGAAGGCTACGGCTGCTGGGCTGACCATGTGGTCCTTCATTTCCTGGGAGTGAGGGCAGCATTAGCTAGTATAGACTTTCCTTAACCTCCCCAAACTCACCCCATCAGGACCTCTCCTCACCTGAACAGCTTCCCTCATGCGCTCCACGAACACCTTTCTCTCCTGCAAGTCCCCTACTGGGAGCTTGAACTTGCCTGGGTTGGCTTCCACTATGCGTGGGCTGAGTCAAGGGTCAAGGCCAGAGCTAGATACACCCCTGGGCCTTCACTTTTCAGCATTCAATACTTTCCCGGTGTCCAGTCTCCCGGAAGGTGGGCACCCTGAGCACATGCTACAGCAATGGACTCTCCCATGCCACCCCTCCAAAACCCCAGGATATCGATGGTCTCTTCCAGGTCCTCGAGGTCCCACTCAATGCTGCGCAGGCCATTCCGCAGTTCATTGGTGGTCCAGTCTAACTCCTCGCGTCCCACCGCCGCACCATCCTGCAGGAGCTCACACCAGCGCTGGTGCAGCCCGCGGGCGGTGTTCACCGCCTTCTGCACCTCGCTGCGGGCAGGGGCACAGTGGGAGCGGCTGTGGGCAGACGGCCCTCTCGCTCGCTCCCAAACGAAATGGGGGGTTCAAGAGACCTCCATATCTCATTGCGAGTCCTCCCACTCGGCCACGGGGCGACCCGTGCACCCCGATGGTGCAGCCGTGCCCAGAACGTCTGACCATGCACTGGCTGGCAAGGGACTGATGACCTTCCGCCCTCCCCCAGCACTATCACTCACCCTCGGACTACAAAAAAAGGGTCTTCGAGAGACATGTCAGTCCCCCTCCCTCCCAGTCGAACCCCCTCCTTGTGACTGATAACTGGTTCCCTCCTATCCAGGAGAATGCGCCGCCAACCCAGCCCTCGACGCGCTACCATAGAGAGCGGGCCCTCCAGAAGAGAAAGACAGTCCTTGGAAGCCCGAAGTATGGCAACTTCCGTCCTCCTCGCAGTCATCTTGGTTGTGGGCAAAGACGGCTTCCTGTTCGCAGGCTCCGCCCTATCATCCGTATTCTCCCGGGTGGGGGGTGGTGTCCTAGTTATGTCGGGAGGGGTTTGGGTCCGAGATCCCAGCCTCGGTTCGAGACCCAACTCCTCGGGCCGTTACTCCATAACCTCAGTGTCCCTTCTGGGCAATGAAAAATAATAATAGCCTCCGTTTAGTCAGACAAGGTTAGGTCTTGAACCCCCCCCCCATTTTTGGTAGGTGGACAGCGTGTCTTTGTTTATTTTTATGTGGTGCTGAGGATCGAACCCTGTGCCTCACACGTGCTGAGCAAGCGCTGTCACTGAGCCCCAGCCTCGCATTGAGCCTCGCATTGAATCTCCAGGGACGGCACCCGGTGGCCGTCCCAGGAGATCGTCCCAGCCCCGGGTCCCGGTGGCTGGTTATGGAACGGTGCGGGGAGAGCCGGTGCCCTTCCTCCCCGCGGGGGCGAAGTGAGTGGGAATTCTGCGGGGACTTCCGCTGGACTCTCCACTCTTCTTCCCTACAAAAGGCCTGTGGGAGGGAGGAGAGAGCAGGGGTTGCCTTGAGGTCGTCTGGGGGCGGGGAGGTAGTGAGCGGGGACCCCGGAGATGTCCGGGAGGGTCACCTTCCAGAGCGTGTGTGCAGGTGGGTTCCCAGGCCCGTCTCTGCGTGAGTGCGAGGTCTGTGAGCCGGGGAGCGGGGTGCTGCGCAGGCACTGGGCTCCAGGGGACCTCCGTGCGTGTGGCGTCTCCGTCTAGAGAGGGATTTACTGGGTCACCTCCTGTGCGACAGAGCCGCCTCGGTGGGGGCTCCCGGGAAAGCACTTTTTTGGAGAGAGTGGAAGGAAGCCATCGCCTGAATAGAGGGCTCTCCCCCCCCTGAGGATCGGGGCGGGGTGTCCGAGGGGAAGGTTCGCCCCCACGCGGGGTCCCACGGATGGCGCCTGGGCTGGGGGTGTCAGTATGGAATCTGCGCGGTGGCTAGCGGAACGGGGAGGGAGGCGTCCCCAGCAGGTCACCGCCGAGAGTGGCAGGATGGTAGAATGGGGAGGGGCCTTTTGAGGGGGAGTAATTGGATTCCCACGTGAGACGAGAGGCGGGACGTCGTGAGAGTGCCTAAAGGCCAGGGGAGACCGCGGGGGGGGGGACGGAATAATCAGGTGACCTCGTGGGGGACAACTGGGGCCTCCCCGGAGGGAAGGGTGATCAGCCGGCCGCCCCTCGTGCTGTCGGGGTCTCCGGGAGACGCGGCGGTAACCCTGAGGTCGCCGCCTGCAGCGGGCGAACCGCCTCCCCGACCCCCAGAGGGAAGGAAACGAGACCTCCCGCTCTGCGCTCCCCGCGGCCGAGGCCCCGCCCCCGCCGCCCGGAAGCCCGCGGCTGCCCGCGGCTCCGGCGATCCCAGCCCCTGCCCTTATATGGGCAGCCGGAAGCAGCTCTGGCGCCTGCCCGACGTCACTCCTTCCAAATTTAGCTGTGGAAGTCAGCGGGCTCCAGTGGCGGGAAGCCTCTGCTCGCCAGTTGTGCGTCTGGGGGCACTCCTTAAAGGGCCCACACCATGAATCAATGAAGCCATCGGAACAGTGTGTCTCTTCCCCTCTCAACTGGAATTAAATTTTCTTGGAGCAATAGCGCGTGGCGGGGGGAGGGCCCGATGGTGATTTTTCTGCTTTTTGAGTTGTTAAGTTTTCAGCTCCCACCCCTATCCCGCCTATCCCGCCTCCCCGAGAGGAAAGGCGGAGCACGGCTCAATTGTCGGTGGTGGTGGGGGGGGTCAGCAGCCACGTGTTCACTGGGACAGTCCTGCCACTGGGTCCACTGCCTGGCGAGGGCCAAGCCTATCTGTGGAGGTCGTGCCTCAGGAAATGGGAATGCTTGGTACTGGGTGGGGGACGGCCATCTGGGCTGTGCTCTGGGGTCCGCGGATATCCGCTGCCCGCCGGGTGACTCCCTCTGGAACCAGCCAACGCCATCCGCCTCTTTACCACCTAAATACCAGGAAAATGAGGAGGGCTGGTATTCGCTAGATAATTTAGAGCTGCAGGCCCCAGTGGCCCCCTTTCATCGCAGCAGCCCGTTCGTTCGTTTAGCAAATACTGGGCGAGTGACTACCTCGTTTTTCCTAAGTAAAGAAAGCACGCATCTTGTAAGTTCTGTGGAGTGAAGATGAGGGACCAGATGTTAATGAAAGGAAAATCCGTAGCAGAGCCCGGCATGTAGTAGGCGCTTAGTAAGTGGCAGCATTGTTACTGATTCAGAAAACATTAATTAGACGGCTCGTTGATGCCAGGAACGGTGCCCACGGGGGATGTACGGGTTCCAACGCGGGTTTTCCCCAGTGAAGAGGGAAACTTGCCGCCTACGACCCGCTGGCGTCGCCGGACGCGAGCACATAGGTGGGCTTTGAGCCATACCCGCGATTCCTCTCCCTGGGTCCTGCGCACGGAGTTCTACGAAAGGAGACCACCCAAGAGCTCAGTGTGCAGGAGGAGATCGTCCCTCTCGCCGGGATTTCCGTCCCTTTTCCCGGCTGGTTAAATTTCACCCTGTCGCTTTAAGGAGTGGCCACCTTGTGGTGGAAAGCCCGGATGCGGCCCTCTGATTGGGCGGGGCGTCTTCATGACGTCACTCTAAGTATAAAAGGGCCCAGGTGGCCGGAGCCCGGGCAGAGCGTTCTAGCAGTGTCACTGCGTGGGTTGGCGTGTTGTTCATAGTACACCTGCTGCCAGTCCTGTCCGTCCCAGGAGTATCTGCTGCCCTCACCGTCGAGCTGCCATGGAGGTGCAGAAGGAGGCTCAACGCATCATGACCCTGTCGGTGTGGAAGATGTACCATTCTCGCATGCAGCGTGGTGGCCTGCGCCTTCATCGGAGTCTGCAGCTGTCGCTGGTCATGCGCAGCGCCCGGGAGCTCTACCTCTCAGCCAAGGTGGAAGCTCAGGAGCCAGAGGTGTCCTCGCCTCCTGCCAAGTCCCCGGACCCCCGCCTGCACCCGCCGAGGGAAACCCCTGCTGAAGTAGCGCCCCCCGACGGAGAGCAGCCTTCCCCGGAGCCCATGGACACGCAGGAGGAGGCATCGGGAGCCCAGGAGACCTCTGCCCGCGGTGCCCAGCCTCTCGCCAAAGTAAGCCGCAAGCGGCGGAGCAGCAGCCTAAGCGACGGCGGAGACGCCGGTTTGGTCCCGAGTAAGAAAGCCCGTCTGGAAGAAGAGGAGGAGGAGGGCGCGTCGTCGGAGGTTCCTACCCGCCTCCTACCCGCTCCCGCACAAGCCGAGGGCGCCTTCCCCAACCTGGCCCGCGTGCTACAGAGGCGCTTCTCCGGCCTGCTGAACTGCAGCCCCGCCGCGCCCCCGACGGCGCCCCCTGCGTGCGAGGCCCCGCCGGCCTGCCGCCCCGCGGACAGCATGCTGAACGTGCTCGTGCGGGCCGTGGTGGCCTTCTGAGGACCCCAGCGACGTTACCGGAGCCCAGAGCGCGCGCCGAACCGTCGGCTCGAGTGCGCAGACCCTTGGCGACGTCCCCCTGGGGATCGCCGGCGGGAACCGTGGAGAAGAGCCGCCGCCCGGGCAGCTGAGAGGCTCGGAAGGGACTCTGCCCCGGGGGAGCCGTCGCCCTCGTGAGCAGCGGCGGCTCCAAGGAGCCGGCGGCGCGGGCGCCTTCTGCCGCGACCTGCGGCGCCCACAGGTGCTTTCTCTGGACTGAGACGCGGACCTGCCCCTCCGGCTGGAGCAGGGAGTCTCCTCAGGTCGGACTTCACGTTTCTCGGGGCCGCGCTGCCCTCCGGGGTTTCCAGCAGCCGGTGTGCGCGCCGCCAAGCGCAGAGGACCCCGGCACTCCCTGACCCCCTCCATGACATACTTGTGCAAGCGGTCATCGTTGCGTCACGGGGCAGGCGTGGGGAGCTTCCTGCTGCTGCGTGGGCGTGGGCCTGGGAGGAGGGTCGGCTGTGGGTCCGCCCTGGGGCGCGGGAGGAGCGCGGCCTGAGTCACTCGCCCCAGCGTGCTGCTGCTGCGGAGCGCCCCGCGCCTCGCAGCGAACTCTAAGGATTGAAATTTTTTCTCTTCTGGTGCGTTAGGAGGTGGCGAGTGTGGTCCCAGTCCCAAACGTGACCCTCGGACACGGACACCATCCCCCCAGAGCGAATGCCGGGTCTGAACCGCGGAAGCGGAGTGGGGGAGGCGGCGTCCAAAGTGCGCTCCTGCTGAGCCGGGAGCCGCCGCTGGCCGGACTGGGCCCGCCGGGGGAGGGCGGGAACTCTCCAGGGCTTTTGTAGGGTGTTTACCTTTCCCGTGACGAATTCGGAATTCTCCATCCACCTGGCTTTTTGATAGAAATGTCAGGGAATAAAGACAATTTGAGTAAAAGCGCTGCCTGTCGGCTGTTCTTCCCAGGCGGGGGAGGGGCGGGGTCAAAGGGTCAGGAGCCGGCCTCTGGGAACCCGTCGGACCAGTTACCACGTGGGCGGGACGAGGCTGGGCCCCTTCTCTGCTGCAGAACTTAGGTGCCGTGGGTGCTCCTCTGCGACTCCCCCGTACCCTCCCCCAGGTTTGGGGTTTACTTCGAAATTAGGGGGCGGGGAAAGTTTTACCGAGTTCAGACGCGGGGGGTGTAACTTCCAGGTCCCGCGCCCCAAACGAGGAATTGGGGGAACCAATAGCTCCTGTTTGAGCCTTGAAAGACGAAGGTCTTCTCTGGACTTGAATTAAAGAAGCCTTTCCCCGGTGGGGTCCCCACCGCGGGGGGTGGAGTTGCGCAGGAGCTTTGGAGGGTCCCCCTCCAAAAGGGGGAGTACTGAGGACTGGGCCCTGAGGCACATTACCACCGAGCGCCACCCCAGCCCTTTCTAAGGTATACATTTTAGTTGCAGCTGAACAGACACCTTTATTCATTCAGTTTATGGGTGCTGAGGACTGAACCCAGGGCCTCTGTAGACATTTTGAGGCAGGTGCTTAGAGTCTCCCTAAGTTGCTGAGGCTGCCTGGAACTCCTCCTGCCTCGGCCTCCCGAATGGCTAAGATGGCAGGCCTGCGCCTCTGCGTGGGGATCCCGATCTTTCCGGAGACGCGGCGCGCGGCTGGGATCAGGAGGTGAGTTCCCAGACTCACTTTCCTCATCTGTGAAACGGGCCCCCGACGGCTGCCTCTCCACGTCTTAAGATTTAGAAAGGTCCCTGCAAACCCTACCCACCTGCCTTTGTCCTGCCTCAGCTCCGGGTCAGCCACCCTGGGTGGAGACAGCCTCTCACCCACGTCGGTCAGCTCTGAGGCTGTAGGCCCTGCTCCGCCAGGGGCAAGGGGCGGGGCGGGGGATGCTGTTCAGAGGACAAAAGAGTCGCAGGTGCGGGGAGCGGGTGGCAGGAGGCGCCGCCACAGCGCCTGCCCCGCCTCCGGATGGCTGGCTCTGCCACGGCGGGTCTCCCCTGATCCCCAGGGACTGGACCCGAGGCCGGAGGGTAGAAGGAGGGTGCGGTGGAGGGGTGGGCCGGCTCCGGAACCTGGCCGCGGTCCTCCGGGCCCCCGCTTCCCTCCGGCCGGCCCTCCCCTCCCCCTCCCCCTGGAAGGCGAGTGCACCCAGGGCCACCGAGGCCGCTCGCCCCCCCGCCCCCGGGGCCTCCAGATTTCTTCCGGGAAAACGTGGGGGGACTCAGCACCACCAACTCCGAGGACCAACCCACAACTCCCCAAGGGTGGGGGGACCGAAGCCCCACATTCCCGAGAGCCTGGCCGGCCCGGGAAGTCCCTGGCCGCCGGGGAAGGGACCTGGCCTCGCATCCTGTCGCAGGAACCGCCGGGCCCTTCCTTCCGCGGGAAGCTGCTCGGCCGACCCCGGCCCCCCGCGGGGCCCGCTGGGGGTTTCCGGTGCCTGGCCGCTGGAGGTTGGGACTAGAGATGTAGGGGCAGGCGACAGGCCCGGAAGAAGCCACCTCCATACATGTCCCCCTAGGACTTAACCCTTGTCAAGACCCCCTGAACCCCCACACCTGGCTAAATTAATAACGGGTGGGGGCGCTGCAGCTCAGTGACAGAGCCTTTGCCTAGTTTGTGGGAGAACCCGGGTTCCAACCCCAGAACCAGGGGGGAAAAGTGTCACAATAAGCAATTTCAGCGAGGTCTGGAGTTTCCACACCATTACCTGGGGCGGGCTACTGGGAGGGAATGATAGGGCAAGAGTTGCGAAAAATAAAACTGCCAGACGGTGACCACACTCCTCAAGGCCCCAGGCCCGCAGCAGGCTCCTCCCCAAAGGCGGTCCCCTGGTGTCTGAAATCCACCAAATGGGAAGCAGCCCCCACGCCCATCCCATGGGACCCATCCCACAGGACGGGTCCAGGCCACGGTGACTGCTTCATAATCCCTCCCCAGAGGGCCAAAGGCCTGCAGGAGAGGCCTGCTGACGGCAGCCCAGGAACCCTGAGCAGAGTAACAAAGGCCGGCTGCGGCTGCGGAAGGCGTGGTCTAAGGAACACACTCCCCAGCCTGCTGTGCAGCCCTGAGCAAATCACTTCACTTTTCTGGGCCTCGGTTTCCCTGGCTCTAAATGGGGGAAAATAATAGTTCCTGTCTCTTAATTTTATTGAAAGAATTTAAGTGAGTGCCAAGGGTGCAGCTGCATGCTGTGCAGAGGCCCTGGATTCAACCCCCAGCACTGCAGTAGCAGTAGTAGTTGTAGCAATAAGTGTAAGTGCCCAAGATGGACTCCTGCTGTCCCTTCCAGCCTCTCAACTTGAATGGTAACACCCACAGCCTGAGAGCTTCTTTCATTGTTTTCTTCCCTCATTCCTCATCCAGCAGAAGATGCTGTCAACTTGACCTCTCACCAGACTCCAAGCCTTTCCCCACCTTTACGGTCCATTTGTGTGAGCTGCCTTTGCCTGCTAGAGGGTGGTGGCCTCCATCCTGCCTCTTCACCAATCTGTTCATCACTCATCACTCTATAAGAGACAAATGTCTGGTTCCACTCTTGTTCCCCCCTGTCCCATCCATACTGGCTTTCTCCCTGCTTGGAGAATAGACCAAGTGGGGCTGGGGATGTGGCTCAAGCAGTAGTGCACTCTCCTGGCATGCATGCGGCCGGGGTTCGATCCTCAGCACCACATACAAAGATGTTGTGTCCGCCAAATACTAAAAAATAAATATTAAAATTAAAAAAAAAAAAAAAAAAGAGAGAGAGAGAGAGAATAGGCCAAGTATGTTCCAGCCCCAGGGACTTTGCACTTGCTGTCCCTGTCTGCTTGCAGTGCTCTTCTCCCAGACACCCACCTGGGCACCCTCACTCTTTCTCTTCTTCTTTGAGACCGGGCCTGGCTAAATTGCCCAGGCTGGCCTTGAACTTGCTATCCTCCTGCCTCAGCCTCCTGAATAGAGTAAGGGTAGCTGGGTTTATAGGTGTATGCCACTGTGCCCAGCCTATTCTCACTTTCTTCAAGTTTCTATTGAAACGTCGCCTCCTTGGGAAGGCTTTCTTTAACCTACCCCCCCCACACACACACACACATACTCTGCTGCTTGCTTACCCCACTTCAGCCCTCCTGAGAGCACTGCTTGCCTTCTGAAATGCTACACACGTCAAATATATGTTCTATGCCCCAACTCAGCCAGTCCTACCAATGTCCAGGCCCATGTCCCACCCACTAAGTACTTGATTTACTCAACCTGTGGTTTCCCTGCAGCTCCCAATCTCCCAATCAGGCACACATGTAATCCCAGCTACTTGTGAGGCCAAAGCAGGAGGACTGCAAATTCAAGGCCAGCCTAGACAACTTAGACTTTGTCTCATAATAAAAAATAAAAAATATGGGCATGAAGTTCAGTGATTCAGTGCCCCTGGTTTCAATCCCCCAGTACAAAAAAAAAAAAAAAAAAAAAAAGTCCCAAACTTCTGGGGGTTGAGGGTCTGGATCTTTCTCATCTGCTTTACAGCTCTACTATTATTTACTTAATATTTATCTCTGATTTAATTTTTAATCACACTCCATGCTCAGATTGTAACATTTTTTTTAAGTTACAATGTAAACAAAACTGTTGTAAAATCCTGCAGATACAGTAGCCCAGTCTGATGTTCCAGGTAGCTTTTTTTGTTAGAGATTAGCAAGTGATAAAGACACATTATTACCAAGGATATGGACAGCATACTGAAACAGGAAGAGACTGAGGGATTCATTCCAAGTCATTTAAAAAACATTGAAATCTGGGGCTGGGAGGTGTAGCTATGTTGGTAAAGCACACACAGAGGCCCTGGGTTCAATCCCCAACACACACAGACACAGACACAGACACTATATAATTGTGTCAGGCAAAGTGGCACATGCTTGTATTCTCAGTGACTTGGGAGGCTGAGGCAGAAGTATCACAAGTTCAAAGCCAGCCTCAGCAATTTAGCAAGGCCCTGAGCAATATAGCGGGGCCATAGGCAACTTTGCAAGACCCTGCCTCAAAATAAAAAATAAGAAGGGCTGGGGATGCGAGTCAATGGTTAAGTGCCCCGGGGATCAATCCTGGTACCAAAAAAAAAACCCCCTAGGTAGTTATAGGTAAGAGCCAGCCTGATCTAGACCCAGCCCATTTCTGCAATAATCTGAAATCACCTCCTTGTAATTGTCCTGTGTTATGTTCCAATATTTCCTCAATCATTCCAGCCACAAGAGCTTTGTATGTGCTGTGACCTCCTCAGTCTCTTTTCCGCCTCTGTGCACCTTGTTACATCAGCTCAGCTCAAAGGGCAAAAATCTTGGGGTTTGTCTGCACCCCCACCCCTGCCATCTTGGTCCATACACTCAAATTGAGAAATTTGGGGTCTATAGATATAGTTCAATTGGTAGAGCGCTTGCCTCACAGGCACAAGGCCATGGGTTCAGTCCCCAGCACCCCCCACACATACACACACACTAAGAAATCCCCCCACCCCTACACTGAGGATTGAACCCAGGGCCTCCTTACATGCTAGACAAGTGCTCTACCACCGAGTACATCCCCAGCCCTTTTAAAACTTTGAGACATGGTCTCTCTGAATTACCCAGGCTGGCCTCCAATTTATGTTCCAGACTCCTGAACAGCTGGGATTACAGGCATGGCGCCACCGCAGCACCACGTGGTCGTGTGTGTGTGTGTGTGTGTGTGTGTGTGTGTGTGTGTAATAATGACTACACTTTTCTGTTGGTTTCTTGGTTTGTTTCCTAGCCTGAGGTCTCCAGGATGGCAGGGATTGAGTCTAGCAGGTGCTTAAGTGACCTTGTGAATGAATGATACATCTGCAACCTTTCTAATGGACTGGGAAAGGGCCGGGCCGCAGGTCGGGACCAGCACAGAAGTACCCAGACCGGTTTCCCGAGGTCCAGGACCCTGTTCCACCTCCCCGCGGCGGGGACAAAGCGGGCCTCGGCCGGGTGGCTAGCAGAGCGGGACCGGGTGGGAACTTGATCTCGGCGTGGACACCTGAGCGGCCACGGGACGCGGGGGTGGGTGAGCGGCCGGCGTGCGGGGCGGGGCGACCGTGTCCCTCTCGCCAGGGGCGGGGCGTGCCCTCGCCGGGTCTCGCGCTCTCCTCGGCGCCCCGCCCCTGCGCGCCGCCACCGGCGACTTCCAGGAACTCTCAGCGTGGGCGGTCGCCGGGGCCCCGCCTCTCCGCCGCAAACCGGTCCCTAGCAGCCTAGTGTCCCCCGCCCTCCGCGCGCCCCACGAACACGAGGGCGGAGCTTGCGGGCGCGGCGGAGCCGAGGGACCGGGACCTCGGGGGCCGGGAGCGGGCTCGGCTCGGTCACGCAGATGGCCTAGTGGAAATACTTCAGCCTGCGGCCGCCGAGCCCCGACCTGTGTCGGGGGGCCCGACCTCGCCGGTTCCCAGGGGCGATCTTCCTGGGACCGTCCGTATCTGTTTCCTGAGGCTCCGCCCAGGGGGTGACGCCACCCGCCTCTGTTGAGGGGAGCTGGGGTCCCCCATGTCCAGAGAGGAGTTCCTCTCCGCGGAAGTCCTCCAGGGTCCAGGCCCACGGCCCTCCCCGCCCTTTTTAGTTCCCCAGCCTCCGGGCCAGCCCCGTACCCCATGTGGTTGACTCTCGGGGACGATCCCGGCATTCCCCGTCCCCCCACTCATCCCCCCTCCTCCACCCCGGCGGCTGGCCCGTCCCCAGGGGTCCTGCCGGCCCGGCCCGCCCGCCCGCCCGCCGACTGGCACCAATTAATTTCCTCCTCTGCCTGTCCATCCACATCTGGTCGCCAGCTGCTCACCCTCGCCCGGTCTGCCCCTGGAGGCTCCCGGGGAATTGCTAACAGTTCTCCTCGCTGAGCCCACCCCCAGATCCAGCCCACCCCACCCGAGTCCGCTAATCGGAACCAGCTGACCGGGGCGGCGGGGAGAGTCGAAATCAGGCGGAGGGGCGTGCGGGGAGAGTCGAAATCAGGCGGAGGGGCGTGCGGGGAGAGCCGAAATCAGGCGGAGGGGCGTGCGTGCGTGAAACTTTCTGACCCAGAGATGTTGGCAGGAGGGGGAGCGGAGAGGCGGGAGCTCGGCCGGTACCTAAAAGCCGAGATCAAAGCCTTCTGGCTTCCAGATGGGGCCTGCAGGGAGGCCTGCCCCGCCCCCCGGGGTGTGCCAGGCGGAACACCCCTTCCTCGGAAATCCCCCGAGACCCCGCAGTGACAGCTGCACCCCACCCCCACCGGCCCGCCCGCACCGGCCGGTTTCCTTTTCCTGTCTCTGCTCGGGGCCCGCCGGGCTGCAGCCTAGAGACAGTGCTTGGCCCCTTTGAAGGGGCTCCCCGGAGGGTCTTCCTGGATGAGGGGGAAGGGACCGGCTGGAAAACAATGGAGCTTCTGTGGCTGCAGGACGCCAGGCGCTTCCTGTTAACCCTTTCCCCGAGGTGCCCCGCGGGGAGCATCTCGGTGGCCCAGCCCAGCCGTGTTGGGGGAGGGGGCACCCGGGGAGTGACCGAAGCTAACAGGCTCTCTCCTTCCAGGGCTCCCGTCCAGTTTGTGAAAGCGGCTAGCAGTGAGGTAGGGGCAGCCCCACCCCCACTGAGCCCAGGCCCTGCGCAGGCCCGGCCAGCGCCCCACTGAGCGGCCCTCCCCTCCTATTTTGAGACAGGAGGGTCTTGCCAGGCTGGCTTCCACCTGGCAATCTCCCTACCTCGGCCTTGGAGCCGTGGGTACAGACAGTGCCACCACACCAGCACCCTCCCTCCAGGAAGGAGTGACGCGCTTGCTCCTGTCCCTGTATTGCAGAAGACTGTGCAGCCCAGATGGGAGGCAGAAGACTGCCCTGGGGCAGACGGACCCGGAGCTCCAGGTGGAATCCACCTTTGCTCGAGAAAACTTGCCAAGGTTCTCCTCAGGGCTCCCCCGCCCGTGCCAGTTCCCCCGGCTGCCTTCCGCCTCAGTTTCCCCTGGCTGGGGGAGTTCTCCCCAGGGCTTGGCAAGAGTGCAAGGGGGCTGGGCACAGTGGCTCACGCCAGTGATCCCATCTACCTGGGAGAATGAAACAGAAGGACAGAAAGCCCAGAGACCTTGTCTCCAAAAATGAGCCAGGTGTGGGGTGGGGCACACCTGCAACCCCAGCGACTCAGCAGGATGAGGCAGGAGGATGGCAAGTGCCAGGCCAGCTTGACCAATATAGTGAGACCCTGTCTCAGAAGAAAATAGAGGGCTGGGGATGTAGCTCAGGGGTAAGGCACTCCTGGGTTCCATCCTCAGTACTGGGGGGAAAATAAAGAAAGTCCACGGAGTCCAGGACCTCCCTCAGGGACCAGAGTAGACCAGGAACCTTAGCAGTAGTCTGCGGCCCTTGGAGCACTGGGGAGCCATGCAGGGGATTGGCTGCGGTGTCCCCTCTGCTTACAAAGCCAGCCTGAGAAGTGCTCTCAGAAGAGTTCTGGGTCCTCAGGAGGCCCTAATGTCTCAACATCTACCTTGGGGGCTTCTGATCAGTGACTGACAGACCAGACAAGTCTTATACCCGAAGACTTTTGTTGTTACTGCAAATTGAACCCAGGGGTGCTTTACCACTGAGCTCTACATCTTTTTATTTAGAGACAGGGCCTCACTAAGTTTCAGAGGCTGGCTTTGAACTCCTGATCCTCCTGAGCTCCTAGGATTACAGGCATGCGCCACGGCGCCCGGCAGTTGTTACAGCCCAGTCGGGATAGCGCCTGGCATTTTGCCAGAAGAAGTGGTTGAGAGGTGACGCCAGCGAGCCATTAAGATGATGATAATTAAGTTAAGCTGTGTATAATTGCTGTGACTGGATGATGCTGGATTGAAACAGGCTGTGTATTCAGTTGTATATAGACCCCTGCTGTCCCCAAATAGGGAGGCTCCTGCTGCCTCAGGCGCCCGCTACTTTTGAGTTCTCCCGGAGTTCCCTTAAGTTCTCACGGAGCCCCATTGAGGGCAGGGAGAGTTCCCGGGGAGTGCCAGTGGAGTTGGGGCAATAAAGTAGTTCCTGTTTGAACCTACAAGGGCCACGTGGCGGCTCAGTTATTTTGTGCCCAGCCAGACTGTGGCAGGCAGTCATTAGTCCCATTTCACAGATGAGGAAACTAAGCCACAGAGTGATTAAGCAATGTGTCCAGATCACACATCCATAAAGACAAGGTCTTTTTTTTTTTTTTTTTCCTCTTCTGCTTTGGGGGTGGGGAGGCAGTAGGAACCTTTGTTCCCGCCAGTGGACTTTAGCTCCAGCCCAGTCTCTGATCCTCAGATAAGGAAAGGGGGGGCGGGGCTCCCGGTTCTCTTCCACCCCGCCCTTCTCCTCCTTCCTCTCACGGAGTTCCCCAGGTTCCTTGCTGAGTGGCTGTGTATTTTTTCTTTCCCTTCCACAGGGTGAAAACTTCCCCAGGGGCCAATTTGTGCGTGCTCAGCCCTGGGGCTTGATGAAGGTAAAATTGTTTGTTTGTTGAGATGCTCATTATTTACAGAGAAAAACCACCCTACCAACTGCCGTTGCTGGGGATGCATGCGGCAGGCCTGCAAAGTGAAAAAGAAAAGAAAAAGAAAAGAAAAAGAAAATTGAAAGGCGGCTGCTCCTGCCCCACCCACTCCTGGCTGGTGTCTGGGGCCAGCCCAGCCTGGCTGAGCACACAGGAAATGAAATGGCTCATCGCTTCGCCCTTTAGACCTGAGGGAGGGGAGGGCCTGTCTGGAGGACCCCAGGATGCATGTCAGAGGCCCTAGGGGCTTGGGCTTCGTCCAGTCGCTGAGCCCCGGCTGCCACCCTGCCCACCAGCCTCACCTGAGGCCCCTCTCTTCTCTCCTGGCCCTGTCTATGTCCTGCCCTTCCAGAAAGGCTGAAGTGACCCTGCCATTACCCACCACCAGGTCCCTGCTGGCGGCAGCTCTCAGACTCAGGTTAGCCTGGGGTGGACAGGGAGCTCCTGGGGCCCTGTCCCCCCTTGGGGCAGTGTGGGGAGAAGCAGCCAACATTCCTGGTGTCCCCCAGGTGCCTGCCGAATCCCTGCAGACGCTGCCTTATAAACAACTACTGGAATTTTCAACAGTGCTGTCATGTTGGGGAGGAGGAAGTCCCCTGGGAGGGTGGTGGCCATGAAGCCAGTTCAGAAGGGCACAGCACAGCGTTCTTTCAGCTCTGAATTGTTTTTTCTTTTCTTCTCTTTGTGTGTTGGGGATGGAACCCAGGACCCCTCCTTCCTAGGCGAGGGCTCCCCGCTGAGCCCCACCCTGGCCCGCAACCTTCACCTCCGGGCTGTGCTTTGCTCTGCTGGTGGGGGAGGGGAGTGGTCCTGGGCACCGTCCCAGGCACTTCCGCATTTGCAAATATCCTCACTTTCTCAGTTTCCCTCTTATGTTGGGACTCAGAACTTGATTCCCCCAACTATGGCACTCCTTGGCACTCTGAGCTCTTGGGACTGGAGGACACTGGGAGGGCTCAGAAGCCAGGCCTCCTGCCCTGCGGTCCCCGTCCCCAGCCCCAGACTGGAATTGCAGGCATGAGCCACCACACCCAGCCTCTCCCTAGCCCTTCACCCAAGTCCCAGGAACCAGAACTCCTCTCCCCTAACGCCAGCCACGGAACATGGAACCTGGAAGGAGCGCCCTTCCTTCTCCTGGGCTGGGGTGAGCGCAGCGGTGGGGGCTGTCTAGGGCCCTGGGGCCCTGCGCTCCATCCGCAGCTACTGCAATCAAGAGACAAACTAAACCCATTCTCCCTGCGCTCCATCCGCAGCTACTGCAATCAAGAGACAAACTAAACCCATTCTCCCTGCGCTCCATCCGCAGCTACTGCAATCAAGAGACAAACTAAACCCATTCTCCCTGCGCTCCATCCGCAGCTACTGCAATCAAGAGACAAACTAAACCCATTCTCCCTCGGAGACCCCCATTGCAGGGGGTCCTGCCCCACGTCCCGGAGGAAGACAGCTGCACAGAGATGCCAAGACGAGGCTGCACCCCTCAGTCTGTTCTCGTTTTTTGTCTAGTCGCGTTGGCACACTGCTATCCTGCCTCCTTCTTTCTTTTCTTTCTTTCTTTCTTTTTCTTTTTTTTTTTTTTTTTTTTGTACCAGGGGTTGAAGCCAGGGGCTCTTAACCACCCAGCTACACCCCCAGCCCTTTTTAAAATATTTTATTTAGAGACAGGGTCTCCCTAAGTTGCTTAGGGCCTTGGCAAATTGCTGAGCCTGGCTTTGAACTCGGGATCCTCGGCCTCCTGAGCAGCTTGAATTATAGGTGTGCACCACCGCGCTGGGCACCACTCTTCTTTCTTTCCCAGCCCAAGGCCTGTGAATAAACCGCTTTCCTGGGTCTTCACTCTTCATTCTGAAGATTCCTGTGTCACATGAAAGTTTTTCTGTGTGTTTGGTCCTGGGGACTGAACCAAGGGATGCTTAACCACTGAGCCACACCACCGGCCCTTTTGATTTTGAGACCAGGTCTCACTACGTTGCCCAGGCTAGCCTCCGACTGGTGGTCCTCCTGCCTCAGCCTCCTGGGTCACTGGGATGATAGGCTGCACCTCTGCACCTGGCTCCATGTGAACCTTGTGAGAAGAAGCGTCATTGCTTCAGGCCCCCGCCCTGGTCTCCTTCCCTTCTTGGACTTGTCCCTTCTTCTCATGAACCTCCAGACCTCCCTGGGGGCGAGGGGGCACACACATAGCCCTGCCCCTCAGCAGTTCCACTGTGACTCAGCCGGAGCCATGATCCACCACCCTGGCCTGGTATCACAGATTTGAGCTGTGTTTCCGGTCAGACTGGGTGAGCAGGCTTGGCCTCCCCCACACCTAAGCCACTGAGTCTAGCCCAGTGTGTCCCCAGGCCACTCACACACCATATGGGGCTCCTGGGAAGCTCCGCCCCCCACTCAGGTGGCTGCAGGTGGTGAGGCCGGGGATAACCCTGGCCCTGACCCCCTGCTCCCGGTGGCTCCCCTTCTGCAGCTGGCAGTAAATTCTGGGGAAAAACTGGGGACAGAGCCTCAGCTAGAATGGGTGCTCCTGATGTCCTTTCTACCAACCACTGCCCCCAGACCTCTGGCGGCCAGGCCAACCCATGCCCCATGCGGGCATGATGGAGGCCACTCTCCCTCCTGCTGATGTCAATGCCACTTCCTCCCATAACCCCTCCAACTCCTGTTGTCCCTAGTGCACCCTGCTGTGGTACAGTGACGTTACTGGCACCCAGAAAGGGATGATGTAGCTGCTTACTGCCTCTTCCAGGCTGGGGCACTTCCAAGTTCAGTCACTTGGATTTTTCTGCTCAGTTTGTGGTCGCTCAGCATTTCCTCAGGGCCTCAGTGTCCCTGGCGTGTGTCACCACTGTGAGCTCAGAAGCTCATTTCCTCCCCAACCCAGACAAGCAGTTGAGCCATTGAGAAGCCCGAGTTGAAGGGTGCTGCGACCCTTGTCCAAGATCAGCTGATAAGAGCCAGATTTGAACTTGGATCCATGAGTCTGGGAGCCTGAGATTTAATTATTTAATGTGTGTGTGTGTGTGAGAGAGAGAGAGAGAGAGAGAGAGAGAGAGAGTTGGTGGTGGTGCTGGGGATGGAACCCAGGGCCCAACACATGCTGTACCACTCAATCCCCCAGCCCTTGCCTGAGGGATTATGAATGACAGTAATAGCGGGCTGTGGTGGTGCACACTTGTAATCCCAGTGACTCTGGAGGCTGAGGCAGGAGAATCACAAGTTTGAGGCCAGCCTGGAGAACTTTGACCTTGTCTCAAAAGAAAACATTAAAAAGGGCTGGGGACCCAGGCATGGTGGCACAAGTTGTAATCCCAGTGGCTCAGGAGGCTGAGGCAGGAGGATTGCGAGTCGAGTCCAAAGCCAGCCTCAGCAACTGCGAGGCTGCTAAGCCACTCAGTGGAACACTCTCTGTGAATAAAATACAAAAGAGGGCTGGGGATGGGGCTCAGTGGTTGAGTGCCCCTGATTTCAACCCCTGGTACCCAGGAGAAAAAAAAAAGAAAGAAAAAAAGAGGGCTGGGTTGCAGCTCAGGGGTAGAGTGCGGGCACAGGGGAGTGCCAAGTCTGGATTCCATCCCCAGTGTGGGGGGTGGGGGGCAGTTTCCCTGGCCTCAAACTGCAAGTCCAACTTTAGCCACCACTGTGACAACCAAAGGTGTCTCCGGTGTTGCTGAGAGCTGAGGTGGGGGTCCTGCTTCACTTGTGCCAACTCAGAGGGGCCCGTCTCTCTGTCTTTGCCCCCCATTCCCTGACTCCCTCTCTCACGGATTGAGATTGAACCCGGGGTAGATCCAGTGACCCACATCCCCAGCCCTTTTTATTTATTTTGAGACGGGGTCTGGCCAAGTTGCTGAGGCCTCCGAAATTCCAAGGTTGACCTAGAACTTGCGATCCTCCGGTCTCAGCCTCCTGGGCTCCGGGACCACAGGCAAGCCGGCTTTCCCAGGGCTGCCGGAGCCGGGGCAGGCTCCAGTGTGGTGGCGGAGGTGACTGGCGGGTTCAGGCACCTGGGGAGTGGTCCGCAAGGCCAGGCACGGCCCTGGTGCCGGGGAGAGGGGTGCCGGGCAGCCTCCGCGGGTGGGTCGCGTGGTCTTCTCCCTCCTCCCGGGTTCCCAGGGCGGGAGGTGGCGGTGGTGGCCCAGAAGCGGGAGGGCGTGGGGAGCGGCGGCCCCGCCTCGGATTTACTGGGCGGCGCCAGGGCGTGAGCCCCGGGCCGTGGGCGGGAGGAGCCCCCGAGGCCCAGCGGGCGAGGGCCGGCCTTCCGCCCTCCGGGCCACCCGAGCGGCGGCGGGAAGCGTGACTCACCCGGCTGCGGGCGGGGAGGGAACGGGGTGCGGGGCCCTCCCAGCCTCCGCCTTTCCGCCGTCCCCAGCGGCCGCGGCCCTGGAAGCCACGACTCAGACCCCT
Source organism: Callospermophilus lateralis (assembly GCF_048772815.1). Lineage (NCBI taxonomy): Eukaryota > Metazoa > Chordata > Mammalia > Rodentia > Sciuridae > Callospermophilus > Callospermophilus lateralis. The sequence continues at coordinate 214,517,841 of NC_135305.1, read as the reverse complement.
TCCCCTGCCCGCGCTCCCCGCTCCGGGCTCGAGCCAGCGCCGGAGGCCGGAAATGGCCAGGGAGAGGGAGGCCGCCGAGAGCCGGCATCTTTAGGCCGGAGGCTGCGGCCGAGCTCCCGGAGGGAGGCTGGACCCTGAGCCCGTGCGCCTGCTACCGTCCAGGTGTGCGGTGGCGCAGGAGTCCCCCGCGCCAGACACCCCGAGGAGCCTGGGGCTGGAGCTCAGGCGAGAGCACTCGCCCAGCCTGTGGGCCCCGTGGCCCAAGCCTGTCATCCCAGCAGCTCTGGAGGCTGAGGCAGGAGGATCACGAGTTCAAAGCCAGCCTCAGCAGTTTAGCAGCTCCTCAGAGACCCTATCTGGCTGGGGCTCAGTGGTGTCCGTCCGTCGGTTCCTCCCCGGCACACACAGTGAGCTACACCTAAGCCTTTTTGATTTTGAGACCTCGTCTCCCTAAATTGCTGAGGCTTACCTCAAACTTTTGATCCCCCTGCCTCAGCCTCCTGAGTTGCTGGGATGACAGGTGTGGGCCACCTACAACACACTGTTTTTAACTGTTGTCATCCTGATGTGCAGTGGATTTCTAGAACTTATTCCTCCTGCCTGAAAATTTTGGGTCCTTTGGCCAACATGTCCCCATTCCCTCCACCCCCAGCTTCAGATACTATTTCTATGAATTTGACTTTTTTAGATTCCATATGTAAGTGAGATCATATGGTATTGTTATGCAAATGTTATGCAAATCGTATGCTATGTGAATATTTATATATGTGAATTTTACCTCATTTTCTTTTTTTAAAGCAAGTTCCCAAGCTTTGTTCTGGGCGGTCAGAAGCTGTAAGGATGCTCAGTGGGAAGAGGCTGCCAGGTCTTTCCTGGCCTCCTGCAGGGCCCAGAGCTTTCTACCTGAGACACAGCGGCAAATAGGGGCCTCTGGGATATGGGGAGGAGCCTGTGCCCTGTGTGCCCACTGGAGCCACTCAGAAATCCTGAGTTGCCTGGATGGTGGTCAGACCAGAGTTCGAGAACACAGGCCACATGGCTAATGGTGACCACCCTTGTGGGCAGCAGGAGGGCAGCTGGGGAGAGAGGCTGAGTTGTCTGTCAAAACCAGATCATCCTGTCCACTTGATTGAAATCCACCTCTGCAGGCACAATGGCGTTCATCTATAATCCTAGTGAGCTGGAGGCTGGGGCAGGAGGATTGCAAGTTCAAGGCCAGTCTGTGCAACCTGGGGAGTCCCTGTCTCAAAGTGAAAAATCAAAAGGGCTGGGATGTGCTCAGCAGTTGAGCACCCCTGAGTTCAATGTCCCGACCTCCCCATACAAATATCAAAATAAAAATAAAATCCTCCTCTGATATGTCACCCATTGGTGAGCAGTGGTTCTCCTGGGAACCAAATATCATCTCCCCGGACAATGTTTGGAGATCTATCCACATACAATATGGCGGATTCCTCATCACCAATGCTCCAGGCATGTTTCTTCTGAGTCCCGGGTTATCCGGCCAGGAGAGAGAAGACTTCTGGCCATTTCTTCCCCCAAGCAAAATGGAGAACTGGCTGGAGGTGCTGGCACACAGCCTGTGCTCAGCACACACAAGACCACGGTCCCCTGCCCAGCCCCGCTGTCCCTCAGGATGCTCCCTGGAGGGGCCAAGCATGGACCGGCTTCATTCCTGCTGCCTGCCGAGCGCCCTTGTTTTCTTTTCCTTTTTTGAGCCTGCCAGGACCCACCTGGGTTCAGGTGATCATCCAGCCTCCCAAGTGGCTGGGACGACGAGAGGCATGCGCCACTGCGCCCAGCTCCCTATGCAGGACCGTGGGTCACCAGGCTGTCCTCTCTTCCTTAACTGACTGTAGGCAGGCTGGGAGAGAACAGAGCAGGACGCTCGGTTTCGTCCTAGGCAGTGGTCTCCCTTATCCATAGAATATGTTCCACGGCCCCCAGGGGATGCGTGGACTGTGGATGGGACCAAGCCCGAAATACACCGTATTTTGCCCATATTTACATACCTATGGTAAAATTTAGTTCATAAATTAGACACAGAGGCTGGAGGTGTGGCTCAATGTAGAGCACCTGCCCAGCACAGGCGAGGCCCCAGCATCTCACATGCGCGTGTGGGAACACACACAATAATTTTTAAAAATTGGTACAGGGGATTGAACCCAGGGGCACTTAACCTCTGTTACATCCTCAGCTCTTTTTATGTTGAGACAGGTCTCACTAAGTTGCTTAGGGTCTTGCTAAATTGCTGAAGCTGGCCTCAATCTTGCGATCCTCCTGCCTCAGCCTCCATTGTGGTTGGGAGAAATGAGAAAATCCTCCCAGATTCCTTGACCTTGATACAACATCAGAAGAGGCAGATGTTGGCCAGAGTGGTGTCGAAACCATCTAACACAGGACTTGCTAAATCTATCCAGTGACTTTTTGCTGGGTGTGGTGCCACATGCCCATAATCTGGAGGCTGATACAGTAGGATGCATCTCTTGACCCTTGATCCCAGGATTTCTGAGATTCTTTTTTTTTTTTTTTTTTTTGCCTTGCTGGCAATTGAACCCAGGGCTTCCCACCTTAGGCAAGCGCTGTGCTGCAGAACTGCGACCTTTGCCCTCCAAAATCAACAATTTTAAAGTGAACAATTCCTGCATCCCCTTTGCTGCATTAACCACCACCACCACCCATCTCCAGAACTCCTTGCATCTTGCAAAACTGCAACTCTGTCCCCAATATCCAGGAACTCTGCTCTGCCCCTCCCCCGCCCCTGGCAACCACCATTCATCCCCACCCGTCTGTCTCTAAGCATCTACCTATTTTGGATGCTTCATATCAATGGAATCATCCATTATGTGGTCTTTCATGTCTGGCTTCTTTCACTCAGAATAATGCTTTTGAGGTTCGTCCCGCCATCGCATGGATCAGTGCCTCATTCCTTTTAAGGCTGAATAATACCCCATTGTGCGGGCAGACCAGAGTTTGTTTATCCATTCATCAGTTGATGGACACTTGGGTTGCTTCCACCTTAGCCAATGAGCCTTTTAGTGTGTTGTGTGTGTGTTGAAACACACATCACAGAAAACTCACCATTTCAGCTGTTTCTAGGTGCCCGGTTCTGCGCAGGATTAAGAACATTTCGATTGTTGTGCTAAGGTGGCCACCACCCATCTCCAAACACCTTCATCACCCAGACGGAAACGCTGCACAATTAAACATCAACTCACTGCCCCCAGTAACCCCTTTCTTCTTTCTGACTCTAAGCCAGTGAGCTTTTACAATGAAGTCTGGGCACACCAGCTCTCTAGAGCCTTCACTGCCCCCAGGATAAAGTTAAAAGAACAGCAGGAGGTGGCAGGTGGGGGAACAGAGGGAGTGTGGTCACCTGGGAGGCAGGAAGTGGATGCCTCTGGTGGCTCTAGGGGTGCTGAGGGACTCTTAAAGGACTGCAGCTTGGCTGAGTGCATCAGCAGGGAGCCTGCGGGCTGGCTGGACACCCAATGGGGGAGGAAGGGTCTTAGGAAGCAGAGAAATGGCCATGGAGAGGCAGGTTCTTTGGGCAGAAGTATGGCCACCTGGCCAGCTGGAGACAGGGCTGAAACAGGGACTGGAGGCTCAGATGACCCATGGCTACATCCACAGCCCGTGTCTGCAGGGTCAGGGAGGGCAAGTGGCCTGCAGCCCTCGGAGGGACCAGCATCCAGAGCCCCATGTGCAGGCAGTCATGTCACCACCAAGAGGTGCGCTCCTGGGCAGGCGTGTGACCGGCATGTGCCACTTCCGGGGCCAGCTCTGTCCAGGGAGAGAAGCCTTGTGACCACATCATGCTTGGCGGGCCCCCAACTGGCCGGCCTCCTTAGCCCCGATGAAACGTGGCTCTCCGCGCGCCTGCGCACAGGCGGACTTGTGAAGGGGGCGTTCACTGCACTGCGGGCACCATGGGGATGGCATCTCCCAACCAGCCGGCGCCACCCCACCCCACGGTTCTTTTTATATTTCATATTTACAAAACGCCTAGGTCTCTGTGCTGTCCGAGGCCTACAGGAAAGCGCAAAGACGGAAAAGAGGAGGCTGCGGGTAGAGGCTGGGGGGTCAAGGGCACCCGCATGCGCAGGAGGTGCTGAGATAAATAACACACATTGTCACACACGCGCGCACGCACACGTGCACAGGCATGCACGCACACTGTTTTCTTGAGATGAGATGTACTATGTTCCCCAGGCTGGCCTGGAACTCCTGGGCTCAAGCCATCCTCTGGCGGCAGCCTCCTGAGCCCCTGGGACTACAGGTGCAGGTCACCATGCTTGGCCGCTGGGCCATAAGTAAAGGTTACTTTCTCGCCTCCACTTTTGGTCCTTCATCACGATGATGGAGTCAAAGCAAGGTGTGGCAGTTTCCTCCCAGAGAGAGAGGCCGGGGTCTCCTTCCAGGGTGCTTCCTCCATCCCTGAGCCAGGGAGGAGGAGAAGCCCCAGAGGGGACCCTCTCTACTCAAGGGTACCCGTGGGAAGGCAGGCCAGTGAGGGCTCCCTGAATTTCTGCTGTGCTGAGCTTGGATATGGTTGGAGGGTGTCCCCCAGGGTGCCTGCTTTGAAAGCCTGGTCCCTGCTGTGGCGAAGTGAAGGAGAGGTGGGGCCTTAAAGGGGTAGAGTCGTGGGTGGTCCTTAGGTCCTCTGAGGTAGAATCCATAGGTGGTCCCTGGGTCCTAGAGGTAGTCAGTGGGCGGTCCTTAGGTCCTAAGAGGTGGAGTCGGTGGGCGGTCCTTAGGTCCTAAGAGGTGGAGTCGGTGGGCGGTCCTTAGGTCCTAAGAGGTTGTCAGTGGGCGGTCCTTAGGTCCTAAGAGGTTGTCAGTGGGCGGTCCTTAGGTCCTAAGAGGTTGTCAGTGGGCGGTCCTTAGGTCCTAAGAGGTGGAGTCGGTGGGCGGTCCTTAGGGCCTAAGAGGTTGTCAGTGGGCGGTCCTTAGGTCCTAAGAGGTTGTCAGTGGGCGGTCCTTAGGTCCTAAGAGGTGGAGTCGGTGGGCGGTCCTTAGGTCCTAAGAGGTGGAGTCGGTGGGCGGTCCTTAGGTCCTAAGAGGTGGAGTCGGTGGGCGGTCCTTAGGTCCTAAGAGGTGGAGTCGGTGGGCGGTCCTTAGGTCCTAAGAGGTTGTCAGTGGGCGGTCCTTAGGTCCTAAGAGGTTGTCAGTGGGCGGTCCTTAGGTCCTAAGAGGTTGTCAGTGGGCGGTCCTTAGGTCCTAAGAGGTTGTCAGTGGGCGGTCCTTAGGTCCTAAGAGGTGGAGTCGGTGGGCGGTCCTTAGGGCCTAAGAGGTTGTCAGTGGGCGGTCCTTAGGTCCTAAGAGGTTGTCAGTGGGCGGTCCTTAGGTCCTAAGAGGTTGTCAGTGGGCGGTCCTTAGGTCCTAAGAGGTGGAGTCGGTGGGCGGTCCTTAGGTCCTAAGAGGTTGTCAGTGGGCGGTCCTTAGGTCCTAAGAGGTTGTCAGTGGGCGGTCCTTAGGTCCTAAGAGGTGGAGTCGGTGGGCGGTCCTTAGGTCCTAAGAGGTGGAGTCGGTGGGCGGTCCTTAGGTCCTAAGAGGTGGAGTCGGTGGGCGGTCCTTAGGTCCTAAGAGGTTGTCAGTGGGCGGTCCTTAGGTCCTAAGAGGTTGTCAGTGGGCGGTCCTTAGGTCCTAAGAGGTTGTCAGTGGGCGGTCCTTAGGTCCTAAGAGGTGGAGTCGGTGGGCGGTCCTTAGGTCCTAAGAGGTGGAGTCGGTGGGCGGTCCTTAGGTCCTAAGAGGTGGAGTCGGTGGGCGGTCCTTAGGTCCTAAGAGGTGGATATGGTTGGAGGGTGCCCCCCGGGGTTGGGAGATTCTGCTGGGTCCTGGTTAGTTCTGAGAAAGGTTTGTTATAAAAGAGGGTTTCCTATCTGGGCGTGGTGGCGTACTGCTCCAATCCCAGTGGCTTGGGAGGGTGAGGCAGGAGGATCTCAAGTTTGAGGCCATCCTGGACAATATAGCAAGACCCTGTCTTAAAATAAAAGTTTATAAGCGCTGGGGTTGTTGCTCTATGGTCGAGTTTCCCTGGGTTCATTCTACGGTACCACAAAAAGGATTTAAAAAAGGGGGGGGTTGACATAAGGACCTCCCCCTGGGTCGCCCTTCTTTTTTTTCTGTTGTTACTGGGGATTGAACCCAGGCTTAACCACTGAGCAACATCCCCAGTCCTTTTTGTTTTATTTTGCTGAGCTGCTTAGGGCCTTGTTAAGTTGCTGAGGGTGGCTTTGAACTTGCGATCCTTTTGTCTCAGCCTCCTGAGTCACTGAGGTTAGAGGGGTGTGCCACTGCACCCCCCCCCCCTGCCTCTTATAGTTCCACGGGGGGACCTACAGACCTACCTAAAACACAGCACTGCGTAAGCCCAGGGGCCAAGCTTGTTCCTCCCCATCTCTGGCTTCCTGTCTTGCAATGAGATTTTAAGTGTAATCCACCCCAGTCCTCCCTCGTGTTGTGATGCTATAGTCAGGAGGGCCCTCACCAAGGATCAGCTTGGTGGGTTGTACTATCTTGGACTTTCAGCCCTTACAACTGTGAATTCCATATATCTCTTTTCTTTACATCTGACCTATTCTCAGGTATGTTATTATAGCAACAGAGCCAACTGGTACATGCAGAGGTCTCTGTAGCCTGGAAACTTCTTTGGGATTCTGAGGCACCCTCCTCCTCCTTCCCGATTTTCACATCGCTGTCATGCGCTTCAGTATTGGGTATGCAGTTATGTCCTGATTTTACATCATTGTCATGTGCTTTGTTGGGTGGCTCTGTGTTCACATTCGGTGATGGGTGGCATCCAGGCATACAAATGTCTCCTCAGAATTTCATGACGGAGGGCTATGAGTGTGGGCCAGTGGTAGGACACCTCTCATGTACAAAGCCCTGAATTCTATCTCCAGCACTGCAATTAAAAAAAGAAAGAAAGAAAGAAAAGAAAAATGATGGATGACTCTTACTCGTATTTATTTACTTCTTTTAAGTCTTCTTTTTTATTGTTGTTTTTATTGTTGTTGTTGTAGATGGACACAATACCTTTATTTTGTTTATTTAATGGGGTGCTGGGGATCGAACCCAGTGCCTCACACATGCGAGGCAAGTGCTCTACCACTGAGCCCCAACCCCAACCCTCGTATTTATTTTTGAAAACTCATTTATATATTTATGCTTATTGTACCAGAGACTGAACCCAAGGCCTCAGGCATGCCAGGCAAGCACTGTACCGAGGGCCCTTTACTTTATGAGGCAGGGTCTCCTGGTTGCCTGGGCTGGCCTCAGACTCAGATCTTCCTTCCTCAGACTCCGGAATAGGGATTGCCGGCATGTGCCACGTGTCCAGCTTAGACTTTGGATTTGTGGCTCAGTTGGGGACGGAGTGGAACTTGTTCTTCTTGGCCAGCTGGGAGAGGGGACGGAGTGGAGTTGCAATACCTTAAAGGACCTTGAACCTTCCCCAACCCCACGCAGGGTATTGAACCCGGGGCTTGCACATGCTAGACAAGTGCTCCACCACTGAGCCACGTTGAGCCCTTGACTGGAGCTCAAGGCCCGGAGACTGTTATATTCCATCATCGTGGTTCGGTGGCCTGCAATCTCAGGGGTCCCGGTTGGCAGGAAAATGGTTCCTGGGAGCAGGTTTAGGGTAAAAGGACCCGAGAACCAGAAATGGGTGTCTGATGTGAAGGTGGGGACAGATGGGACTGGAGGTAAATAAGTCTCAGCCAGCTGGGCATGTCCTCACCTCCGGGGAGCGGCAAGGTTGATTGGAGTGACACAGACCTAGGGGGGAGTCAAGATCTACTTTTTTTTTTTTTTTTTTTTAAACCCAGTGTGACCTTGTACAAATAATGAAGCATGTCTGACTCCTGGTTTTCTGATCTGATGGTGCCCCCCCCCATTCCTCTACCTCTGCTACCCCCATCCTCCGCTCCCTGGGTCCCTCTCCACCTTCTCTTCTGGCCTCCTACCTGCATTGGCCTCTTCCTGAGAAAAAATGGAGACAGAAATCAGAGGCCCACAGGGTCCTCCACTCCCAACTTCTTCCAGCTCATGGAGTTTTGGGTCTTCTCAGCCATCTGCTTTCTTCTGAGTAGATCCAATCACTAGAAAGTGTGTCCCCCGCACTGGGTACTGAACCTAGGACCTCCCCTCATTAGACACATGCCACCACTGAACTACACCCAGGCCCTAACCCTTCTTCTTCTTCTTCTTTTTTTAAGATAATTTTTTAATATTTATTTTTTAGTTATCGGCGGACACAACATCTTTGTCTGTATGTGGTGCTGAGGATCGAACCCGGGCCACACGCATGCCAGGCGAGCGCGCTACCACTTGAGCCACATCCCCAGCCCTCCTCCTCCTTCTTCTTCTTCTTCTTCTTCTTCTTCTTCTTCTTCTTCCTTCTTTCTCTTTCTTCTTTCTTCTTCTTCTATTTTTTGTTGTAGGTGGACACAATATCTTTATTTTATTTTTAGGTGGTGCTGAGGATGGAGCCCAGTACCTCACATGTGCGAGGCCAGGAATCTATGTCCATGATGTCCCCACTGGTCACATTTCTGTCCTTGGAGCTGAGAACTGAGATGACCTTAGGGTACCGGCTGGTGCCCCTTCTTGGGAGAGTTCTCTGGTGCTAGGTGCTAGGTGGTTGCAAAGCCGACTCGCCCTTGGCTGTTCGCCGTCCTGCCTCTAGATGGCACTGTCGGCCTGCCTGCGCCTTGCCTCTCCTCCTGGGGCCTGAGGTCCACCGACCCCGCCCTGGGGCCCTCCTGGGAGCTGGAGCTCCCGAGAGCTCCTGAACCAAGCTGGGGTCTTAATTTAATTGTCCAGTTGGTTGATTTTGTTGTTGCTGATGGTATGAGTATGGAATCCAGGGCTTTCTGGGCAAGGCGCCCTGCCAGGCAAACCCTCTACCGCTGAGCCCAGCCCCAGCCCTTAAAACTTTTTTACTATTTTTAAATTTTAAGGTCTCATTAAATTGCCCGGCTGTTCTCAAATTTGCTCTTGTGCCTCAGCTTCCCAAGTTGCTGAGATCACTGGTGTCTGCTTCTGGGACCAGCTCTCTCAATTGATTGTTAGTTGGTTTGTTTGGTGCCAGGGATTGAACCCAGGGGCCCTCCGCCACTGAGCCCCATCCCAGCCCTGATTGGTTAGAGTCAGGGTCTCACTGAGTTGCTTAGTGCCTTGCTCTTGCTGAGGCTGCTTTGAACTCACCATCCTCCTGCCTCAGCCTCCTGAGCCCCTGGGATGACAGGCTTGTGCCACCGTGCCTGGCAATTGATTGATTTTTTTTTATATATACCTTCATTTTATTTATTTATTTTTTTGCGGTGCTGAGGATCGAACCCAGGGCCTCGCATGTGCCAGGTGAGTGCTCTGCCACTGAGCCCCAGCCCCAGCCCTGATTGGTTTTATGATGCCATCTCTCGTAGGCCAGGGTGTTTCTGGAACTTAGAAGCAGCTTTTGGAAAAGAAGGTGCCCGGATGCCCTTCAAAAACAGACAATAACCCCCCCCCCCCCCGTTTCTGGCCATGATTCGTTTCCCCAGTGCTGCAAAAAAAACTAAAGCAAAATAAAAACCTCAGACTTTACCCCAGTTAACAAAAGCCACCTCACATTGCTGTAGCTGCACAAAAGGCACCTCACATTGCCGTAGCTGCGTTCGGTGCCATACTGAATTCTTCCACACTCTGTGGGGCCCTGGACTGTGCCCTGCCTGGCCCCCCGGGTGAGCACAGCCGCAGGGAGCAAGCTGTAAGCCCTTTTCCACGGAGCAAACTGGAGGGACTTGTGGAGGACACATGGGGTGGCCGGGCACGGGGACGTCCTTCACATGCTTCAGAGCTGGAGAAGGGTGGGTCCAGGGCAGGTGGCCGTTGGCAGGGCCAGGTGGTCAGATGTGGGCCAACCAAGGTGGTGAGAGCCCCCGGAGGGGCCTGGAGCCCTGGCTAGCTCCTCGGGTGAGCGGTGGCCTGGTGTGACCAGGAGACAAAGGAGGAGCACGGGACACCATTCCCAGCGGGGCAGAGTGGCGGGGACAGAAGGCCAGATGGGGCGTGGGCGTCGAGTCTCACAGATGGCACTGTCATTGCAGATTCAAGGTGTGGGCGGGCGGACAGCAGTTTCTGTGTCTGTCCCCTCCCAAGACACTCCTCATCGGCACGTCCCCACCTGTCCTTCAGCACGTGCTGGGCCAACTTCGGGGGTGAATGGGTGACCCCTCGCAGGGTCACTGGGTACACAGGGCGCATGCTCAGGGTGAAGCCAGCTCCTGCAGGGGACGGAGCCAGGGTCCCCCCTGGCTGGCTGGAGCCATGACCCTCTCAGCTTTTCCGAGTGCTTTGCTGCTGATGTGACTGGGTGGCAGGTGGGGTCTGCCCAGTCCCCTGGGCTGCAGTGGTGACCACAGGCCACAGGCACTCCCAGCCCTGCAGTTGGACGCCCAGGGCCAGGCTCCGCAGCCCCAGTCCGGAGGTCCCTTGCCGCTTCCTGGGGGCACCTGTCGCAGCCCCCCGCCGGGGAGCCCCGAGTATTGCCAGCAGCTTCCAGAAACTGGAGGACAGCCCTGGGATAGATGGCTCCGGGGGCGCCAGCCCCCCCACCCCTCGACTTCAGACTCTGGCCTCGGGCAGGCGGGAGGGCGCCTCTGCCATGCCCAGCCTATGGCCCGTGGCGGTTCTATACGCGACCCTGGGAGGCCCTGCGGGGACCTCGGCTTCTTCAATCATTTCATGTTGTTCTTTGGGGATGAAACCCAGGCCCCGTGCCCTGTCACTGAGCCACACTTGGCCATTTGCTGAGATTGGAATGAGTGTCCCCAAAGGTGCCTGAGTTAAAGGCTTGGCCCCGGGTTCCCCTGCTGGGAGGTGCCGGGCCTCTGGGAGAGGGCTTGGCGGGAGGTCCTGGGTCACTGGGGCAGAGTCCACGAGGGGATTGTGACGCTCTCTCCTCCTCATTTTGCTTCCCGCCTCATGGTGTGACTGGACTGTCCCCCAGCCTGCTACCGTGATGGGCCACCCTCAGCACGGCCCCACACGACGGCGTCCTTGGACTGGGGCTTCCAGCATCGGGAGCTGGATAAGCTTCTCTCTGGTGCGACAGTGCCTCGGGCTGGTTTTGTTGCTGTTGTTTTGGTGCCAGGGATTGAACTCGGGGACCTTGCCCACCAAGCCCCATCCCAGCCCTACTGTGTGTTTTAGTTAGAGACAGGGCCTCACTGAGTGGCTTTGCGCCTTGATTTTGCTGAGGCTGGCTTTGAACCTGCGATCCTCCTGCCTCAGCCTCCCGAGCTGCTGGGATGACGGGGGGGGGGGGGGGGGGGGGCACCCCCGCGCCCGGCTCCCCAGTGAGGAGCTGACTGATATAGTATTTCTTTCTGTTTTTTTTTCCTTCCCCTGGAGATGGGGTCTTGGTATGTTACCTGGGCTGCTCTGGAACTCCTGGGCTCAAGTGGTCCTCCTGCCTCAGCCTCCTGAGGAGCTGGGAACGACCGGCATGCACCACTGTGACTGGCTTTTTTTTTTTTAACTTAAACGTTTCATCCTTTACGCTTCGATGCCCGATGCCCGTAGGAGATGACTGCTGGGCTGGTGGGGTTTTCCAAACGCACAGTGGAAGGAGCCCAGCCTCCTGTCTGGTGTCCAGTCCTCCTCCCCTCCCCTCCCCCTCCCCCTCCCCCTCCTCCTCAGGTTGCTTCCCTAAAATCAGACTTTCATCCCAGCACTGCCCCGAATTCCAGAGGGGCCAGTGGTCCCAGAAGCTGGGGTGCTCTGCCTGGTCCCCCACACAGACCTGGCTCTCCCGGCCCCCAGACTCCGTGCCAAGCGATGTCACCAGTTCTGGCCCCTCCGCCAGTCATCCATTGGTGGCATCTGAAGGTATGGGACAGCTTTCCCACCAGGGTGGTCTTGAGCTGAGGAGGTAGCTCCTTGCGACGAGGCTGGGACTCACCAGAGGCTCCTGTGCCGGCTTCCCGCAGTGGCCATGTGGAGAGCTGTGGCTCTTGAGCGGGTGGGGCTGGTGGAGGGTGCTTAGGCTACTGGGGTGTCACTGTTGGGAGAGATAGTGCGGTTCTCAGGGGACCCAGCTAGTTCCTGCAAGAGAGGGTTGTCATAAGAGGGCAGGACGGTCCCCTTCCCCGTCTCTGGCCTCCCTCTGGCCTCCCTCTCACCAAGTGGTCTCTTTTGCATGTCTCCCTGCCACTGTGAGGCCACGGGCCACAAGGCCTGACCAGAGCTGAGCAGGAGCTAGGGACGGACACTTGGGCCCCCACCACTGAGGCCAGAGGCAGCTCTCTGCCCAGAACGAGGTATTTTGTTCCAGCAGCACAAGAGAGCTGGGAGGTGACTGGGACCCCCAGAAACGGGCCCTCCTGGCTGCCTGAAGAGCTTCCCTTTCCTGCCTGAGACAGCAGCTCAGGAGGCTGAGGCAGGAGGATCGCGAGTTCAAAGCCAGCCTCAGCACCTGAGAGGCACTAAGCCACTCAGTGAGGCTCTGTCTCTAAGGAAAATAGACAATAGGGCTGGGATGTGGCTCAGTGGTCAAGTGCCTCGGAGTTCAATCCCTGGTACCAAAAAGAAGAAGACATAAAAAAGAAAATGATAATTTTTTTTTTTTTTTTTTTTTTTTAAAGAAGCAATGAGGGGCTGGGGATGTAGCTCAGTTGGTGGAGTGCTCGCCTGGCAGGCACAAGGCCCTGGGTTCAATCCCCAGTGACACAAAAATAAATACATAAATACATAAAATAAAAAGAAGCAATGAGGTGACAGCTTTCCCTTGGTAGAGGTATCCCCTGGCTCCTTGCCAGAAAGAGTGACCCCGTGCTGGCGATGGAGAGCCCGCCCAGGGGTGAGCCTGCACTGTCTCAAAAACCCTCAGCTCCCCATTAGATTTCTCCACTTTTTAATATACATATTTTTGGATCTGGGGATGGGACCCAGGGGTGCTTTACCACTGAGCCATATCCCCAGCCTTTTCTATTTTCTATTTTTTTATTTTATTTTGTGACAGGCTGGCCTCAAACTTGCTATCCTCCTGCCTCAGCCTCCCCAGTCGCTGGGTTTGCGGGTGCGTGCCATCATGCCGCCCTCCTCACATATTTACTAGTTACTTCCCCACAAGCTCTCTCCCTCAAAGCCCAAACCCACCTTCCTTTGTTAAGATGGTGTCTAAGCCCCTGGGACTGCCACTTCGAGTTTTGTTTTTCTGTGTGTTAATGAGACTGTGTCTTCACTTCTGTCCATCTCTTTTTTTTTGATTAGTTTAATTCACAGCCCTTCACTACTGCACCTAAAAGGGTAGACTGAGTTTTTTCTCCTGGACACCGGGTGGGTCTACATTTCATAGAGGGGTCATAGAGGCTGGCAGAGTTAGCAAATAGGGACCAAGGACATGTCTGAAAGGGGCCTTGGGCTTCTGTGCCCCATTTCCTTTGCCCCTTATCTTCCAGGTGATACACCTCAGGGTAGGGACTGGGGGGATGGGAGAGGGCTGTGGAGACCTGGGGTCCAGCTTCCGGGGACTAAACTGAAGACTTGGCCTTCAGGTTCGGGAGTCTTGGGAGCTCCTCCTGGGCTCCATTCCTTGGAGGACAGATGACTGTCCTGGCTGCGCAGGGACATCCACCAGCCCTTGCTCACCATGTCGGCCCCTGAACACATGCAGCCCCAGCACCGTGCAAGGTGAGCCATGGTCAGAGGCTGCCAGGCCCAGGCTGCTGGCTCAGAAACCTGTGTGGTGGGGACTGACCAGGCTGCTCGGTGGGGAGCTTAAAACCCTCTGGTTCTCCTGGGGCCGGTGGCTTCCTGCAGGGCTGTGTCTTAGCCCTCAGGAGCCTCCTGTGCCCCAGGTATGGGGTGGAGCAGGATCTGGGGGAGACACTTGCTGTCGTGCTTGATAATGATGGTGGTAGTAAAGAATGTGTCACCCTGGGCCACTACTACTGGGGACAGTGGCTCTCAAAGGGGCCATTGCAACCCTTCCAGGGGTGTCCATAAGGCCACATGATGGCCCACTATGGTGGTGCAGCCTGTAGTCCCAGGGACTCAGGAGGCTGAGGCAGGAGGGTCTCAAGTCTGAGGCCAGCTTGGAGAAAATTAGCAAGAGTTTGTTTCAAAATAAAAAATAACAAGGGCTGGGGATGTAACTCAGGGGTAGAGCATCCCTGGGTTCCATCCCTAGTCCAGTGCCTGGGGCAGGGAGACTGGATTACGTTTGTCTATGTCCCAGTACTGGGGATGGAACCCAGGGGTGCTGAGCTGGAGTCAGGGTGAGGGTTAGGGTTGAGTTGCCTAAGCCCGAACCTCCCAAGGAGCAGGGATCCCAGCTGTGATCAGGCACACCTGGCTCTCACTCATGTGTCTGATACAAAACCCTTGCCTGGAGCTGGCCAGGCCCAGCCCTGCCCTCCCTGGGCTGCTCCCAACACTGACCTCTGAAGTCCTCACTGGCAGCCCATCATGTAGGGACCTCTCAGGAAAATGCACACCCCAGCCACAGTCTGGGGCAGAGCCCTGTGGAGACAACTGCTGGGGTGTTGGGAGGTGCCAGAGGCTTGGCGCAGGCGGCGGTGGGTCCTCAGTGTGTCCTGAGCTGTCCCCACCCCCAGGGCAAGGGCCTGGTGCATTCTGGGTAAGCACCCCTGGTTCTAGACGCCAACATTCCCCCAAAGAGACCGGGCGGCACTTGGCAAAGGACAAAGACCACGCTAATCCGAAAGCCCTTGAATTCAACTTTTTTTATTATTTTTTTTCTTTTTAATGTCATGCAATAATTCACAGTCCCAAGCCCACGGTTTTCAAACAAGGTAGGAAAAAAAGGAAAAAAGAAGCCAGGGAATTGTGGTGGTGGTTTTTTTTTTTTTTTTTTTTTCCGTTTTGTTTTTTTCTCTTGTTATTTCAAGCAGGACCAAATGTCAGAAAAAAATGCTTCTTTTTCTCAATCATTATTTTTTTTTGTCCTTTTTAAAATTGTTTATTGTTATTATTTTTCTTTAAATTGACTTCTGCAGGCAGTAATAGGAGGGTTGGTATCACCAGCAAGCACTCCTGTGTGTGGCTGAGGGAGTGTGATGTGTCCCGTCTGCGTGGGGCTCTGGGGTGGCACCCTTCCTCGTGTCCTCGCCACAGCAGCCACCAGCGTTCAATCACCAGGGAAAGGATTCAATTGAGATGATAAAACTCATCAATAGAAGCGATTTGTTTTCTCCCCGTTTTTCTTTTAAAAATGTTGTTGTTGTTATTATTTTTTTGTTTTGTTTTTCCCCGTTTTCCCCAAAGTTCTCCAAAAAGGGCTGAGTGTTTCGAATCCCTTGGCTGTGGTTGGTCTGTCTGGGGCCGCGCCCCAGAGCCCCTGGCCCGGGGAGGTCAGGGCTGGGGGGCCGTCGATGCCCGGGAGGGTCTTTTCTGGCCGAGGGGTTTGTGGGACCCCCTCGCGGCCCAGCCCTGGCCCCGAGGCTGGGGTCTTCGGTCGGGCGGGTCCTCTGGGCCCGCGTGCTGGGCAGGTGGCGGCGAGGCGGCCCGGCCCGGGCGGGGTGTGTGCGTGGGGTGCGTGGGGGCGCCGGGCGGGTGAGGGGCCACCTCGCCCGGACTTAGCACCAGTCGTCGTCGCTCTCGCTGTAGGGCTCGTGCAGGCCTTTCCGGGGGCCCGGCCCTCGGGGCCTGGCCACCCCGTGGACCGGGTAGTAGCCGTTGGGGAGTCTCCGGCCGTGCCGGGAAGGCGAGGCGCAGGCGGGGCCGTGGGCCCGGGGAGTCCTGGGCGATCGCCCGGCGGCGCCCGAGGACGTGTGTCGTGGGAGGGGTGGCGCGTCGTAGGGCCCGGCCCTGGCCTCCTCGCCGATGCCGCCGCCGCCGGGGCCATCGGCCTCGTCGTAGTCAGAGCCCCGGTAGTAGCCGTGGTGCCGGGGACCCGGGGGTCCCTCGGACATGTGCGGACCCGACGTCGGCCACCGGGACCCTCCGTGGCGACAGGCCCTGGGGGACTCGCTCCTGGCAGGGCCCGGAGCTCGCCGCTCCATCCCGGGCGAGCGGCTGCTGCCGTGGCCCCCAGTGGCCGGCCGTTCCCCGGCCAGCGGCTCTGCGGCGGGGCCCGGGTACCTCCGAGGGCCGCTGGTGGCCGCCCGGCCCGGCCTGGCCACCGCCTGCTGCTGCTGCTGCTGCGGGGGGCCCGGGGCGCCGGCCTTACGGATCACGGGGGAATAGGACACGTGTGGCCGGGGAGTGGAGGGGGTCTGGGGGAGCTGGCGGCGTCCCCGCCGTGGAGTGCTGGTACCAGATGTTGAGGGGGCTGGGCTTCCACTGACCGAACTACTGCCCTACACGAAAATTGAAACAAAGGAAATCAAAAAAAAAGATACAACAAAATCAACCAGGAGGAGACGGGAGGAGACACAGGAGGGGGGGAGGGCAACGGAAACCGAAGGGGACGGGAGAGGGTCCGGGAGGAGGAGGGGACACAGGACATTCGAATGGAAAAAAAGGAGAAAAGCCACAGCCACAGGGAGGGGAGACAGGAGGGGGGGTCAAAACCAACACAACAAAGTGAGAAGAGAAATGAGAGATGGAGTCTTGTAAGTTTCGGGGTTAAAATAGCAGAAGTTTCAAAAATTACTCACAGGCGTCCATAGGACAGAAATCATAATCGAAACAAAAAGGGAAGCCGGGTTAAAGGAAAGCGGGAGGCGGGGGCAGCGCGGGCGGGACGCGGGGACCGACCGCGCGGGTCCTGGGCGCCTACGCGGCCCGCCACCAAGGAGGGAGCGGCGGCGGGGCGGCGGCGGGGCGGGCGAGGGAGCTGGGTCAGGGCGCAGGGCCACCCCCGCCCGGGGCCCTGGGCTCCAGGAGGCCAGCGTGTGCCGGTCGGGGCCGCCACCCGGATCGGGACCTGCCCGGGGGGCCGCGTGCAGGTGTGGCTGGGGGGCCGTCCCCGCCTGCGGTTGCCGCGTGCCACACCCACCTGCCGGTGCGCCATGTGCTCTCGGCCCTCGCTGGGCGAGCGGGACCAGCGCTGGTCCCGGGCCCTGGCCCGACCGTGGTCTGGCCGCTCCTGGGCGTAGCGCTCCTTGTCGGGGGGCGGGGGGTGGTGGTGGTGGTGGTGGTGGTGGTGTTGCCGATGCTTCCGGTCCTTGGGTCGGCCCCGTTCCTGGTCCCGCTCTTTGGACGGCAGGTCCCCGGATTGGGTGGTCATGCTCAGGTCCGTTCCCAAGCCTGGGCCGGAAACACAGACGGACAGACCACAGGTAGCCTTGGGGGCATGGCAGGGTGTGCACACAGGAGCCCAGCCGGGGTCCAGGGGCCCTAGAGAGAGGCCTGGCGACAGCCAAGGCCGGTTGCGATTCCAGTCCCTGCCCCCTTTGCAGCGGCCACCTGTCCCCTGTCCAGTCTTGTCCCTCTCCACCTCCTCTGCCCGGTGGAGTCCCTGCGACAGCCCACCTGTGTCCACATCCGTGTAGCGGCCCAGGGAGCGCTCAGAGGCTCGGTGGCCACGGTCCCGGCGGCGCTGGTGGTGCCGCTGGTTCTCCTCTGGGGGGACCCTCTCCAGGGAGTAGTCGTCCAGGCGCCGAGCCTTGGGGCCCAGCACCGATGCTGAGCGCTTCATGGGGCTGGTGTCAGAGATGGTCTGGGGTTGGGGGACAGGCCGTGGGCTGGAGTCAGAGGCCAGCACTGAGAAGTGCCATCCTTTCCCGCCCCGTCCTGGCAGCCTGGCTGGTGCATGGCCATCTGAGACTGGGGTGTGACCATCTGGGGAGTGGGTCCAGGGGTGTGCTAGGGTCCTGGACACAGGCTGGCTAGGCTGCGGCGAGAGCGGAGCCCTGGGAACTCCTCTGTCCTCCTCTTTCCAGGTCCACTGGCCCCTCACCCCGCCACTGATTTTCAGGACCCACAGCCTTGGGGGCCCAGCCATGGTGGGCAGGTGGATGAAGGGAAGCACTGACCCTTACAGGGTGCAAGCCTGGGAGCCCTGGGCTGCAGGTCCACGCCTGCCCTGGCTGCCACCTGCCCTCCAGGGACGGCGAGGAGCCAGGTTCCCCCGGCCCAGCTCAGCTCAGCACCTCGCTGGGGGCCTTGACTCTGGCGCCAGCTGCCCAGGTCCAGGCTAGGGGCTGCCCTGGCACTCGAGGCCCTGAGGACGCCCATCCTTGGCCTCACTCACTGCACCCCTGGGTCAAGCCCTGACCCGTGCAGGGCCTGTGGTTCTCTGTGGCCAGCGGAAGAGAGCAGCAGGAACACGGCGTGGACCCCACCCTCACGCAGGACCCGCCTGCTTCTGCTGGACACCCTGCCCGAGGCGGGGGCTGTGAAGGACTCAGACTGCAGGCTGGGTCCACAGTGGAGCTGGAGGACGACCCCCAGAGAGAGGGCCGGCGGGGCTGTGACGAGGGGAGTGGGGGGTGGCCCCGCACACACAGGACACACACACGAGGAGAGGGCTCCATGGGGGAGGGTGTGGTCTGCAAAGAAAGGTGGGGCCAGGCGGCCAGAGATGGGGAGTGCCCCAGGGGCTGGGGAGGAAGAGGGGCCGAGCCCAGCTGGGGCCGCAGGGCGTACATACACTGAGGTCATTCCCACGTGGCCGGCCCCTTCTCCTCTGTCACAGCCCCACGGGATGGTGCACACAGAAAGAACAGAAAGAAGAAAATAAATATAAAAGGCAGGGAGGAGGGGGTGGAGGGCGGAGCATGGAGAGGTGTGGGGAGGGGGATCAGGTCCTGGTGAGCAGGCCGCTGGCTGTCCCCAGCGGGTACAGAGGAGACAGACATACAGACAGATGGCAGAGGCACGACAACAGAGGGGGCGGCTGGCCACAGGCCCCTGCCCATGCAGTGCCCTGGCCTGGCTCCCGGGGAGGCTCCCAGCTTCCAGGGGGGCCCCAGCTGCCATGCCCAGTCTTCTCTGGGGCCCAGCAGCCACGTCCCCAGTCCAGGGACCGGGCAGCCACATGCAGCACAGGGCCTCGCACCCAGCCTCACAGCCACCAGAGGCCAGGCCCTCGGGCCACCCTGGCCTCGCTAGGCACAGCGCAGCCTGCGCCGGGTGCAGACAGCCACAGCACAGCACCGAAGCTCCCCAGCCAGACATGCCGCCCGCCGCCCGCAGCTCCCGCCCCACAGCCGCCAGGGGCGACGCCCTGCACTCCAGCCGCACTTGGAAAGCCCGCAGGCAGCCCGCCATGCTGCTGGTCTCTGTCCTCAGGACGGCGGTGGGATGGTCCCTCCTGCCTCCCCTCGAGTGGGCCCAGCCGCGGGGCAAACGGCCACGCAGACACACGCAGCAGGCACACGCTGCCCCGCAGCCGCACGGAGACCCGACAGGGACACGCCCACAGCTGCCCACACCCCCAGCCCTGCCTCCCAGGATCGCCCATGCCAGACCCTCAAGTGTGCGTGCCCGGCACACGCCACGCACAAGTGAGTGTGCTGGTGTGCACGCATGTGGGGTGTATGAGGTGCGGGTGTAAGGTGTGCATGCAAGGTGCGTACACATGAGGTGCGGGTGCATGAGGTGTGTAAGGTGCATTGCGTGAGGTGTGAGGGTGTGTGAGGTGCACGTGTGTGAGTGGGCGTGTGAGGGGTGGGTGTGTGAGGTGCGCAGGTGTGAGATGGAGGTGTGAGGTGCGTGTGTGTGAGGTGTGGGTGCTTGAGGTGCATAAGGTGTGTGTGTGTGAGTTGCGTGCGTGAAGGGCAGGTGCGTGAGGTGCGCGTGTGAGGTGCGCTTTCGTGGGTGCACGCGCGTGTGAGGGGTGGGTACGTGGGGTGCGCAGGTGTGAAGTGTGGGTGCGTGAGGTATGCAGGTGTGAGGTGCACGTGCGTGAGGTGCATGTGTAAGGTGCGTGTGCGTGAGTTGCGCGTGTTAGTTGCGCGCGTGAAGGGCGGGTGCGTGAGGTGCTTGCATGAAGGGTGGGTGCGTGAGGTGCGAGTGCGTGAGGTGGGCGTGTATGAGGTGTGCGTGTGAGGTGCGGGTGTGTGATGTGCGTGGGTTGTGAGGTGCGCATGCGTCGGTGCGTGTGTGAGGTGCCTGTGCGTGAGGTGCGTGGAATTTCGAGGTGCGCGTGCTGTTTTTCCCCAGTGCTGGGAGGGAAGCCAGGGCGTGTGCGGGGCCAGGCGGCTGCACGCGGTCCACGCCCAGCCCGGTAGTGGCCTGGGCTTGTCGTCGGGACTGAGCCCGCGGCCCTCCCTCAGGTTTTCAGACGGAGTCTGGCTAACTGCCCAGGGCGGCCTTGAACTTGGATCCTCCCAGCACAGGGGCCGGCTCCAAGCAGGGCGGTGCCCCCTGGGCCATGGCTTCCGGAGGGCAGCTCTCCGGGCCGAGGCCCCTCCCACTCTGTCCCCAGCAGGGCAGAGAACCACTGGCCGCCATCAAGCTCACCCCAGGGCCCTCCCCTTCCTGGCTCCACGGGGGGGGGGGGGGGGCGGGCAGAGGGCCAGGCCCCTCAGGGGCTCCCGGTGAGGCCAGCATGGGGGCTGCAGGAGGGGGCCTGCCCGCAAGGTGCGGTGGCCCCTCTGGGGCGGTGAAAGCCCTCACCTGGTTCTCGGCCGGGAGGCGGGGCATGGAGGCGGCGCGGGCCTGGCCTTCCATGGGGAGGTAGTGCTCGCTGTCCGAGTAGCCATCGGTGCCCATCTCGCGCATCTCCACCGACTGCGGGGCAGAGGGCAGGGCCTGGTTAGCCCGGGGCCTGACACGGGGCCCCAGGGAAGGCTCGGCGTCTGTGGGGGGTGCCTGCTGCAGGCGCTGGCGACCTGGGACCCATGGGGGCAGGGGCACCTGAGAGCTGGGCTGACTGTTGGGCAGGTCAGCCGGGGGCCCTCGCTCTGGGCTCCACGTGCCCGTCTTCTGGAACATCTCCTGGGCCCGCTGCGTCACCCAGGACGGACTCTCCTTGATGCCACCTTCATGAGCCATCCTGTGGGGGACACAGAGGCAGGTGGGCGGGGCACTCAGGGGTTCCGCCTGGGCGCTGGCACCTCACTGCCCCCCCCCACTCTGGCCAGACCCACACTCACAGGCTGACTCCGGGGTCCAGCTGGGTGGAGGGGAGGGCATTCTGCCCGGGTCCCCCCTCCTGTGACGGGGATGGGGGCTCCATGCGCTGGAACATGAGAGGGGTCCGGTTCTGGGGGGCAGAGAGCAGCATGTGTGCACAGGGGCAGGGACGGGGTGGGACGAAGGAGGGGAACGGAGGCTCGGTCTGTGGGCGAGCCTGGGCTGAGCAAGGCAGGGGGAGGTTTTGGAGGGGGTGCTTAGACCCCACCCTGCGACATTCCAGAAGTCCCCACCACTTTTTTGCAGTGTCAGGGATGGAACTCTGGGCCTGGCTGCCCCAGCGCCCAGAAGTCCTTGCTGATCAGTCACTCAGGTCTGAGCCACCTGGATCCACTCCCCAGCCGCCCCAGCCCAGGCCTCTGCCTGGCACCTGGCACCTGGAGCAGCCCAGCCCTTCTGGCTCCCCCACCTCAGTGCCCGGAGGGTGTCCATGGGCTAGACCTGGCCCTTCCACTGTGCAGGACCCTTCCAGGTTCTCCTCTCAGTTGGGATAAAAGCCAGAGTGTCCCCTCCATCTCTGAGCTCTGCCCTGTGACTCCAGCCCAATGTCCCCCTGGCTCACCGTCCTCTGCCCCTCTCCGACCTCCTCGTCCTCCAGCCTCAGCCTTTGCACTGTCTCTTCCCTCTGCCGAGGATGCTGTTCCCTGGGTACCCGCCTGCTCCTGCCGTCCTCCCTCCCTGCCTTCCGGTCTCCATGGCCCACCTGCGCAGCTCCAACACTGCTCCCCACCTCTCCCCTCTTCAGGTCCGCGGAGCGCCATGGCCCTCATTATTTGCCACCATGAGATGTGCTTAGTCACTTGCTGCTGTTGGTGGGTCCCCACCTAGAACGGCTGCTCTCCAAGGGCAGGAATCTGGTCTGTTCTGCTCCCATCTGCAACCCCCCCAATGACCGATGACCCTGAGCAATGGGGACAGCACCCAACACCCAGTGACCTTCAGCAAGTGCTGGTGGAGGGGACGAATCATCCAGGCTGCATTTCCTTGAGATGGCCCTGCTTGGCAGTGACCTGCCCTAGTTCTGGTTGGTTCCCATGGTAACAAGCCAGCCCCTGTCTTCCAGCTTGGGTGTCCCCAGGGCGATGGACGCTGGTACCTGCTCCTCGCGCATGGCCTGCAGCTTCTTGGCCTTGCTTTGCCGGTAATACTCCATGATCATCATGGCTGCATAGATCTTCCCCACCGTCAGGTCCGTGGCTGGGGGCACAGGAGAGCTCAGGTGCCGCCCGCCCCTCCTGGCTCCCGCCCCCGCTTTGCTGGGGGTCCCTGCCCAGGGTGCGCTGGGCTCTTACATTTGTGAGGTGTGACCAGCAGGTCCAACGTCTTCTGAGACAGGTTTGGCCAGATGGCCATCATCTCCTTCCGCAGCTCTGCGTCCATTTGCTGCTTGTCGGCCCCACCTGCAGTGTGGGCGCAACAGATGCTGACCGCCTCCCCGGCACCAGCAGCCTCTGGGGCAGCTGCCAAGCCAGCAGCTCCCTAGAGTGTGGCCACAGCTGCTGTGATCCCCATGGAGTCTCCAGTGCCCAGGCCTGGCCCAGAGGAAGTCCTGGTCCTCTGCAGGGCCAGGGCTGGGGACGGCTTTGTAGGGAGAGTTCAGTGCTGCAAGGGGCTGGGTCAGCTGAGGGCCCAGTCCTGGCTGCCACTCTCACCAAGTGCCTGGCTTAGTTGCTAGACTCTCCTCTCTCTGTGCTGGGGATGGAACCCAGCGCCACATGCACCTTTAGGAACCTCGGTTACTCCATCTGGGAATGGGGTGACAATGGTCCCTAATCTGTCTGGCTGAGGACCAAGGGAGTTAATGTGTGTCCAGCCCTCGGACAGCGTCTCCCCCAGGGTCAGTACTGCAGCTCTGTCCTTTGAACGTGGGCCACCCCCTCTCAAGCCCCTGTTGGAATCCAGTTCCTCTCGTGAGGTGTGAGGACTACAGCCTGGAGGGGCCTCGAGGAGGCCATCAGGATTAAACGGGCCATGAGGGCGCTGTCCCTGGATTGGATCCTGAGGCTTGGAGAGGGAAAGGGCAGACAGCAAAGACACACAGCCACGGGTACTACCCGTCTCTCTCCATGGGATTGGTGCCTGGGACTCTGATAACCAGAAGGCCCTCACCAGACGAGGTCCCCTGATGCTGGACCTTCCATACCTTGAGCCAATTTGTGTGTGTGTGTGTGTGTGCGCGTGCGCGCGCGCGCGCGCGCTGGGATGGAACCCAGGGCCTCACGCAAGCTAGGCAAGGGCTCTACCACTGAGCTGCACCCTGGCGCTAGAAGGGCCTTTTTTTGCTAACGCGCATGTGAAGCTCAAAGCTCAGATCTATTTTGGAGCAAGGATACTGAAGCCAGGGACAGCTGAACTGCTGCCCCACCCCGCCTCCTGGGACCTGGGCTCGCTCCCGCTCCCGCTCCCGCTGTCTACTCCGCATGCCGCCACCAGAGGGCGCCGCGAGCACCTGCGTCAGGCCGCCTCCCTCGGGCCCCATTAGGGCGGAGCGCCCGAATTCTCAGGCCGGGCTCACGGTTCTCTGCCTGCTCTGTCCTCAGCCTCGCGGCTCCTCCTCACTCCCCTTTCAGCCGCACCGACCTCCTCACTGCTCCTTAAATGTGCCCGGCATGCTCCTGCCTCAGGCCGTTCCATGATCCTTGTGCGGCGTGCTTTCTGTGCTAGGATAGTTTCCTAAGAAAATCTGCGTGGCCCCCTCTCTCCCCTCCTCCTGCAGGGGTCTGCTCAGATCCTCTGCCGAAGAGGCCTAGGGGACCTCGGTCACAAGCACCGTCCCCCCACCCATCGCTTTCTATTGACTTCGGCTTTCTCTTTTGACTTAAGTGGTTGTCCCCTATCTCACCGCGAGAGGGCGCGCGCAGCCCGTTTTCACCCCTTTCTTTTGGGACTCGGTCTCGCTATGCTGCCCACGCGGGCAACTAACTCCTGGCTCCAGTGATCCTGCTGCCTCAGCCTCCCCGGTGGCTGGGACCACAGGCGTGCAGCACCGCACCTCGCGCCTGGCTTCCCTTTCTTTTCTCTCGTGGCCACAGGGTCTAGGGATGTGGAGTTCTGTGGTCCCTGGGGCCGATCCTAGGGATGGGAGGTCAAGACTGTTGGTGATGACCTGGGATCCCCTTGGCGCGGGAACCTTTTCTTCTTCCTTTCTCTTTGCAGAGCTGGGGCTTGAACCCAGGAATGCTCCTCCACTGGCTGCACCCCCGGCCTCCTTTTATCTTTTAAGACAGGGTCTCGCTAAGGCGCTGAGGCTGGCCTGGAACCTGAGATCCTCCTGCCTCGGCCTCCTGAGCTACTGGAATTACAGGTGGGCACCAGGGCGCCTGCCCTCAGGAGGATTTTAAATGTTCCCAACACAAAGAAATCACAGGCGCTGGGGGCGCTGGGTGCTGACTGCCCTGATCCGATCACCACACACCCTGATCTATCCCCCCGCACACCGCACCCCACAGACAGCTGACTTAAAATAAGATGAACCCGGGCAGGGCTGGGGCTCAGGGGTAGAGCGCTAGCCTAGCACGTGGGAGGCCCTGGGCTCCATCTTCAGACCCCATAGAAACCAACAAACAAATAAAGGTATAAAATTATAAAAAGAAATAAACTACAAACATGTTTCCAGTTTCTCTGGGAGAGAAGAAACCATCTGCTATGAGGGGCTGAACTGTGTCCCCATCCCCTGCCAAGTTCATACGGTGCAGCCCTCACCACCACCACCATGGCCGTGGCTGGAGCCTCAGGGAGGTCAGTGGGGCCCTAGGAGGGCAGCTGGTGTCCTGGACAAAAGGGCCGGGGAGGGTGGTCCCTGGGCGCCAAGGCTAAGGCTGAGGACAAGCCTGCGGCCACCCTAGTCCATTGCAGCCACCCAGCGTGTGATCCTGGTGGCCTGAGCAGACAAACACCTGCGCTCAGGCCAGAGCAGGGCCTCTGACCTCGCCAGCCATGACGCTGGGCACTGATCCTGGCTGAGGCATCTGGGAGCCGTGGGTGCTGAGCGGCCTCCCTGCAGGAAGCACCACCCTGCCCACGTGGAGACCCAGGCTGTGGCAGGCACTGCCAGGTGTCCCTGGGACAGAATGCCCTGGCTGGGAAAAGCATGGTGTGGCCTCTGTGAGGCGGCCGGTTCGGGTACAGAACTACTGGCACTGGTGATCCCGGGGCAGGAGGTCCTTGGCAGGTGGGCAGCAGTCACCCCAGCTGGCCTTGCCTTGGGTGCTGCCCGAGGGGTCTGCCTCCTGTCTCCCCCGTGTGGTCAGCTGGACCTCACCTCATGGCTGCAGGTGCCCCTGTGCTGGGGAACGCAGAGCCACCTCTCGGGGTTCAACACACTAGAGGCCATTCCATGCAGTGACTACCAAGAAGGTCCCTGGTCACTGGCCAGTGTCCCTGAGGGCGGAACTGCCTCTGTCTCTGACCTCTGAACCTGGACACCCCCCACTTCTCGCCCTAGCGCTTGTCACCCTCTAGCTGTTAACTCTACTTGGTGGCTCTGGGGACCCAGGCCTGCGGGCTGCCCCTCCACCAGGTGGCTGGCTGGCTCTTGCCTCGGCCGCAGTGTGTATTGTGCCCGTTTCTCCTCGGTGCCCAGGGACAGGAGGTTGCTCTCCCCTGTGGTATCCCAAATGCCGAGGGCAGGGCTGGGCACACAGCAGGTGCTCAACTAATGCTTTTGCTCAGAGCCACCAACATGTCGCCAGTGTGGGCCCCAGACAGGGTGCCAGGAAGCCAGGGCCAGCTGAGGCTCCCAGCTCAGGAGCCCAGACCCTTGTGGACGGCTGGGACCCTGTGCTGGGCCAGCTGAGCGCTGCTGCTGGCCCCCATGGTCTGTGGGAGGAAGGGTGGTGGGGACCTGGCCCTCTGGCTGGCCAGCCATGGTGACCGGGACGAGCCCCGGGCTGGCTCTGGGGCTTGGGCCAGGGCTCTCCCCCTCCTTCCTTCCTCTTTCTTCTTGGTACCAGGGATGGAAGCCGGGCGCTCACCACTGAGCCACATCCAGCCCCTGTTGAGACCGCGCTAAGGTGCCAAGGCTGGCCTTGAACTTGGGACCCCGTCTTATCCTCCCAGGCTGCTGAGTCACACCGGGGCCAGGGGGCCCTTCCAAGAACAAGGCAAGGGCGGCCCTGCCTTGGGAATGCCGTGTGCCGGGGAGGACGGTGTGGCCACCGGGTGCTCTGGCCCCTGTTACTGCCCCGCCCGGAGCTCCTGTCCCCCAGGAGACCCCACTGCAGCCCATCAGGGTCAGCGCCCTCCAGGGGCGGCCAGGGCTGTGGGTTTACATCTACCCAGGCAGGTGGCGGCTCTGCCCTCTTGGCCTGGGGCAGGGGGAGGCCTGAGTCCCTCAAGAGGAGGTCCCGGGTCCAGCATCTCATCTAGGACACAGGGGGAATGGCCTTTTCCAGATTCTCCTGGAGAGACACAGAGAAGAGAGGGACGGAGGCAGAGGGACAGAGAGGGCCCCCACCTGCCTCCGCGATGCACAGGTGGCGACATAATATCTGAGAACCTGCAAAACAGGGGCTTATCTGTCCCCTGTGGCCTTGAGGGGCTGCAGAGGAAGCTCAGGGAGTCCAGGGAGGGGCGGGGGTGGGTGCCGTGGGGCAGGGCACCCCCACGGCAGGCTCCAGGGAACCCCGAAGAGGCCGGCCTCGGTCCTGTGGCCGGGGACTGAAGGCTCCTGGATAAAGTCACAGCCAAGTTCTTCCGGGTCCTTCAGAGACCAGCCCGGCCTGGCCAAGCCCTGGGCTCCGGCCTCCGAGACCCAAGTGTGGAACTCAGGGCCCTCGGGCATCTGAGAACCGCCTCCTGACACAGGGACGTCCGCAGCCACTAATCTGGTGGCACAGGAGACTCGGAGCTAAGTAAGCTGCTTTTCTTTTTGTTTGTGGGGCTGGGGACCGACCCAGGCCTGTGCGCCATGGCGGGCGGAGCCGAGCTGTCCCTGGCCCAGCTGCTGTTCTTCATAAGGCTCCCGGCCTCAGGTTATTTCACGACAGTGACAGACATTGGACTAACTCAGGTTGACCGCGGGTCTGTGGTCCCCACAGAGGGAGCCCGTGGAGAGGAGGCTGGAGGGGTCCCGCCTCTGCTCTAGAGCCGGCCTCTCCCCAGAGGCCGGGTCGGTTGAGGCAGCCCCTGGCTGCAGCCTCCGGAGCCTTCTCCCCAGGCTTTTCCCTCAGAACCTTCTTGGGGAGCCCCCCTGTCTACAGGGGTGTCTGGCGCACATGACAGGACACACCGAGGGTTTGCGGAAGACTGCCCGGCGACAAAGGGGTGGCATCTCTGCCCTGTGCCTGCTTCCCCCTCCGGGCGACCAGTTGGCCCTGCCCTTACCCTTGGCTATCTTGATGTCCAGGGCTGTGCGGATCAGAGCCATGAGGGTGGAGTTGAAGTGGACGGTGTTGTCATCCGCGACGGGCAAATCCATCCGCAGGAGCCTCTACAGAGAACCCCGGGGGAGGGCCGTCACTCTTGGGTCCTCCGCTGAGGTCCCCGGCGAGCCACACCCACCCCATTGGGGACCTCCAGGAGAACTCTGAAGGCCACGGCGGCCCCACGCCCAGCCCCGAGTTTTCTAGTCTCCTCCCGTGGCCGCAGGGAGGGCACGGGGCTCTCCTGCGTCCTCGCCCCTCCTCGTCCCGCCGCCCTCCCAGGCCGCCCGTCCTCAGAGCTCTCCTGGATGGCTCCGTCCCCGTCTGACCCCAGAGAGAGCAAAGCCCAGTCCAGCAGCACGTGCAGCAGCCAGCAGAGGGTCCCCGGCCACAGTCGCAGGCACCCGCCCCGCCCCTGTACGGCTGGACCAGGGCAGCCCGGGTGGGCACAGGTCACATTCCTCTGGGAGGGGGCAGGCCCCTCGCAGCATGCAGCGAGGTGACACGGAACAGCACAGACAGGCGCATGCAGACGGAATCTCGAGACTCATTCATAGCTCTGTGGAAAGTGTTATCTGGGGGCATGGCCGGACCTGGGCTGTGTGCAGCAGGAGGGGACGGGGTGGGGCATTCCCAGGCCCAGGGAAGATGATATTCCCTGTGTCCCAGGCAGGGGCTCTGTCCCCTGCTGGGTGATGACGGAGGGGGTGTCAGGCTGGTGTGCACCAGCCCAGACAGAGGTGGCACAGATAGGGCTTTGGGATTCACCAGGGATTTCTGATACACATCGACAGGAAACAGGGAAAGAGGGTAGGGGACAGAAAACCTGGAGAAGGAATAAGTGGTGTCTGGGGCAGGTCAGGGAGGGAGGTAGTGGTTAAACACAGAGAGGGTGGGGCTGGGATTGTGGCTCAGCACTAGAGCTCTCCTAGCACACCTGGGACCCAGGTTTGAGCCTCAGCACCACATAAAAATAAAGGCATTGTGTTGTGTCCATCTACACCTAAAAAATAAATATTAAAAAAAATAAAAGAACACAGAGAGGGGCTCGGTGTATAGCTGTGCAGGTTATACACTACACAAAGGGCTCCCCATCTCAGAAATCATGGATTTGCATACTTAATATGACAGTTCCTCTCATTAGCATAAAAGTATCTTGGTCTGATCACATCCGTGGGTTACAACGATTTCCCAGCAGACAAAGTGTTCAGTGGAAAGGGCGCCCTTTTAAGTTTGTGCAAAGGTGCCTTGGAGGCTCTGCATAGAGATGAGGAGCGAGGGGTCTCCTTCCCCCTCTACTGTGCCCACACACACCCTGAGAGAAGGGACAGGAGAAATGGAGCCGGTGTGGTGGTGCACACCTATAATCCCAGTTGCTCAGAGGCTGAGGCAGAGGATTGTAAATTCAAGGCCAGCCCAGGTAGGTTAGTGAGACCATCTCAGAACAAGAAGGCCGGGTGTGGCTCAGAGGCAGGGCACTCTGGGTTCCATCCCCAGTGTGGGGTGGGGGAGCTTGAGGGGGACAGGTCGGGCGGCTTGTCCTGGCCTCCACTGAGGAGTGAGGGAGGCAGGGCGGGGGCGGGGGGCTGCGGGAATCACACAAACAGGAGACACGGGGAAGGTTAGGGTTAGGACTGGACAGGAAGAGGATGACTGTTCTGGGGACGGGGTCTTGCAGGTGTATGTCCCTGAGCTTCTCCAGGATGAATGGGGGGAACAGAGCGTCTGTCCTGGGGTGCCACGGGAGATTCCAGGGGGGGCCTGGGGCCTGGCTCAGCCGCCTGGCGGCAGCCCCTCACACCCTCAGCAAGCATGCACCCCCCGGTCGGCCACGGCGCCTGCCCGCCCCAGGCCCCGCCAAGGCAGCGTGCATGGCCTGCGTCAGTGTGCCACCGTCCAGGGGTCCAGCTGCGGCCCGCCTGCCCACTCTGGAACAATGGAGAGGCCGGTTGGGGTGTCTTTGGGGGATGGGTGGCGTGGGATGGGGGCTGGGGAGGCACCTCCAGGGGAGGGGGAGCTCTTGGGAGCATCGGATCCCCAAGGCCTGAGTCAGAGATCAGCTTCAGGTGTGTGCGTGGAAGGTCCCCGGGGCCTGGGGACTCAGGTGGCTCAGAACATGGGCCAGGGCCTAGCCTTCTCTCCTGCAGGGTGCCTGTCCTGTCCTGGGTGCAGGGGCTGCTCTAGGGTCAGAGATGCCACTGTGATTCCCTGGAAGCAGGTTGTGTCCAATTTGGTTCCCCAGGGACCCAGTGGCCGCCAGGGGACCTGGGTGTCCCCCCCTCCCTCCAGCATGTCGGCCATAATGGAGTCTCAGAGCACGTAGACACTCATCAGAAAGGACAACACTGTGCTGCTTAGAGTAGAGGGACGGCAGGAGCCAGTTACTCAAGGAGAAAAGGAAAAAGAAAAAACAAGAAGAAGAAAAGAGGGGGGTGGAAGAAGACTCGGCCGGGCGTTTCTGTCGAGCACTGAAAAATCCCCAGTGCCTGGACACCGTAGTCGGCACAGATAGACTACCTTGTAGGCCACTCTGGCCGGACACTTCTTCCCCAGACCCAGGGGCGGAGACATGTGTCTCAGCATCTGATACATGTCCGGGTAAGGCATGCGGCCCCTGGCAGCACAGAACAGAAAACGAGGGACAGAACCAAGGGAGGGGGCGGAGGAGGGGGAACGGAGGAAAAACCAAAACCAAAACCAAAAAAAAAAAAAAAAACAAACCACACGAGCCGAAAAAATAGAGAAAGATGCAGAGAAACGATAAAATAGAGATTTCAAACAAATGGAAAAGAGGAGGAAAAAAATGGAAGAAAAGGTGATTAAAAATGAGTATTTCACTGCTCACGAGCAGGGGAGAGTCGGGCTCGACCTGGGTTGGAGCTGGGACGTGGCGGGTGCGGAGGGGGGTCTCCTGGCGGGCAGCGGGGAGCTGAGCCTCGCTCGCAGGGTCATTTTGAAAGGGGGGCGACATTCTCTGGTTTGGCTGAGGCTGGTCTCTGAGGGGGCCGAGGGGGAGGGGGCCAGGTGGGGAGGGGGCTGGGGCTCTGGGAGTGGGGTACAGGGGAGAGTGGAGCGTGGGGCAGTGCAGAGTCACACCCCACCCCGAGGTGGAGCTGATCTGGGGTGCCGTGGAGACCCCGGGATGGGCGGCCAGCTAAGAGCAAGCAGAGATGGCCGAGGGAACACAGGAGTGTGCGTCCATGCTTCATCGACCACATGGCCGCATTCTGTCGCCTACGCGTCTTCTAGTTCAATGCAAGAGAGAGATGGCTCTGTGTTTAGAGATATATATATATGAAATATATATATTGAAGACCCCAAGCCACGCTCATTCCAGGATGCTAGCAGGTTTTAGTGGAAGTCAAACCTTGCAAGCAACCCTATGAGGACATTTCTTGCCTAGGCCGAGAGGGGGGAGATTACGCGCAATAAACTGTACATGTCCTTATAATGGATCCGACCGCTGAAAGGGAAGACAGGGTTAGTGAGCACCGCCCAGGCTGCCTCCGCACCCGCCCCCAGCCTGCGGCGGGGCTGGGACAGCAGGGCTGGACCTCCTGGTCTCAGGGACTGCCGCAGGCTTGGGAGAGGAGAGGTCTCTGGGGACATTCGGACACTGGGCCCCGGGCGGGTCTGATGGCTGTGCTGGGGGTCCTAGACCCGCACCCTCCCCAGCCCTCGGCTTCTTGCCTCCGGGCACAATCTATGTGGGCTACACTGAGGGGGCTGGTGACAGAGAGGAGGGGGACAGCGTCGGACCTAAAATCGAAAGAGGAAGAGTTAGGAACCCGCGGCACCTCTGCCCTCGGGAGGGCTTGCCTGGGCTGCAGGGCTGGAGAGACCATCCTCCCGCCCCCTCCCCGAGGCCTCCCTGCCAGGGCGGTGGCCAGAGGACAGGAGGACTCGGCCATCGAGGCGTCCCAGTAATGCTCTTTCAGGTGCCGAGACCAGCCCCACTAGAGTCCCCATGGCTGGGGCTCCAGGACGCTCCAGGGGCCTCTGAGTGTCTGCAAGGGCCTGGTGTCCAGTGCACTCAGAGCCCATCCAGGTATGGGGGGGCTGAGCTGGGACTCCACAGCCCGCAGTGGCCTCTGGTCTCCAGAGTTGGACGCTCTTTCTTCAAGGTCATGGAGAGGCAAGGGCCCACTCCCTCGGTCGCTCTAGTGTTTTTGTTTTAATGGTTACTGGGGATTGAGCTCAGGGTCACATGACCACTGAGCATGTCCCCAGCCCAATTTTGTCTTTTATTTAGAGACAGGGTCTCCCTGAGTTGCTTAGCACTTTGCCTTTTGCTGAGGCTGGCTGTGAACTCGCGATCCTCCCGCCTCAGCCTCCCGGAGCGCTGGGTGACAGGCGTGCGTCACCGCAGCCAGCTCGCTCCAGGTTTTGAAGGGGGTTTCGGGGGCTCCCATCTTGTGCCAGATCTCGGCTGCCCAGCTGGGCCAGCCTCTCCCCTACGCCCCAGCGGAGTCCACTGGAGGCTTCAGCTCCTCCCAGGGCCTGCTGCGCTAACCCTTCAGGGCGCGGCAGGGCTCCCTCAAACCTCTCTTCCTAGGGGACTGGGCTTTGGCAGGGGTGAGACCCTGAGCACTCAGGCCGCGGCGTTCAGGGTCACGGTTCTCCTTCTCTCCTCTGGACCGACGCAGGTGGGGTCCCTGCCAGAGCCTGGGCCCAGCGCCCAGGACCCGCCTGCCCACGTCCCAGCTCCGGCAGGAGGCCCCAGTGTGGCCGGAGGACCCAGGCACTCCCTTACCAAGCGGCTGGGTCGTACTCGGCCCAGACACGCACGTATTCGTCCAGGTGGTGGGGGCCCAGGATGGAGGAGTCTCGGGTGAGGTACTCAAAGTTGTCCATGATGACGGCGACGAAGAGGTTCAGCATCTGTGGGGCCCCGGGGGAGAGGGGAGTAGGAGGGAGAGAGCTGGGGTGGCTGGCGGATGCACCCCACTGAACTCACACAGAGGCCCGGGGACAGAGAGCCACAGTGGACCCGAGGAGACAGTCGCTGACCCAAGGAGGACCAGCGAGGGTAAGCTCGGGTGCAGAAGGGGAGGGAGGAAGGGCAAATGGAGACTGAGAGAGACACAGATGGACGGTGGGGGCGCTGGGGGCTGGGTCACACCAAGGGGACCACCGCTTGGGAGGACCCCAGACCCTCCCCACCTGGGTCTCCAATGGAGGGGATCCTGGCCTTCCCCAGGGAATGGCAGCAATGTCTGGTGACACTTTTGGCTGTCACCCCATTGCGGGGAGGGACAGGGCTATCAGTTGGATCTGGAATGTTCCCCAAACGCTCAACCTAGTGTTCGGCAGTGTTCTGAGGTGGGGCTTGGGAAGTGACTAGGTCACCTGGGCTGGGACCTCATCAAGGACTGATCCACTGACAAAGTCATAACTGAGGTGTTGGAGGTGGTGGAAACAGGAAGTGGGGCGATGCTAGGGGTAGAGAGGCTGGGGGCACGCCCGGGAGGTCTGTTGGGTCTTTGGCTCTTTTTCCGTCTCCCTCCGCTTCCTGGCTGCATGATGTCCTGCCTCCCCCAGGCCCATCCCAGTGGCTCCATGGACCTCCCGCCCGGCTGAGGCCCTGAGCCAGGAGAAGGCTCCTTCCTT
Source organism: Callospermophilus lateralis (assembly GCF_048772815.1). Lineage (NCBI taxonomy): Eukaryota > Metazoa > Chordata > Mammalia > Rodentia > Sciuridae > Callospermophilus > Callospermophilus lateralis. Next base: position 214,484,833 of record NC_135305.1, on the reverse strand, counting down.
CAAGCTGATTTTCTTACGCATTTTTTTTTTTTGGTACCTGGGATTGAACTCGGGGGCACTCGACCCCTGAGCCCCATCCCCAGCCCTATTTTGTATTTAATTTAGAGACAGGGTCTCACTGAGCTGCTGAGGCTGGCTTTGAACTCGCCATCCTCCTGCCTCAGCCTCCTGAGCTGCTGGGATTACACTGTGCCTGGCTTTCCTTGAGCTGACATGGTCATCTAGTGCCGGGGCACCCAGAGGGTGGAAGTTGGGGTGCCCACAAGCTCAGCAGGATCCACACTGGGAAACCTGGGTTCACTGAGCCCCAGGCTGGCTGGGAGCAGCCCTGAAGGAGCAGATCGGTTTCATCCTAGAGAAATCTGGTCCTGAGCCAGAGAGAGGTCCAGGCCCGCCCGGCCTCCCCTCCCGCCCGGCCTCCACCGCCCGCAGACTCACCAGAAAGGAGCAGAGGAAGATGAAGGAAACGAAGTAAAAATAAGCGAACTCGTTGCCACAGTCGGCTGTCAGGATGCCGGAGTTCTTGTCACATGGCTTCCCACTGAGGCAGGAGAGCATGATGTTGTGCCAGGCTTCCCCGGTGGCACTCCTGAGGACAGGGAGGGGCATCAGGGGCCTGGCACCAGGCTCTGGCTGGAGGCCAAGGCCTCTTGGGAAGGGGCGTGTGTGGGCCAAACACCGGGCTCTGGAGCTGGGTGGGCATGGTCTGAGCCCCAGGTCCACTGCCTCCCCTCCCTAGGACATCGGGTGGGACATTCTCCTCCTCGCTGAGCTCTAAAGCCCACGGGGACTATTGAAAATGCTGGTGCTGGGTTGGGAGCTCGTCAGGGGCAGAGGGCTCGCTCACACACGAGGCGCTGGGTTCCACCCCCAGGACGGGGGCAAGCTGAGGCCCACACTCCACCCGACAGGCTGGACCCGGCCGGACTGGGCACAGGGACATCTGCGTAACCTAAAAGCTCTCCTCCCTCCCGGTGACTCTCCTCGGGAGTCTTTTCTCCCTGGGTCACTGTGCTCCGGGTGTGCTGGCCCCTCACTGTCCTCAAACGTGCCAGTCGTGTCCCGGCCACAGGGTCCCTGTGCCAGCTGTCCCCTCTGCCTGGCCACCCTTCCTGACATCCACATGGCTCCCTCCTCACCTTTGTCCCTCTAATGTCACACCTCCAGACAGGTGTGACCACAGGCCCTCCTCCACTCCCTTCTTTCTGTTGTTAGATGAACATTTTTTTTATTGCGGCAAAATTCTTAAATAGATCATTTTAACCACTTTGAAACACACACAGTGGTGCCAACTGCTGTCACACCATTAGTGACTGTCAGCACCGCCCACCCCAGAACTTTCTCACCCTCCCCAATTCTGTTCCCTGTAAGTAGTAACTCCCTGCTCTCCGCCCCCAGCCCTGCCAGCACCCACTGTTCCACTTTCCAGCTCTGAATTCACCCATTCTAGGCACCTCCTACAAGGGGCATCAGACACTATTTCTTTCTGTGTCCCCTTTCCTCCTCCTTTTTTTTCTTTGTGTGTGTGTGGTATTGGGGATTGAACCCAGGGGTGCTCCACCACTGAGCTACTCACATTCCCAGCCCTTTTTATTTTAGTTTGAGACAGGGTCTCACTAAGTTGCCCAGATGGCCTCGAACTTATGATCCTCCTACCTCAGCCTCCCGAGTAACTGGGCTTACCACATCCAAATCCCCATGCCCTCCTGATCTAAAATTTTATCTCCATCTAGGATCTCCTATAATTGCTTTACCAATTATGTGTCTTCCTCATGGGAAAATTAACTTTCAAAGGATAGAAAGTGTTTTCCCTCTCCCTCTGCCGTATCCCGGGGTGCGGCAGTGCCAGGAACACAGTAGCTGCTCAATAAACCTCCGCTTAGGGAATGCAGGACGTGCAGCCAGGCTTCACCAAAGAATCAACCTCAACAGCCCTAAGCCTCAATTTCCTCAAGTGTCGGATGAGGTGTTCGAGCGTCCCCACCTCAGGAGGCAGTCAGGGGGATTCAGTGAGGTGAAGCCCGAAAAAGGCCTTCAGCAACTGCCCTGCCATGGACCCTTGCGCCCCGCACGCCCCTACCAAACCTCCCCAGAAGGGGAGGAGGAGAGTGGGACGCCTAAGAGATTAGCGCATGTTCCCCACAGGAAGGGATGGACGTGGGCACTCCTCACCGGAAGAGAAGAGTGAGAACCCGCCACACGCACACCGGAAGAGAAGAATGAAGGCCTCCCCACCCGTGGAAGGGTGAAGCCACGCCCCCCTCTCACCGGAAGAGAAGCATGAGCGCCTGGAAGAAGGTCCGGAAGTTGTTGTGCTCAGTGATTTGGAAATCGTCCTCATCACTGTCCTCGTCCTCCACGTCGATGCCGATGTTGCCGAACACCTGCGGAATGGGAGGGTGACCACCAGGGCCAGCCCTGCCGCCCCGCAGCCCGTGGCTTCAGGGAAGCCAGCTCCATCTCTTTGCCACCCGATTTGGGCTCCACTGGGCGGCTCCTGCCCGGGGGCGACTGCCCCTGTGGGTGGCCCGACACCTTAGAGTGCGCGCTCACCTGCATCCCGATGATGGCGTAGATGAAGAAGAGCATGGCGATCAGCAGGCACACATAGGGCAGGGCCTGCGGGAGGGAAGGCAGTGAGGGGTGCTGGGCCCCTCGGCCCACCATTTCCTTCCCTTGTCCCAGCGCGCCCCCGACTGGTCGGGGGGGCCACCCGAGTCCCGCCAGCGCTGGTCACTGGGGCTCTGTGATGAGGCCTTCAGAGCTCTGAAGACACCCCAGGGGCAGGAAGTTAGATAGGAGCCCCGAAGACGGCATCCCGGGATGGCTCCTGCACAGAGTCACGTCCAGTTTGATTCCTCTGGAGCACAGGAGTCCTCGCTTCTGAGCCCTAGGCCAGGGGTGGGGGCAGGGGCTCACCTTGAAGGACTGCACGAAGGTCCAGAGAAGAATGCGGATGGTGTAACCCTGACGGAGGAGTTTGATGAGCCGGGCAGCCCGGAAGAGGCGGAGAAAACTCAGGTTGATGAAGTTATTCTGGGGAGATGGAGGGAGAGGGGTGACCATCCACCCACCCCAGGAGCTCAGAGCTGTCACCACTCACAGAGGCCCCTACATGAAGCCAACCAACAGGAAAAAAGCAAGCCAGACCCCAAATAAGGAGGGAGAGGAGAGAAAGCACTATTAATGCAATGGTGCAGAGGGAAAACTCGAAAAAAGGAAGGAAGTCAGGGGCAGAGGGTGGGAAGAAGGAAAGGCATCAACTCAAAAGCATCCGCCCTCCCTGCCAGCCCCACCCGCAGTGGGGAAAAGGAAAGAAAAGGGGGAAGGAGGAGAAGGGAACGGGGTGGGAAAGAAATAACAAAAGATCAAGGAAAAGAAAATATATCCGAATCATCCAATCAGGAAAAAAATCGAGATGGTTTTTATTTCTCCCAACAACCAAATGCACTGAGACGATAGGACACAAGCGGGTCAAGTTGCGGAACCCATCACACGTGTACGATGCACAAACACCGGGGCGGGGGCGGGGTGGGGGCGCCAGCACGCTCAGGCCTGGAGGACATGTGCGGGTTCCGAGGGCATGTTACGCTCCGAGCCAGAAATGCATCTGTCACGGGACTCACCGGGCACCCTGCCCTGCCCTGCCCTGCCCTGCCGAGCTGCCCACCCGCTCCTGCCCGCCCTGACCTCACCCCACGGCCAAGAGGAGCAGCGGCTGGAGCCAATGGGGAGAAGCAGAAGAGCATCTTTCCTTACCCCCTTGGCGAGCGGGAATGGGGAGGACGGGAGGGAGCTGGGGCTGTTCGGCTGCAGGGTGAGTCCTCGCTGCCCGCTGAGTCGGAGAAGATGCATTTGGGGCCCTTTTCCCCCCTCTCAGGGATGGCTTCTCAGCTTCTGGGGCTGGGTGGAGTGTCACGGGACCAGGCCTGCGGGAAGCAGGAACGACTCAGCTCCCATGGGGCGGGTGAGCTCTGAATTAACCCCCAGCCCACCAAGGGGCAGGTGCCGGGGGCCGGGAGGTGGGGCCGTCCCTGCCCCCAGGACCTCCCTGGGTGGACTCTGATTTGCTCAAAAAAGCTTGTCTAGTCACTGCCTCTGTGTCCTCCCACCCAAGCTAAAAGTGGAGCAGGAGGCTGGCGGGAATGGTGGTCACAACTCATAGGTGTTTACATGACCGTCCTGAGGCTTCAGGGGACCCTGGCTGGGCGGCTAGAAATCACAGATGGACCTGTTTGGCCAGTGAAGCTAATTTGTTGGGCCTGAGTAGCATCTTTTTTTATTTGATTATGAAAAATAGTTGACATCGTTTTAAAATAGGATTTGGTCACCCGTCTGGTTTGGGGCAGGCCTGGACCCCTACGGCTGCCCTGGAGGCTGGCCACATGCCCTGCAGCTTTCCAAGGCCCCTCGTTCTAGCAGTGGTGCTGGCTGTCCTGGCTCAGTGGCCTCTGAGTGATCCCTGCCTCGGGCAGACATGGAAACTTCCCATCGCTGGCTGGGACTCGGCAGGTGGGAGGCGGAGGGGTAGTGGGTCTCCTGCTAAGGGGACCCCACCTGGAGTCTGGCCTAAGGGATTCATGGGAGCCGCGATTCAGGCCCCATGGCAAGGCCTAGCACTGCTGAGCCTTCACCCCGTGAATGGCACAGGGCGACCCATACGGGGAGCCCAGGTATCGCAGCAACCCTCCCGGCTTCAAGCGTGTGCCAATTTGGGCAATGATTGCATGGACATTGTACTTGGTGCTTCTGGGGCACAGGGTTGTGGGGGACTCCCGCTATGGGGCCTGTGTCTGTCAGTAGCTCTGGCCTGGGAGTGGAATTTCCGAGGTTGGCAAGTAGGCCTCTCGGTTGGCTGGAGGGTCAGGTGTTCTGTGGGATGCAGCAGCTGGCCCTTAGGCCTGGTGGCCAAAGGGGCTGGGCCCTACCTGACCACACTGGGCCTGACAGTGAGAACACCCAAGTTCTCACCAGAGCCCCACCCCAGCTTGGTTCAGAGATCACCCTCCGTGCCCCTGACCTGACCCCAGTCCTGCCTGGCCACCCAGCTCCACCTGGGGACAGGGCCAACAGCCCAGGTGTCCCCAGCCCCCTCCCGTACACCCCCAGAGTGCAAGCCATCCCTTCCATGGGGCGGATCATAACATGTGGACTCGGGAGCATGCAGAGGCAGGCAGCCCTGGAAGCAGCCTCGGGGCTCAGGTGGAGCCTGCCACCAGGCGGAAGCAGCGGGATCTGGCAGGGAGGCGTGCAGACAGCATGCTGCCCCTGGGGAGCCGAGGGGGGAGACACAAGGGAGGTGGGGTGGGGTCTGGTGGGGCGAGGGTCCCCGCAGCCCTCGTCCTCCCGTCTCTTCCGGCACCGCGTCCTGAGTGCCCACGGAGCCTCCAGAGCCCCCTCCTAGCTTGCCCCAGACCCTGCCCTGCCACTGGCCACAGGCCCTGGGGGCATGGAGTCCTTCCCCTTGTGGTCCTCTCTCCAGTGACGGCTCAGAGCCTGGTGTCCCTCGAGCATGCAGAAGGACATGGGAACCACCTGCCTAAGGGATGCACAGAAATTCTGCCCCCTGCAGACCCCTCCTCCTGCCCAGACCTCAGCCCAAAGCTCCAGACGCCCCGCTGCCTGCCTCCCAGGTCCTGTGGGGACCTCAAACTCACCATGCCCACTCATCCTCCTCCCAGGGCCAGCTCCCTCCTGCCCAGTCCAGCCCCATGCTCTGAGCCAGTCTCCTCCAGTTCCCTGGTGCCTCCACTGTCACCTGTCACCTCTTGCTGGGACCTGGTGCCCACCTCCAGCCCATCCTCATCTCACTGTAGCCAGGTGCTCTCATCTCAACCATTTCAAATCACATCACCGCTTCAACCTTTCCACACCTTTCCTGGTGCTTAAGATTCCACAGCAGCGTCCCCTGGCAGGACCCCTCCCTCCCCTGCTTTCCACTAGCTTTCCTCTGCCGCTTTGCTCCAGCCACACCCCTCACCTGCAGCCAGGACCCCTGCTTTCTCCCCTGCCCCAGGGCCTTTTCACCCACCGTCCTGGGGCCTGGCATGCCCTTTTCTCCCCTCTCTACCTTGTTCATGCTGCTCAGCCTTCAGCTTGCAGAGAAGCTACGATTTCAAGTGGAGGTCAAGGGTTACTGGACCAATACCTGCCACCCCCACCTCACTCAGGCAAGGGGCAGAGACGGTGGCTGGCTCTGCCCACCTTGCAGTTGGTGATCATTCCCTGTTCGGTGGAGGAGTGCGCTGTCCGCAGGGAGGGATCCAGTGCAAAATGCCACCAGTGGGGCCCTTCAGGGGCTCCTTGGTGATGATGGGCAGAAGGGCAGAGGTGGGAGGGGAAGGGGCGGAGTCAGAGGGAGAGATGAAGGAGGTGTGTGCTGGGTGGGGTGCGGCCCTTCAGGGTGGGTGGAAGTAATATAGGAGAGGGACTGTGTATGTTCGCGTGCATGTGTGTGTGTGTGCGTGCAAGAGGTAAAGCCATAGAGAGACGAGGGGTAGAGTGTGAATTAGAGGCCATACCTGCGTCAGGTGTGCGCTGGCTGAGCACTTACTGGGTGTGGGTGCAGCGTGCGCACCTGCCTATCAGGGCTGCAGGGAGAGCCTCAGCTGGCCACCAGACCCTAGTCTGTCCACTCTGGGTTCCCTGTCCCTAAGTTTTTGCTTGCATGCCGCGTCGCCCTGAGGCCTCCCCTGCTGGCCTGGGAGCATCTCTATTGATGGAGGCCGGGGAGCAGTGGGCTTGCAAGGGGTTGAGGCTGGAGGCCAGAGGGGAGAGAGTGGAAGAGATTCAGGGGCGGCAGGTGGTGTGCGGTGGGTTTGGGCTTCCGGAGCTGAACCGGGCGGCAGTGTGGGGAGGTGGCTGGGCGTGGTGGGCCTGGGGGGCTGCTTGTGGGTGATGCTGGCGGGCCGGCCCTTGGGTCCCGGTTGGAACACCGGGCCAGGCACAGTCCTTTTTCTGCAAATGATGAAAACCCACGCGAATGGAAACCCTCCATCCAGAACCTGCGAGGAACACCCAGAGCGGGAGGGGAGGGCGGGGAGACGGGGAGACGGACAGACGGGAGGGGGAGGGAGGGGAGACAGGCACCCCCAGGAAGCCAGGGCAGGCCATGCGTGCGGATGCGAGATGCTTCACAGTTAATGTAAGGCATTTAGACTTCAGAAAGAAGTAACACCAACCGGATTCTAGATGCGGATGTTGAAGATGGAGGGGGGCGGGCGGGCGGGGGCGGTTGGGGGCGGAGTTCAGCGTTTTTTAGGTTGATTTGTAACCAGTGCCAAAAAACCAATGGGTTTCGGTTCCGGGCGGGGAGTGGGGGTGGTGGTGGCGGTGGGTTGGGAGATAAGTCATTGGTGTATGAACACACAGACCACGTCATGGATGAACAAATGAATTTCATAGTGCATTTTGATTGGATGAGTTTTTCAGACGGCGTTGTGCCAATATACAGTTTAAACAGCAGGCATGGAAAGAGACAAGACAAGAAACAGTCATTATCCACCGCGCAGCGCCAACCCGTCCCCAGGCCGCTCGGCACCCTCCCCCCACCTGCCCTCCCGGGGTCCGGCTCCCCCCCACCCCCGGCCCGCAGCGTGGCTGGGCTCTGGCCTCAGACCTGGTGCCTTACCTGGGAGGCAGAGGGGGGCCCTGAGACCTAACAGCTGGGACCTGGTCATACCTGAGGGCCCAGACACCCCCTGCTGCCTTCCCCTCAGGATATCACCATGCAGGGCTGGCTACCACACTGCCCAGGTACCCACGGCAACAATAGCAATAACAATAATAGTAACCACCGTTAGGAAGGGTTTGTTTCCTAGGAGACTCTGTGCCAAGCATTTCACGTGGAGCGTCCTCATCTGTAAAAACGCTGCGGCTTCCCCTAGAACACCTGTCCTCCGGGAGCAGGTGCTCCGCGCACTGCTCTGTTTTGTTTTGCACCCCCTTCCCCCTGCAGCATCATAACCATGCCTACACACAGTAGGCACTCAATGTGTGCATGAATGGAAGTCATGTAAGGAACTGATGGGATCGGTTGCACCAGGTCTGCCCACTCTACAGGAGAGAGGTGACACAGCTGCCCGCGCGCCGGTGGCTGGTAGGGAGGGCCTTGGCTACTGCGATGTCCTAGTATCTTGGCCCTATGCCTTCCGGCCAGACAGGACACACAGCTGGGCATCCGGCCCTGCAGATCTCTCACTGGCAAATGGAAGTTTCAACCAACTTCCTCCACTTGTCCTGGGGAGCTGAGCGGCCCTTCCCAGCCTCCTCACCCAGAGGGACATTGGTTGCAGGCTCTCCTGTGCTCGGTGGGGCGGTGAGCTGTTATGACTGCCAGGCGGGGCCCTGGGTCAGACGGTGAGGCCAGACCCTCGCTCTCTGCCAAGGAAGAGTGACCTGGGGGACATCCTGGTGGGGAAGCCTGCAGGTGAGGGAGACTCCTCTAGAGAAAACCCTCAGGGCTGGGGAGGGGAGTTCCTGGCTCAGCTGCAGCTGAGGGCAAAGAAGTGTGCAGGCCGGGGACACATCAGCAACGCCCCCTTCTCTGTGGTTTCCCGGCCATGGCAGCCTCCTGGAAGGAGGGTGGGGGATGGGACCCAGGATCTCCTTCCTGGGTGACAGGCGGGGACACCCTGGGGCTGCCAAGGTGCTCCCCAGAGTCACCAGGGGCTGGCTGAGTGACCAGGGCGGTTCTCCCCCCCCCCCCTTGCCTAGGCCAGTGAGCGGTGCCTGTGGGGGGGTCAGGAGGAGGGACGGTGGGCTGGCCCCTGCTGCCCTGTGGCTTCCTCTCTGACCTTTTCAGGGAAAGGTCATCCCCTGGGGGAGTCTCTGGTGCAGGAGCCCGTCCACGGAGACGCTTGGCACAGCCGGGTCCCCGGCGGTCAGTATCATTTTTACTGTTATTAGGGCGCCGTCGATCCCACCCGGCCCCGGCCTCCGCACTCTTCTCCCTTCTGCTCCCCCTTGAGGATCTCTTCCCCACCATCTCCCGAGGGTCCCCAAGCCTGGGCTCACTGGCAAATGGCCAAGGAGAGGGCCTGGGCAGGACCTCTGGGGTCTGGGAACAAAGGAAGGGCTGTGGGACCTGGGACCAAGGACCTGCCGCCTCTCCTACGGGGGCAGAGGAGGGTGGGTGTCCTGGGGACTCTCCTGGGGTCCTGGGAGTGTCATCCCTGCCTTGGCCTGAGGACCAGGGTGCCCTCCTGCCTGTGAGCCGCAGAGGGTCTGCGCAGAGAAGTGACAGCAGGGGGTCTCTCTGGCCCCACTGGGTGTCTGGATGGGCTAGCCTGGGGCCCTTGACACACCTATCCGCATTGTTTGAGAGGCAGGGAAGCCCACCCTGTACGCGGCCCGCGTCAGGACTTTGGATGCCCTCATCTCCCTGCCCTGTCCCCAAGCGCCCTGGTTCTCCCTGAGGTCCTGGCCAAGCACTGGCCGCAGCCAACTATGGCTGCCAGAATCTGTAACGTCAGTACCCCCCCATGCCACCCCCAGTCCAGCCCGGAGACCCCAGAAAGAAGCCAGCAGGAGACTTACCCCAAACTCGGTCACAAGGATATCTGTAATGCTGCCCAGAACAGTCACAAAGTCGAAGATGTTCCAGGCGTCGCGGAAATAATTCTAGAACAGGGACCCACAAGACAGAGATGCCAAGAAGGGCTCCAGGCCCCGCCCCCAGCTGGCCCAGGGGCAGGACAGCTGGTGCCCGGGGACAGTCACACCCACTCAAAGGCCCTGCTGCCAATCTAGGGCTGCTGGAGGGCTTCTGCTGAGTCCCCTCCCTGGGGCCTCCAGGCCTGGCCTTCCTCTGCTGGGGAGGGGGCTGCCGCTGGGGCTGAGGCCGTCTCTCCCACACTTCTGAGGGCTCTCCAAGCCCTACTTGCTCTACAGAGGACGTCGCTGCTCCTCACTAGGTCCCAGAGGAAAGAGCAGCACCCATTTTCACTCAGAGGAGGTCAGCAGCCGAGGGGTGGCCCTGCTCTGCACCCAGGTGAGTCTAGATTAGGACCCTGCTGTGCTAACAGCACACCCACTAAGGGAGGGAAGGTTCTGGAGCTGTGTGGCTATTGGCAATTGGCTTGATCTCTCTGTGCCTCCATTTCCTGATCTGGAGAGGAGGACAGAGGTCACTGGGCACTGGAGGAAGGGCCTTGAGGCCTTCCAGGCACACACAGGGCTACACTTCCTGGCCCCTGGTTAGATGGGGCTGTGTGGCTGAGGTAGTGTAGTCACTCCTGCCTGTGACCAGCAACATCCAGACAGCAGGTATTCCATTAGCCTGGGCCGTGAGTGAACAGAAGGCAAAAATCCCCTGTCGAGTGTGGGGGGAAAAAAACCCCAAACCATCTTGGTTGATTAAAGCCACTGAGAGGTAGGGTTTTTTGTTACTGCAGCTTAACTTGAACTATCCTGACTGATACATCTCTGGGCTGGCGGCTGGCAGCTGGCTCAACTCAGACACCCTGGGACAGCTGTGTTGTTAAAATACTGAAATGCCCCACACCATCTGATAAAAACCCCAGCCCAGAGCCCCCTGAGAGTCCCCTGCTCCCCTTAACTTGGCACTGAAATGAGGACGCTTGGTCCATTTGGAGAGGGGCCTTTCCAATTTCCTCCTCCAGCACCCTGCTGGGACCTCAGAATCTGGGTCAAACAGACGCCTCCCCCCTCCAGGCTCTGTGGGACCCGTGGGAAACATGGGCCTTGTCAGTGTCCCCCTGACGCAGGCCAGACCTGGGCCTCACTCTCAGTGGCCAGTGGAGGGCTCGACCCCAGGCAGCCCTGCAGCCTAGAAGGATCCACATTTCAGAACTACGCTTCCCTCGGAGTTGCAGCATCCGGGCCCCTGGGTTCTGGGAGGCAGCGTGGTAACAACTGTGGCTACTGAGTATTCAGCAGGCGACATTGCTTGAAAACTGGTGGCAGGGGTTGCTGGGACCTACCCACATCCCCACGCATTTCAGAGGAGATGGGGCGAGTTCAGGGGTCTGGCCGTGGACCCCTCTCTGGGGCCACCTGCTACTTTGCCCCGGGCCCCTGGAAGCAGCCTTGACTGTGACCACGGCCAGGGAGATGCAGCTCCCTCCTCAGCGTCCGGGCCCTCTGCTGCCACCTGGAGGCCCCCAGTGGAACTGATCCCCAGTGGCCTGGACTTCCCGGCAGGGGCAGCTGCCCTCCTGGCCCTCCCCACGGCCCCCTCCCCTGCTGTCCTTGGCGATGGCTTTCCAGACACATCCTTGCACTCAGTCCCGTGGCAAGCTCTGCCCCTGAGGACTCCCAGGTGAAGCCAGCGCCCAGGTGTTTGGGGACCCGCCTTGTGCCCCGGGTACCGGGGAAAGTTGGGCTTTGTCTAACATGGGAAGGGGAGCTCTGGGCAGGACTGGCAAGGGGAGGGAGCCGGGGCCTCGGCCCCCGCAGGAGAGCCGCTTGGTCAGTGGAAGGCCAGCTCCTCTTGGCCTTGGGACCCGGGGCAAGACCTCTTCATTGTCAAGAGCTGGCAAGGACACCAGGGGACCAGAGGGCTTGGCCGGGGCCACACAGCGGGCAGGGCCGGGGCAGTTCTAGGAGCCTGGGCCTTGATCTTCCTGTGACCCACCCCGGGCCACACAGCCCGTATGTGGCACCCGAGACCGGAATTCTGGGACGCCCCCTCCACCAGGCTGGTGCTGATCCCTGTGCCTGACAGTCCTGGTGTGACCCCGACCCAGGAACTCGTGGAACAGCACACACCGCGGTCCCACTACTCAGGAGGCTGAGGCGGGAGGACCACAGGTTGAAGGCCTGCCTCAGCGGCTCAGTTCAACCCCTAGCACCCAAAAAAACAGATGACCCCTGCCCCATATTTAGCTGGGCATGGGGGCTCACACCTAGAACCCTGGAGGCTGAGCAGGGGATCTCAAGTTTGAGGTCAGCTTCAACAACTTCGTGAGGCCCTGACTCAGGAAAAACAGAAGCAAAGCTTTGCTCTACCTCTGAGGGTGTGGCTGGGAGGGAAGGAGAGTCTGCCTGGGCGCAAATCTCAGCGCTGTAGGACCACACGGCACAGCGCAGCACCACACAGCACTGCACACACCGCACAGCACCACACAGCGCAGCACCACACACACCACACAGCACAGCACCACACAGCACCACACAGCACAGCACCGCACACACCACACACACCACACAGCACCACACAGCGCAGCACCACACAGCACCACACACAGCACACACACCACACACACCACACAGCACCACACAGCACCACACAGCGCAGCACCACACAGCACCACACAGCGCAGCACCACACACACCACACAGCGCAGCACCACACACACCACACACACGGCACAGCGCAGCACCACACACACCACACACACCACACAGCGCAGCACCACACACACCACACACACCACACAGCACCACACACACCACACACACCACACACACCACACACACCACACACACCACACAGCACCACACACACCACACACACCACACACACCACACAAACCACACACACCACACACACCACACAGCACCACACACACCACACACACCACACAGCGCAGCACCACACAGCACCACACCACACAGCACCACACACACCACACAGCACCACACAGCGCAGCACCACACAGCACACCACACAGCACAGCACCACACAGCACAGCACCACACAGCACCACACCACACAGCACAGCACCACACACACCACACACACCACACAGCGCAGCACCACACAGCACACCACACAGCACAGCACCACACACACCACACAGCACCACACAGCGCAGCACCACACAGCACACCACACAGCACAGCACCACACAGCGCAGCACCACACAGCACACCACACAGCACAGCACCACACAGCACAGCACCACACAGCACCACACCACACAGCGCAGCACCACACACACCACACAGCACCACACAGCACAGCACCACACAGCACAGCACCACACAGAACCACACACACCACACAGCACCACACAGCACAGCACCACACAGCACCACACAGCACAGCACCACACAGCACCACACACAGCACACCACACAGCACAGCACCACACAGCACCACACAGCACCACACAGCGCAGCACCACATAGCACCACACAGCGCAGTACCACACAGCACCACACAGTGCAGCACCACACAGCACCACACCACACCACACACACCACACCACACAGCGCAGCACCACACAGCACAGCACCACACAGTGCAGCACCACACACACCACACACACCACACAGCGCAGCACCACACACACCACACACACCACACAGCGCAGCACCACACAGCACAGCACCACACAGCACCACACACAGCACACCACACAGCACAGCACCACACAGCACACCACACAGCGCAGCACCACACACACCACACACACCACACAGCGCAGCACCACACAGCACCACACAGCACCACACAGCACCACACAGCACCGCATAGCGCAGCACCACACACACCACACACACAGCGCAGCACCACACAGCACCACACACACCACACACACCACACAGCGCAGCACCACACAGAACCACATAGCGCAGCACCACACAGCACCACACCACACCACAAAGCACCACACACACCACACCACACAGCGCAGCACCACACAGTACCACACAGCACAGCACCACACACACCACACAGCGCAGCACCACACACACCACACACACCACACAGCACAGCACCACACAGCACCACACAGCGCAGCACCACACAGCACCACACACACCACACGGCACCACACACACCACACACACCACACAGCACCACACCACACATATCACACAGCACCAAACACACCACACACACCACACCACACACACCACACACACCACACAGCACCACACCACACACACCACACAGCACAGCACCACACAGCACAGCACCACACACACCACACAGCACAGCACCACACACCACACAGCGCAGCACCACACAGCGCAGCACCACACCACACGGCGCAGCACCACACACACCACACACACCACACAGTGCAGCACCACACACACCACACACACCACACAGCGCAGCACCACACACACCACACACACCACACAGCACAGCACCACGCACCACACAGCACAGCACCACACAGCACAGCACCACACACCACACAGCGCAGCACCACACAGCGCAGCACCACACGGCGCAGCACACACTGGTGGGCAGAACTTCTGGAGGTGGCCCTGGACCATCATTCCTTTTTTGGGGGATTGAACCCAGGGCCTTGGCCTGGGAGCCGAGCACCTACCAGCTGAGCTGTGTCCCCTGTCATTCAGTTTTAGAGACCTCCCCAGTGCTGCTGATGGGGACACAGGGCAGAGGTGGCCTTTCTGACAGCCCCCAGCGCCTACTGGTGGTCCTCTGCACCCGGCTCCCTGACCTGGCGCTCCCAGGAGCCCCGTGGGGGAGGGCCGGGCAGCCCTCTGGAGGCCGTGAGCCCTCCTCGGCCAGGGGGACTCGGCTCCTGAGCGGTGGCTGAGACCAGGGGCTGTGGGCCTTCTCTCAGAGAGGGCGACTACACCAGCTGTGGGGACAGCGGATGTCCTGGTTCAAGGTCCAGCTTGGCCACTCACTGGGGACCTTGGAGAGGCCACTTAACGCAGTCACCCTGATCCACAGTTTGGATCTGAATGTGCTCCGAGGCCTCTGTGTTGAAGCTTGCTCTCCAGCTGTGGCTCTACGGGAGGTGGGGAACCCTCAGGAGGGAGAGCCCAGCAGGAGGAAGTTAGGTTCTTGGGCACGTGCCCTTGAAAAGGATACCGGGACCCTGGCCCTTCCTCTTCCTTCCTCCTGGGCTTCCCAGCTACCTGTGGGGACCACCTTGCTCTACCGGTTTAGAGCAAGTGGTCCCCACAGCCTGTAGCTCGGAAGCCCAGGCCAGGAAGCGACACAGACGACCTGAAACTATGAGCCAGAGTGACCTTTTTCTCCTTATAAGTAAACAACCTCAGGTGTTCTGTCACAGTAATGGAAAACTGACCAGCACATCTACCTTCAAGATGAAAGAAAACACTCGAGTTGAGTTAGCGGCTAGAGAAAAATAAAGAAGTGATTTTCTCCCACCTAATCTCACAGACACCTCCCCTCCCCCCATCCTCAGCTCTCCTTGAGGCTGAGGGTCCTGGGCTGAGACTACATGCAGTAGAGGAGACGAAATCAAGTTAGCGGGTCATGGAACGCATTTAAAAGAAAAAGAAAAATGGAGTCGAGGAGAATCGACAGCTTCAGAGCACAAGGCAGGTGGGGAGGTTGGACACTGACTTTCCGAGGCCTGGCTGAGGCTGTGTCTGGGTGCCGGGTGCTGGCTCCACAGTTAGGTGGACTCTCCCCGTGGATTGTGGGTAAAACTGTTTGAATCCCACAGACTTGGCCTCCCTGGTCTGTTTCCTTGTCTTTAAAATGGATGATAATCACTCTGCCTCCTTGGGATCCTTTGGAGGAAAAACTGAATCCTTATGCCCCTGGGCCAGGATGTCACCAAAGTGCCTGGTCTCACTGGGGTCCCTTGAATATCTGGGGAGGGGCTGAAGCCACGGGAGCTGTGCAGCCGCCACCTGGGTGGGGCCTGGGGACCAGGTGGAGAGACCCTCAGCCCCGCCCAGAGCGTGGCCCCCAGCACAGGGTAGAGCCCAGGCCACTTACCAGAATCCCGAAGGCCATGACCTTGAGCAGGCACTCCAGGGAGAAGAGCGAGGTGAAGACGATGTTGAACACCCGCAGGGCGTTCTCGTAGGCCACCGAGGCACCGTAGAACTGGGGGGAGGGGGGTGTCAGCAGCAGCAGCAGCGCATGGCCCCCGTCCTCCCAGGAGTGACCCGGGCCCGCCCAACCAGGCCCGGCAAGGGCTGAGGGAGCACTGAGGGTCCAGTCCCCACCGCCCGGAGTCTTTCCACGTTCAAAATGAAAACTGTCTTGAGCCCCGTCTCGGCCTCCGTGTCCTGGGCGGCCCCTGACCACGCAGGACAGTGTCCACCGCCCCCGTAGCTGCCTCTTGTTCTTTTCCTTGTGCAGCACTGGACTGAGCCCAGGGCGCTTCTCCACCCGCTACCTCCCCAGCCCTTTTCATATTTTTTTGAGACAGGGTCTTGCTAAATTGCTGAGGGTCTTCGAAGTAGCCCAGGCTGCCTCAGCCTCCCTAGTGTCTGGGGTTACAGCTGTGCCCCACCCCACCCAACCTGCATTTTGCTTTTTATTTATTTTTATTTATTTTTTAAAATTTTTAATTCCTTTATTTTATTTATTCATTTTTATGTGGTGTTGAGGATGGAACCCAGGGCCTCCCACGTGCGAGGCAAATGCTCTATCGCTGAGCCCCAGCCCCAGCCCCTTGTACCACTGGGTTTCATCCTCTGCACCACATAAAAATAAATGAAATAAAGATCCATTGAAAACTAAAAAAAAAAATTTTAAATTAAGAAAACACATTTATAATTTTTAACTGACACATAAGAATGATACATTTTTTATGGAGCACAGTGTGATATTTCAACACGTGTATACAACGTGCAGTGATCATAAAGGTAATTGGTGTCTCCATCAGAACCTTAGCGTTTCTAGAACTCTCTCTCTCACTCTCTCTCTCTTTCTGAGCAGGGTCTTGCAGTCTGGGGGGCCAGTCTAGTGCTCCTAGGCTCCGTGAGCCTCCTGCCTCAGGCGCCGGTGTAGCTGGGACTGTGGGGGTGGACCACACTCAGCTTAGATCTCTCTCTCTCTCTCTCTCTCTCTCTCTCTCTCTCTGTGGTGCTGGGATTGAACCCAGGGCCTTTGCATGCAAGGCAAGCACCCTACCAACTGAGCTACAGCCCTAGCCCCTCAGCCTTCTCTTTTTTAAAAGCTTAATATTCATTAAGATTTAAATAAATCTTAAGTGAAAAAATGCAACTGTCTTCATTCTTTTATTTTTTATTATTTTGGGTACCAGGGCGGGAACTCAGGGGTCCTCAACCACTGAGCCACATCCCCAGCCCTATTTTGTATTTTATTTGGAGACAGGGTCTCTCTGAGTTGCTTAGGGCCTCGCCATTGCTGAGGCTGGCTTTGAACTGGCGATCCTCCTGCCTCAGCCTCCAGAGCCGCTGGGATTTCAGGCGCACACCAGGGGCCCGACAAAAGTTTTATTTTTAAGCAATATCTACTGAAGAATTCAAGGGCACAGTCCTGGGTCTCCTATTTACAGTAATTAAACAAAAAGCAAAAACAGCTGCAGCGTGGGAGGCACGTCACCCAGAGAGTGTGCAGACGGCTGGCCGGGTGGGGTGGGGGTTGGGGGTGGCCTCTCGGGGTGGGGGTGTCCGGATGATGGGCAGTGGGGAAAACTTGGTGAATGTACCAAACGCCACCGATGGTGACTGCATGGTCAGGTTACATTGTGTCAACTGAACCTTGATTTTTTTTTTGTCCTTTGGTGGCGCTGGGGTGGAGCCCAGGGCCCCTAGCCAGCGCTCCGCCCCGGCTCCCCGAGGCCCTGCACCTGGTTCACAGCCTTCATCCAGCGGGTTCGGGAAAGAGCACGCTGTGAGGCGGGGGGTCGGCGCCTTCTGTGGTTTAGGCATCTGAGGACTGTCTGGGACGTTTTCCCCAGAGCAGGGCCACCGTGCAGGGGAGGCCTCAGGGGAGCTTGGTCCAGTTTTTTCACTATCAAGAATTAACAGCCAGGCCGGGTGCAGAGGCCCACGCCTGTCACCCCAGCGGCTCGGGAGGCTGAGGCAGGAGGATCGTGAGTTCAAAGCCAGCCTCAGCAATGGTGAGGCCCTAAACAACTCAGGGAGGCCCTGTTTCTAAACAACTTAGAAACTCGGGCTGGGGATGGGGCTCAGCGGTTAGCACCCCTGGGTTCAATCCCCGGCACAAAAGAAAAAGAGACTGGCCAGGTGGTGGACACGTGCACATCGGACGAGGCCCTGGGCTCCACTCGGGGGCTGGAGGAAGAACTAAGGAACCGCAGCCTCCCTCCCTCCCTCCGTCCTCTGTGCCGGGATGAACCCGTCTCTGACGCCCAGCGGGGTGGAGGCTGCAGAGCGTCCCCTCCTCACCGTCCCTCATCTCACTGACCGGGAAGCGGACGCCCTGGGGCAAGCAGAGCCCGGGAGCTGGCGGCAGAGCTGGACTTGAACCCAGGCCCGTGGCTTGGCTCCCACCCCAGGAGGCTCAAGGCCCCGAGGCCCAGCCCTCTCCCTGCACTTCAGCCACCAAACGTCTCTGTGGCTTCTCGCCCCCTCTGACTCGGGCCCTTGCTGAACCTGGGGACTCAGGCGAGGGCTCCCTGGAGGAAGGGGTCTGCACACGCAGGCAGAAGGGCGGGAACAGTGTGCAGGCAGTGGGAACAGCAGGTACGGAAGCTCGGGGCGTCACCTGAGTGATGAGGGGTGGGCCTGGGGGCTCACCTTCATCATCAGCACGATGGTGTTGAGGGCGATCATGGCCATGATGGTGTACTCGAAAGGCGGGGACACCACAAACTGCCACATGCGGTACTGGAAGCTGCGCTTGTCCTGCGGCATGTGTCTGGTCAGCGGCTTGGCACTGATGGCGAAGTCGATGCAGGCCCGCTGTGGGGAGGAGGCCCACCGTGAGGAGGCGGAGGAGCGGGAGGCCCTGCGCTGGCCCCTGCCGACCCCACTGCTCCAGGAGTCCAGGTGTGCCTGGACCTCGGCTTCCCTTGTGACCCCTGGAACCCCTCAGAGAAGGTCTATCAACAGCCTCACTGTCGCGGCCCAGAGAGGCTGAGCCACTTGCCTGAGATGGCTCAGCTGCTGCATGGGCCAAATCTGGCTTCGGGGCCCAGCCATTCTTTCCTATGGGCCGCCTGGTTTTCCTTCTCCTTTTCTTTGAGGGATAAAGAGAAGGAGAAACAGTGGCCACTGAGTCTGAGGGGTCAGCAGCACGGAAGACAGGTGCACTGGGTCCTCTGAGCAGCCAGGGTGATCCCAGAAGGGCAAAGGGCCCCCTCGGTCCTCCCCGGGGACCAGACTCATTCTGACCACTTGCTGGGCCTCCCACGGGAAGATGCTGCTTCCCCACCCTCCCGACGTCCAACCGGGCTCGCTCGAGCTCAAGAACATGGGGCAAAAGTGAGGGCCCGACTCTGGGCCCAGCCTCGAGAGCTGGGCTGCACATGCTCCTGCTTCACGCTGAAGCCTCCGTACCAGCCCGGGACAGGACTAGAGATGTCATGGAGAAGAGCCGCCCACGGTTCCGACGGGTGATGTGAGCAAGAAGTCAGCGCCTTTGAAAATGCCCGGGGCTGCTCGTTACTGCAGCGGGCCCTGGTCTGAACTGACCGATACAGTGAGGGGTGTTTTCCTCTGGAAACCCCAGCAGGGCTGCCCTGCTGGGAGGAGGCTGCCCTCTGTCCCCAGGTGCCCCTAGAAGTCGGGTCCTGGGTGTGTATGACAGTTTCCACAGGACGCAGGGGATGGCACCTCATTTTTCTCCAGGCTGTACTCCTCCATCATCTTGTCCCCCTGTTCCTGGAAGGTGATGATGATCAAGGCCACAAAGATGTTGACAAAGAAGAAGGGGAAGACCACGAAGTAGACCACGTAGAAGATGGACATCTCCATGCGGTACCCGGGGCTGGGGCCCTGGTTCTCAAAGGTGGCGTCCACCGAGTGCTTGAGGACCCTGCGTGGCGTGGAGGAGGGACAGGAGGGCGAGGGGTGAGGTGGGCGGGACAGGAGGGCGGGGGGTGAGGTGGGAGGGACAGGAGGAGGGGTGAGGTGGGCGGGACAGGAAGGAAGCCTCTCTCCTTGAAAGGCTGATGGTGGCCCCATCTCGCCGCCGCGGATCGAGGGCCGATGATGTGCCGGGAGGGATTCTCAACGTTCTATTTTCCCAGGGACCACCTCAGGGAGGTCATATCTGGGGCCCTTCTGCACACGGGGGAAACGGAAGGGGGACTCGTTGGACACCCTACTCAGGAGCAGTCACGTTGGGATTTGGAACCAAGTTAACAGTAATGAATGGGAACAAGTTAGGGGGTCACAGGGGCAGGAGTTTGACATGTTGGGGGATAGTTTTTAAGCACAGTGCTGGGAAGGTGTGACAGGATGCATGTGGGGAACACATATGTGCACGGAAGCCCTGTACAGTTGCAAAGGGTGTGCACTGCTTATGAATTCTGTTTAAGCCACACCTTCAAAGAGTAGATGTGACAGGCTCACGCGTGCATGATAATGTATTTTTTGGAAGGTCACTATTAGGTGCCTTATTCAAACAAAATCATTAAGCATACTGTAATGATTCTCTGACAGGTGGGACTAAAGGCTGTCCAAGGGGTGTCTTTAAAAATTCATTTCAAAGTGAGCTTGGGGATAAAGGTGCTGACAGCACATGCCAGACCCTGCAGCCTTCATCCTGGCCTTTCAAGTCCTCTGGGAGGAGGACTAGGCCAGGGGTGAGGAGGGAGACACATTTACCTGGGACACAAATTATGGGGGCTCCCCAAATACAAGAGATTAAGGTAAAAAATCTGTGACATTTAAAAACATCAAAATGAATTCCACAAAGTCCACCATGAGCCACATATCGTGGTTCCAGGGGTTGAACCCAGGGCCACTTGACCACTGAGCCACCTCTCCAGCCCTTCTTAAAATTTTTTATTTTGAGACAGGGTCTCCCTAAGTTTCTGGCTTTGAACTTGGGATCCTCCTGCCTTAGCCTCCCCAGCTGCTGGGATGACAGGCGCGCGCCACCACCGGGCCAAATATCAAAATTTTAAATAAAGACGGGGTCCACCCGGGCTTGCATGATCCGCTTTTTCTCTCTCACTCCAGTCCTGGCCCTGCCTGGGTGAGAGTGTCACCCTGGCCCAGTGACATCCCACCTCATCACGGGGACAGGTGGGGGAACCTGCCCCGTGGGGCCCTTCTGTGTAGTGCACAGTCCCCAGATGCAGGGGCACATTCAGGGCACCGGGTGACATCCCTCCTGTCTCGGGAGGTGGGCGCCCTGCCTTCCAAGCCCCGCCCAGGAACCCCCGCCCTCCGAGCCCCACCCCAGCCCCACCCCAGCCCCGCCCAGGAACCCCGCCCTCCGAGCCCCGCCCTCCGAGCCCCGCCCTCCGAGCCCCGCCCTCCGAGCCCCGCCCTCCGAGCCCCGCCCTCCGAGCCCCGCCCTCCGAGCCCCGCCCTCCGAGCCCCGCCCTCCGAGCCCCGCCCTCCGAGCCCCGCCCTCCGAGCCCCGCCCTCCGAGCCCCGCCCAGGAACCCTGCCTTCCAAGCCCCGCCCAGGAACCCTGTCCTCCAAGCCCCGCCCAGCCCCGCCCTCCGAGCCCCGCCCTCCGAGCCCCGCCCTCCGAGCCCCGCCCTCCGAGCCCCGCCCTCCGAGCCCCGCCCTCCGAGCCCCGCCCTCCGAGCCCCGCCCTCCGAGCCCCGCCCTCCGAGCCCCGCCCTCCGAGCCCCGCCCTCCGAGCCCCGCCCTCCGAGCCCCGCCCGGGGGTCACTTACTGTGGCCAGCCTTCTCCCGTGGACACGGTGAAGAGGGTCAGCAGGGCCCACAGCACGTTGTCGTAGTGGAACTCGTATTTCTTCCACTCCCGGTCCCGGGCCTTCACCTCGTTCTTCTCGTAGAGCAGGTACTTGCCGCTGCCGAGGGGGGGGCCGTGAGCCAGTCGGGACGGGACGGGGCTCGGCTTGGGCCCCCAGGGACAGGGAGGAAGGGGGACACCAGCCCAGGCAGCCCAGAAGCAGTGACCCCGATGGCTCCTCCTGCGCTTTCTGGAGGGCTGTATGTGGGTCCAGATGGGGACCAGGCTGCCTGGAGATGTCCCCACCCTGCACCAGGGAAAGGCCAGCTTCCAAGTCACACATGATGGTGTTGGTTCTCGGTGCTGGGCTGGAACCAGGGGGCCACATCCCAGCCCTTTTTATTATATTTAATTAATTAAAAATTGTGCAGTCCCCAGATTGAACCCAGGGGCACTTGACCCCTGAGCCACCTCCCCAGCCCTTTTCATATATTATTTAGAGACAGGGTCTCCCTGAGTCTCTTGGTCTTGCTAAGTTGGTGAGGCTGGCCTTGAACTTGCAATCCTCCTGCCTCAGCCTCCAGAGAGGCTGGGATCAGCCTAAGTCCCCGCATCTGGCTAGGATCCTTCCACATTTTGCAGCCAAGTACCAGTTTACCCCAGTGGTGACAGTGACATCCTCACATCCCGGGTTCAGCACCTGGGGGTCAACCAACCGGGACTGAAGGAATTCAGGCAGAGAAACAGCCTGCTGCAGCGTGGGAGGCGTGACAAGTCCCTGGGGGGGAGCCAAGTCTGCAGGACACCCCCACGGGTCCCGAAGCACCTTCCTGGCTCAGCTGAGAGACTCCATCGGGACCCTGATGCGGAGGGGGTTGAGGCCCGGAGTCCCTTTCCCACAATTCCAGAAAGCTCTGAAAACTAGACCTCTTGCTCCTGACTCAGGGGCTGGTAAGTGACGGGCCACAGACCATATCTGCACCATGTGACATTTCTGTCGACCCCCAAGCTAAGGATGAGTCTCACAATTTTAAATGGTCGAAAACAAATTTTTAAAATGCTGCTGGGGTGCAGAAGACAGGAGAATCACAAATTTTCAAGGCCAGCCTCGGCCACGTTGCAAGACTCTAAACCACTTAGCAGGACCCTGTCTCAAAACAAAAAAATACAAAGGGCTGGGGGAGATGGCTCAGTGGTACAGCACTCCTGGGTTTGATGCCCTGCACCAAGGGGGGAAAAGTTCTCATGACAAGTGAAAATTACATGAGATTTGCACTTTAGTTTCAGCCAGGCCTGGTGGCCTGAGGCTGCAGACTTGGTTACTTGGGAGGCTGAGGCAGGAGGATCACCCGAGCGGCATGGGGCAACACAGCAAGACCCTGACTCCAAGGCGGCCACCCTTGGTTCACCCCCAGGCTCAGGCCCAAGAGCCGCGTCCCTGTCCCAGCGGTCCCCACTCCAGGGCTGCCTGGGGAGGGACACCCACCGGCAGTCCTTCTCGAACTCCTTGGACTCGTCGGTGCAGTGGAAGAACTTGCCCTTGAAGAGCTGCACGGCCACCACGGCGAAGATGAACATGAAGAGCATGTAGACGATGAGGATGTTGAAGACGTTCTTGAGCGAGTTCACCACGCAGTCGAACACGGCCTGCGGCGGAGGGGCGTGAGGGCGCCAGCCACCAGGGGGCGCACAGCGCCCCTGCGGTCGCCACCCAGGGACGCCCCGGCCGCTTTAGGGAGTTTGGTATGTGAGGGGGCTTCTTGGGACGAATCCCTTGCAGATACAGAGGGAGGCCTGAACTGCAACCTCACCGCGGAGGTCAGGCCCAGGTCACTCAGGGAGGGTCACCTGGCTGGCGGAGGTGCTGGAGCTGCCACCAGTCCAGTCTCGGGTGTCCCCCCAGCCCCTTGTCTTTGGCACTGAAGATGGAACCCGGGGCACTCTGCCACTGAGGTACGTCCCCAGCTCTTTTTGAGGCAGGGTCTTGCTAAGGTGCTGAGGCTGTCCTCCAACTTGGGATCCTCCTGCCTGAGCCTCCTGAGTCGCTGCGGTCACAGGTGGGCACCACCAACACCCAGCCTCGGTCTTGGGTCTCCGTGCGTCTGAGCCCCTGGGCCGGCTGCCCCTTTCCAGGGCCTTCCCAATTCGGCCTGTGGCTCCTCAGGCCCAGGGGAGCGTCCTCACTGGAGAGGCCTCTGCCTGTCACTTCTGTGTCCCTGTCACCACAGCCCCGTCTCCCAGTGCCTGGACTCGTGGACTCCTCCCTCCTTCCTCCCGGGCAGTCAGGGGCTCTGGATTGGAGGTGACCCTGTGCGCGTGACGCAAGAAGGACTCCTTCTGTGCCCCCCAGGAGCCAGGCCCACCCCGGCAGCTCGGCCCCAGCGCTCTCCCTGGCCTCCCGGGCCTCGCCCCGGCTCCTCAGGGCGATGCCGGATCCGCCTCAAAGGCACCAGGGGCTGCCGCAGCCTCGTGGACACAGAGGCAGGGTCCCCAGGAGCATCCCAATGCCAGGCCTGACCCCAAAGGGCAGCCACAGACCCTCTGGTTGTCACAGAGCCAAGAAGGGACGCCACCAACGATGCTGCCTCCGGAGGGGACATCAGAGGCCGGTTTGGATGAGGCTGAACCTCGGGTCACAACCTCCTCCCCACCCTCCTGCGTGCTGGGGCGCTGCTCTGACTGCGGGGTGAACGTCTGCCCTGGTCACTCTCCAACCCGGCCACAGCACGCCCAGGGCCGCGGGCGCAGCCGTCCTGGGCCACGTGTTAATGACAGGGTCTTATTTTCCTCCAACAGATGCGCCTTTTCCCTTCTGTGGGCACTGGGTTCTGGGGCTTGAGAGAGGCGAAGCGCACTTCCCTTCAAGGTGAATTCTCTTAAGTGAGATTAATAAACTGGCTTGACGGGAAGCCAGTGGGAGAACGCTGGCGGCCCCGGGGGACAGCGGTTGTTGGAATGCTAGGGTTTGTTTTCCGTCTTTGTTTGGAACAAGGAGCTTTGGGGAATGTGGGGTCTGGCTGTTTTGGGACAGGGGTCTGGGGGCCTAGACAGGCAGGTAAGGGGTCATGTGAGACCGGAAACCCAGCTTCCTGCTGCTCCGACGAGGGCTGTGCCCGTCACCCACGGGACCCCCTGTGAGGGTGAGGGAGAGGGACCCTGAAGGCAACACATTACACCCGCAAGCCGTTAGGTCCTGCCCTTCACCGCCACCTGCAGGCCATCTGTAGTAACACCCCGACCCGTAGAGGAGGGCGGTGCTGAGCCTTACCAGCGGCTCCCTCCCTCAGTGGCGGTGGTTTTGGGCAGTGCGTGACTTGTTCAACTGTACCCGGCCCACCTGACGGGCCCCCTCCCCACGTGCCCCAGTCTCACCTTGAGCTTTGGCAACCGCTTGATGGTTTTAAGAGGTCGTAGCACCCGGAGGACTCGGAGAGATTTGATGGTGTTGATGTCCTTCCCTTTGCTATTGCCACTGTGGACGGATGTTAGGGGGAGAAGGGAAGAGAGGCTGGGTGTCAGGCTGGGAGGCGGGAGGCCCCAGCTGCGGGCGCTCCACCCTCCCAGCCTGCCCTTCCCTGTGGGGCTGGTTTCCCACTCCCTGCTCAGGGAGCCGCGAGCAGTGGGTCTTGTGGCTTTATTCTCAGGGTTTGCTGAAGGCTCTGCCACTTGGCTGGACCTGAGCAGGTGCCCCGAGTGGCCCCCGGACCGGCACGGGGAGCTCGCTGCCCCAGCCCCCAATGCTTGCGTGGCCACTTCTAGAAAGCGCCTGGCCTGGGGGTCTGGTGGCCAGAGCGTCACTTAGCCACCGTCTTGGGGGCTCTGAGCAGACGGGCATCCCCTCCGCCCAGCAGGATGGGGGGCAAGGCCAAGGCCCCCTCCACGTCCCCAGCCCACGGGGGCAGCAGCCGCCCTCCCAGCTGCCGGTCGCGCCTGGTT
Source organism: Callospermophilus lateralis (assembly GCF_048772815.1). Taxonomy (NCBI): domain Eukaryota; kingdom Metazoa; phylum Chordata; class Mammalia; order Rodentia; family Sciuridae; genus Callospermophilus; species Callospermophilus lateralis. The sequence goes on along the minus strand of NC_135305.1, from coordinate 214,459,425 downwards.
CCACGGTGCCCGAGACCTCGTTGCCAGGGAGGTGACAGCAGAGCAGCCTGGGCCTTGGTGTGCCACCCTCGGCCACCACCCTAGAGTCCAGAGGACGGCGCTGGGGCCCAGGCTGTCAACGGCACCGACCCAGGTGACCAAGCGAGAACCCGAGGCCGGGCTCAACCACCTGTCCTTCATCTGCACCCCTGAGGTCACGGCCTGTACATCCCTGTCCCTCTTGCCACCCTCTGAGGTCAGACCCACCCCCATCCCCTCCCGCCCTCTCCCCCAGCCTGGGTCTCCTCGTCCATCTTTTTTTTTTTTTTTTTTGGTACCAAGGATTGGACTCTGGGTCACTTGGCCACCGAGCCACGTCCCCAGCCCTGTTCTGTATTTGTTTAGAGACAGTCTCACTGAGTTGCTTAGGGCCTCCATGTTGCTGAGGCTGCTTTGAACTTGAGATCCTCCTGCCTCAGCCTCCTGAGCCGAGCGCCACTGCGCCCGGCTCCTCTTCCCTCTTTTCTGTACCCAGTGGCCAATGAGGGTGGCCGGCTTGCTGGGGCCTCTGAATTCTCAGAAGAGCACGTGACTTCCAGGTGTGGCCCTCAGGGCTCCTGGAAACCTGTGCCCACTCACCTTCCCGTGCACCCTGGGCGCACCTCCCCTCCCTGCCTCCCTGCCTCCGGCTCAGCCAGCCTCTGGGGCCATTTTGGGAGTATCTCAGCCTTGGGACAGAAGGCTCCTCAAACCCTCCACCCGGGCGGCGACCTCCTCCGTGGCCATCCTCCATGTCACCGGGTTCCTCTCCCCACCCCTCTCTTGCCCCTGACGTGAGGTTCAGGTCGGAGTCGGGGCTGCAGACCCCGACCTCCGGGCTCCAGAGACCCCAGCCCAGCGCCAGGGCGTCCAGTGCAAGAGGGTCTTTCCCGCCATCTGCTCCCTCGGGCTGCCCCCTCTTGTTTCTCAGGGAGCCAAGGGGCCGTGGTTTAAACCCAGGTCCCCCTCACGAGCGTGGGGCTGCGTCCCGCACGGGAGCCTCAAGTCCGTGGGGGGCAGCCACCGGGGGAAATCGGGGCAGAGCAGGACACAGAACCCAGCACCCGGTCGTGCGGGGAGATGGTCACTCCTTGGTGGCTTTGGGGCCTTACTACTGAGAGGAGCCGAGGGCTGAGGGGCCCCTGGCACCCAGCGGCTCCCTTGGAGGAAGCACTGGACACAGGTGCAACAGTGTGGGTCTCTGGCTCCTGCGTCGGAATCAGTTTGACGCCCCTGGTTCTGGCTCAGGCCGGCCACCTGGTATGAGTGGCTGAGGCTGGCCTCGAACTCGCCATCCTCCTGCCTCAGCCTCCAGCCACTGGGATTCTAGGCGCGGGCCCCTGCGCCTGCTAAACTCCCCCAGTAAGAAGACTGGGTCCAGGCGCCCAGCACCCCGCCACCCCAGCCCTCTACATGGCTGAGCAGACTCTGGCCTCTGGAGACACCGAGGCGCCCTCCCGTCTACGGGGCCCTGAGGAGGAGCCAGCTTCCCGCGCTGGGCGGGGTGAGGGCCCCTGGGGCAGGGCACATGCCCGCTAGGGCCAGCGCCTGCTCCCTCCGGGGTCCTGGGGACCCTCGCAGCTCCCTGGCCCTGCTGAGCTGGGACCCGGGAGGACACCCCTGGCCAAGAACCGGCGGGTCGCGGTGGGGGTCGCGGCTGTGGCCCTCGGGAGCAGGTTCTGGTCACCTCCGTAGACAGGACAGCAGCAAGGACACAGGCCACGGAAGAGACCCAGAGAGGGAGAGACAGAGAGCGAGAGAGACAGAGAGAGCGAGAGACAGAGAGCGAGAGACTTTACCGTGTGCTGCTCCTGGCGAGGTGGCGTGGGAGGGAGAGACAGATCGTGAGCGGCCTCAGGGCAGACACTGGCCACACCTGGGCGCCCGCCACCTGGGCCGAGGGGCAGCCCCCCGGGCTCTGACCCTGGGGTCCATCCTTCCATGGAAGCCCCTCCCCTGGTCCCCACCCCGGGCAGGCCCAGTCCGTCCCAGGGGCAGGAGGCCCAGAGCTGTCAAGGTCACTGCCAGAGGTCAAGGTCACTGCCAGAGGTCAAGGTCACTGCCAGAGGTCGTGGGAGCCTCTTAAAGGGGCAGCATTTGGGGGAAGGACCTGGGTTTGAATTGTGCCTGCCTCTGCCTGGCGCCTCTGCCTGGCGGTCCTCATCTGTGACACGGGTGGCCTCCAGTGTGCCCCGCGGCCTGGGAATCACAGGTCAGCAGAGGCCGCCCTCAGGGTCCTCTGCACCCTCCAGGACCGCCCCGGAACCGGGCTCAGTCTCAGGGCCGGGCCTGGGTCTGCAGCACCTGACGGGCCTTGAGTCCACTCCGGGCACCACCAGGCTGGACGAGGGCAGGGCGCCAGGGATGCGGGAGCCCGGGGGCCGTTGGTAGGTGTTTAGGCCAATCTGCCTCCAGACGCCACGGCAGGGGCCTGTGGTCGCCCCGAGGGAGGCTGAGGCAGGGGGTCTCCTGAGCCCAGGAGATCCAGGCCAGCCTGGGCAGCACAGGGAGACCTTAGAATAAAACAAAAAGCTGCCGACTTTAAAAGGGAGACGCTTCTGAAGCTTCGGCCGCCCTCTCCAAAGCACGTGGTCCTCAAGGTTCAGAATTAAGTGACACACGTGCAATTGTGTAGCTTCTGCTTTCAGGACTAGGAGGCATCCGGTGACAGAAATGTCAGCCTCAAATATTGACCGCGTCTTCTGAATGTCACCGCACTTGCCTGCAGGAAGATGGCACCATTATGCCAATTTTCCAGATGAGGAAACTAAAGCCCAGAGAGGGAGACTGACTTTCCCAAGGGCACACAGCCAGGAAGTGGCAGGTTGAGATTCAAACCCAGGTGCGTTATCTTGAACTCTGATGTTCCTCTGTTTCATCAAATATAAGAAAAATGGTGCCCTCGTGGGTGGGGCAGATAGCCTGAGGGCTCCTCTTTGGCTTCCTGGAAGCACAGCTCCTAAGAATGCAGGAGCAGCTTGATCAGGGTGCTGTGCCAGCTGGGACGGCCCGTGGTCCTGCCCTGGGGGAGGAGTGGCGGCACCAGATGGACCCTTGGCAGCGAGGGCGCGATGATGATCTGCCAGCTGCCGAGGAATGTCAGCTGGCTGCCCCATGCATGGGCCCAGGGCTGGTGAAATGGTGCGTTAATGGTGGTCACATGGACATGGCTGGTCAGTGATGAGGGACACACACACCACACAGAGCTGTCTGAGCAGAGGGCAGGAGCGGGCAGGAGGGTGGAGACGGGCAGGAGGTTCGACACACCCTCGGGGGACACCCACATCAGAGATGGGGCACAGTCACAGCACTGGGGAGGGCCCTGCCCCGACCCACCATGGCCGCAGAGCCAGGGACAGCCTCCTCCTCGCAGCCCTGGCTCTCGGGTCCTGGAGTCTCGTCTGTGGCCCGCGAGCTCGCGGTCGGGGCTGGGGTGGGCTCTGTCCACTTTGGAGGTCTGTGTCCTCCCTCCCCAGCCCCCGGGGGTCACACCCGGGCGACTCTCCTGCCCTCCAGCCCAGGGTCCCTAGCGAGGGGGACACCAAGTACCAGGACAGAGTCCTGCACGTCCAACAGCAGCTGGACACGGGGCCTGTCCTGGGAGAGGAGGCTGGCCCAGTGCTGGGGTGTCCTGCCCCCTCTGTGAGCAGACGGACACACAGCAGAAGACCCGAGAGGAGGACAGCCGCGGGGCCTCGGGGCACCCGCTCCACGGACACGACACGTGATGACAAGAAAGGACAACACAGTCCTCACAGGGCCACACGCCTCAGCAAAGGAGGTCAGAAACCTGCGGCCAGGGGCGCGACTTGGAAACGACCTTTGGGAACAGGCAGCAGCAGCAGCTCGAGGGCTCCTGCTCTGGCTGTTTGGAGGTTTGGGTCTTGGGTATGCAGGAGTGGCTTGATCAAGGTGCCCAGCCAGCTGTGCCAGGTCAGCTGTCTGGCCCTGGGAGCAGGGCGTGACAGCAGCAGATGGACACTCAGCAGGGAGGAGGGCGGGGCTGAGGGGCGGGGCCTCGGTCTCCTCTCCCGCCACAGGCGGTTTCAAGGTGCCCCCTGTGGTGCTCTCCCTGGCACTTGCCAGAATGCTTAAAATCTCACGCTCCCACTTCCTGCGAGATCTGCAAACCTGTCAAGGCCAGGGGAGGGCATCCCTGTCCCGACCTTTCCTTGCACAGGAATGATTGGAAATTTTTAAATAGGACTCTTCCAGGATGCAGGTGGCTTTATGTGTCCCCCCTCTGGGTGCTGGGGAGTGGCCTCAGGGTCTCAGGCGCCCTGGGCAAGTGCTCTCCACATCAAACATGTCCATGTTTCTTTTTTCTTTCTTTCTCTCCTTCTTATTTATTATTTTTTTAAGTTTTGAGACAGGGTCTCACTAAAGTATGGAGGCTGGCCTTGAAACTTGTGATCCTCCGGTCTCAGCCTCCTGGGGAGCTTGGATCACAGACGCGTGCCACCAAACCTGGTGCAGGTGGCCTGTTCTGTGAGCTGCAGGCAATTCTGGATGCCCTTGAATAACTGCACACAGCTGAGCTCTGGGTAAAGACACTTGGTCCAGGTGGCCCAACAGGGTATGACCCCCAGGGACAGGGCAGGGGCTGGTTTGTGTAAGTTTGTTTTATGAAGTTTGCAGAGTGACAGAAAGTGACAGAATCATCTTGGAGTGCGTTTCTCACCCTGTGTCCCCAACATAAGTGAAGCATGACTGCACTTAAGAGAGTCTAAACAGTCCGTCCATCAAGGGGCCGAGTCTGTGCAACACTGAGATCCTGGTGGGACCCTCTTCCTCCTCCTCGTTATCACTGTGGGGCTGCGTGGGACCAGCCCTCGCTCCGCCCAGCCCCTAACACCTGTTTGAGCAGATTGGGTCTGCTTTAAAGCGAGGTTCCCAGCCTGCAGACCTGGTCACAGCCGTGGTACACACGGCCTGCCTGGGAGAGCGACCATGGATAGGGTGCTGGGTCCTCTGCAGCCCCCCTGCAGAAACGGGGGTCAGCTTGGGAAGGGGACATGGCGGGCAGCAGCAGGGTCCCCGGTGTGGAGGACAGCGTGGGTGAGCCAGGCTCAGCCCGGGGCCTGTGAGCAGAGGGCGAGACCAGGGATCCCACCCACCCCACCCCGTCTCCTGAGCTGCTGCATCCTGAGCCCTTGGGACTGCCACAGACCCCGCCCGAGGCCACAGGAAAGGTGGCCAAGGCCTGAGCTGGTCCTCCCGTCTGGGCTCTGCCTGGGGACTTGTCTCCTGTTGCCAGATGAGGACAGAGTATTGGCCTTCCCCAGGCCACAGCTCAGGGTGACCACAGGGGGTGGGAGAACAGAGGGAGAGGGAGGGGGAGGGGAAGGGGAGGAGGGAGAGGGAAGTGGAAAGGGGGAGGGGGAGGGGGAAGAGGGAGGGGAAAGAGGGAGGGGAGGGGGAGGGGGAAGAGGGAGGGGAAAGAGGGAGGGGAGGGGGAGGTAGAAAGAGGGAGTGGGAGAGGGAGGGAAAGAGAGGGAGGGGAGGGGGAGGAGTGGGGGAAGAAAGGGGGAGGGGGAGAGAGGGGGCAGAGGGAAGTAGGGGGAGGAGGGAAGGGGAGGTGGAGAGAGGAAGGGGGAGAGGAAGGGAAAGAGAGAGAGGGGGAGGGGAGGGAGGCAGGCAGAGGAGGGAGGGGGAGGGGGAAAGAGGGAGGAGGAGGGGAAGGAGGGAGGCAGAGAAGGGAGGGGGAGGGGAAAGAGGGAGGGGGAGAGGGAAGAGGGAGGGGAGAGAAAGGGGGAGGAGGAGGGGAGAGGAAGGGAAAGAGAAGGAGGGAGGGGGAGAGAGGGAAAGAGGAGGGGAGAGACAAGGGGGAGGGGCAGGGAGAGAGAGGGAGGGGGAGGAGGAAGAGGGAGAGAAAGAGAAGGGAGGGAGGGGGGAGGAGAAGGAGGGGGAGGGGAGGGGAGCTGCCGGTGGAGGGCGCAGCAGGGCTGGGCTGGGACCTGCAGGTGGCTTCCTCAGACGTGGCTCTCTGGGCTGAGCCTGGTACAACGTTCTGACTTCCTGGAATCCAAATTTCTCAGGGTCTTGCCAGGGGACCTACCAGAGGCCCTGGGGGTCCTGCTTCCATACATGGGGGAAGGACACGGGGCCACGTTTCATCACATTCTCATGGACACTACGTATTGCCTAAAAATGATTTTTAAAGTGCTGCTCACTCACAGGAGACAAGTTGTGTCTTGTTTGTATCTTACGTCCCCTGGGTTTGCGGCAGTCATCAGGGTTCTATGCCATTTCTGTTTGCATCCTTTGTTATCTATTGAGCTTCAGTGTTTCTTCTTGATTCGTGGTTGTTTTTTATATATTAAGGACACCAACTCCTTGTCTCCTTGGTGGCAACCTTTCTCCCCTAATTTGCTGTGCATTTAGTGACTTGGTCTCCTCCAGAGCATCTTAATGACACTGCAGCTCAACTCCCTGATTATGGTCATTATTGCTTTTCCACCTCTTTGCTCTGGCTGTCCAGTAAGTCATGGCCTTAAAAAGAGGGAGGGAGGGAGGGAGGGAGGAGGAGGAGAAAGGTGGAGGGGGTGGGCAGAGGGAGAACAAGGGAAGAGGAGAGGAGTGGACGGTGTGGCCTGTGGCCTGGAGAGGGTCACCCTGTGCCTCTGCCCCGCCCTGGGGCGTCCTGACACCTGGCGACCTCTGGTCCTCTGACCCCATCCTGTTTCCAGGGAAGAACCTCAGCGAGGCCCACTGTCACCTTAAGCCAGAAACGGCCACTGTCCTGTCCTCCTCCCAAGCCCAGCCCTTCCTGTCTGGCCAGGAGCCACCCAGGGGCCCCCTGCACCTGCCGAGAAGGGAACGAGGAGGCGAGGCACGGGGGAGTCCGGGGAGAGGGGTCCCATCTTGGCAAGACCCTCCCTTCCGGGGCTGGTCCACTGTGATGGCCACAGGGGACCTGAGGGTCCCCGAGTCGGAGTCAGGGGATCTCCAACCTGCTGCAAGCTCCTGCAGCAGAGGGGTGCAGGCTGACACCAGGCCCAAAGGGCTGCTGGCTGGTCAGCTCGTGGTCGCCGTCTTGGAATGCATGTCCAGAATTAGGGTGTCACCTGGAGGTGCCCACCCAGAACTCGGATGCCACCTGGCAGGGGCTGCTCAGCCCTTGGGGACCATCCTGGAATGGCTTCCCAGACATCAGGTGGCATTTTGGGGTGGTGACTGAGCCCAAGGGTGCCATCTTGAAACAGTTACCCAGAATTTGGGGGCCATCTTGCAGTGGCCACTTGGTTCTTAGGTACCATTTCAATGGCCATGTACAACTTGGGGACCAGTTTGGTATGTCCACCCAGGACTCGGGGGCCATCTAGTAGAATGGTCACCTGGAACTTAGGTTCTAGAACTCAGGAGCCAAACCTTGGAGTGGCTGTGCAGCCCCTGGGCACCATCTTGAGATGACCACCTACGCTTGGGAGTCATTTGGAATGGCTGCCCAGGACTCGGGGCAGCCGAGTCTTGGAATGGACATAAGGGCTACCATCTCAGAACGGATGCTCAAAATTGGAACCATGGTCACTTAGTTCTTGGGCGACATCCTGAGATGGCTATCTAGAACTTGGGTGCCATTTTGGAACAGCCACCCAGAACTTGGACACCTGAGGCTCTAGGGTGCCCTCTTGAAATGGCTGCCCAGAACTCGGGTGCCCCTTGGAAGGGCTGCCGGGAACTCATCAGGTGCCATTTTGGAGTGGGTACTAAGCGCCATGGTGGCATCTTGGAAGGGCGGCCCAGCCCTGGCACCAGCTTGGAGGTGCCATGATCTAGCCCTGCAGAGGGCAGGGTCCTAGGCCTGAGGAGAAGGGAAGACGCAGGGCCATCGGCGGACAGGCACGGGGCCTTCAGGCACGGGGTGGGGTGTCATGCACACTCATCCATGATTGTCTTTTCAGGGGCACCCCAAAGAGACAGAGGTTCTGGGGGGGCTCGCGGAGCAGAGGGGAGATGAGATGTCCTGCAGCACGGCAGGAGGCCGGTGGCGGGCCATTGCCGTGGAGGAGGAGAAGGGGTGCCCGCTCCTTCTCTCTCCGGTGTCGTGCATAAAGCCAGTGGAAGCTCCTGGTGACATGCGGCCCCTCCCGCCACCCAGAGCCCACGCGCCCCATCTCTAGGCCCTGAGAGCAGGTGGTCTCAGGTTGAGGATGGGGGCCAGGAGGCCAGCGGAGGCCTCGGGTGGGGACTTACGTGAAGGCAAAGGCCACCAGGGCCCCACTGACCACTATGAAGTCGAGAATGTTCCAGAGGTCGCGGAAGTAGGCGCCCTGGTGCAGGACCAGCCCCAGGTCGATCATCTGCGGGGAAGAGCAGGCGCTGAGGTTCGGCCCCCGCTGCCCGCGGGAGGAAGTGCAGGGGACAGGTGGGCGCCACCTCCCCCTGCAGCGGGCCTGGGGCAGGAGCGAGGGCCCTGCGTGGGGGGGCGGAGGCCCCACCCGGTGACAGGCAGCCCCTCAATCGGGTCCTCAGCCAGCCCTGGGGGCTCTGCCTTCCCAACCCCCAGGAGTCTGTCCACTCCTAGGCCACCAACCCGGTGCCGCCCTCAGGGACCTGCGCTGGCTTCCAGGTCCGCCCCGCCCTCAGGTCTGTCCTGATCGCAGCCGCCAGAGGGCGCCGGCGAACACCCAGCCCAGCCCCACCCCTCCCCGGGCGCAGAGCCCCGCGGCTGGCCGCCCCCTGCGCGGCTCCTCCAGGCTGTCGCCTCGCCCTTCTCCCCTCCCTGCCCCTCTCCCGACTCTAGTGGCCGCCCCTCGGTCACGTGCACCACGTCCAGGCCTCAGGGAAGCCGTCTGCACCCGGAGGGTCCTGGGGGCTCGGAACCCCGCGGGGCGCTGGCGGCTGTCCCTGCGCTCACCTTGATGACCATCTCAAACGTGAAGACGCCAGTGAAAACGTAGTCGAAATATCGCAGCACCTGCAGGGGACATGAAGAGGGCACGGGATCACCGACCTGCTCCAGCAGAGACCCCTCCAAATGCTGCAATTGCCCCTTGGTCTGTGAGGCCCCCAGCAAAGTTTCCACCTGGAGGAAGCATATCTGGCATATAGGGTTGGGCAGGGCGTGCACTGCACAAAAGCCCCTCCCACCCCTAGATTTGTAGGTTGTGAATGAGACTTTCCAGCAGATGGCAGCAAATCCCATGGAATCCCTCCGTGAGGACGGCGGACACCGAGGCCAGCATCCAGGGCGCCCCGTATATTTGCCCCAAGCTCTATGTGCGCCCAGGGGGCCCTGGACAAGTTCAGGGGTAACTGGATCCTGTCCCCACTGCGCCCTGGTTCCGCTGGGTCCCTGGGCAAGGTGTGGTTTCCATGTGGTGTCTCCTAAGCACTGGGGACCTCCTGACTGCTTGCTGTCACCCTCTGTGTCCCATGGCCACGCTCTCACCAGGGTGGGTGATTCTCGTCGGCCCGCCCCACTGTCTCAGCCTCGACCAGTTCCCGCCTGGATGATCACCGGACCTCAGCCCTGACTCCCTCTCCACCGCGCACGGCCCGGCTGGTGGTGACCCAGGCGTTAGGGTGTGGCCTGGCCAACGGTGGCACTTAAAGGCCTGGTAATTACTGAACACGGCCACCGGAGGGCGCCTGTGATCACCTGCGTCAGGCTCTCGCCCCTCCTGGCTCCCGCTACTGGGATGAAGTCCAGTCTTCCTGCTGGTCTAGCGGCTCTGCACGACTTTCTGGTCACCTCCCCAGGGACACGGTGCCCTGCTTCCACCCTTCCCTTGCTCCTGGCCTCCTGCCTCCTGGATCCCACCCCAGGGCCCTTGCACAGGCTGTTCCCTCTACCTGAAACGCCCTTCCCTGCATCCCGTGGGGTCCCCCTCCTCCATGCTTGGCTGGGAATGGCTTTCCCGGCGAGGCTTTCGGCGGCTACCTGTCTACAAAGCCACCTCGCAGCCTTGGGATCCTGTCCCCGCACCCCTCATCCTTTCCCGGGGAGCTGCCTGTTATGGTATCGATCATCCCGTTGTCCCCACATCAGTCCTGCAGAGGTAGTCCCCATGTGGCTGCTGCAGCTCCTAGTGCAGGGCCAGGCATACAGCAGGCGCTCAAGGAATGCTTGCTGAGTGGGTGCCCGAGCAGCTGGGGTCGGGCGGCAGGAGTCGCTTTGATCTCATGTCCCAGTGTGGCTGCCACCGGGGTGCGGGCGCGAGGGACCGGGCTGTGGTCACCTCCGCGTCGGGGATTCTCTGGCTCTGCTGAGCTGGGCGGTCCCCACGGTGGGGCGGTCCCCACGGTGGGGCGGTCCCCACGGTGGGGCGGTCCTGGGCGCTGCCAGGGGCAGCAGGAATCCTGGCCCCGCCCACCCTGGGAGCTGCGCCCTGCGCCCTCCGCCCTCCGCCCGAGGGCCTTGGGGCAGGGAGGGGGCAGGGAAAGCCCGCGAGGCCATGAGCTGCGCCCTGGGGCACTAACCTACTTAGCAGGAGCCCCAGCCCCCACCGGTGGGTGAGGAGGGTGGCTCTGGGTCTGGGCAGAGAGCGGAGGGGACAGGCCAGGGCCCAAGGAGGTGCCCCGCCTACAGGGTGCGCCGCTTCCCCTCTCCACCAGGGCCAGGGCTCCCTTCTGACTGGCAGATCTCAAGGGTGACCCAGGATGGTCACTTGCTCCCCCTTTGCCCCCCCCCCCCCCCCCCCCCGACTCTCTGGATCTGACCCCTCCTTCATCAGTTGGGGGCACCTGGAGAGGGCTTTGCCGGGATTAGATAAGTCACCGTGGCCGGCACCCTGGCCGCACCTGTCATCCCAGCGGCTGGGGAGGCTGAGGCAGGAGGATCGCGAGTTCACAGCCAGCCTCAGCAACGGTGAGGCCCTAAGCAGCTCAGTGAGGCCCTGACTCTAAAAGACAGCATGGGGCTGGGGCTGGGGCTGGGGCTGGGGCTGGGGCTCAGGCCAAGTTCCCTGGGTCCAGTCTCCAGCATCTCCAAAGACCACGAGGACAAACAACTGACTGATGGACTGACAGACCTCCAACTAGGGTAGCTCAGGCAGCTGGGCCTGGGGTTGGGCACACAGAGCCAGGGGCCGGGTGGACGGGTCTTAGCAGACCCTGGACCCCGGAGGGTTTTGTTCTCCAAAAGCTAAAAGCTGGGGCTGTTTCTGCCCCAGCCTCCCCTTGGCCTCTCCTCTCCCGGCCTCACCCCTGGGCTCCTCCCAGCTGGTCCTTCCTCCAAAGCTTCATGTCCTCATGGGAGACTCCACGGGGAGACCTGGCTTCTGAGGGGGCACCTCTAAGTCACCCCGGCTCAGCCCCCGGCCCCCCATTCCAGGCAGAGCAGGTGCAACTACCTGTCCTGTTCCCTCCACCCCCACCAGGGGACCCAGCGGGTGGTCCCCTCTAGGGACGTCTTGCCCTCAGAGATGTGCCTCCCCTCCCTGCAGACGTGGCTGTGCCCGAGGGTGTCCCCAGTCCACCCCCACCCAGGCCCTGAGTCTGGGGCTACAGGAGGAAGGGGCCGGCGAGGCGGGTCTCACGTTGTTGCGGGGCGCGTTGGGCTGCACGGGGTCCTCGGCAGCCAGGGCGATGCTGCTCATGGCGATGACCATGAGGATGCACATCTCGAAGTAGCGCAGGTTGAGGATGTAGTGGCACAGGCGGCGAAGGCTGTGGGGACAGATGGTGTGCAGAGGTCCACTCAGAGCTCGGCATCGCAGGCCCTTGCCTTCTACCACAGCACCGTGCAAGATCCCCAGCTTCTAAGGGCCGCACCCACCGAGCCATCCTTTATCTAGGGCTCTCCCTGGGTCCTAGGACCCCAAGAAGGCAGGGGAGACCTCACAAGGGGGGCCACTGACATGTCCTGTTTACCCTGAAGTGGCACCCCCTTTCTCCACAGAAAAGCCTCTTCACCATGGCTGATTCTAGGACTGTCAGCAAGAGAGTCTCTGTGAAAGAGGCCAGTGGAGATAAACTTCCTATTTTCCTGTCGCCCTGTTTACTTGGCCACTGGCCGGGAAGATACCAGCACTCCAGGTGCTGGACACCCCCTTACTAGTTTTTCACAAACGTATCCAGCATAGTACTTTGTAGAAATGTGCAAACAAGGCCTCTGGCCTTGAGCTGGGCTTCACAGAGATGTCTACATTTTTAAGATAAGTTACAAATGGGCTCCATGGTGACAGCTGGCAGGGGGAGGGAAGAAAGGGGAGAAGAGGCTCTCCCATTCTCAGGTGTTGTCCTTGAAGGGTTAACTTGACCAGAACAGTGACAGAAAAAGCTGCTTTTCTGTGAACTTCTGCAGACTGTGGACTTCTAGCCCCTCCCCGTACACGCTGGGAATCAGACTCTGAAACTCCCTGAACTCGGGGTCCAGGGGACTGATTGATCACAGCAAAAGCTGCCCCCTCTGAACCTGGCTGCAGCCAAATAGAACTGTTTCCTGCCGTCTTCGGTGCCTGGTTTGACCCACAGCCCTGTGGCTCCTAACGACTCTGGAGGTCTTGGTCCCCACACTGGGCTGAAGAAGGGGGATATGGAGGGTTTTGAGGACCAGCGGGTCACAGAGATGTCTTTCTTGGTGGACTCAGCTGTGGGACTGGCATCTCATGCCCCTCCGTGCCTCAGTGCTCATCTGGAACGTGGCCCGGAGCCCGAAGACCAGAGAGTCACCAATGCCCGAGTGGGACACGGCGGGGTCTCCAAAGAGGAGGTGACTGGAGCTCTGGATCGCAGGCCTTACCAGAGCCTGAAGGCCGAGGGCACCCTCCTGGGCAGCTCGGATGCACTACGCCAACGTCCATCTTACCCGACTTCAGGAAGGCCACTCAGGGCTGATGTGGTGTGGGGGTCGCTCCCCTCTGCCCCGTGGCCCTCGCCCACCTCCCTGGGGGCCCCGGGCCCACTCACGGGTTGGTGGTGGACAGGATGAACATGGAGCTGTAGGGGGGCATGGGCTTGGGGCCGTCCTCCCCGGGCTCCTCCTCCTCCTCCTTCTTCTCCTCCTCTTTCCGCGGCGGCGGGTCAGGGTTGGCGTTTTTGTTCACTGTTGGGACAAGGACCAGGGCTCCCTCCGTGGCTTCCCAGGAGTCTGGGCTCCCGTCCACACCCACCCCAGGCACGGGGCACGTCGCTGCGTCCTCACTGACCCTTGTGGGGGTACTCATGATCCCCACTGACTGATGGGCAAACAGGGGCACAGAGAAGTGCAGTGACTTGCCTCAGGTCACACAGCCTTGAGGGGACACCTGAACCGCCTGGCCCCCGAAAACCTGTTCCCAGCCACTCTGTGGCCCTGAGTCTGCTGGGCCTCTCGGGGGCTTTGGTCAGCCCTGTCCCTGTCCCGCCTGACCTTCATGCTGAGGCTGGGCCCCACTTACAGGGGGACATGGGCTCAGGCCACAGCAGTGTGGCTACTGGGCACAGGGCACGTGGCCAGACTGGATGGGGACAGGCTGGGGCGTGGGGGACACTGGGCGTCCAGGACCCAGGGTGAGAAGAAGGCAGAGCGTCTCGTTAACGATTCAGAAAGCACGGTTCGCGGGTCGAAATGCAACGTTTGGATCTAATATCTGAGATACTGACGCTCCTTGGGCTGAAGCAGCGCCTGTTCGACATCCCGAGGTCCCCAAGGTCCCCAAGCCGCTCACCTTGGACAACCGTGTGGTTGAGGGGTGGCCCCGGGGGCGGGATGTCCACGGCCGTGTGCTCGGGCCTCCCGGTCCTGGCCGAGGCGTCCTGGCCGCTGCTGGGGTTGGTGACGATGAGGCTGTTCTCGGGGGCCTTGGGGGCGCCGGGGTGCGACGGGGGCCCAGGGTCATTGGGCACCCGGCGGCCGGCGCTGCTGTGCGGGTTGGCGGCCGGGGCGGGCGTGGGGCCGGGGACTGTGCTGTTCCCCATCTTGGCAGGGCTCTGGGGCGCGCCGGTGGGGCCCAGGCTGTCGTGGGGACTGGCCGGCTCCGCGGTGGCCAGCTTGTTGTTCTTCAGGTTGTCCATGTCCTCGGCCAGTGGCGCGTCCTGGCGGCCCAGGTCCTGCTGGATTGGACGCGTGGTGGACAGGTTGGGGCCGGACACAGGGACCCCGCCGCCCTGGTTCTCCCTGAGGAAGGCAGGTCAGCGGAAAAGGACCACAGCAGAGTCAGGACGGCGGGGACAGGCAAGGGGCGGCCTGGGGTGGCTCAGTGGCAGGGCCACCCCAGAGCCACAGCCAAACCAACAAACCAAGCCAACCCACCAGTCCCACCACCCCAGCAGCCCAACCCAACTAACCAACCCAACCCAACTAACCAACCCAACTAACCAACCCAACTAACCAACCCAACTAACCAACCAACCAACCTAACCCAACCAAATCAACCCAACTCAACTAACCAACCAAGCCAACCAATCCTACCGCCCCAGCAGGCCAACCACGTCATCCCAACCCAACTAACCAACCCAACCAATCCCACCGCCCCACCAAGTCAACCCAACCCAACTAACCAACCCAACCAACCTAACCCAACCAAATCAACCCAACCCAACCCAACTAACCCAACCAACCACGAAACCAACCAAACTAACCAACCAACCAACCCAACCCAACCAACCCGACCGCCCCACCAGTCCAACCACGTCAACCCAATTAACTCAACCAACCAACCTAACCCAACCAAATCAACCCTACCCAACTAACCCAACCAACCAAACCAATCAACCTAACCCACCAAGTCAACCCAACCAAATCAACCCAACCCAACTAACCAACCCAACCCAACCAATCCCACTGCCCCACCAGCCTAACCAAGTCAACCCAACCAATTCAACCCAACCAACCAATTCAACCAAACCAAGCCAATCCAACTAACCAAACCAACCAAACTAATCCAACCCACTCAACCAAACCAACCAACCCAAACCAATCAACCAACCAACCCAATCCAACCAACTAAATCCAACTAACCATATCAAACCAACCAACCAACCAGCCAAACCAGGCCATTCCGTGGCGGCTTAGCCACAGGCGAGGGCAGCAGTCACTGCCCTGCTCATTCTACAGACAGAAGGGGATCAGAGACAGACGGGCCCTGCCCGGGCCACACAGCCAGCTGCGGCACAGCCAGCGTGGAGCTAGCCTGGGGCTAGTCAGCAGAGGCTGGCGCCTGACCCCAGGTGGGAGTAGGTACCGGCTGTTTGTACCCACCTCCCGGAAGGAGAAGCCAGGCAGTCCCACTGTAGTCCCCGCGGGGAAGGCCTCACCCTCCGTCACATGGGTCACATGGGTCACAGGGACACTTGGGAGGGAAGTCGAGCTGGGTTGGAGCCGCTGCAGAACTGCTCCATACGGCGGAGGCCACCGCCTCTCTCTCTCTTTTTAATAATAGCCACCTTTCTTTGCTTTTTCTGGGGGGTGGGCAGAGCTGGGGATTGAACCCAGGGCCTTGTGTATGCAAGGCAGGGACTGTACCAATTGAACTATATTCCCAGCCCCCAACCGTCTAGATTTTTAATGAAAGATCTTCCTGCCCCCAAGCAGACCTAGTTAAGTCACAACTTAAAAAGGAGGCCATCCATTGGTCACCATCTCAAGAGGTTGTATAAAAAAAAATCACACAAGCCATGCGCGGTGGCATGTGCCTGTAATTCCAGCAACACTGGAGGCTGAGGCAGGAGGATCGCAAATTTGAGGCCAGCCTCAGCAACTTAGTGAGACCCTGTCTCTAAATAAAAAAGGGCTGCTCAGGGGTAGAGCCCCTGGGTGAAGAGCCCAGCACCGAAAATAGAGCAAAACACTCCCAGGACAGGGCGGCAGGGACCACGAGGACCCTCGGGGTGCTTCCTTGCAAGGTGACGTTATTGAGGGAGGGCGAGGGCCCTGGCCTCAGTTGGCTTTGTCCTTCTTGCTCTCGGTTCCCGCTGGCTGTGGGTCAGGGCCTCTGACCAGCCGCAGGCGCAGAGCCTCCTGCACCTCGGGGGGCTTCGCTCCAGCGTCTCCGCGGAGGAGTCCAAGGAGGCAGGAGACCGCGGGTGCGGGAGGCCGCCGAGGGCGCACGGGGCTGCTTCAGGGCTCAGGGCGGGACACACCGGGGCTGGGCGTCCTCTGGGCCTGGGTTGCCATGGCGACCATGCAGGTGGGCGAGACCCGGCGGGCCCCCTCCCTGTGCCAGGACTGGCGGAGCGGTCTGGGGAGGCGGGCGGCGCCCTGGGGTCCACAGGGATTGCCTTCACTGGGAATCAGCCAAGCTCCCCTCACTTCAGCCGCCCTGGGGCCTTGGGGCGCCCCTGGAGCGGCTGCCTCCAGTGGGGGGTCTTGGGCCAGCGGCGCCTGGACACCATGAAAGAGCAGGTGCTGGGGCGAGAGATGACGGCGAGGAGGGAGGTGAGGGGACAGACCTCGGTCCATACCGCGGGGACCACGCCCTCAGGGAGTGGCTGGGACAGGGCCTCAGGATGAGGCAGGGAACAGGGGAGGCTCGGGCCGCGGCATCATCCCCCAGAGACCAGAAACTGCTTATTATTTTATGTCTGCAAATTAATTAGGTTAATGCCCCGTCTTTGACTCCCCCCCCTTAATAATGCTTGAATCAGCCAGATACGGTATGGTGGCCCCGGCTGCAGCCCCCGCTACTCAGGAGGCTGAGGCAGGAGGATGGCTGGAGTCCAGAGGGTGGGGCCAACCTGGGCACAGTGGCTCGCACCCATGATCCTGGAGGCTGGGGAGGCTGAGGCAGGAGGGTCTCAAGTTCAAAGCCAGTCTCAGCCTCGGTGAGGCCCTAAGCAACTCAGAGACCCTGTCTCTAAATAAAAGGCAAAATAGGGCTGGGGATGGGGCTCGCTGGTCAAGGGCCCCTGAGTTCAATCCCTGGGACCAAAAAAAAAAAAAAAAAGCAAAATGTGCTTTCCTGAGCGTTTATTTCCAGCGAGCTAAATTATGACTTTGTATTTTTTTTAAACCAGCCAAATGACTAACCTGCTTCTCTGCTGGCCTCAGCATTTGCAGTGTCTATTAATAAGGGACCTAGTGTGACTGTCTGGTTCCCACGGGGTCCACTGAGGCCCTGGTGGAGGTGGGGGCTACTGCCTCCTCTGGGGAGGGGTGAGGCCCTGGGCCATGGGAGGCTGGATCTCCATCCTGCTCCCCTAGGCTGGTGGCCGGCTGCTCCTGGGAAAAGCCAGTTCCCTCTGCAAGAACGGGGAACTGGAGTGGGGACGCTCAGGCCACGGCGCTCAGGTCCTCAACCTGTGTGCTGAGAGTGTGAAGGATAACAGTCAGCACTTCCTGGTGCTCCCTACTGCTGCTGAAGCAGCTGACAGTTTCTTTGTGTCCGCAGCACTGGGGACTGAATTCAGGGGCGCCTTGCCACCCAGCCACACCCTCAGTCCTTTTTATTTCATTTATTTGAAACAGGGTCTTGCTAGGTCGCTGAGGCTGGCCTTGAACTTGCCATCCTCCTGCTTCAGCCTCCCGAGTAGCCGGGATGACAGGGGTGCGCCCCTCTCCTGGCAATAGCTCCCCGTTCTTGAGGACAACTGGCCCTTTGACAATCAACTTCATATTTAAAATATTTTAAAACCGAGTCTGCATTGAGCAGTACGGACTTCTGTCTCTTGTCACTCCCAAACGATGCAGTGTGACGACTTTACGTGGCTGTTGGCGGGGTGTTCTAAGTCATCTGGAAATGAAGACGACTACACCATTTTCTTTTCTTTTTTTTTTTTTTTTTTGGTGGGGGTACTGGGGATTGGACCCCGGGAGTGCCTAGCCACTGAGCCACATCCCCAGCCCCTTTCCTGTATTTTACCAGAGGCAGGGCCTCGCTGAGCGGCTAACCTGCGGAGTCTGACCCTGAACTCGCCATCCTCCTGCCTCAGCCTCCTGAGCCGCTGGCATTGCCAGCATGTGCCACCGCGCCCGGCTTTCAGGGCAGCGTTTTCTATGAGGGATCTGAGCGCCTGCGGGTTTGGTGTGGGGGGACCTGGGGCCTCTGCCCTGAGGGCATCGGAGGTGATGACCTTGATCACAACATCATCTGTGCTCACAGCAGCTACGGCTCACGAGCGCTGGCCACAGGCACATTGTGTCCATGGACCCATCACTTCACCCCCAGGAAGGACACGGGCCCAGGGAGGTGAAGTGACATCCTGCAGTCACACAGCCAGGGCGTGGTGGGCAGGGGTGTGACCTCTGGCTTCGCACCTTTGCCTTCACCACCAACCACACTGTGCTGTCCCGGTCGTCTTCAACGTCAACTGTCTTTCTGGCTCATTGCTGGGGACTGTCCTTCTGTGCCTGTCCTTCTGCTCCTTCCATCAGAGCAGAGACAATGACAACGACGATAATGATAGTCACAGTAGAGTGATGAGTGTTCGTTATCCCGACTACAGAGGGAGTCCTGTGCTGAATACTTCAGTCTACCTCAGATTCCTTTGGTGGCCTTCCAAAGGGCCCTGTTGACCCACTGCATGTCCCTTGGATCTCTTAGCCACCCGCGTCTCTTCACCTCCTGGTCCTGCAAACTGTCTGCCTTCTGATTGACCACAGGACCTTGGCATACACTGCTCTACTCCTCCTGAAGTTGCTCTTCTTAGAAACCTGACCTGAGACCGACCCCAGACGGGGAGCAGCTCCTTGGTCCTATTTCCCAGGGTGCCTCTACTGTGGTTTGACAGCTTCCCCAGAATCTTAATTCCCAAAGTCCTATGCGCATGGTCTTTGGAGGCAGAGCCTCTGGTAGGCGATTCAGACTAGAGGAGGCCATGAGGGAGGGGCATCTGTGCTTTCTGAGAAGGGGGAGAGAGACCTGGGCTTGGGCGCTCACTGTCTCACTGTGTGGTGCCTCTGCCGCGTCCAGATGCAGCAGGAAGGCCTCACCAGAGGCCGGCACCAGGCTCCTGGGCCTCCCAGCCTCCAGAACTGTGAGCCAAATAAACTTCTTATCTTTATCACTGAGCCGGTCTCAGGCATTTTGTGATGAGACCACGTCCCCCACCATGTGCCCCCCATCTGTCTCTATTTGAGGGAACTCACAGCATGAGCTTAGCATACAGTAGGCACTTAGCAAACGCTGGAAGGCTCCATCAGCCAGTGGGGAAAGCTAGGAGGAACAATGCCCCAGGGTGGTTTCAGGAGGGTGTTGAGGAAATACGGAGACCGAGGGCGTCGGGTCGAGGGGCGTGTGGGCATCTGGAGAAGGGGAGTAGGTGAGCCACAGGCCCCGCCCCGTGCAGGACGGTGCCACCCAGGAAGACCATGTCCTTTCTCCTTGGCGACTCCCTACCCTCTCTCACGCAAGTGGAAAATGCGGCTTGCGATCATCGGAACCTTCCATTTTGAGCCGACTTGGTTTTGACCAAACTCAGAAAATACTCTTTGCGTGTTTTCAGTGTGCACAGCATTTTTCTGAATGCAGCCCCTGGACGATGGAGGAGGCCTGGCCTCTGCTGCTCTGGAACCTCACCAGGATGCAGCCGCGGTCTAGAACACCGCGACACCGTTAGCGCCTCCCTTTCTGGGCTCTGAGGTATCCACAACCCCAGGTCGTCAGCCTGCGCCTGTGCAATCATGTCCCAGCAGCCACCAGAACCATGTCACTGCGTCCCCAGAATCCTGCGCTCAAGTGTGGTCCCTGGACAGTTCCCACCTGGGAACTGCTCAGAAAGGCAGAATCTCAGGCTCCCCGGAGGACCAAGTCCTGAATTAGAACCTGAGTTTTAACAAGATTCCGGGTCTCTCTCTCTCTCTCTCTCTCTCACACACACACACACACACACACACGCGGTCAAGTTTAAGAACTGCCGCCTCATTTGGATACCACAAAGCAGAATCACTGACCCACACCACTAAGCCAATCAACCTGGAGCCCCACTGGTCACATAAGGGGGGACTGAGGGGACCCTGGTTTATAATGGAACAATGTCCACACCCCTTGAAGCCATTAGGTCCCTTTGTGCAGAGTCACCTTGAGTACTCTTAAGGAAAGGGGACACGGTCCCTGACCGGTAAGCCCTGGCCTGGGGACCTGCCCAAGAGCCTGGTACCCTGCTGCCCCTTCAACTCTGGGGCCCCCAAGAGCCTCCCACGCTCCTGGAACACACCAGGTAGGCGAGACTCGGTGAGCTGGGGAACGGTCTGATTTCACTGAGCACTTACTACGCCCCGGGCCCTTCCAGGCTCTGTGGCCTTCACCACATTTATCCCTGGCAATGGCCCCATTCCACCCGCTGGGCCCGTTTCCCAGGTGGGAAGACAGGTGCGAGGTCACTTAGGGCCACCAGCAGCAGCACAGGGAGAGCTGGAGGAGAGCTCTTCTGCGGGGTGCCGTCCTCCCAGGGCTGCCTGATGTGCCAGGTGGACGGTCCCCGCGGGCCTCTGGTTTCGGTCCCCTGGGCTCCAGGCTGCCCGTGGGGCGCTGCCCTTCGCCTCGTCCGTCTCCCCTCTGTGAACCGGGGCTGGGACAAGGCTGTACCCCACTTACTTCCTCCGCCGGTGCCGGCGCTCCTTGTCGTCCCTCCGCGTGTCCGCGTCGTAGGTGGCGGGAGGGCCGTGCCGGTGTCGCCTCCTGCGCTCGCCCCCGTCGGGGCCCTCGCCCTCGCCCTCTCCGCCGCGGGCGGGCCGGCTGCCCTCGCGGTGGCGCGTCCGGCGCTCGGCCTTATCGTCCGCCGCCTCGTCCCCGGGCCTGCGGTGCACGCGGTGCCGGCGCGGTTCCCCGTCGGCACCGGTGCGCGGCGACCCGCTGCGGCTGTCCCTGGGCGCGGCCTGGCGGTGCGCGTGCCTGCGGTGCGCGTCCCCGGCCTTGGGCCGCTCGGCCTCGGCCTCCCAGAAGCCGGGCTGCTCGGGGCCGCCCTCGCGGGGCGGGTGGTCCGACTCGCGGCCGTAGGGGCCCTCGCGGCTCGGCTCCTCCTGGCCGCCGGCCCAGGGCCTGCGCGCGTCGGGGCCGGCGGGGTCGCGCGCGCGCTCGCGCTCGTGGTAGCGCGCCTGCTTGCGCAGCAGGTCGTCGGCGCGCGGCGGGCCCAGGCGCGGCTCGACGGCGGGCTCGGCGGCGCGGCTCTTGTTGGTGTTGTTGTTGCGGTTCTCCTGCGGGTCCACCACCAGCGGCCGGTCCAGGTGCGTCTTCACGTCGGGCCGCAGGTGGCGCGCGTAGGACGCCTTCCAGCGCTCGTCGGGGTCCAGGCCGGGGTAGAGCGCCTCGCGGCTGGCCAGCAGGTTCTGCTTGCGCATCTCGCTCGTGCGCTGCTCCCACACGGAGCGCGCCGCCTTCTGGTTCCTCTGCTGCTCCTTCCTGCAACGCAAGGCCGGTCGGCGCCCTGGAGTCCGCGCCCCGCGGTCGCTCCCCTGGCGCGGCCGCGCCCACCCGGGTCCGCACGCTCAGCCTGGCCCGTGGGGGCGGCCGAGCCGGTGTCCCGGGTGACCTCCCAGGTGACCTCCCAGGTACCTGGGCCCGAGGCGGGCCTGTCAGCCTGGCCGAGGGTCCTACTGTCTACTCTGCCGCCAATGGCAGCGCGGGAACCTCTGGGATGGCTTTGAGCATCGAAATGGCCTCAGAGATGGCCTTGGAGGCCAGGGCGGTGGACGTGGGCCTGGCGCAGGTTCCACAGCCCCCAGTGCCCGCGTGGCCTGAATGGGAGTCTGGGGTCACAGAAAGGAACCAGGACAGCCAGGGTGGGCAGTGTCGGGGGCTGGGGTCCCTTTGGGGCCCTCGGAGCCTTCCTGGGGCTGCATGGCATCGATGGTGTTATAGGGACCATCCCTAACCTCACCTACCGCGCATGCGCCTCCCTGGGCTCCCCTCCTGCAGCCACCACCTCTTAGTTTGGAAAAGCTGCCCCCTCCTCCTAGTCCCAGAATGCAGCGCTCTGCAGCATGAGACCCCCTGAGTCCCCCACCCCACCCGCAAAGGTACAGCTCAGAGCACTGTGTCCTCAGCTCTCTTTATCCAAGGTCTCTGGTTCCTCACTGCCTTGTCCCTGACCCCAGCGAACTGTCTGCTCCATGGACCTTCAGAATCTGTCCAGGGTCCTGCTACATCCATACCTCCTCGGCCCCATCTTGGACCAGTCCCCGTCTCCTTTGCAAGGACAGGCTGGTGCCCTCAACCTGGCGTGCTGGGCCACCTCCCTGCCTCACCTTCACAGTCCATTTCCTCACAGTGGCCAGAGGGCACCCGTGAGCACTTGAGTCAGGTCCTGACCCTCCTCTGCTCCTTGGCCGATGATGCAAAACCCAAGTCCTCCCCGTGGCCCCCAAGGCCCTGCATGACCTGCTCGTCACCTCCTTGTCCTTGTCTCTCCCTCCACAGTCCCCTTTCTGCTCACTCGGTTCCAGGCACACCAGCCTCCTTCATATCCCCTGAACACACCAGGCCTTTGCATATACCAGTCCCTCTGCTTGGGATGCATTTCCCCACACCTCCCGGCTCCTTCCTCACCTCCCTCAGGTCTTGCCACCTTCCAGGGGGGGCCTTGCGTGAGTTTGAAAGCACAGCTCTGGGCTGGGGGTGCTACTCAGTGGCAGAGAGCATCCTCCCCCGCACACGCCAGGCCCCGGGCCATCCTCAGCAGCCCCCAGCAGCACCACCCTCTGCACTTCCGCCCTCCCCTCTCCCCTCTCCATCTTTTGTTCTCTACTTCTGTGATCTTGTCATCGCCCACTGACTTGAGAGCTACCCAAGTGGGGCTTTCCAACCTTGCCAAGGCCGTCCCCCACCCCCCCAGTCCCAGCAGTTCCGGGCCAAGGTCGGTGCTCATTAAACACCAGCACAGCCGAAGTGAGAGGACGCGGGTGGGAGCGGGGAACGTCGTCCGTCCAGTGGTTAGGGACAGCCCACCCCCGACTTACACAGCTATGGACATGTTGGCCGCCGACAGGGGGCTCACTTCCGCCACCTCCTTGGCCTTCTGCAGCGCCAGCTTCTGGTTGGCGGCTTCCTCCTCCTCTTGTTCGTCCTGGAGGGAACACGGGGTCTCCTCACAAGCCCACCCTCGGTGGTGTCTGAGCACTGAAGAGCAGGCTGGGGGCTTGGCCTGGGGGTCGGCCATGCAGAGCCGGGGTCCCCACTGTAAGGGCGGCGGCTGGTGAGGTGCGCTCCACCCGCTTCATGCCCAGCGGCCCCCGGGGCCACCAAGCCTGTTCTGAC
The DNA here is from genome assembly GCF_048772815.1 of Callospermophilus lateralis. Classification (NCBI taxonomy): domain Eukaryota; kingdom Metazoa; phylum Chordata; class Mammalia; order Rodentia; family Sciuridae; genus Callospermophilus; species Callospermophilus lateralis. The sequence continues at coordinate 214,436,350 of NC_135305.1, read as the reverse complement.
CCAGCCAGGGGCAGCCCGCGGAAGGACTCGCCCTCTCTCCTGCCTCACAGGCCCCTGTCCCCAAGCCACATCGACTCTGGGCCATGTCCCCAGAACACCTAGCGGAGCCCGGTGCAGGAAAGTGGCTTCCCCAGGCCCCACCAATAGCCCCAGAATGCCAAGCCAGGTTGCGGCCACTGTCCGGCTGCCTGAAGGCCGGCCAGAGAGGGGCAGGACGCAGGCGTGCTGGAATACACACAGGAAGGGGCGCTTTGGGACTTTTGACCCTTCAGCCGTCAGTGGGGGGGGGGAGGGGGCTCAGTGTGATGGGCACGTCCGTCGTCCCCGCGGCCGGAGGCTGAGGCAGGAGGATCGCCAAGCCAGCCTCAGCAAAAAGTGAGGCGCTAAGCAACTCAGTGAGACCCTGTCTCTAAATAAAGTATGAAGTAGGGCCGGGAAGGTGGCTCTGTGGTCGAGGGCCCCTGAGTTCAGTCCTCAGTGCCCCCCCAGGCCCCCTCGAACAAAGAAAGAGAAAAACCAACGTCCAGAAACAAACCCGCTGGTCAGGACAGCAGGCGGCTCAGAGGGCGCCTCCTGGCACCCTCAATCTGAAGCGAGGAACAAGCACCTCGGAAATGGGCAGGTCAGGAGGCGCCTCCTGGCTCCATGCCCAGCTTTCCTTGGAACTGGGCACCTGACGACTGCTCCAAAATACTAGATCCCTAGGCCCCTGGAAGTTTCCACAGAACCAGGTCTCGGCCTTGGAACTGTGCTCCCAACAAGCTCCCAGGTGAGTGAGTTCAAGTTCAAGCAGCCAATACACAGTGGCCAACAGCAAGGGTTCCAGATCCAGGTAGCCTGCGTTCAAATCCCAGCTTTGCTACTAATTGCTGTGTGCCTTGGGGGAATCTCTAAGCCTCTCTGTGCCTCACATTCCTTATCTAAAATTCCAACTCTCGCTCACGTTCCTACTTCACTTTTCCCCTTAGCGCTTCGCACCATCGGACAAGCCGCGCATTTCTGTGCACTGATCTGTTTCTCGTTGGTCTCCCCAGCTCGAATCCCTGCTCCAAAAGGGCTGGGTTTCTTGCCTGTTTTGTCCGCTGCTGTGTTCCTGGCTCTAGACTAGGGCTTTGCTCACAGTAGGTGCTCAATATGTGCTCACTGAATGAGTGATGAAGTGGGGCTCAGAGAACTTGTTTCCGCGGGGACTAAGTGAGACTGGGAACACACTGAGGCCCCACGGGTACCGCGCTCACGGGGTGCCCAGGAATCCCTGGTGGAGAAACGGAAGGGAAGGGGGGCCGCGGAGGCCCAGGCCTCCCTGCCTCCCTGCCTCCCGTCCCCCCTCCTGGATGCTGGCCCCTGAGCAGGAGCTCTGGGATGAGCTCAGGGCTGGACCGGCTCCAGGTGACCGGGCTCCTGGCCGGGAGCTGGGGACGGTGGGGACTTCCGCTCCTCCCCGTCAGAGGTGGGTCCTGGAAACCGTCCCTCCCTCCCGCCAGGGCTGACAGATGGAGGGTTGGCAGGGTCTGCTGGGTTTGGTTTGGTGTCCTGAACACCTCACGCCCTGGGGACGGCCCTGTGGGCGGAGGGAGGCTCCCGGCAGGAAGACCCTGCACGTGCCACTGAGCTTTGATCCCCCTCAGGCCTAGTTTGGACCCGTGGCCAGCTCTTACCCTTCTCTGTCGTTCCTTCTCCTGGGCTGATGCACCACCCATGGAGAGGCAGGACAGACTCCAGCCCTGCCTGTGCTCTTGTTTCCTTGTGCAGTATGCAACCTGTACAACTGTTTTTGGAAGTCCTGCTCATGGGTCATTCCAGGGACATGAATTGTGTTACTGAAAGCAGTGGGGCCTTCCTGGGTCCACCTGAGGACTTTCAGGGAGTCCAATGTTCCCTAAGGGGCTTGTGTCACCAATTTTTATCTGGGTAACTTAACATCACTGACCACGAGTCAGCACTGGTGTGATGGTTCTTCCCCCGACCCCCCATTTCTCTCTGGCTCTATTTCCTCCTCTGTGATCTCTGAAGGGCCACGTTTCTGCTCTTTCAGGTCCTAGTGTGTGGCAAAGTCACGTAACCTCTCAGGGACTCAGTTTCTTCATCTGTGAAGTAGACACAACCCTCCCTGCTCTGTGTGTGCTGTGGGTTGAACCCGGGGCACTGCCCTCTGCCTGAGCTACACCCCCAGCCCTTTTTATTTTGAGAGAGGGCCTTGCTAAGTTCCTGAGGCTGGCCTCAAACTTAGGATCCTCCTGCCTTAGCCTCCCAAGTACCTGGGATTACAGGCTTGTGCATGCCCTGTGTCCTCTCCCGTGGGCAACTCGGAGCAGGACCTCTCTCCCAGCACAGAAGGGCCTTTACGTTTTCTGTGGTTGTTGGTATTTTGATTTTCGTCACGTGCTAGGGAGGCTCACGTGCAGGGGAGGCTGCCTTCCCTGAAGGCTCACTGTGTGACGGGAGCTTAGCAGAGAGCCTGACGTGGGTCGTGTGATTCTTGGCTGTGGCTGATGAGATCCTGCCATGGGGCCAGTGGTCCTGCCTGAGCCTCAGATTCCTCCTCCACTCGAGGGAGGCCACAGTAGCGCTGGTTCCACAAGCATCATGTGGTCACTGCTATCCTCACAAGGAAGTCCAGAGAGTGTCCCCCGCCAGCTCCCACACCTGGGGGGACCCAGTGGAGCTCCAGGGTCCTGTGCAGGCTACTTGCTAGCTGACCTGTTTACCATACACTCAGCCTCCACGGTGGCTTGCAAGTGGCCACTAGCAGGTCCAGCAAGAGGCCAGTGGGGGAAAGAGGCGGGAGCTGCTTACTGGCTACCATCTGTGCTGGCCAAGGCTCTGGGTCCCCTAAGGCCACAGGATCTACGGAGCCCCTTTCCCTCAGGTCCAGCAACTTGACTGTTCTGGGCAGTGATGGTGCCCCGGGCCTGGCACTGTCCCCTTCCTTGGGAGCCCTGCCTGGTCCCTTCACGGGCCCCGGGTGGCGCTGGCCATCTGCTTCCTGCAGCCTCCTGGCCGCGGGCCTCGCTGCGCTCTGCTGCGGAACCGGCTGGTGGAGGCTCAGCGCCCCAGAGGAGTGGGAGGCCAGCTCTCCCCGCCTGGTGACCCGGCCCCCAGGTCCCTCCCGCTCCCACCTTCTGATCTGGCGCCCACAGGTGCTGCCTCTGCCAGACACACGTCCCTACAGACCTTGGTGAGCTCCTGGGCGTTGGCCAGGTTGTCCACAGCGATGGCCAAGAACACGTTCAGGAGGGTGTCTGCCGCCGAGTCAGGGAAAGCGGCCGCGGAGGGACAGCACAGGGACCAGGCTCCGGCTGCCCGACCCCTCCCGGACCCGACCCTCCAGCACCCGCCCCCAACCAGACCCTGACCCAGACCCTAACCCTCCAGCACCCTCCCCCGCCCCACCCGCCAGCCCCGCCCCGCCCCCTCCGCCCCGCCCTCCAGCCCCGCCCCGCCCCCTCCGCCCCGCCCCGCCCTCCAGCCCCGCCCCGCCCTCCAGCCCCGCCCCGCCCTCCAGCCACGCCCCGCCCTCCAGCCACGCCCCGCCCTCCAGCCCCGCCCCGCCCTCCAGCCCCGCCCCGCCCTCCAGCCCCGCCCCGCCCTCCAGCCCCGCCCCGCCCTCCAGCCCCGCCCCGCCCTCCAGCCCCGCCCCCGCCCCGCCCTCCAGCCCGCCGCCCTGAGCCAGGATACAGTTCCCGAAGAGCGTGAGCACGATGAAGTAGATGGAGAACACCATGCCGCCCTGCACACCGCCCTGCGACTTGATGCCGTCGTACATGACCTCGTTCCAGTCCTCGCCCGTCAGGATCTGCAGCCCGAGGGCGGAGGGCAGAGGCGGCCTCAGCAGCGGGCGAGGCCACGACCCCGAGGCCACAGTCCCGAGGCCACTGTCCCGCCCGCCGGGCAGACCAGCTCCGTGGCTCCGAGAGTGCCAGGGCCCCCGCGCGGCTTCGGGGCCGAGGAGCCCGGCGGGGCCACACGCCCGGCCACCAGGGTCTTCCCTCGTGGGAAGGGGATTCGCCCCAGTTGAACTGTGTCCTTCCGGGTTCCTCTGTGGAAGCCCCTGTCCCCGTGTGGTGCTGGCAGAAGGAACTGGGGGGTGTCACTGGGGCCAGGTGGGGTCATGAGCCCTCATGGGGGATCAGTGCCCTCGCAAGAGGAGAAAGAGGGGCCTGGGCTCAGCTACCAGAGTGGTGGTAGCTGTGGGGGGCATCTGCAAGTCACAGCCTCGCCAGGAGCACGCCCCGGCCACGCCCGCAGCCTCTGGACCGGGAGCCCCAAATGGACGCCGCCCAGGCTCTGCGGCTCAGCAGACGTGGCCAGACATTTTTTATACCAGGGGTTGAACCTAGGGGTGCTTAGCTTCGGAGCCACATCCCAGCCCCTCTCTATTTTTCATATAGAGACAGGGTCTCAGGGTGTCGCTAATCTGCTGAGGCTGGCATTGAACTCTCAATCCTCCTGCCTCAGCCTCCTGAGCTGCTGGGATTACGGGCGTGGTCACCGCGCCCGGCAAGACCCGCTTTAACATCCCCCTAGATCCCTCCGTGCGTGGTGCTGAGTGGGGGTGCCAGGTGTCGAGGACCGATGTGGGGCCAGGTGCAGCTCGGAGGCAGGGCATGGCCCTGGGGTCCGCCCCCTGCACTGTACTGCAGGCCCCCAGGTGGGACCTCAGCTAGAGACACCTGCGGGTGCCCGGTGCCAAAAAACCCGGGCCAGGGCTCAGCACTTCCCGGCAGCGGCCCAGTCCTCTCCAAACCCTGTCTGGGCCTCATTTAGAGGGAAGGATGGGTCCCCTCTCTACACACTCGCCGTCCCTCCCAGAGAAAGAATCCACGGGGAAAGGCCTGGGGGTCCCGGGGAAGCCCCGGAAGTCCAGGTGCCCCAATCCGACACTAAGAGGTGTCGCCCTGCCCCGCCAAGGTCATACCTGAAACACGGTCATTATTGCTGCCGGAAAGGTGTCAAAGTTGGTGGGCGGCGTCCCTTCATCGAAATTGAACCTGTGGGGACGACACAGTTTCCCGTGAGCCCCACCCGCCCCCGCAGGGCTCCTCAAGTCTGGTTTCCAAGGCAACGCCCCAGGACGGGTGGTACCCACAACCCCGTCCTCCCGGGTGACGTCTGGGGGCCTCGGGGTGCAAAGAGGGCAGCGCCCTGGGGCGGGGCGCCCTGCAGCGGGGACCCCAGGGACTGGCCGGGGACGCTGGGCACTCACTGGCCGCCGAAGAGCTGCATCCCCAGGAGCGCGAAGACGACGATGAAGAGGAAGAGCAGGAAGAGCAGGCTGATGATGGACTTCATGGAGTTGAGCAGGGAGACCACCAGGTTCCGGAGCGACGCCCAGTACCTGCCCACGGCGGGGAGGGCTCAGCGCCGGCCACGACCCTGGCCCCGCCCGGAGGAAGGCCCCCAAGTCCCCAAGACTTACTTGGTGACTTTGAAAATGCGCAGTAACCTGAGAGCTCGCAACACGCTGATTCCAAATGAGGTGCCGGGTTTGATGACGGCCCAGATGACCTCGAAGATGCTCCCGATGATGACCTGGAAGCCGAGACAGGGCTCAGCGCGGGGGACCCTGGGGCGCCCGCAGGCGCTCACTCGCAGGCACCCAGCTCTCAGCCCCGAGGGCAAGTGGGCTGGGGTCCCGGCCGCCCTCTCTTCCCCTTTTACGTTGATGGAGGTGGGAAGGCTGGGGTGCGGCCCAGGGGTGCGGCTCTGGCCCAGTCTGCAGGGCGCTGCTTCTGTCCCCAGCACCGCAACAAAAAAGGCCACACCCACCTGAGGACTCCTGAATCACCCACCCACTACTGCTACCTAGTAGGACCAGGCAGCGCCCGTAAGCTTCCAGGGACCCCGGGTCACAACCATCATCCTGCGTTCTGATCACCTCCTCCTCCTTTTAAAGAATTGATGTGAAATTCGTATCGCATAAGATCAACCTGGTAATGTAGCTCCTTGGGGCCATAGAAAACACATTTTTTTTTTGTACCAGGGATTAAGGTGGGGCATTTAGTCACGAGCCACATCCCCAGCCATTTTTATATTTTTATTTTGAGTAGGACTTTGTTAAGTTGCTGAGGCTGGCCTTGAACTTGCAATCCTCCTGCCTCAGCTTCCCAAGTCGCTGGGATTACAGGTATGCACGACTGTGCCCAGCTGAAATTTAATACGCCTTGCCTCTTGAACCCCTAGCTCAGCAACACAGCATGCTGTAGGGTATCTGTTGCTTCCTCTTGTAATCATGGGGCTGCCTGGGAGCTGCAGTTGCTGCTGCTGTCCACCCTTGTGAGAGCACACTGGCCCGTCACCAGCTGGAGAATAGATCAAAATTCAAAATCTGAAGTGCGGTTTCTACTGAGTGTCACGTTTGCATCATCGTGAGGTAGAGAATCATAGATCAAACCATCATAAGTTGAATCATTGCCGTCACACCACTATAAGTCAGGGACCATCTGTGAGTGATGTGACTGTTTAACTTCTCCACTCGACTGCAGAGGGACACTTGGGGCCAGGCTTGATATGAACAGAGCTACTTGGGACACTCTCTGTTTTCTTTCAAGTCCTCATGCTCGCTGGAGAAGTACTTTACCCCTAAGGCAACTTGAACCCAAGACTCTTTTTTTTTTTTTTTTTTTTTAAACAGAAAGATATTTGTTTTATTCCTAAAACATTTGGGTCATTATTTGGGTAGTTTTGTTTGTATATATTTTGTTTTTTCCTCCAACATCATAGAGTTTCCTATAATAGGGCAGAAATCAGTACTGGATTCAGAATCATTAAGAATTATTAAGGCTGCCTGAGAATACTGGAACTGGGTGCAGGATTTGGGGCGTCCTGGGGAAGGCACGCCCACTATTTGCCACTAACGCTGCTTCAGTCGGGATCTTAAAGGTCCTCCAAAGGCTCATCTGTTCAAGGCCTGGTGGTGCCACTGGAAGGTGGTGGGACCTTTAAGAGGTGGGGCCTAATGAAAGTCTTTAGGTCACTGGGGGCCTGCCTCACCTCTCCCTTGCCCCTCAGCTTCTGGACCATGGAGGGAATCACCTTGCTCCACCACGAGCTCCCGGCATTATGAGCTGCCTCCCCAGGCCCCAAAGCAACAGAGTCAACTGATCATGGACTGGAGCCTCCGAAGCTGTGGGCCACCGTAAACCTTTGCTCTTCATAAGTGAACTGCCTAAGGCATTTTGTTACAGTGGCAGAGAGCTGATCAGGTTGAAAGACCCTACTTTTGTTCCCAGCTGCAGGGGCATTCTTGTTGGTGTCTCCAGGCACCTGTGTGAGTTCCTCTAAGGTGAGTCCTCCATGGGGACTGCTGGGTCACCCGTCTGTTTTCCAAAGGCGGTCTATAATTCCCCCTGGTGACCGAGGCTGGGAGTTCTGGGCTCGGGTGATTGCTTCTGCGTCCATCTCAGTCTTTCACACGCAGAGGTGACCTTCCCTCTTCCCGGCTGACCAAGGTCTCCGGGTATCGGTCATTATAGACAGGAGCGCACGCAATGGCCCCACAGAAGCCGAGCACTTACCCCGCAGTCGAAGCAGTTGAAGGAGGAGTGGAAGTAAGGCCGCGTGCCAAGCCCGTACATTTTTATAAACATTTCGGACATAAAGAGTCCTAAGAAAATGAATTCTGCATAGTCTGGAGGGAGAAGGAGGAAACGGAGAGGCGGTCAGTCTGGGGTGAAGGCCGGCCAGGGCTTGTTCTCTAGACCCCGTCTCCCTTCTGCAAGAAGGAGAAGAGACCGGTGCCCCCCACCCCAGCTGGTCTCGGGGGAGTCCAGCTGCTCTCCAGCGGGTAGCTCTGCTCTGGTTTGCAGAGAAGGGCTGGATGCAGGTCCTTGCCAAGGCCCTCGCTTTTGTGTTGACTAGTGGTTCCCCAGGAGCTCGGTACACTTCTATGTCCCCACTTGGAAAACCTCACAGGATAATTAGCCAACAACCAGGGGCCTGGCGTGGACCCATAACGCCGCTGGGTCGTATCTAAGAATCACGCTCCGTCCACTTTGGCCCGACTGAGCTCCCAAGGAAGAGGAAGAAATGGAAATCATAACGGGGTCCTGGTTTTGACTTGACGTCGGCACTGGATGCGGCCCTGGGCCACCCTGCGCAGGCACGGCTCCTCGGATACCCTCTGGAAATCCCGTCTAGCTGCTCATCTAAAAGTCTGGATCGAGACAAAGACTCCTGTTCTTTGATTTAGGAATGCCAAGGCCTCCGGGAAGGATCAAGGTGGATTAGCCTGCAAAGCAATGGCTCATCCCAGGTCCTGTTCTGAGGGGGATTTCTTGGTGGGGTAGGAAGCTGGGGTTGGGAAGCTCCTGGGGGGCTGGGGGGCTGCTCAGGGTTCTCACCTAACCAAGAGGAAGGGAGGAGGAGGGGTTCTGAGGGGGAGTCAGCCTAGAGAAAGGGAAGATGGAGACTCAAACGCGCTTCTGAGAATTTCCCATCATGGCCATGCGGCTAATCATTTGATGGCTGCTACAGGTGGAAGGAACCAAAGGAACCCAAGGAACCAAAGTAAGAGGTGGGCCCACAGGGGCTGGTCATGTCACATGGAGCCCCGGTAAACGGGATCAGATCCTCCCATGAAAGGGTTTGATGGGTCGGTTCATCTCTCTTGCCTTTCTGCCTTCTGCCATGTGAAGACTCCGTGTTCCTCCCCCCCAGGGGGCCCAGTGTTCAAGGCGCCTTCCTGGAAGCAGAGGGCAGCCCCACCAGGCAACCCAACCTGTCAGCACCTTGGTCTTGGACTTCCAGTCTCCAGAACTGTGAGAAAATGAATTTCTATCTTTATTAAATCACCCAACCTCAGGTATTTGATTATAGCAGCACACATGAGCTCAGACAATGGTCGAGAGTATTTACTAATCTTGCTTTTAGTAGGTGGTTGGGGTGGATTGTCGGGGTCCCTCATGCTTATTTTTCACCGAAATTTCCCTTTATTTGTAGGACTCTAAGGGGTGACAGTGTGATTGAGGTCTCCAGGGTCTTCAGGGTCCAGGGTCTCTAGGATCAAAAGGGCAGAAAAGGAAATCTGTCCATAACATCAGGTCCCTTCCAAGACCCAGTGGAGGTGGACCAGTGCCTCTGGGATGCTTGTTTCCTGGTTACCATGGAAACACACAGAGCGCCTGCAGGAGGCCTGAGAGAACTCCTCTCCCACAGTATTGGGGGAGGGGGTCTGGGAGAACTTTCTGGACCATCAGATCCAATTTCCACGGAGAACCAATGAGTGGGAGACCCAGAGAACCTAAATACTTCATCGATTCCAAGACACAGTTTTACTCAGAGTTTGACATCTCTGAAGTGGAGAGGTTTCTAAAATCAGCAGGTCCTAATGTAGGTGGCGGATTGTTGTCTTTCTTGGTGGCACATAAAGAACAGGATGCCTTGTGTTTAAAGACACCTTGGTGGATATGGATGGTGGTTATGACTGGCCCAAGGTCACATGGTGACTTAGGGGCAGGGAAGGCATGGAGCATTCAGGTCACCTGGTGTTCAGGGTCAGGATCTATCATCAGACACAGCTTAGACCCTGAAACCTAGTTACCTGGGTTCAAATCCTAGCTTCATCACTTCCTAGCTGTGGGACCTTGGACAAGTGACTGAACCTCTCTGATTCTCAGTTATTTCAACAGGAAAATGGGGATAATTTAAGTATCTTTACAGTCAGGAAGCCCAATCCTCTGTTCCTAAACCAGGACGGACTGCCAGGTGATTAGTAGGGAGGACACAGGGGATTAAAAATAGACCATCAGAGGAGGTTATAACAGGAAGTAGAGTCCTCATTTACAAGAGACTCCAGGGGGACCAAACACAATTACTAAGGTTGGAACTAGGTCAGGACTCTTGGAAAGAGAACTGGCCCCGAGGGGTGTCCTGGGGGGTCAGTCATGACTGGGAACCACGAGGGCTTCAAGGAGATGGTGACCTGGGCTAGGCCCTCGGCCTTTCTAGGTCAAAGACTCTACTGTCTCTGCGGCAGCTATCCCACGTCCGTCCTGAACCAGGACGAGAGGGTGACAAGTAAGTCAGGCCAGCCGAGAGACGCAGAGGAGGGTGGCTGGTGGGTCCGCATGGTCTTGGGGAGCCCCACTCAGGGCCCCCCCATGGGCACCTGCCCTTTGTGTGCCCGGCACGCTCTTGTTGATTCCTCAGAGCTCTTTACTTTTTAAGTCCTGGGGGAATGATCCCCATCTTTATGGCTTCTCCCCACCCCGGCCAGCCCCCAGCTTTGACCCCATCTCACACTGGTCCCTGGAACCAGGCAGAGGGAGGAGGACCAGGCCTGAGGGTGCAGGATCCACGGAGAGCAAAGTGCTCTCACGGTCCTTGGAGGGGAGGCCAAGGGGGTGGGAGAGGAGGTGGCCAAGGAGCCAAAGGCGTGGGCAGAGGGGGCCAAGGGCCGGACATGAGCAGGAGAAACAGGACAATGGCTTCACTGTTCCATGTGAGCTTCTGTCTCTACCCCGTTGCCGCCTCACTCTGTCCCCCACTCCCTCCCGCAGCGCCCACGACTCTGCCTGGATTCCAGTTGACAGCCGTGGGCCTGGAGCAGGCGGGCTGTGCTGTGGCGTGGACACAGTGTCCCTGAAAGGCTCAGGGGGTTAGAGGCTTAGGCCCGTGAGGTGGCATTGGGAGGTGGCCTGCGCCTTTAAAAGGTGGGGCCTTGTGGGCGGTCCCTCGGCCAAATGTGGGCGTGCTCTCCAAAGGCCTGGGATCCCAGGTGCCCCCGCTCTCTGCTTCTGGCTGCAGGAACGACCACTTGCTCCAACACACCCGTCACTGCCACCTCCCTACCCCATCAGTTCCCCACGGACACAGGTGCCTCCTGCTCCAGCCTCCTAAACTGTGAGCTCAATAAACCTTTCCTCTTCATAAAGTCAGCGGCCACGGGCACTTTGCTGTAGTAACAGAAAACGGACTGACACAGCATCAGCCAACCGCAGCTGGAGAAACGGCCCATGGCGGGGCCGACTCAGAGAGGACTGGAAACAGACATTGGCTCCCAGGGGAGGAGGACGGGCAAGGGCCCGAGGAAGGGAATGGGGAGCGGGCGGTACTCACAGAGGAAGTCGGAGAGCCACTCGGGCTGGTTGTAGTGGACGATAGCGACGCACAGGGTGTTGAGGGCGACCAGACTGAGCACAGTCCAGTAGAAGGCCTGAGTTTTGACCATGCGGCGGATGTAGAAGCGCATCCTCCGTTCCTTCTTGTGGAAGAAGGTCGAGTTCTCTAGCTTGGCACTTTTGATGCTGGCTCGGGCGAAGGGGGACCCTGCGGGGAGAGAACGCAGGGGTCAGGCCGGGCATTTCTGGGCATGCGCGTGGCCAGCGCAGCCACCGCCTCCGGCAAGTCCTCTGGCCGGGAACCGCCCTGACCCCGGGCTCAGCTTAGACACGCCCCTGAGACGGTGGCACTGGAGGCCACCAGCGGGGGACAGGCTGACATCAGGCAGGCCCAGGGCTCTCTCCAGCGGGAGCCTGTTGCCTCTCGGGGCTGCGTCTGATGCCTGTGGCCGTCCGGGGCCCCTGCCCAGGACCCCGTGCCAGCTTGGAAGGCCTCCAGCTGAGGGGGAGGGTCCCCGTCTCCCTGGGACCTTTCACTTCAGAAGCGGTCACCGGGGACGAGCCGGGTGCGACTTCCACCTGCACACGTGTGTGCTCTGGAGCGTCCACTGAGACCTATCCTGCCCCCGGGACCCCCTAGTGTGGGAGTGTGACCCGAAAACCCCCAGCAAGGCACCGTGAGGGGCCGGGCGACTGGGGTGTTGGCCTAAGTCACCTCTGTGGCTGAGGTAGTGGGAAGAGCTGGTGCAAAAGTCCTGGGGCGCACGTGCCTGCCGTCACTGGAAGGAGTGGCTGAGGGAGGAGGTGAGCCGGGGAGGAAGGCCTGGGAACCCAGGGAGGTTCTTGGAGGAGGAGCTGACATGGCTCAGGCGTTCACAGGGGCCCTCTGGGTGGGTGGGGAGGTGACAGTCAGGAACCCGGGAGGGGGCGATAAAGGGACGCCTGGGCCCCGGAGGCGGTGTTTCAGGGGAAGCCAACTTTGGTGGATGGATCCCGGTGAGGCTGGAGAGAGGGAGGACAGGAGAGCTGGGCCTGTGCCCCCTGGGGACCGGCGTCCTCCATGGAATGGGGCGGCTGGGCAGGTGGCCAGGGCTGTGTGGGTGGAGATTCGTCTCCCGGCGTCTCTGGTCCTCCCTCCACAGTCTGCCTGGGGCTGCTGCTTGACTCAGGGCACAGCCTCCCCTAGTGCGGCCTCCACTCCATCTGACCCTCTGCCTCCCCTCCAGGGGCTGAACACGCAGCTCCTGCTCCACCTCCAAGCCACCTCCCGACGCCATTTTAAAGTTGTAGTTCTGAGACAGACTCTCTCTCCATTGCCCAGGCTGACCTCGGGCTTGAGATCCTCCTGCCTCAGCCTCCCGCGCACGTGGGACGACAGGTGTGTGTCACCCAGTGTGCCATCTCGTGGCTTTCTGGACCCTCCCTGCGGAGGGCTGAGGGGGGGGCTGTGCGTCCCCCAGGGATTCGCCAGTTGGACACTTGGTCCCCCGGATGGCCGTGTTTTAGCTGGAGGGACCTTTAAGTAAGAGGCGGGGCTTCGTGGGAGGACCCGGGAGCCACCTCAGAGGGACTGGACCTGGCTCCCCTGGGGCCCCATGAGCTCCGGGAAGAGGCTCCTGGTAAGGAATGGGCTGAGGCTCCCATTGCTCCCTGGCTTCCTTCGATCAGTGAGATCCTCCCTCCCGTCCACACCCCACCAGGATGCCACCGGCCACAGCATGAGGCAGCCCAGGGGCCACTCACTGGAGCAGGCACCATGTGGTGTATTTTCAGCTTCCAAAACCTGAGCTAAATAAGCCTCTTTAAAAAAAATAAGTTCCCAGCCTCAGGGAATTCAGTATAGTAACAGAAAAGGAACCCGTACAACCTCCCCGCCTGATGATTTGAATGGCGTCTTCCCAGAACTCGGGTTGAGATCCCAGCCCCGGGACGTCAGAATGAGGCTATTCAGAGGCCAACAGGGTGCTTAAAGAAATGACTGAAGTAAAAAGAGGCCACTGGGGTGGTCCCAACCCAACAGGACTCCTGTGCTTACAAGAGATGAGGAAGACCACGGGGGACACAGGGAGAAGGTGCCCAGGAGGCTCAGGAGGCACAATTCTGTCCACACCCCGATCTCAGACGCGCAGCCTCCAGAGCCTGAGACGATAAATTTCTGTTGCTTAAGCCACTGAGTCTGTGGCAGTTGGTTAGAGCGGCCCCAGGGGACAGCTCAAATTTGAGGTTTCATCCTCAAACGAAACCTAGTTTACTTTAATTTTTATTCTTCTTGTTTTTTTGGGACAGAGACTGGTCTCCAACTCCTGAACTCAAGAGATCCTCCTGCCTCAGCCTCCCGAGTTCTGGGTCTATAGGTGGGTGCCCTGGCACCTGGCTTTGAACCCTAGTTTAAAACAATTCCTGCAAGAAGCTTTCTTTGGTTTTCTGCCACATTCTTCCCTGCCCTATACATCCATGAGATTTCTTGTCACATTTCTTACAATTATTTCTGCTCTGAGGTAACCTTTTCCCCCTGATTTCAAAAATAATACAGGTGACTAATTCACACACCCCAGAAAATGTCATGTAGGAAGCGACAAACCCCTACAATCCCCCGATTTCTATACCTTTAACATTTCCCAATGTTGTTTTTAAAAATGGGATCATTTTGTACCTAGTGTTGTGCAACTTGATGTATCTCAAAATACATCTTTCCTGCTGGCAGAACCTGTGTGCTTTTTCCTAGCTGTAGAGTATTTCACTATATGGATATACCATGATTTCTTTAACCATTCCCCCACTGCTGAGCATTGTGGGTTGTTTCTGTGTTTTTCCTTTTCTTTCCTTTCTTCCTTCCATGTTGGGCACTGAACCCTGGGCCTTGCCCATGCTAGACAAGTGCTCTATCACTGAGCTACATCCCAAGCCCTGGTTTTTACTTTTTGATCATCAGAAACAATAATGTTGAGAAGAAGCTGGGTCATGGTCTTTTGCACGTGTTCAGATGGAAGGTCAAGGAGTGTGGACTCTTATTCAAAGTCTAATTAAATCATGCCAAATGCCATGTCATAGTGGCACCAGGTGAGACTGCCCTCTGCTCCCCTCCTCTGTCCCAGATCAGCTGAGGAAGGACGCCCCTCTAAGGACGGCGGCTCCTTCCCCCCACAGGAGGGAGGTCCTGGCTGGGCCGCGGGCAGAGCCTGGCATCCAGCCCAGGTTGTAGGGGCAGCAGCAGAACCTTCTTTGCCCGTGAGAAGGAAACAAACCACGTTTACAATGGGAGCCCCCAGGCTGATGGGGACGGGTGTGACCGACCACAAGGAGACACAGGCTTCGGATAGGAACTAAAACTGCAAAGGAGGCCAGCTTCCCGGTGCCATTAGGACCTACTGAACCGGGAAGGAGATGGACGGGCCACCTGGGGTGGCCTGGGCGGGGACTGCGGGCGCACACTTGGCGGGTTTCCACCTGGGTTCCGTGTTTGTGACACTCAGAGTGACTCGGGGGATACAGCTGAAGGGCTCCTTCCCCCAGGGAACGCGCCCAAAGGGGAGGGGAGCCCCGTGCACAGGTGTGCACAGAGCAGTCAAGTGGGGCCTGGGAGAAGCACAGCACCGTGTCACAGGGAGACCCGAGTGGCTTTCTTCCTGGCGGTCCCCTTCCCCTGCTGCCCTCCGTCCCGCATTTCCTCTGCCTCCGTCCCTCCCTCCCCAGCCCCACTCCCTCCGCCTGGAGGAGCCTCTTCCGCCTCCCTTCATGATTGGGATTTCAAAAATCATGTTTAAAACCCCCACCCTATTCCCCCTCACTGCACAAGGACAAAAGCCACGGTCCCGCTGATAAATCCATAGCACGTGAGGGGCACGAGGAAAAGAAAAGATGTCCCCAGGCGCCTCTCGAGCCAACTCTTGTGGTTAAGATATTTTTTTGTTCTATTTTTCGAAACTGGAGATGGGGCCCAGGACTGCTTTCACCCACTGAGCTGCGCCTCCGGCCCTTTGATTTCATATTTTGAGACAGGGTCTTGCCAAGTTGCTGAGGCTGGCCTCAAACCCACAATCCTCCTGCCTCAGCCTCCTGAGTTACTGGATCACAGGGGTGCGTCAGCGCCCCCGGCTGGCTCTGGTCTCTGAGTTACTTTGGATCTCAAACCCCTTGAGGACAGAGCGACATCCCACGTGGAAAATCCCACACCAGGAAATAGCAACAGGCTTCATGCACAGAATCATTCAGAGATGCATGACCTCGGTGCACCAGGCATCCTGAGCTCCCGTTTAGACCTGGCTCCCAGGTTCCTCAGGGTCCTCTGTCACTATTCCAAAATCTGACAAGGGACCCTTCACCACGGTGAACTGGCCGATGTCACCGGGAGCCTTGTCTCTGCTGGCTCTAGACCCACCCAGGGAGACCGCCTGGTCCCTGCCTGGGTGACGGTCACGGCACCTGCCCGGGCTCAGCGGGGCGGGGGCAGGTGGGGACCCCGTGCAGGCGGCGGGTTCCCAGGCCCTCGCCCTGGTTCCGCGGTGGGTGGGGCGGGGAGGCGGGGCAGCTCACCCACGGAGGCGATGTCGGCCAGCTGGTCCTCGGCCTCCTCGGGGTGCAGCAGGTCCGTCTTGCTCTTCTTGACGGTGGCCCTCCGCAGAGCTCCAGCAATGGGAACATGGCAAGAGACACAGGCGTGACCCTGGCTGCTCCGGACGCCGGGACCGCCACCCTTGGCAGGGTGCCCGTCGGGGCCCAGGGAGGAGGTCACCTGGCTTCAGGGGTCTGGACAAGGACTGTCCCGCTCAGCTCCCCTCCGGGCCTGCGCTCTGGCCACCCATTTCCCTCCGAGTTATTTTTAAGTCCTAAAACCTGCTTCCTAGGAGTCCTGGGACTGACACCCAGGGACCACGGGGACAGCCACCCCCGGGCCTGCAGCGTGCTGGGAGGCTCACCCCCGGGGACAGTAAGTCCTGACACCCGTTTGATAAGGAGACCTAGACGCCCCCCATGGCCCGTCCCGTCCCGGAGTAAAATGGCCAGGACTCTTATGTGGCCCAGGTGGGTCTCACACTCCGGGGCCAAAGCCAGCCTCCTGCCTCAGCCTCCCGAGGAGTGGGGACCACAGGCGAGCACCCCCAGGTCCACTCCACGACCGCCCAGGGCCGGCTCCCAGTCCCTTGTCTCCTGGGCGTCCCTGGGACTTCCAGTCAACAGCTGTCCCTGCCTGATCCGCCTCCTGACCCCGGAGCAACCAGCTGGAGCTGGAGGACAGCGACCTGAACCAGAGCTGGGCCGCGGTCCGGGCAAAGGGGGCCAGGCTGGACGCCCGCCGACGCCCCACACTCCTCCTGGGGGAGGTTCCCGCCATCCCCGGCCCTTCCTGCGCTGACCCGGCCTCGCGTTTGCTCCTGGCGCCTCCTGGACCCCGAGCTCCACCCCTGACGGCCCCTGGGAACCCAGTGGCGTGTCCCCAGCCCTGGCTGCTCCCTGCGGGGACCCCCCTTCCCGCCAGCTCGGGGGAGAACAGTTACCATCAAAGGGATGTCGCTGCTCCACGTCGGCCTCGTCCTCCGCCAGGATCACTTCTTCTAAGGAGGAAGGACACAGGGTCACGGCGCCTCTCCTGGCCACGGGCTCCCGGGCCCTGGGAGGCAGGGTCCGCTGGCCACGGGCACTAGAGCCGCCCACTGTCTCTGGCCCCGCCCACCTCAGCCGCAGCCGCGCCCAGCTCTGGCCTCGGATGTGCCGGGTCCCGGGCTCCAGCGACTGGTGTTTGGTCCATGGCTTGGCAGTGCAAGAGGTGGTGGGTCCCTTAAGGGGGCGGGGCTAGCGGAAGGTCCTTAGGCCACTCGGGGCGTGTCTTTGGAAGGAATTAAGGTAGTTCTCAAGGGACAACTGAACTCTTGCACGTGCAACTATTACAAGAGTGACCCTCTCTGTCTTCCTGTTTGACAAAGTGACTCCTCTCCCTTTGCATGCTCATAATTCCATGAAGTCCTCAGCATGCTGAGCCGATCCTGGCACCGTGACTTTGAACCTCCAGGATGGTGAGCTAAAGAAACCTCTTTTCTTTATACAGTTATCCTGCCTCGGGTATTTTGTCATAGTAATGAAACAGGGATGAATACACCAACCTTATTCTCTGCCTCACACTCCCCGGCAGCCCCACCACCGCTTACAAGCTCTTGCTTACACTGGCTCCTGTCACTTCCCTGTCCCCCCACCCCTTCCTCTCCCTTCTACTCACTCCAGTCCCACTGGCTTCCTAGCCACTCCCACTACGCCTGGCTTCTGCCCTTGCTCTGCTGGAGCTGAACTCCCACCCTCCACATCTGTTGTCCTCTCCTTCAGGCCTCGGCCAGATGCCACTTCCTCCAGACCTTCCCTGACACCCTGACTCCAGCTGTTCTCTGCTCCCTTCCTGCTCCCTGCTCAGAGTGTGGTGGCTCCCAACAAGAGGAGCCTGTCTTCATGTTCTCTCTAGCATTCCGACCCGAGGGCAGGGACTTGGTTTGCCTGGCACCCACCCCTTGGTGCCTAGAACAGAGCCTGCCATGCCGCAGGTGCCCCTAAGTGTCTGCTGGTGGCAGAACAAGCCACCTACTGTGTGCCAGGTGCTGAGCTTCCTAAGCGCCCAGCCCCAATGCCTCGCTGAAGCTCCGCGAGGGGGTCGGGAGCCCTCCATGCGCACACGCTGTGTGTCCAGGGCTCCACCAGGGGTGGAGCAGAAGTACCCGGAAAAAGGTCTTTGTCCCAAACACGGGCAAGCCTTTCCTTGTCCTTATCCCCAAACACCACAGCACTCGGCTGCAGCAGGTGTCACGAGTCACCCGTGTGCACAGGTTCAGTCAAACACTGGGCCACTTTCTATGCGGGACTGAAGCATCACAGACTTGGGTGTCTGTGGGGGGTCTTGGGACCAATCCCCTGGGGAAACCAAGGGACGTTATCATCTCCACTTAGCCACCAGGAAAACTGCAGCACAGGGAGGTGACACGGAATGTAACCAAGGACAGATTTTGCTTATTTATTTCTGGTCCTGGGGACTGAACCCAGGGGCACTTACCACTGAGCTGCACCCCCAGCCCTTTTTATTTTCTATTTTGAGACAGGGCCTCACTGTGTTGCTGAGGCTGGCCTCAAATTTGTGATCCTCCTGCCTCAGCCTCCCACATTGCTGGGATTCAGGCTCCAATGTCTGATTTTGGAACTCAACGATTAGGCAATGTCATATCCCCGAGGCTCAATGTCCTACTCTAGATTCTTGTTGCCAGGGTCTGGGACGCCAACTCAGATCTCTCCTCCCATGGGATGCCTCCGTGGCCCTCTCCACGTGGCACGCCTGGCCCTCGGCGGCCTGGGACTTGCAGCCTGGCTCTCACCTGCTTTGGAGATCCACTCCATGTACCCGTTCAGCTCGCGCTCGATCTGCTGCTGCCGCCTGAGCTTCAGGAAGGCCCTGCGGTTCTCCACCCGCTCCCTTTCTTTGGCAAACTCTCTGCAGGAGCACGAGATCAGGGTCTGAGGTTGGGAGGGGGTTTTAGGGGGCGTTTGTGTGTGTGCTCGGGGGTTCTCTGGGGGGCACTCGTCGCCCAGTCAGTCTCCTGGGAGGACATGGAGTCCGACAGGGCTGGGGGTCCCTGCCTGCCTTCCCCATCCCAGCAGCTGCGCCAGCCCCAGAGAAAGCAACGCGAGAGCCCCCAGCGCCCAGCTCCGTGGTGCCTGCTCCGTGCCCGTCCCCTCCACCTCTCTGGCCGAGAGCTCCGGCCAGCCCCCCGAGTCGGGCCAGGGGACCCGGGGTGAGGCCTCCTGCGGCAGCCTCACTCCCCAGGCAGGCCCCGCTGCTTCCTGATCCCCTCCTCCTCTTCCTGTTGGGAACAGAGAGGCCACGGGGGGGGGGGGGGCTTCCAGGGAGGGTGTCCGTGTGGAGAGACGGAGGAAGCTGGGGTTGCCAACGGCACCACGGGGCCACCACACCAGTCCTCGGACTTCTTATGGCGAGAAATACAAAGTCCAATTATAATCAAGCCCCCAAAATGGGATTCAGAGCCTCTTTATGGCAGGAAAATAAATTTTTGTATTTTACTTAGAGACAGAGTCTCCCTGAGTTGCTCAGCGCCTCGCCAAGGCTGAGGCTGGCTTTGAACTCACGGTCCTCCTGCCTCAGCCTCCCGAGCTGCTGGGATGACAGGCGAGAGCCACTTCCCTGACCAGGAAAAAACTTTTGATCGTCTCTTATGATATTATGTTTGGAAAATGGGAGAAGAGGAACCCAAATTAATATTTATTTATTTTTTTTGGTGAAAAGTGTGAATCACAGACAGGGAGGCTCCTGTGGGCCTCACCCTGCCCCTCGCGGGGCACAGCCTGCTGCTGCGTGTGGCTTGCCAAGGACGGTCTGAAGACCCCAGGGAAGAGCCGGGGTCTGCTGTTACCTGGTGGGTGGGAATGGAGGCTGGCGAGCTGTGGGGAGGCTGGCGAGCTGTGGGGAGGCTGGCGAGCTGGGGGAGGCTGGTGAGCTGTGGGGAGGCTGGCGAGCTGGGGGAGGCTGGCGAACTGTGGGGAGGCTGGCGAGCTGTGGGGAGGCTGGCGAGCTGTGGGAGGCTGGCGAGCTGGGGGAGGCTGGCGAGCTGTGGGGAGGCTGGCGAGCTGGGGGAGGCTGGCGAGCTGTGGGGAGGCTGGCGAGCTGTGGGAGGCTGGCGAGCTGTGGGGAGGCTGGCGAGCTGTGGGAGGCTGGCGAGCTGGGGGAGGCTGGCGAGCTGTGGGGAGGCTGGCGAGCTGGGGGAGGCTGGCGAGCTGGGGGAGGCTGGCGAGCTGGGGGAGGCTGGCGAGCTGGGGGAGGCTGGCGAGCTGGGGGAGGCTGGCGAGCTGGGGGAGGCTGGCGAGCTGGGGGAGGCTGGCGAGCTATGGGGAGGCTGGCGAGCTGGGGGAGGCTGGCGAGCCCTGGGGACAGGTGGCGGGCACGGAGGTGGAGGACTCACCCCGACAGCACGCCCAGCACGAGGTTCAGCATGAAGAAGGAGCCGATGATGATGAGGGGGATGAAGTACAGCCAGTTCCAGGTGTTCCCTGAGGCGTCGTTGCTCTGCAAGAGGAGGAGCAGGTGAGCCAGGGAGGTGCCGGTCCCCCTAGGCCCCGAGGGTCAGGAGGAGCAGAGGAGCCCAGGAGCCCTCAGGGCTGCGGCTCCCCCCCAGGCCCAGGAGGAACCTGGGGGACTTACGAGGGTCACCTGGACCGAGGCCGAGCAGGAGCAGGAAGCCCCGACCTGGGGAAAAGGCCCCGACTCCCTCCTGCCCCACACAGTCACGGCCGTGTCCCTCACAGGAGGTGTGTGACTGCGGTCCGGTGGCCTGCAGAAGTCACCTCTTCCTCCAGGGCCCCCTCCCCCTCCTGCAGCCTCAACATCAACCACAAAAACCTCCCAGAGACGCGCTGAATCCTCAAGGGGCAGAAATCTATAAATAGAACGTTCCCCCTGAAACAGAACAGAAGACCAGGGAGAGAGGGAGCCGGAAAGGAAAGGGAGAGATGAGGGGGGAGGAGGGGGGAGGGAGAGGGAGGGAGGCAGAAAGGGGGAGGGGGAGGCGGAGAGGGAGGGAGGGGGGAGAGAGGAGGGAGAGAGAGGGGAAGGGGAGAGGGAGGGGGAGAAGGAGTGAGGGGTGGGGGGAGAGGCAGGGAGGGAGGGGGAGAGGGAGAGGTTGGGGGGGCGAGGCGAGCACATGAATGGAGCCCTCATATTTACTAGGTGCTGGGTGCTCTTCTAAGCACATTACCTATGGGAATTCACTGTTTTATACACACACACACACACACACACACACACACGTACTTTTTGGGGGTGCTGGGGATTGAACCCAGGGCCTTGTGCATGGGAGGCAAGCACTCTACCAACTGAGCTATATCCCCAGCCCCTATTTAATCTTAATGATGTTCCTATGTTATCACCTTACCCATTTAATTAATTAATTAATTTTTGGTATCAGGGATTGAACCCACTGGGCCACATCCCCAGTCCTTTCTTTATATTTTATGAAGAGACAGGGTCTCGCTGAGGTGCTTAGGGCCTCGCTAAGTTACTGAGGCTGGTTTTGAACTTGTGATTCTCCTGCTGGGATTACAGGCATGTGCCTGGTTCTCTTGCCCATTTTATAACTGAGAAAACTAAGTCTTGGAAAGACAAAATCCTAGGCAAAGTCAAGAGCTAGTCAGTGACAACGTGGGACTGGAACCAGGCAGGTGCCCCCCCACCATGAACTTAACCTCTGTGCTAGGAAGCATTGGACTGAGCCATCAGGAAGGCGGAACCTCGCAGGGGTTCATCACCCTGTGGCACCTGCAGAATGTTCTCTCCCAGTGTGGCTTTAAAAGCCCACCTTAAAAATAAGTATAAATGCTGCAGAAGAAAACCTAAAATAAGAAAGACTGGCACCACCAGGTTTCAGTGAGGCTGTGGGGTAACTGGTGCCCTCATCCCTGCTGATAGGGAGTAACATGGTGTATTAGGCTCTTGCAGCTGCTAAAACAAACAATCACAACTGTGCAGCTTCAACAACAGTAATCTATTCTCTCACAGTTCTGGAGGCCCGAAGTTCAACATCAAGGTGTGGGCTCCTCCTGGGAGGAGACTCTGAGAGAGACTCTGGCCCAGGCCTCCTCCCTGCGTCTGGTGGTCAGCTGGCTGTCTAGGATCACTGGAAGCACCACCTCGTCTCTGCCTTCGTTTTCCCGTGGCCTGGTCACTGTATGTGTCTTTATTTCTCCTTTTAATTAATTCTTTTTTGGGTGGTACCGCGGTTGGAACCCAGGGCCTCACACATGCCAGGCAGGAGCTCCACCACCGAGCAACGCCCCAGCCCAACGTGCGAGTTTTGGGTGGGGGACACAAGACAACCCATGACCCGGGGGACTCACACCCACTCTGAACAAACGCCCTGAGAGTCTCTCCTCAAACTATTCATGTTCCTTTCCCACGCGCCTGTGATTCCGCTCCGGGTTGCTCCCCAGCAGAAAAGCGAATCCACGTTCCCCAAAGGCAACCAAGAGTGCTGAGGTCCCTGACGACCATCAGAAAGTCCCCAAGGCTAACACCCCAACCTTTCACAAGGGGAGAGAATACATGAGTGGAGCATGGCGGGTGAGAGCCTGCCCCGCGCCACCGCGGACCTCCCACCAGGTGAGGCTGGGCAGGAGAAGGGGACAGGAAACACGTGGGTGGGTCCCACGGCGCAGCCTCGGGAGAGGGAGGTGTGGGCGCGTCTGCAGGCCCAGCCCGGAGGCCGAGGCAGGAGGGCTGCTGGGGTTCAAGGCCAACTGGTACCAGGGGGAGGCCAGCAAACCAACCCCCAGGTGGACGAGCGGGCAAGGCTCAAAGCCCCGAGGAGAGTCCCTGGGGGAGGAGGTGACCGGGTGGGGGTGGGGGACGCCTTCTGGGCCCGAGAAGTTTCTGCCTCCGTGGGGCCGGCCACACCCGCCTGCGTCTGTGGGGCGCGGAGTTTCCTGTGTGTTAATTGTACGGATCTTAAAACGGTCTTGTTTTAAGTCAACTCTGTCTTGGGAGGAAGGGAGGCTGGCACGTGCTGCCACCAGGGCGGGCCTCGAGGATGTGGCGATTAGTGACAGGAGCCACCCGCAGGCTCCACCCGAGGCCCGGGAGCCGCCAGATCAGACGCTGGGCAGCACGTGGGGTCCCGGGGACAGAGCTCCAGTTGGGGGAGGCCACGGCGGCACCAGGGCTGGGGAGTGACGGCCACACAGCAGAGGACACGCTCAACGCCACGGAACCGCACAGCCAGCAGCAGCTGAGGGGGCTGGGGACCGGCTGGGTGCAGCCCCTGCCAGGCCCTGGGCTCCCTCCCCCGCTGGCAAAACAGATGTTAAGAAGGTTCATCTTTTCTGGGGGCCCACACCATCGTCCCAGCGGCTCAGGAGGCTGAGGCAGGAGGATCACGAGTTCAAGGCCAGCCTCAGCAAAGGTGAGGCCCTAAGCAACTCAGTGAGACCCTGTCTCTAAATAAATGCAAAATAGGGCTGGGGACTTGGCTCAGTGGTCGAGTGGCCCTGAGTTCAATCCCTGTCACCTGTCCTCCAAAAAAAGGTACATTTTTATGTTGTATGTATTTTGCCACAATGTGGTGGGGGGAGAGGGGGAGAGGGGGAGAGGGAGAGAGGTCAGCCTGGACGTGGACCTGGACAGGATTCGGGTGAGTCCACCCCCTGGTTCTAAGCCTGGAAGTGCTCTTCCCGTGGAAGGTTCTGGAAGAGGCCGGAAGCCGCAGGGCAGGGCTGGCGAAGGCAGGGCTGGTTTCTGCCCCCAGCTCTGCGGCGGCCGAGGCTCTTGTTCCCATTTCTCGGGGCTAAATATAGCCCAGGGAGCCAACCCTGCAGCAGCCAGCGAGAAGGAGGCGCACTGTCACCAGGGCCTGGTGACAGGGGACAGATTGGGGTGTGGGGACGGGGACAGTAGCAAACAGGGGGAGCAGCAGAGGCCCTGCATCCAGTGCGTCTGTCTGTCCGTCCGACTCAGAAGCTGCCAACAAAACCCGCATCTGCCCACCTCTGGGTGCCTGGTGGGCCCTGTGACGTGCTGCCCAGGACAGTAACAGCCGCCCAGGGACGCCGGCCCTCGGGGAGCCCGGTCAGTCCTGTCGTACTCCCCGAGAGGCAGCACCGAGCCATTCCCAGGGGAGGGACAGTGTCACAGGCCACCGTCCTGCTGGTGTCACTCTGAGTCTCTCCGCACAGGATGCGCAGACGTCCTGACCCCCGGGACACGCGAACTCAGTGAAGGGCCTCCTCAGTGTCACCAAGTTAGGTTGAGGCCATCAGCGGGGGCAGGACTGACGTCCTTATGAAAGGCGGACCTGGGTGCGGACACCGGCACACTGCGGGGACCGGAGGAGGACAGGCAGCGCTGGGGACCGTGACCCACAGCCAGGGGCAGCCACCCGAGGTTGCCTGCAGAGCCCTGGAAGCCAGGGACAGGCCAGAAACGGGTCCCCCCAAGGTCTGTGAGGGACCAAGACCCTGCTGGTACCTTGATCTTGGACCTCCGGAGCCCAGAACTGTGACAAGAAACACACTCTGCTGTTCTAAGCCACTCTGTCTGTGGCCTTTCATTGTGACAGTTACAGGAGATGACTACAGTCACCGAAGAAAGGGCAGAGGTCTTTGTCACCTCCAGCCCTTGTCTCTTCCCCAGATTACCCACAGGGCTCCATGGGGCCTCCAGCAGGCCGACTACTGTCCTACCCAGGGCCTTTGAACGGTGCTCCCCGAGTCTCACATGGCTCCCCCCACGGCCTGCGGCTCAGGGCTCCTATTGGGAGAGGTCCCCCTTGATGGCCCTTCAGCATCCCACCCCTCATTCTGGTCCCCAGGACTCCACCAGCTCTGCACTCGCACGTCCTCCTGTTGTCTCTCCGGAGCCACATGGCACAGGTGTGTCCCCTGTTCCTAGCACCCTGTCGCGTGCAGCTGTGCTCAGCCGCGTTTGTCGAGTGACCTGGGTGAGACGTGGCCCGCTCCCTGCGGGTGGGCGCCTGCACCGTGACCGGGCCGCACCTCCCTCCTGGACCTGGGCTGGCCCTGCTGCCCGACGTCACTGGGGTCTTTTCTCTCTGGAACGTCCTCCAGGTCCAGCAGCCTGTGGAGAGGCTGGCAGGGCCGGGGCAGCTCTGGACGGAGGGAGCTCGGGAGCCAAGTGGAATGAGCTGAGACGGGGCAGCGGTGCGGCCAGCGCTGCCCGGGTCGGCGGGATGCCCCTGCTGGCTCTCACACCTCCTGGGGTCAGGCGAAGGGCAGCTGTGGGCATCAGGGCTGGGCGGAGGTCAGAGGGCGGCTGCTCACTGGTCAGTGCACTGACACGGCCGGGTGACCCGGTGACAGATGGTCCTGACTTCTGTCCACCTTCTGTTGCCTACAACCCTAGCCGCCATCAGCTCTGGGCTCACCTATGTCCTGCCATGGGGTGAGGTGGCCCTTCCTGGGTGGCCGAGGGCCGAGAGATGGGCGCCAGCCAACTGGGAGTGGGCGGAGAGATCTGGGCCGCTGTTTAGGTCAGAGGGCTGAACCTGCAGAGTGAGACTCTCCGGGGGTGTCCGGAACAGTCCCTGGCATCGTTCTCCACTACAAGGCCCCTAGTGGCACCTCAGCAGGGTCCCCTCCTCCCCACTGGCACCTGTGCTGGACCTGGAGCGCGCAGGAAATGCAGCCCTTGCTGAGACCATGGAGGCTTGGGGATGCTCGTTACTGCGGCAGGTCCCTCCGCCCTGACAGATACACCCTGACATGGCCACCGTTGGCTCCTTTGCTCTCGAAGGCCTTTCTCCAAAGACACCTTCGCACTCACCCCTGATGAGGTAGGTGGGGGAAGGGTGTCTCCTCTAAGTTGGGTAAAGAAATTCCCCAAAGAGCCAAGTTCAAGGCCACTATGAGCTCGTTGACCCCATTCCCTTCCCCTTAGGCCTTGGCTCAGCTGATCCCTTGTCCTCACCCAGCCTGAGTGTGGCCCCATGGGGACGACTCAGGAAGGAGGGACCCGGCCTCCCTCAGTCCATCCGGAGGTCTCGTCCTCTTTCTGGCCTGTTTCACCCTCTAAATGATCTTGCTGACGTTGGAGCGTCAGCTCCCCGTGGGTGGACATGCTTCCCGCGTGGTCCCCAGAAGACACCGGGCACATAGTAGGTGCTCACGATCCCGTGTTACCGCGGTAACCAGAAGTGCATCCCCAGCTCCTTGTGCAGGCCCCTCCCTGACAGTCAGGGGGGCTCAGCCACCGCCATGTGGGTGGTCCCCTTTAGGCTGACCACGTGCCTCCCTGGGCCCAGCGAGGGGGGACAGTGCCTTCCCTGCAGCTCACAGGGCTCGGGCAGGGCGGGGCTGGACCATCATTGCTGCTCTGCACAGAGGACTCCATCCCCCTCCCACCGGCACCCCTCCCCCCTGTGCTGAACCCGCAGAGCCTCAGTCACAGCGGGGGTCACAGCGAGAGTCCCCGTGGGGTGGACGCTGCGTCCAGCCTGCTGCCCAGCACCGAGGATCTCAGGCAGAGGCTGCTCACTCACGGCAACGGCCGAGTCCCCTGAAGCGCCCTTGACCTTATGGTTCACTTTCCTCTGATTTTTTAAGCCTGGCTCATTCAGAAAATCAGGATAGAAGACGTTAAAAAGCAGCCCCTCAGCTCAGGACACCCAATTCCCAGTGTATGAGGTAAAATGGGGTCGATTTGACCGTGAAAAAGCCAAAGTCTGACAGTGGCCTTGAGGGAGGCCGCACGTCCCAGTTTACACCGGTGTGGACACGTCACGGCCGGTAATTATTTTTTGAGTTCTATTTTCTCCACTTACTCTCAAAACTGTCCTGGTGGGGATGATAAATGACGTGGGCTGTCTGCCTAGGAGGCGTGTCCCTCCCTGGCCTCCCCAGTGGCCACTCTTGCCCTCCTTAGCTCCCCTCTGGCCACATGGGCAGCAGCACCGCTCCTCACAAACGCCAGGACACTCCTACCCCAGGGCCTTTGCACTGGTGGTTCTGCCCCCTGGCTGCCCTTCCCTGAGATACCCCAGGCTCCCCATTGAGGGTCTTCTCGAACACTCTCACTGCCCTCTAACACCATCTCGGACGCAGAGGGTAACAGGTTCCAGTCCCCGGATCCCCACTGGCATGCAGCCGACGACGGCTCTGGAGTTTGTCTGTGGACCAGTCCCTGCCGTGGAGACCACGCGACCCCCACAGCCCCCCGAGATTCACGTTCACCATCTGCCCTTATCTCACAGATCACCCGCTTCCCCCACGAACACGCCAGCACCCCAGTGCCTGCACACAGTAGGCACTGACGGTGTACCTGCATACAGGACTCGTTTGATAAATGTCTTGGATAAACAGGTGACTGACTGTCCCCAAAGTCAACTACTTTGATATTGGACAAGACAAATATCAGTGAATAAGACCAGGCTTATGTCAAAGATCAGAGCCGACCGTCAGTGACTACGGGTCAAGGGACATGCATTTGTGAGCACCAGCTGAATACGTTTCTGCTAGTCCCTTCATTGGCATTATCCAAGGGAAAGAAATAGAGAAAAGGGACAGAAAGAGCCCAGAGAGGGGAGGAGGGAGAAGAGGAAGGGAGGGGGGGAGGGGGAGGGGGAGGGGGAGGGGGGAGGAAGGGGAGGAGGGGGAGGAGGGGGAGGAGGAAGAGCAAGGAGAGGAGGAGGCAGGAGAGGAGGAAAATGTATGAGGAAGAGCGGACGCGGAAGAGAGGTGGGAGGAGTAAGGACAGAGCCCAAGGCTGTAAGGACAGAGCCCAAGGCTGTAAGGACAGAGCCCAAGGCTGTAAGGACAGAGCCCAAGGCTGTAAGGACAGAGCCCAAGGCTGCATTGGATGCGACTATTCTGCTGTCTAGGGGACCTCTGTGAGCCTCAGTTTCTTCATCTAGAAGACAGGGCTGAAAACATCTCCCTTTAAGAGGCCGTCTAGGTCACTGTTGGCGTCTGGGCTGCATAAACTCCTCGTGGTGGGAACGGAGACGGTCACCAGCTGAACTACCCGCACCCTGGGTCCTTCCACAGCTGGGGATGGAGCCCAAGGTCCCGCACGTGCCGGGCAAGGGCTCTGCCCCTGAGCTCCGGCTGCAGCCCGTCCTCCCCAGGACCCGACAGGAGCCACCTGTGAGAGCCAGAGTCAGACGGAGATTCTCCGGGGCCAGGGACAGAGTCTAGCAGGGCCCACGGATTTGCACAGAAAATGGAGACCCCTTCTATTTCCTCACGTCCACGGGAAATGGGGCACTTGGTCGTCATGAAGGGAAGCAGCAAATGGTGGTAATATGGGCAGAACCTCCCGCCACCAGGGGAGTCCCATCAGGTGACAGCACGCTGGCTGTTTTTGGGGGGCATCAGGGATTGAACTCGGGGCGTCCGACCACTGAGCCCCATCCCAGCCCTGTTTTGCATTTTATTTAGAGACGGGGTCTCCCTGAGCTGCTCAGGGCCTCGCAGTTGCTGAGGCTGGCTTTGAACTCTCAATCCTCCTGCCTCGGCCTCCAGGTCGCTGGGTGACAGGTGCGGCCCTGGGCCCAGTGGGTGATGTGAATCTGGGAGGAGCCCGGGAGAGGCTCAGGTGCACCTCGTGTATTTGGGGGCTGCAGAGGGGGCTGTGCCCCGGGAGCTGAGGTCCTGACTCCCAGGATCCCAGAAGGCCGCCTTATCTGGAAACGGGGTCATGTCGACGTCATTGGTTGAGCTGAGGTCAAGATGGAAGGGGGCAGGTCTGCTCTCCTAGGAGGAGGGGGGACAGCCACTGTGGATCTGCCAGCCAGGGCCACCAGGATTGTCTGCCACCAGGAGCTGGGAGAGGCCAGGGAGGGTCCCCCGGGCTGCTGGGGGCTGGCTGTGGGGACCCTCTGCTCGGCAGCTCCTGGCCCCCAGCGGCAGGGACAGCTCGATTCTGTCTGAGTCATTCAGTTCTGGCCCCAGGCACAGCAGCCCCAGGGTGACACAGGAGGTGACGTGGGGGGGCTCCACCCAGGGAGGGAAGGGGCAGGAAGGACCAGCTGGCCGGGAGGTTCCCAGGGCCACTGTCCCGGGCACCTGGGTGACAGGCGCAGCCGCGGGGCCGGGGGTATTCACCCACCTGTCCCCAGGCACCTGGTGGAGGCTGTTCCGGGGATGTCCCCGGCAGGCCTGGTGGCCACGGCAGTCCCAGGGAGGGACAGAGTGGCGGGCGACCCCAGGTGGACGGCTGGGGTGGGGACACTGGGGCGAGGCCCTGTGCCTGCAGGACGACGAGGTGACGCGCAGCCCAAGGCCAGCAGCACCCGCCTCCTCGTCCCTGTGACAACACCACATCACAGACGCCGCCAATGTCCCTCACGGGACAGAGACCCCTGGGCCAGAAGCTCTGCTTCAGAGTCTCCAGAGCCCCGAGGACGACCGTGGGCACAAACAGTGGAAAGTTCTAGAAGTCGGATCTGAGTCAGGCTGCGACCAGTCGGTCGGGGTGGGTGGGTCATTATGGTAAAAATGTCAGACGCGTTTCTAAAAGAAATATTATGGGGGGGTCTGGCTCCTCCTGAGCTCGGCCAAGGCCACCCTCGCTCCTAGGCGACGTCTCTTTACGTGTGACCAGCCCCTGTGTCCCGGGGCAGTGCGCCACAGGCACAACCCTCTGGGGCCCCCCTTTCCGCCCACTCTCAGGCTGCGCTCTAAATGGGCAACTGAGCCAAAGGTCAGTTCCCATGAATCTCCTTCCAACCTATGGGGGTACATTCCACAGAAGCAGGTCCCAGCCCAGAGGGGTGGCTCAGCCCCAGGCAGGAGGAAGCCAGGCCTCGCTCCCCTGCGGCCAAGCTCCACTCGGGCCACACCTCCATCTGCAACCGCCGTGTCAGGGCAGGGCCCGGGACCCCTGGAGGGTCCACAGAGGCGCACGTGCCAAGTGGCTCCAGGACGCTCCACAGAGAACCACGCTGTGGTCGCCTTGTACCTGACCCTAAGTCTTTGGCTCCGAACTTTTTCAGCTGGGGACAGAGGACAGATCTGGGGACCTCCCTCTCACACAGGTGGGTGAGGGGAGGGTTAGTGTGCCGGGGACAGAGGGGGATCTCAACAGGTGTCAGAATTATAAACGACTTTAACCTTTGGCCCCCAGCTACGTATACGCGAAAGCACGGAAAGCACACAGGGTAGCTCATGGCCGCACGAGGCCCCAGATGTTTCCCTCCAGGGCAGCCACACGACGGAGTACTATGCTGCTGTCTAAAAGAATGAAGGGGGCTGAGGTTGGGGCTCAGTGGCAGAGCACTTGCCTTGCATGTGTGAGGCACTGGGTTCAATTCTCAGCACCACAAATAAATAAATGAATAAAACAAAGGTTCATCAACATCTAAAAAAAAAAATTAAAAAAAAAAAAGAATGAAGGGGCCATAGGTGCCCTGCAGGAGGGAAGGCTCCGGAATATTCCGCTATGGGGGCAGGGAGAATGACGGACCAGAACAGCAGGCGCAGAACCACCCTCTGGTGTGAGGAGGGGAGGGGCTCAGAGCTGACGGAGCCATGCCACTGTCCTCTGTGTCTGCCTTTGCCTATTCAGCCAAGTGCACATCACGACCAAGTGGCAGAGCTGAAGCTTCTACTGTCATTATGCCTCAACGGCAGAGACGACCCCGCACAGCGTTCGCCTGGCTCCAGGGACTGGGAGCCGTCAGACACGACTGGACGCACCCGGGGTCCTGGCAGTTCCGGGCCACTTCACACGGGGCACGAGAGCCCGGGGTCCTGGGCCAAGCCTCTGTGGATGGTGAGTGACAACTGCATTGGCATAAATAAAAAATGGTGGCAGAGAGAGGGGGCTGCGTGGGGGGAGCAGGGGACGGGGGCCGGCAGGGATGGGGCCGGGAGGACGTCTTTCAGACTCATCCGCAGCATTTTAAGGGCTGGTGAGAGGCACAGAGGTCACACGCTAGGTATGAATATTTAAAAGCTGCTCAATAAAACATGCCTCATGCTCTGCTTTCCAAACCTACCTCCCCAACGCCCGAAGGTCAGGGTGGGGCTGGGATCTGCTGTCCACGTTGGACCGCAGCATGGGGACCACCCTGCCCCTGACCAAGGCCCGGGAGGCCTCCTGCGTCTTCCCACGACCAGCCATGTGCGCACATCCAGGTCTGCACGTCCAGGCTCGAGTCTCGCTTGCCCCAGGAGTGGCCCCTCAGCTGCCCTTGGCCCTCGAGGGAGGGGCGTGAACAGCCCACGGAGGATCCAGACGCCCAGGGAGTGGGGGCCTAGGCAGGAGGTCCCAGGACCCCGTCCGACCCACAGCACGGGCTATACTGTGTGCGCAGGGCCCTGGTAGACGTGTGCCCTGGCCCGTGACCTCCGCCTCTGGGGGAGGGCTTGGTGACCTTCGGGGTAGAGCCACCTTGCCTGGGTGCACGACTTTGGCAGATTTGAGAATCCCAAACGACATCTAAACACTTGCATGCTGCAAAATGAGGTCCCGTTTGTGTCCCCTCCAGACCTCCCTGGCCCCAGGGACCTAGTGGTTAGAGGTCTGCGGTGAGCCTCCGCCCTGGACTCCTCAGGCTGCCTCCCCTGACTCCGTTTCCCCATCGCAGCCTCAGGAGCTGCCATGCTCGCAGAGGGCCACCTCCCTGGGACTCTGGTGGTCCACGCGCACTGTCCCAGTGTCACTTACATTGTAGAGGAGGTCAGTCCAGCCTTCCATGGTGATACACTGGAAGACGGTCAGCACGGCGAACAGGATGTTGTCGAACTGCGTGATCCCGTTGTTGGGCCCTTCCCAGTAGGGCTGACATTTGGTCCCGTTGGGGCAGGTACGGGCGGGTTCCTCTGTCCCACACGGAGCCGGGGACTCTCCCTGAATGTCATCTGTGAAAGGGAAGGGGAGGAGTGTCAGGGCAAGGATCAAGGAAACAACGGAGAAATCAGAACCTGTGAGTGTTTAACGCTGTTGGGAGAAACGATGATTGGGGTGAACTTCGTCTTTTTTCTTTAATCAGGACATGGCTCAACTGACCTATTGATTACTTTCTCCTTCACTGAATTATTCTCCGAGCTTCATTATTCATACCTTCTTGTCTTCTGGGGGTTATTTTGCTGTTACTTTCCTCAACTTTGAGAAGGATTAACTTGGAGGCTATAAATTGTCCTTAAAGAGCAGCTTTAGCTGCATCTCAGAAATGTTGTCAATCATCGTTATCATTATTGCTGAGTTATTTTCCAATTTCCATGATTATTTCTTCTTTGATCCACGAATAATGAAGACATTTCTTTTTCACAAAACTTGTTATACATATGAAGAGAGAGAGAAGAGCATGATGAGGATTATCCAATGTACCTCTCACCAATGTCACCCTTCGTCAACTCTGGGTTCCTCTCATTTCACCTCTTCTTTACCCTTTGCCAACTAGAGATCTCAGTTGCAATATCATTCCACCCACAAATAAGAGCCTCGTCTCTTAATCTTTAAATGTTTTTGGAGTTTTCTTTCTGGTATTGATTTCTGGTTGAGTTGCCTCGTGGTCGGGAACCTGTTTGGCTCTTGTCCCTGCTGGAGGAGCCTCGTGGTCCGTGGTCAGGTCTGGTGAACGCGCGGGGTTCATTGGCTACAACGCTCTTCATGCCACGGTGAGGACAACTGGCCACCAGGCTCCTGTCCGAATCCTTGTTGGTTTTCTTCCTGGCCTGCCTGGGTGGGGAGCTGTTCTGGGGGCGGGGGACAGCGGTACTCGCAGCCCCTACCCCAAACGGGTGGAGAACAGAAGCCGAGCTCTCCCCACAGAGCAGGGGTGGACTGTGAAAATGTCGGCAGGGAACACAGCGTGCCCGGGGACAGCCCTCGGACTGCAAGCCAGGACGGCCTCAGGAGGAAGCAGTGGGCACTGCAGGTCAGGTCCAGATCCCAGGGCGTGGCGGGGCCGGGGCCGGGGACTGCAGGGCTCTGGGCTGGAAGGTGGCCTCTCTGGGAGCCTGCCTGTCTCCACAGGGTCCACGCCTGGCCCACTCCCGTTCCTTGCGCTTCAGCCCAGTCACCTTGGATGTCCCCTTTCCCCTGGCCTCCAGTGGACGTGCAGACAGAGTCACACGTGGGCCTCCAAGTGACGGTCGCATTCCTCCAAGGATTCTGGGAGCTCTTGGAAAGCAGGGAGCCTTCTGCTCTGCCTCTGCCTCCCCGGGCGTTCACGGGCCCCGCGGCCCTCCGCCCGCCACCCGAAGCTCTCCAGGGTTGCTGCTAGAAACACCGCCATCCGGAGAGTCTGAGGCGCTTGGTTATAAATACAATTTAAAATTAACCTGCGGCGGGCGTCTGTATATAGCCGTCCCTGGACT
The DNA here is from genome assembly GCF_048772815.1 of Callospermophilus lateralis. Taxonomy (NCBI): domain Eukaryota; kingdom Metazoa; phylum Chordata; class Mammalia; order Rodentia; family Sciuridae; genus Callospermophilus; species Callospermophilus lateralis. The sequence continues at coordinate 214,403,480 of NC_135305.1, read as the reverse complement.
CACACAGCTGATATTTTTAATTGTGAGCTTTTCAGTCACCCGCCTAAATGGATGCTCCCCACACCCGCATCTGTCCCCCCACAACCGCATTCAGAGCCAGCCACCCCAGGCTTCTCCTCTGGCCCATCTCAGGTGGAAAGGAACAAAACCAAAGTTCACAAAGCCCAGGGCCCAGGAGTCCTGGTTTCTCTGCTTGGGGCTGATGGTGCGAGGGCCAACGGGCTGGCACCTCTCCCCTCCCCCTCCCCCTCCCCCTCTCCCCTCCCCCCTCCTCTCCCTCTCCCCTCCCCCCCTCTCTCCCCCTCCCTCCTCCCCCTCCCTCTCTATTTCCACCTGGGTGACGAGGCCAGGTGCAGAAATAGATCTGCCTCAATTAACACCTTCTTCATTGGGGAAAGAAATAATTAGGACGTTCCAGATTGAGCCACTTGACAAGCCCAGGAGAGGAGGGGGGTGAGGAGAAACGGCTCCCCCCCCCCCCGCCCTCCCCAGGAGCCTCCCCTGCGCTTCCCTCCCCTGGGGACGAGGGGACAGGGCTCAGGAGCTCCCTCTGCTGATCCCCCCGCCCCCTCGGGCTGCTGGGTGGGAGGGTGGGAGGCTGCCTCTCCCGGTGACAGGCCCCTGACCTCTTTCTGTTCGGGGTCCCCTAGTTCTGTCTGCCTCCTGGGTCCCCAGCTCCCCTGGCTCAAGGGACCAGTGTGACCCCTCAGGCTGCCGTGTGGGCACAGCTGGTGGTCCAGACACGGAAGGTGGGCCCCTCTTATTTGACTCCATTCACAGCGGCTGCAGTTGGCGGCCGGGATTGAACTGGAAATGTCTCGCGGAGTCAGGAGCCTGGTCCTCGGGCCCAGGAGGGTCCCCTGGCCGCCCTGCCTGCCCGACCCGGACTGACTCGGACGCTGACGGGGGCTGGGTCCTGATGGGGGCCAGGCGTCCCCGCTGGGCTGTCTGGGGCCACGTCCTGGAGACCGCAGGGGGCTCTGTCCTGCACTGACCTTCTACAGGACAGTCGTGGTCCCCAAGGGCAGGCAGGAGGCGCCTTCATGACCAGACACCCCCAGGACAGGCTGAGGTCCCAGGACCCCGTCCCCTGGCTGAGGTATCTGAGTGTGTCCAGCTGCCCCCAGGGTCAGCCGTCAACAGCGCAGCCTGGGACGCCTACCCTCCTCTCTGTCTCCCCACCCCGTTCTCCCGGGGTCGTAGCCGGGTCATTCCCGTGAAGCCTCTGGTCCCTGGGGGCAGCACAGGTCTCCCATCCCCAGGAGAAGGACGGAGCCCCTTCCCGAGGGAGGAGGTTGGCAGACACACATCCCGCGGCTCGGACCTACCTGTCCCCTCTTCAAAGCAGGTGGTATGAAATTTTCCCATATAAAATTCTAACCCTATGATTGCAAAAATAAGGATCGCGAAAAACAGGAGGAGGCCGATCTGCAGCAGCGGGATCATCGCCTTCATGATGGACTTCAGGACAACTTGTAAACCTGGGGAGACACAGACAGCCCCGCCATGAGCCGCGCCCCGGACCTGCCACCAGGATGTCCGAGGGAGTCCCCGGCACGTGGAGGCTGGGGTGGGGTGACAGTGGAGGAGGACGGTGGGGGACCCTGGAGGCTGGCCCTAGGGCAAGAGGAGCCGTCCTCCTCAACTTTGCACAAAAGCTCCTTTAAAGTATTTTAAAAACAGACTTTCTCTGTCCCGTCCACGGCTTCCTGTCATTTGGGGGTACTGGGCACTTTCCACCCAGAGGGGGCGCCTCCTTCTTACTAGTCCTGACTCCTGACGAGAGGGGCATCTTCTCCTAATCCACGCAGGCACCCCCAGCTGGCTGTGACTCTCCAGAGCCATCGGAGTCCTCCCATTTCCCCGTGGGGCGGCTGCAGGGTAGGGTCACCCTCAGCTTTCACAGGGGGCAGCAAGGCCCAGAGAGGGGCTGCACTTCCCCTGAGGGCCCAGGAATGGCAGAGCCGCTCTTGCAACCCCAGCCCAGGTGACCTGAACCCAGTGCTCTGCTGAGATCAGTGGCGGTGAGCGAGGACAGGGAGTCCCCGGGGGGCAGAGGGCACGGGTGCCAGGGGTGTGTGAAGGCTGGGGTGCAGGGAGCTCTGCCCCGGTCAGCCCGGACCCTGACCAGGAGCTCAGGGTGGCCTCCCCCTTGGCTGGTGCATGAATAACAGCTTCGGTTTCTTCCCGGAGAGGAAGAGGTGACATCGACATGACTTAGGTTTGCATCCCGTTTGAAAAGTCTCCGCAATTCTGAGACTCGAGGGAGGTTCGCAATGACAAGAGTTGACCCTCTTTCTTTTGGGCTCCCTGGAAGGAGACAGAATGAGACTCTGGTTCCAAACGAGGTCCGACCCACGACCAGAGCGTGCTCCTTGGTATGCACAGGGGACTGTTTGTGGGACCCCTCTGAGGACTCCCGAGTCTGTAGATCTCAACCCACTTGGTAACATAGCTTCGTCTTTGCCTGGAACCTACGCGCTGCCTCAGGTAGGACTTAAATCATCCCAGATCACGTATCATGCCTAAGGTCACACAGATGACAGGTCGGTATCTGTGAAGCCGTATTGTTAGGGACTATGACAAGGAGGAGAGCCTGCATATGTTAGCACAGATGCAGTTTTTCCGTGAATTTCTGAGCCACAGGAGGTAGAATCCATGGACGCAGATCCCACAGACGCCGGGAGACAGGTGTGTGGTTAAGGTCTGTGCATACAGCTCGGGGCTTTGCTGCTTCTGGACCACAGTAAGAGGGGGACGTGATCAGGTTGGCCCAAAGGGCTGTCCTACTCCAAGGGCCACCAGGTAAGCACCATGCTAACAGGGCAGTGTGGTGCTGGTGCCCGGCTAGGACCCATCGCTTGCTGGTGTGCACGCCCTACAGCTGCTGGGGCTGTTGGCTGCTAAGAGGCCCCCGTAGCCCCTTCTTTGTGGGATTGCTCTAAGTGGCCAGGATCTGCCTCACGGGATGCCATCGCTTCTCCACGTGGCATCCTCAATGACAGGCCAGTGAGGTGGAGAAGGCCGAGTCCCTGCTCACAATGGAGGTGGCCTCTGGCGCACCCAGAGCTCTCCATGGGTCAGGCTGGGGTGGACTCCGTGGAGAGGGCGTCCTTGGCTCCTCTTCCCCTCCCTGTCCCGCCGCCCTCTGGCTCTCTGGGGGGGAAGGAGCCCCTGATAGTTAGCGAAACCTGAACGCCTGCTCAGCCTGTTCCTGGAACCAGCCTGGCCGTCCCTGTCCCCGTACCAGCCAAGTGGCCCCGAGCAAGCCAGACTGGGCCCCAAGCCCGAGCGGCTCCGTCTGTAAATGGAGCTTACAGCGGCGCCTGTGCTGGAGTTTGACTGGCATGTCCTCCCAGGCCCTCGCCACAAGGCTGGAGGCACGGGGGCCGGGGCGAGGCAACCCAGGGACCAGAGGTGGCGCCTCGTGGGAGGTGCCTGGGCCATGGGAGGGTTGGTCAGGGGAACTGTGGGTCCTGCCCCCTGCTCTTCCCCTCTGCTCCTGGGCTCAGGAGGAGGCGAGGGGGGTGCTCCAGATCTGACCCTGCCTGGCCCCTGCACCTGCCCCGCCCCCGCCCCTGCCCGGCCCCACCCTGCCCTGCCCCCTGCTTCTGCCACACCCCTGCCTCATCCCTGCCCCGCCCCGGCCCCGCCCCCTGTGCTTGTCCCGCCCTTGCTCCGGCCCTGTCCAGGCTCCGCCCCGCCCAGGCCCCGCCCCGCCCCGCCCCCTGTGCTTGTCCCGCCCCTGCCCCGCCCCTGTCCCTGCCAGGATGCTCTAGTTTGCCACAGGCTCAAAGGCGGTGCGGCCACCAGCCATGGGCCAGAACCCCCGAAACAGAGCTGAAATAAGTCTCTCCTCCTGAGAAGCTGGTTGGCTCGGGTGTTTGTTAGGGTCGCAGAAAGCCAACGCACACGCCAGCCACACACGGGGGCTGTCACACAGAGGTGGCCTAGGCAGAGACCCTCCTTAGTGCTGGCATGCTGAGGCCCTTGCTTTAACACGATCCCGGCACCGCCCGGGATTCCGAGTAGAAACACCTTCTTTCTATAAAAGGTAACCTGCTGTGACGACCTGGGAGGTCTCAGCTCTTTAACCCGCGAGGCCAGGACCCTAAGAACACAGCCAGTACACCTACAGAGCAGGTAGGAGTGAGCCTAGTTCAAGTCTGCCCTGGAGAGAAACCAGTTTAAAAATACGGAAGACGCGCACAGTGGTGCCTGGCTCCTAGTAGGTGCTTTAAAAATCATTACTCTCACCAACTGGGCGTTTGGGGAGGCCGCGGCTGCTGGGTGTGTGGCTTCTAATCATTTTCCCTGTGCTGGGGGTGGGACCCAGGGTCTTCCCTGTGCCAGGTGAGTGCCCACCACTGAGTCACGGCCCCAGCCCCTGCCTTTAGATTCTGTGGCTGGACCTCTGCTGGGCCCTGCCTGCTGCAGCCCCCACAGCAGGGACAGGCGTGTCCTTGCAGAACAGGGGGGCTGGGGGCAGAGCGGGGGGCGTCTGAGCTCACTGCTGCCCACCTTAGGAACCCCGGTGAGCCCTGGGCTTTCCTGACCTTGGCTTCTCACCTGTCAGATGGGTGCCCACCCGGCATTTGTGAGGAGAAAATAACAAATGCCACCAGTGCCGCTGCCCAGGCTTGGAGCCACACTGTCACAAAAACCTCAGTTGGGTGTGGAATGAGGTGCCGGGTGGTGCCCAGTGGCTCCTGGTAGACAGGAGGTGCTCAGTAAGTGGGTGAGGCTCCCGGCTTGCTCTCAGGAGCTTGCTCAGGCCTGCAGCCAGGTTCCTGGGGTCCCGAGGGAGCCTCCCCAGAGAGGAGCCTGCCGTCACCCGGGTGGGGCCTCCTGAGGCGCTCTGCAGGGGACCAGGGGCTCCGGCCAAGGCCTGGGGGTGGGAAACTCACGCACTTGGGATTCCAGACACCAGCTTGAGCGGCCGCAGCACGCGCACTGCCCTCAGCGTCCGCAGGTCGAACTCCGTCCCGACCGTGGCCAAGATGCTGCAGGAGAAGCAGAAGGGGACAGGAGGTGGGTCTCGGGTGGCAGAGGCCAGGGGTGCGTGGGCTCCACGCTGCCCTCTGTTGGCTGGGGGGGCACAGGCCGGCCTTGACCTTGCCATCCTCCTGCCTCAGCCTCCCAGATACCTGGGGTCACAGGTGTGCGCCACCACACCTGGCAGAAAGAGTCACGCTGAGAAATGTTAGTGAATACGGATGGTGGCCTCAGGTGACATGGTCCCGTCAAAGCTGCCCAATGAGACCAGGCCCTGAGACCTCTGCAGGGTTGCTGGCTGCTGAGGAGACGCGGGCTCCCTCCCACAGCCGTTTCCAGAACGCATCCATGTCACAGGGAGGGCCAAGGCACACTGTGACAGAGGAGGTTGTCACCGAGCTGCACCTGAGGGACAGGAACGCTGAACACCAGAGGGCTCTGTGGTGACGGCAAAGCCTCAGGAGACTTCCTCAGCTCTGTCCAGGGGCCCGGGTCTGACACTGTGGCCTGTGGCCACCCAGTGTCCACACCCCACAGCTTCCTCCCAGACAGAGGCAGGGCAAGGATGGGGGCGCCCAGGGCTACGGGAGCAGGTGTGGCCCAGGCCTGACCCCCAGGGAGGTAGCCTGCCCATGACCCCCGCCTTGAACTGCTGCACCCCACCCTAGTTTCAGGGTCCCCCTGGGTCCCCCCAAACTCAGACAAGGTGTCCTTGCAGTTCTTTTTTCAGGGTCACTCCCGGAGCAGAGACAGGCACCTGAGACTGACCCACCTGCTCCCCCAGCAGGTGGACCTCCAAGCACTGCCCTGCGCTGCACAGAGCCGGTGCCAGGCCACCGAGCCCCACAGGGTGGCAGAAGGGCAGGTTCAACCAGAAATGCCCACGAGAAATGACCTGTTCCAGATCCATGGCGAGCCCAGGGACGGCTGGGGGGAAAGCAGGGGGACAGCAGGAGGTGGCAACCAGCCCAGGACCTGAGTGGCCCTCGCCTCGGGGGGCAGTCTCCCAGAGGTGATGCGGAGTCCGCGCAGTGGGCGCCCGTCTGGGGGACCGTCCTGGCTGGGAGCCGTGGTGAGGGGTGGGCGCCGGCCACACACCCGACTTTGGATCTGATGGACGTCAGCGGGGGTTCCTGAGTTCTGCCTGACAGATCCCCTCCGGAACGCACGGCTTCGTCCTTGGTTGGTTGGGGGTGCCAGCCAGACCCCGTGCCATTTCTAGTAGCCGCATTGGTGAGGTAAGAACAGGAAGCTGATTTAATAAAGCAGTGGCTCGAACCCGCCCCACGCCGTGCTCTTGGTGCCCAGGAGCCTGGCCGCCAGATCCCGTGACCCACACCGCCCAGGTCCCCTGTGTGAAGTGTGAGCGCTGACATGGAACCACCCCACCCTGCACAAGTGAAGCCGTCCCCAGGTGACTCGTGACTGACGCCACGTCCACGTTACGTGAGTAGGTGAGATACTGTATAATGACAAGACGTCTGTTCACAGGGAACATAGTGCCTACGTACACCTGCCGTGAATCTCCGTTTAAACCCTCACAGGCCACTGTGGCCACTGGCGACTGTACTGGCCAGCCCAGGGGAAGTCCTGGGAAATAGATGTTTGAGTTCATATTTGAAAAAAGGAAAGACGAGCCACGCCAATAATGTTGGCAGGCAGAGGGGACAGTGGTGCAAAGGTCCTGGGGCAGGACAGCTCCTGGTACATTTGAGGAACAGCACGGGCTGGGGGCTGCAGCCAAGTGAGCGAGGGGAGGGTGGGAGGCTACCAGGGTGGGGAGGGGATGGGCAGATGTGAGGGCCTCGGGGATCACAGAGGACTGTGGCTTTGGCTCGGAGGTCGGAGCTGTGGAGGGTCCTGACAGAGGAGGGAAGCGGGAGGAGCAGCTGCTGGGGTCCAGGGCCTCTACCCAAGCTGAGGGCGGATGTGCTGGACACCATGACAAAGCTGAGCTGAAATCGGCCCTGCCCTTAGGGGACCTGCAAGAAGGAGGGCAGGAGATTCAGCCAAGTCCTCCTGACCCTAGGGATTCGGGAGGCAGGAAATGACTGTGGCCACAGCCAGCGCGGCTTCCATGGAGGGCACCAGCGGTTCTAGGCGTGGGTCAGGTCCCGGCCTGGGCTTCTCCTTAGCTGACCTTTGCCACAGTTTGTCCAAGGCCCCACATCCAGTGTGACTTCCTGTCCCCTGGGTGAGAGGCACCGGGAGGGGTCTGGACGTATTGGACGGTGCAGGGTGGGGACGTCTGGACTTTCCAATGGTGGTCACGCCCGGTTTTGGAGCTGAAGAAGGGACGCGAGAGGGGTGTGTGGCGGGGTAGACTGCCAGGCAGCTAGGGACAGCTCGGTGGCGAGGAGGCTAAGTCAGGAGGGACAACGGACAACGGACGGAGAGCCTCGGCGGCTGGGCGGCGGGGCTGGGCCTGGGTGGCGGCGGGAGAGCGCAGGGGACGCCCCCGCGGTGCACAGCCGCCTGCCCGGGGGTGCTGCCCGGCTCCTCCCGTTGGCCATCTGTGTGCGTCGTCGCTGGGGACCAGGGCGCCCAGCCAGGCTCGGCCATTTCTCCAACATAGACGTGTCCAGGCCTCAGCGGGGACGCTGAGTGGTGAACAGGGGCTCCCGCCAGGGGCTGCAGGGGGCGGGAGGCGCAGGTGGCCTGGCTGACAGCGGAGGGGTCACGGAGGCCACAGGGCTGAAGGGTGGCTGCGTCCCAGTGGCCAGTTCCCCGCCCCCACCCCCAGCCCAAACCTCCCGGTGGCCTCCGCCAGGCCCGGGGTGAGATCCGGGCTCTCCTCGATGCTGCCCACGCGAAACCCTCCCCGTGCCCGGGTGGACCTGCCGGTGCCGCTGCACTGCGCCCCTCGCCCTCCCGGAGCCCTCCCGGAGCCCCGCTAAAAACACCCTCCCGGGAAGTCCACTGTCTCCTCCGCCTCCCGAAGGCCACCCTGGAGCACCTTCATGGCCTGGCGGGAGCGGCGGGTGGCACCAGGCGCCGAGGACAGAGGACAGGGCTGCGGTGGACCAGAGGCCCCGGGGAGGGGTGGGGGAGGGAGCCAGCACTTTGTGCCTCAGGCAGAGATGCCGATGGCGGTCCCTCGGCTTTCAGAGCTGTGCTGCCCACCAGGTAACCGGGGCCACACGGCGTTAAATACACACTGAAGTTAATTTAAACTAAATGCAAACCCAGACACTCGCGTCCCTGCAGGGAGCTCCGTGGGACAGGACTGGTCCTGGCACTTGGCCCCAGGGCTGGGACACCCGTCGGTTTTGTTCACACCTGTGCCCGGAATACAGCAGGTGCTCAATAAATGTTTGTGGATGGATGAACAAACAACTAAGTAATACTGTTCGGAAGCATGGTGACAACTAGTGGACCGTATTCTGGGAGGGATGGAAGGTAGTTCAAAGGGAAGAATCACGGGGCTGGACGTGGTGGCGCAGATGGTAATCCCAGGGTTGCAGGAGGCTGAGGCAGGAGGACTGCAAGTTCGAGGCCATCCTCAGCAACTTAGCGGGACCCTATCAGAAGGGCTGGGGCTGGGGTTCAGGGGTAGAGCCCCCCTGGGTTCAATCCCTGGTTCCACAAAAAACAAACAGGATGGACGACACTCTCAGGGTGTCTACTCCGTAGCACAGCCCACCTCCAGCAGGGAGACAGAAGGCCAACAGCCTTTTCCCAGGATTCCTTGCAGTGGGAGCACTGGTCACATGACCCACTCACATGCCCAGTGCTTCAGGGAAAGGGCTTCCTGCTCTTGAGGAGACCCCGTGGCGGGAAGCAGCCTCTCTTCCTGTTCCTTGGTCAGATGCCTCTGTGTCCACACAGGACACCTGGGGAGACGTCTTGGAACCGAGGCAGCCGTCGTGGGGCTGTGTGTCGTAAAGGTCACCAGGGAAGTCCTCAAAGTGAGGACAGAGGAGCGGATGGTGGAAAGGATCCCTTGGGGACACTGCAGAACCACCCTGCAGCCAGCTGTCGGCCTCCAGATGTCTTGTAACCTTCTTCCTAGTGACCAGGGCCTCTGGTTGCAAGTCCCCGTTGAGCAAGTCACTTGGCCTCTCCGTGCTTCCGTTTCTGAGTGTGAAACAGGAATGATGACAGCCCTTCCCCGACGGCGGAGTTTCTGCAAAAAGTCTGGAGCTGAGCGCCGTGAGCTTGCTACACTTCGCCTCCAGCTCATCATCATCTTCATCACCTTTCAGTTTTGTTATTGCAGCTAAATTCTACCAGTGTTGGCGGCTGGAGGGACATGCGCTTGCTGCTTTACCCTTGAGGCTCCGAGTTCTTGGCCAGCTCTGTGTTCTTCCCTCCCTGTCACTGCCAGAGACCCCGAGACCCAGAGAGGTTAAGCTACTTGACCATAGTTGCTCAGCTAACATGGGTCCTGAGCATGGCCGTGGCTTCTGCCACCAGCCGCTCACCTTCCTGGGACCTCAGCCAAGCCCACTGACCCCCAGCCTGAGAGTGGGAAGGGACTTGATTTTCTCTGCCGGTTGGAAGTCAGGACATCAATTAAATATTTACAGAGGAACAATCACCATGGGCTACATGGGTGAGAGGGTCATGTGCAAAGGTCCTGGGGTTGAGAGATCTCGTGGTGAGAGCGGGGTTACTAGTTGAGGGGACAGGAGGTTGGGGGGCAGCATGACTGGGAAGCGGGGGCAGGGGTCCCTGTGGGCCCTGAGCCTCAGGTTAGATGTAGCAGCTGCCTCTCAGAGACCCTGGCCACGCACTCCCCAGATGGGCGCTGCAGGACAGAACTGCTTCCCACACGGTCTGCATTCTTGCCACCCTGAGGTGACACAATTCCTCTTTAAAGTCACTCTTTATCACTGGGTGCTACTGTCAGAATGCATGTTCCTCCAAAGTTCTTGCAATAATAGTCACAAGGCAGAGCCCTCGCTGTGGGATTAGCCCTCCACGAAGCAGAGGTCGCCAGGAGCCCCCACCCCCGCCCTCTGCTGCCAAGAGCGCCCGGCAAGGAGCCGTGGAGAACAGGGCGCAGCCTCCTCCTCGGCCTCCGGCCTTCAGACCTGCACAGGATTCATATTTACCAGTGAGCTACAGCCACGGCCTTTTCATTTTCTAATGAGACAGGGTCTTGCTAAATTGCTGAGGCTGACCTCCAACTTGAGATCCTCCTTCCCCAGCCTCTGGAGTTGCTTGGATTGCAGGGCAGCGCCCCTGTGCCCGGCTCAGTTCCTGTTCTCAGGCTTTTCCTTACAGCAGCACCCACGATGGATGATGGCACCTGGCTTTGTCCCCTCCTGGGCACATTGCTTCTGATGGCCTGATCTGAGAAGGAACCTGAGCCGCCGGGCACAGGGGCGCTGCCCTGCAATCCAAGCAATCCAGGAGCGCTCTGGGGGTCCTCTGTGGGGGTCAGCCTCGGTATGTGCAGCCCCTGTTCATTCATCCCAGCGCATCCGCTCCTCCTCACGCTCTTCCCTATTTTTATCCTCCTCCCCCGCGGCAGAGCGTGTCGTGTTTAATTTGGTCGCTGGAGCGGTCCCCGCGGAGGCACGTGCTGCTGGAAGTGTGTATTTTTACCCGACAGCGGGTGCCGGCCAGAGCCGCTGAAGCCCCCGGCCATCTGTGGGGCACAGTGTGCGGCCTCGCGCTCCACAGGCGTCTCTGCCACCCCGGGGCCACGAGGGTGGACACCGCATTGGGCACAGCGGCCGCCACCGCAGTGGATCCACCCAGGCTGGACGCCTGCGCCTGCGCCGAGGGGCCTGGGGCTGCGCTGTCGCGACCCCTGACCTGCAGCTCGTGCAAATAGCAGCACTTTACCCAGCGGGCAACTGCGTCCCAATGTAACTGGTCACCTAGGGACGAGTCCCCAGGAGATGGGCCACCTCCGGGCACAAACGTCTCCCGTGGGGGACTCGAGCACCGTCCTGGAGTCAGTCCCCATGAACCCTGAGGACCCCCAGGGCTGAGGGCTCCTGCCAGCTGCGGGGACCCAGCGGCCCTCGGCACACCACAGGCACAGCCACTCACACTCACACCCTCACACCCAGACACACTCACATGCACTCGCTGACACACGGACACTCTTGTGCACACACTCACCCAGACACAAGCCACTCAGACACACTTAGACCACCACACACACAAACACAACCACTCACACTCACACACTCACACACAAACACAGCCACTCACACTCACACACTCACACACAAACACAGCCACTCACACTCACACACTCACACACAAACACAACCACTCACACTCACACCCTCACACCCAGACACACTCACATGCACTCGCTGACACACGGACACTCTTGTGCACACACCCACCCAGACACAAGCCACTCAGACACACTTAGACCACCACACACACAAACACAACCACTCACACTCACACACTCACACACAAACACAACCACTCACACTCACACACAAACACAGCCACTCACACTCACACACTCACACACAAACACAACCACTCACACTCACACACAAACACAACCACTCACACTCACACACTCACACACAAACACAACCACTCACACTCACACACTCACACACAAACACAACCACTCACACTCACACACTCACACACAAACACAACCACTCACACTCACACACTCACACAACCACTCACACTCACACACAAACACAACCACTCACACTCACACACTCACACACAAACACAGCCACTCACACTCAGATGCACATGCACACACACGTTCACCTACACACACCTGCACAAATTCACACTCACTCATACACACAAAGACACACTCACATGCATGTACACGCACTCCAACCCCCACACTCACATGCACACTCACCCCCAGCACGCGCAGGTGCCGTTCCCGCCTCCCTGGGCACGGAGCCGGCCCCTCCCAGGTGGCTCAGGTGTGGCCCCGCCCCGCCCTGCTGTCCTGTGCTGTGATCAGCGGTGCACATGTCCCCTCTCAGGTCTCCACCCGCGCCACGGGGCAGGACTCTCTGGAGAGGACCCCCTTGGCTTGTGCTGCCCGACGCAGAAGCCAGTGTGCGGCTTCTGGAGAGGGGACTGGGGGCCCAGGGGCTGGGTGTCGCTCTAGTCTGACTTATTAACTCTGAGGAGCAGCACAGCAGCCAGGTCCCCGTCACTCTCCTCCTCGTGTGTCTTGGGTCAAATATGGAGCCACTCAAGCCTGGGTGTACATGGGGTCTACTCTCTCCATTTTTTTGATGAAAATACCGAGGCCCAGAGAGGCTGAGCGACTCCTCCACAGACACACAGGGACGGCCCCTGGCCTTGTCTGACAGGACACCTGGTTTTCATGTCCCCAGGTCCTGTATTTTTGCCTTAGGAGTTTGTGCCTTGGGAGCCCTGGGGCAGAGTCGCCCCTGCCTGGCTGCGGTGCGCCCATCCCTCCTGCCCGCGAGGTCCTCGCCACCTCCCAGGTCCGGAGCCCTCTGCCCTCTGCCCCGAGCAGCCCTCGGGTGTTCGCGGTTTGGACAGGCCTCGGCGACTGCCGCGCTCTCCAGGCCCAGGGGACCCAGGAGGCACCGGTGGAGAGGACTCGCTGGCTGCCAGGCTGTCCCCCGCCACCCCCGTGACCCCGCCCAGAGACAATGGAAAAGAAACCCTGGGGGGCGGGGCGGGGCTGAGAGGAGGAGGGCGGGACCGGGCAGCTGTTGGCATCAGAGTGGCCCCAAGAAACCCCAAGAGGGACCGGGATGGAGTGAAGCACCGGGAGGAAGGCCCAGTGGTGTCTGCAGCTGAGTCCCGAGGCCCAGCGGGAGGCCCAGCGGGAGGCCCAGCGGGAGGCTTCATCAGAAGGAAGGTTCCAGCCTAGAACTGATGTGTGTTCAGGGAGATGGGAGTGTCACTGCCTCCGTGGGTCACCTCCCAAGGGGTGAGGTCCCTCAAGCACCCAAACAGGGCGGGCGGAGCTTACCCTCAGGGTCCGGGGCTGCACCCCCAGCGCCGCACAATAAAATAAATAAAAATGAAAATGAATCAGACAAACAACAGCAGAAACAAAGCTAGTCGGCGGGCGCGTGGCACTCCTGTCATCCCAGGGGCTCGGGAGGCTGAGGCAGGAGGACCACAAGCTCAAGGCCAGCCTCAGCCACAGCCAGGTGCTGAGTAACCCAGGGAGCCCCTGTCTCTAAATGAAACACAAAACAGGGCTGGGAGGGGCTCAGTGGTCGAGGGCCCCTGGGTTCAATCCTTGGTACCTGCAGCGCCCCCCGCCCCCCCAAAAAATTGAAGAGAAAACAAATCAAGTTCTCACAGTCATTAACTGGGAGTTTAAACAGCCCAGCTGCTTGGGGCGGTCGGTGACAGTTTCTGTGGGAGCCAGGCAGAGCCTCACCCAGGCTCGTCACTCCTGGGAAGATCCCCAGGGACTGTGGTTAGACCTGGGCGTCCACAGCAGCCTCCTGTCGCCCCCGACTGGGAAAGACACCAAAGGCCAGTGGTTAGTGAAACAGGTGCACAGGTGGCGAGGGGCACCGGGGACATGGGGCACACTGCAAGAGCCTGGATGACGGACAGCTGTGATGGACAAATCTCACACACATCAGTGGAAGGAAGCCGCCTGGCTCTTGCGTTCAAAGTTCAAGAACAAGCAAGCCCCGTGTGTGCTGTCTGGCGTAGGTGGCATTGCTGGTGACTGCAAGGGCACACAGGGCTCCTGGGAGCCGAGGACGTTCCGCTCTTTGCTTTGGGCACAGGTTACATGAGTGTGTTCAGTTTTCAAATTGTCCAGGCGGTGCCGTAGATAAGGGCGCTTTTCCATGCAGACGTATTCTTATATAGTTTTAAAAATCAAATAGAAAGGAGCTGGCATTTATCGCGTGCTGGCTCTGGGGATGGAGGTGTGGTTGTCTTATCCAGTCTCCACGATAACCAACCCTATGGCAGGTCCAATCATTCGCTCTACTTTCCACATCAGAGAGGTTGAGTCCTTTCCCTCAGCTCACACAGCTAGTGTGAAGCTCAGCTGGGCTCCGATCCAATGTCTCATTCGATTCCAAGTATAGTCACCCTTCAGTATCTGCAGGGAGGTGGGTTCCAGGATCTCTGGACACCACAACCCCCCAGCCCCACGCTCAAGTCCCTAATAAAATGGCGCCATTTCTGCATAGAACTTGGGCCATCCTCCCGTGAACTGTAAGCCACCCCTTGGTGACTTGTCTGTGGTTTTGCTGTTTTTAGAGGATAATGATGAGAACAGAGCGTCTGCTCGTGTTCCTTCTAACAGTCTGATCCCTGTTCGGTGGGATCCACGGACACGGAACCCTCTGGACCCGAAGGGTGACTGTGCTCCGAGACCCTTGCAGGCTTGCAGAGGGGTGGGAGGTGGCTGACCCAGGGCAGGAGAGAGAGGGAGACGTGATCCCCAGCGAGTTCAGCAGAGGAGACGGCCAACGCCCCCCGGCTTCCTAAGGAAGGTTTGGCAAGAGCCTGAAGAGATGGGGTGGAGTTAATGGAGCAGCGGCTGGAGAAGGGGACACTGCGGGCCGAGGGGGCCGCCATGCCGGGAAGCAGGGAGCCCCACCCCATTCCCCTGCACAGTTCTGGCCTCTGCCGCGGCGTCCACACGTGGCCAGAGCTTGGGTTCCAGGCGCCACCACCCCCTGAAGCCCTGTTCACAGGGGCTGAGGTTGGGTTGTGGCAGGTCCCCGAGGTCAAGGGTGGGGAGCTTGGTCCCCGGGGTTATGGCAGAGGTGCTGGCAGGGCCTGTAAGAGGCGGGGCCTGGGGGGCACCGTCCCCTGGAGGGCTAAGGCAGCTTTTGGGGGGTTGTTATGAGGGAGTAAGCCTGGCCTCGCTGTTGATTTCCCCTCTCCTCAGACAGGCTCGCCCACCATGACGCCATCTTCCACGGGACACAGCCCCAGGGGCCCTCACCAGAGCCCGAGGATGCTGGTGCCGTGCCCTTGAACCTCCCAGTGTGTGAGCTACACAAACCTCTTTTCTTTACAAAGTTCCCAGGCTCCAGCTTTTAGTTATAACAACACAAAATGGACCAAGACAGGTACCGTGCAGCCCTGCCGTTCAGTTAAAGTGGGTTACATAACTGGGCATTCAGCAGTCACCGGTGTGGGCGGGCTCCCCTCCCCACACTGCTCTGGGCCCTGAGAGGTGGGCCCTGGACTACAGCTCCCAGAATGCTCTGCTCTGGATTCTGGTGGGTTGGCCAAGGGGAGGGGCTGGGGCAAGTTGGAGAGCGGGAGGGAGGCTGACTGCAGTCCCGCCTGCCTTCACTGGGTTCCTGGAAAGCAGGGCTCCCCATGGCTTCCCTGCAGGGGGCTCGGCCTCCCTACCCCTTCAGCTGCTCCCCTCTTGAGCTCTTGGTGGGAACCGTGTTCCTCCCACCACAGCCTGGTGGGAGGGTGGGAGGGGTCCTTGGCCACTGTCACTCTGTCATTAAGGCCAGAGCAGTCTCTGAGGGCGGGAGGTCTAGAGAGGACATGGGTGGACGATGGGGTGTTCCTTCAGCGGCCCTAGAGAAGGGCTTGCAGGGGGACCAGAAGGACCAAGATGTGGAGCCAGATTCTCGGGGAGGACCCTTGGCAGAGGCTGCTGCCCCCTCTCCTTCCTGGGCACTCCTCTCGGTGGCTTCCTGGATTTGCTGATGGGCATATCCATGTGACTGGCCAGCTGTGGCAGAAGTCCTGTGGGTGACCCCCAGGTCAGCCAGAAACATTACCCAAGTGTTTTCTTCAAACTCTTTTCCCTTCTGTATTTTAATACGGAGGAGCCTGGAGACCTTGGGGACCACAGGTTGACAATACAGAGCCACAATGATGAAGGAGCCTGGGCTCCATCTCAGGAGCAGAGAGCTGTCCGCTATCCTAGAACACCTCTTTGAAATGTAGTCTACGTACAAAATGGAATACTATTCAGCAATAAAAAAGTAATAAGATCCTGCCATTTGCATGGATGTAACTGGAGATCATGCTGTTGAGTGCAATAAGCCAGATACAGAGGGACACATGCCCTGTGATCTTACCCCTAGGAGGAAGCTAAAAATATTGATTTCATAGAAGTATAGAGTAGACTAGTGGTCACAGAGGCTGGGAAGGAGGCTGGTGAGGGGGATTGAGGATGGCTGGATAATGGGGACCTAAAATCCCATACTTAGAAGGAATAAGGAGGGTGACTATAGTTTGTAACAATTTATCACACACTTTATGAAGCACTATAAAAGAGGAGTTTGAAACTTCCCAACACAAAGAAATAATAATGATTGAAGCAGACAGAAATGCTAATTATCTTGCTTTGATCATTACATATTGTATGCATTTTACATGCATTGAACCCCACAAATAGGTACAATTATGATGTAGCTGATGAATAAAAGAACAACACCCATTTTGGGTCTTATATGCACAAGAATTAAATTTCTATTGTGTCTGAGCCACGGTGCATGTTGGGGATTCTTTGTTACAGCAGCAAGCACGTCTAATACACATGACAGGAACTTAGCTGACCTAACACACAGGAAGGAACTAATACAGTTGTGTGACTAAGATATCAGCTCCAAGAGGCCATCGGTGGTCTCTTTTGTTCACTGACGGATCCCCAGTGCCTGGAATAGAGCCGGGCTCCTGGAAGAGACCAATGACAATGTGCTGAATGAACCACCAGCTTTGATTTTTCTCTTGAGGGGAAGGAGGGGCAGAGCTGGGGCCGGTGGAGCTCTGGCTGTGAGCGGGAAGGGGCTGGGTTTCCATCTGCCCAGTTATTTCCTAACGGTGCGTGCTGGGCCCCGGGCCTCCACGGCCTCCCAGGGCAGTGTGGGGCATGAAGGGGGCCATTCAGGGTGGATGCTGTGCCCACGTGGCCTGACACCCAGCAGGAGCCCAGGAAGGAGCGCTCCTGAGGACTGTTCTCATTTGCTGGGCAAACAAAATGCACAGAAGCTGCCCTGGAATCGGCTCTGACAAATTTCAGGCCCCGAGGGACGGAGGCCGGGTTTGAGCCTGGGATCACAGCCAGAGGCCGGCTCAGGAAGCGATGCTACATTCCCATGATCCTCCTGCCGTCCCAGGAGGGCTTGGCCCTGGCTTCTAGCGCTGACCTCAGACCAACCCCGGGAAGCTGCTGCCCAGGCCTGGACCGGCTCGTTCTGGCCCTGCAGGCCCAGGGGGACCTGGGGTCCACAGGGCTCAGGGGGAGCAGGCCGGGGCCTGAGGTGGGTGCCCTGGTTTCTCGGGTGTGGCTCGCCCAGCCGGCCTGGAGCTACGGGGCTTGGGCAGGTGCCTCAGGACGACAGGCCTCCCCCCTCCATCCATCAGACTGTGAGTCACGGCTGAGTCACCCAAGAAGGAAGATGGTCAGGCAGCAATTCCGACCTCCTCCTCCTCCTCCCTCAGAGCCATGAGTCGGCAAAGCCTGGCCCCACAGTGGGGAGGGGAAGAGGGGCGGGGCGCAGGAGCAAAACCGAGTCCCCCAAATCTTGTCAAGGCCGGTCACTCAAACCCCTAAGAGCACAACCATGCCTCAGGTTTGCACCAACCCGAGGCCCCAGCGATGAGCCGAGCCCAGCTCCATCCTGCTCCTGCCCAGCAGCAAGCACAGCGGCTCCGTCCCCTGTTGAGAACCATCCCGCGCCCTCCTCCTCCTCCTCCTCCTCCTCCTCCTCCTCCTCCTTCCCCAGAGCCCGACCCTGTGAGCCCACACACAAGGATGGGAGAGAGGGGACCCCGCGGGGAGGTAGGGAGAGGATCCCATCAAGGCCGTGCAGCGGGACCAGGGCGAGCACCCGCCCACGGAGCCAGCTGGTCCACATCCAGCCGGGCAGCCCTGGACAGCTGCGAGTTCTCCTCCGTAAAACTTGGACCCGCCTCAGAGTCAGGAAGCTGAAAGCTGGGGACCCAGGGAAGCCAGCAAGGCCAACCCCTGCTGGAGAGAAAACCAAGAGCTCCTCCTTCACCCTGGGGTCGCCCCGAAAGATGGTAGCCACACCAGGTATTAGTTAATGCCAGATGCTATAACAAGTAAAAAAAAAAAAAAACAGTGGCCAGTGTGCAGACCTGAGCAGGCACATGTGTGCATGTAAGAGTGCAAAAGACTGGGTGTGAGAGAGTGAGTATGGGTGCAAGAGTGTGCGTGCAAGTGTGTAAGAGTGTGAGTATTCTTGTGAGTGTGTAAGGTGGTGATTGTGTAAGAAAATGTGTGAGCGTGGGTGGAAGAGTGTGCATGTGAGTGTGCAAGAACACGAGTGTGAGAGTGAGTGTGTAGGAGTGTGCAACCCCCTCCCACCCACGAGACACCAGCTGCTGCCCACTGCACTTCCTGTTCCGCACTGTGGGTTTTCAGGGCTACTTAACGCTAGGTTCCTGGGGGCGCTCCCTGCACCCCCTGCCTTGCCCTGTGCTGGTCACCGCTCCCCCTGGAAGAGCCCCGAGGACTGGCCGGTCACCAGCTGGATGGACCCCGATGGACACCGCCCAGATCCCGCCTGAGCTGAGACCTCACTCCTTGATTAAAATCTGTGTTTGGGGAAAGGCGGTCGACCCCGCGTCAGCCGGACCTGCGCATGCGCCGTGGCCTGGACAGCACTGAGCAGTCCGCATCCTTGCCTCCCAGCGGGACGGCTGGCAAGCCCCTTGCCCCACGGGGTGGGGGAAGGGAAGGATGCCCCAGGCTAGAATCTTAGCAGAGACGGGGGACTCAGGAGCAAGGAGGGACCCAGGAGTCCTGGCCATTCAGCTAGGCCTGGTCACCTGTTATCAGCCAAGGGCTGGGGGTGGTGAGCTCTCAGGTGCATGACACATCAGCGCTCAGGGTCACAGCGGGAGCCCACCCGACAACCCACCGCCGTCTCCAGCCGCAGACTCCTTTACACACTTCACCGCGTCTCCAAGCTGCTCCCGTTGCTCCGTCCAGGCCCCGCTACGCGATCACAGGGATCCCCAGGAAGGTCCCACCACCCAGAATGGCCATCAGCATGTACTAAATGACCAGCCACAACCGACCCCTCCTGAGGAGTACCCCACGGCGGCCTCCATGCACGAGCCCAGGCGGCTGGGTCAGCCACAGTGTGGCCTCTGGACGCGGCCCTCGGACGCAGTGGACAAGCGGTTGGAGGCTGCAGCTGGCTGGACGCGGCTGGCTGCTGCCAGGGAATGGGTTCTTTGTAAGGAGGACACTAAAATAAACAACCGCAGAGCCCAGTAGTGAGCTGCAGTTTGTATCTAAAATGTCCCCCAAAGATGCATGTGCTGAGACACGGTCCCCAGGACACGGTCCCCAGCCTGGTGCCGGTGGGAGGTGGCAGAACCCTTAAGAGGCGGGGCCAAAGGGGGTCTCAGGTCACTGCAGATGTGCCTTGAAGGGGACCGTGGGACCCTGGTCCCTTCCCCTCTCTGCTTCCTGGCTGTGAGTGGGAGGTTGTGGTCCACCAGGCTCCCCACAGGCCTGGAAGCCAGGGCGTGCCCAGCCCTGGGCTGAAGCCTCCAAGTGGAGTCAAAAGAAACCTTTCCTCTTTTTAAGTCGACTACCTGAGGTATGTTGTTACAGTGACGGACAGCTGACTAGCCGTAGGGTAACATAACCAGGAAGATGGCCTGTTATCAGTATTACAGGTCCCACGTGACGGTGTGAGCTCGGTGCCTCATGACAGTGCAGGGGACATTTACACGGCATCACCCCCCCACACACGGAAACGGGCTATGCTACAAGGTCACTAAGTGACAAGAACTTTCCAGTTCCATTATACTCTCTGGGACCATCGTACATGAGGCCAACTGTTGACAACGCTGTCACCAGATCACGTGTGACTGTGAAGGTTGATTGGATCGAGGGCTCGTCCTGTGCCCAGAACATAACAAAACTGTGACATGATAAACCCAGTTCAATGCCACGGCCGCCTGACGCCGTGGGGGCCCCCAACCCCGTTCTGCAGACGAGGTGCGGAGAGGCACCGAGCTATACGCGGAGCGTCGGGCCTGGACCCGCCTGCCTGGTCCTGGGGTCTCGGCTCCTGGGACTCTGCTTCGTCTGAGCCCACATCCAAGGGGCGGGCGGGGGACACGGGCCCTCGACAGGCAGGAAGGGAACCTAAGGCCAAGTCACTGATTCCATCAGCAGAAAGGCATTGGCTGCCGCGTGTGGGCTGTGGGTGACCGTGCTCGCCACACTGAGACTGGCACCCTGGAAGGACAGAGGGGCTCGTATGGTGACGCCGGGTCCCTGCGCTCACCGCTGTGTGGCCCTGAGGCAGCAACCTCTCTGGGCCACCAGAAAAACAGATTGGCAGAGGACCAAGTGTGCGAACAGCCAACAGTGCCTCGCACGCGCACACTCGGGGACACGCACACACACACAGAGTGACAGGCCTCAGCGAGGGCTGGGCAGGTGTCCGCTGGAGGAGGAATGACCGTTGGGGTTCCCGCGGGCGCCTCCTGCAGGGCCCTCCGCCGGCCACCTGGGGGTGGGGGTGGGGGTGGACAGCCAACCTGGCCCCCGAGGCTCCTGCTCGTTTATTTCTTCAGCTTTGCCTCCTGCGGTGCTGGGAAGCTGCCCAGGTGGACTCAGGCCAGGCGGGTGCCACAGGCCAGTCCATCCTGCTGACCCCAGGGCTGTGGCTGAGGTGCTCCACGGGGAGGCTGCAGGGGCCGCTGCCCAGGCTGCCCGGGCAGGACGGGGGCAGGGAGGAGAGCCCCAGGTGCCCGCAGCCTCCACCTGCCTGTCCGGGGCCCCCGGGGGGCACGGCCTTGCTGGGACACGTGCAGCTGGACATGCTTCCGGCCCACACGACGGTGACGTCCATGGCGCTTCCCAGAGGTGGGCTAACTGGCCCCCGGGGATGGGTCGGTGCTAAATGTGACCCCCCGAGGGAAACGTGCGAAATGTCACTCCAAGAAAATGGCAGAACATTGGGAAGAGACCTTCGGCAACAGAGGTGACAGGGACTTCCGTCGTCACCATGGGCCATCCCTGGTGTCTGCTGGGTGCCCGCAGGAGCCAGGCAACATCCTGAGCGCTCCACGAGGTGGACTTCAAGTCGTGCTCCCCGGGACGCTGTGACGCGGGGACATGGTCCTCCCGCTGAGCGGGTGAAGGAGACGAGGCTCAGGGGGTCAGGCACCTGCCCAGGCTCCACAGCGCGCAGGACGGGAGCTGGCTTGCCCTCACGGGGCCTGGGGGCAGAGTCCTCCTCACGCTCACACTGGACCCGCGTCCTGCATACCGCGGACTGCACGCGACTCCCTGGGCTGGCCTGGGCTGGCCCTCGCCCGCCAGGGCACCAGGGGTCCTCACATTCACCTGTGCCGCAGGCCACCCCCTCAGCCAGAAAGGCCCTTCTGAATGAAGTCCAGTCACGACCCCCCCAGGTCCCTCCGTGCTGCCCGTGCCCTCAGGGGTTGCTGACCCTCCTCCCCACAGGCCCGGCCTCCGCCGACTCTCCATCTGCTCTCCTGCCGTTTCCCTCCCCGGTGCCCAGACACCAGGCCCAGCGAGCACACACCTGTGAGACACACGTGTGGCGCTTGCACACACGGGCCTGGGCACGCGGCTCTGGTCACTTTGTCTCCCGCACAGAGCCGGCGTCCAGGCTGGACTGGAGCCTCAGGTGTCGGCCACCTGTGGGCCTCGGGCCCCTCGGGCTGAGACCCTGCTCACGCCGCGTTCTGCCAGATCCCAGCCCAGGACGCGACTAAGGACCCTGTTTCTTTGGTTACGTGGGAGGTGACACACAGGGACGTGCCCGACGCAGGAGAACTGTGCCATGGGAGAGCGCGTCCCTCCCTGCACGCTGGCCTCCAGGCCCCTGGGACCCCCACGGAGGCAGACGGATCGCAGGTTCGCTCGGGAGTGTCTGAGGGTCCGCGCCTCCACGAACCAGGGCAGCCGTCTGAAACTGCCTCCCCGCCTGAAGACTTGTCTCGGGAAGAGCCGAGACCCTCTTTCCCCTGCTGTGGGACGGGCACGCGGTGGAGCCGCCTCACAGGCTTGTGACGGGATCCAGTGAGTGGACATTAAGTTTGCGAATGTTTCCAACAGTGCCTCGTATACAGTAGGTGCTTTATAAGTGCCAGCTCTGATCAGCATCCAGACACCGGCTTCCTTTTCTTCATGCTTCCAAACACCCCAAAGGATGGATGTGCTGGGCTTGGCCGTCCCCCGGGGCCCCTGCTCACTGCAGAGGGTGGAGCCGTGGACAGGCCAGGGAGGGACGGGGGCAGGTGACATGTGCTCTGAGCAGATAAGGAACCCGGGTCACAGCAGAGATTCCAGGTTCTTCCAAGAGACCCTCCAAGGCACCAGGTCCTGGGCTTGTACAAATGTTGCCTGTGTCCCCAAGGGAGGTGCTCGAGGCCACCAGTGTGACCAGCAGGCACCAAGCGCAGGGTCAGCCAGTTCCTGGAGGGAGAACTGGTCGACCCGCTGAGACACCTGCAGGTGCCGGCTGCCCGTCCCTGTCCCCCGGCTCTTGCCCTAAAGAAGGCAGCCAGCTCCTGCCCGGGGCTGGTGGCCTTGAGGACAGGGCTGGTCCCCAGAGGGTCCCCAAGAGGAAGCCGTAGCTGGTTCAGGAAGTACCACCAGAGAGGGGGACATGTACCCAAGGAGGAGCCCCAGTGTCCTTGAGGGGTTTGAAGGACGCGGTGGTCGGGGCTGGGGCTGGGTCGTGGGAAGCGGGTGAGGATCGGGCAGGTGGGCGGCGGGGGAGGCGCCAATCGTGAGCCTCGGGGAGACCTATTTTTGTAACTCGGGGTTGAAAATAGACACCCCGACTCCGGGCGCTGTCTCATCCCATGACGTGTCCCTGCTCGTGTCCCTGCGCGTCGGGGCTTTTCCATTCAGCACGTCTCCGTGGCAACGGGCCACCTCTCATTCAGCCATCGCCAGGGTTACCTTGCGCTCATTCACGGCTGTTGCCACGGAGACGGGCCCCATTGATACAACCGTGACTCCTTGGATCTTGGCTTTCCTGAATGAGCCAGAGCTGGCCACCGGGCGGGGACAGGAAGATGGTGGGAGGTGGGGACGGGAGCGTCTGGAGCACCCAGGACCTGCCGCCCTGGGCTTCCGCATGGATGGCTGTGGGCACCAGAGCCGCGGTGGCCGCCCTGGTCCTGACACCTGGGCGCACGGCCCTTTGACAGTTGTGTGTGTGTGTGTCCCCACACGCACATGCATGGTGTCATCTGGTGGAGCAGGTGCTGTCCCTGTCCTTGGATTCTAAGTCCCAGGCAACCAGCACAGTGCCCCCGACAGACGAGGCACCCCACAGCGGCTGCGGACTCCACGAGCCCCTGCTGCCCACCAGCCGTCCTGGGAAGCTGCAGAGGTGCAGACGCATCAGCATGGGGCTCCTCGAGTCCTGGCCAGCGCCCAGCCTGCACCCGGCACCGAACCACGGGGCACCTGCTCCTGCTCTGCAGGTGACCTGCCCGGGCTCCGTCCTAGTGTGAAACACAGCAGCTCAGGTGTGTCCCCAAAAGTCACATTAGGACCTGTTCTCCAGATCCCTATGTTCACAGCATTGGGAGGGAGGGACTTTGGAAGGTGGCAGGAAGAAAGGAGGTGACGAGTGGGGGACATGGTGACGGCATTACTGAGAGAAGGGGAAGAGAAGCAGGAGAAGGAGAGATCCAAGCTAGCACTCCCGCCGTCTCACATGTGCTCCCCTCTGCCATGTTATGACGCAGCAAGAAGGTCCCCACCTGATGCTGGTGCCGATTTTTTGTGAATATCCAGTCTCTAAAACCATGTTCTAAATAAACCTTGGTTCTTTGTAAACTACCTGATCTCAGGTGTTTTGTTATAGCAACGAAAACAGACTAAGACACACTAGTACACCCAATATCATCCCATCTTGTCCACTGACAGCCCTACCCTCTTTCCCAGGCATTGTCACATCTCCCGGCCCTAATGGGATATTCCTATCGGCACTGAAGTCTGCTGCCAGAGTCCCATCTTAAGGAAAACAACTTCTAAACTTCACTTCGCCTATCAGCTGACTCTCCCTCTCCTTCCCTCTTCCCTTCTCAGTAAAGCTCTTGATCAAATTGTTTTTGGTCCTGGGGATGGAACCCAGGGGCACTTAACCCCTGAGCCCCATCCTCAGCCCTTTTCATTTTTTTATTTTGAGACAGGATCTTGCTAAGTTATTGAGACTGGCCTCAAACTTGCAATCCTCCTGCCTCAGCCTCCTGAGTCACTAGGATGACAGGTGTGTGTCACCATGCCCAGCTCCCAGTAACACTCTTTAACAGTTGTTGGTGATCTTTCCGGTGGCCCTTGCCTCCACCTCGCACCTAAGCAGCTCTGGCTGGACTTCCTGCTGCCGAGCCCCGACTGCAGCCCTGCCCGCAGGTCCCCTCCCCAGCTCGGGGGAAGCACTTCCTCCTGGATTCCAGCCCCCCAGGCCCCCCCAGGACGCCTCTCCCCTCTTCTTATTTATTTTGTTGAGTGGCTGGGATGGAACCCAGGGCCTCGCGCACGCCAGGCAAGCGCTCTGC
Organism: Callospermophilus lateralis; assembly: GCF_048772815.1. Classification (NCBI taxonomy): domain Eukaryota; kingdom Metazoa; phylum Chordata; class Mammalia; order Rodentia; family Sciuridae; genus Callospermophilus; species Callospermophilus lateralis. Next base: position 214,379,048 of record NC_135305.1, on the reverse strand, counting down.
CACCGAGCCACCCCCAGCTTCGTCCCTTTTGCCAACGCCAGTGAGTCTGTACAGCTGGGCTTCTCTCCTGGTGAGGACCGCCTGGCTCAAGCCACCATCGCCGCTGTGGTCACTTCCCTGGCCAACCAGAGCAACCCTCTTCTCCGTGGGGCCTTCTCTGGCCGCCTCCTTCCATCTGCACCCTCAGTTCCTTCCTGCTGGCATCCGCCGCGATTTAAATACCACAGATGCCACTTATGGGGTCTGCCACCTGCCATCCCGTCCTCTCGACTGGACCGCTGGCCTCGTGGGTTCTGGAGATCCATCCACACATGTCCCGGGCACTGAGAGCAGCTGCCCGGCGCACAGCAGATGCAGGACAGTGGGGAGCAAGGACAGTGAGCTGTGGCCCAGTGCAGGGTCCACAGCACAGCACGGGTGGCCAGCTGTCCCGTTCCCTACTCTCTGCCTGGTGACGCTTTGCTCGATGACCCTTCCCAGCAACCCTTGTGTTTAGACAGGGGCATGTGACTAAATCTGGCCAATGGGATGTGGGGGGAGGAGCCCCAGCTTCCTGCAAGACCCCCCCCCCAAGTCCTCCGCTGGTCCCCATCCGGCTGCCGAGGATCCAGGGCAAGAGAACCACGGGGGATGGAGCCTGGGGCCCTGCAGGTCCGTGTGGAGCCCAGCCCAGGACACCTGCTGACCAGGACACCTGCTGACCAGGCGCCTGCGAGCCACACTCGGCCTCAGTCCTTTAGGCACCTGAGACTCGGGGTGGCTCACTGCGGGAATGAGCCACCCCGATCCAGTGTCCCCAGCACTGGGCTAAGCCACTTGCTTAGTGTGACTGACTTACACTGAGCACTTGCACGTGTCAGACGCGGGTTTTGGCATCAATGACGCAGAAGAGCGCGGCGGGCGGCGGGGTCCTTGCCTTTCCAAACCCTGAAGAGCGCCGCGGCCACAGCGGACCCTGCTCCTCACGTCTCTCCCCTGATTTTCAAAAGACCTTCACGAGGGAGGTTGGGGCCGAGCCTCCTGGTCCAAAACTGAAACCCCCAGGACGGAGACCTCGGATGAGCATTTCAGTGAGGGACATTAAACCCTCATCCTGGTCCTACAGATGGGAACCCAAGGCCCAGAGAGGCCCGTGATCTGTTTCAGGACACACAGCTGGTGGACAAGGGCCGGGACCTCCAGCCAGGCCGCTGCCACCTCTGTCCCCGAGAGACGCCCCTTGCTGCGGGAACGCGCTGAAGGGGGCCCAGCTTCCAGGAGTGCGCAGGGGCGGCTCCACCGGGCAGGCGCAGGGCTGCGGGTGTGGCCACCGTCCCCCGGGGGTTCCAGTAGGAGCCTGAAGAGCGCGGACCCCGAGGAGGAAGCCGGGGGCGGGGAGGCCGGGGCAGGAGGAGACGCGGGGAAGCTGCGGGCCAAGGTAGGGGCGGCGGAGCCTGGCGGGCCGCGGGGCACAGGTGACCAGGGAATCAGGCACACAGAGGGCGTCCCCCAGGCGGACAGGAGACCCTCGTGACCCCGTCTTGGGGGCTGTTCAGGGACAACGAAGGACGAGGAAACAAGCCAAGACGGGTCACTGGGCCGAGAAGAGGCAGCGTCTCAGGTGTCCAAGGTGCCACCCAGGACAGCGGTCACTCACTGGGGGACTTCTCCCAAAGTGGCTTTGGGGGATGTGAGAGGAGAGGTGAGGAAGGGACGGAGGGGCACATTCTTGGAAGCGTGAAAAGTCAGATGAGGAGACAAAGGGACGTGGGAAGTGGGCGGGATTGTGGGTGGGTGCTGCGGTCTGAATGGCCCCCAAGACCTGGGTGTTGAAACTCCACCCCGACTGCCGTCCACGGGGCAGGGATGGAGGCAGGAGCGCCTGGGGGACTGGCTGACAGACACAGAGGCTCTGCCGCAGAACGGGCGAGGAGCCCTATCCACAGAGGGAGCTGGTCTTTTTTGCCCTTCTTCCTTCTGCCATGGGGGACCTAGCATGCAGCCCTGGGGGGACACGGCAGAGCCACCCTCTTGGAGTCAGAGACAGCAGCTCTCACCCAACACTGGACCTGCTGGTCCTTGACTCTGGCCTTCCCAGCCTTCAGAACTGGGAGAAATAAATTTCTCTTACTTATAAACCACCCAGCTTGGGCCTTTTGTTATAGCAGCACGCACTGACTAAGACAGCGGAAGGCTGTCGTCCTGCGAGATGCAGAAAGGGCAGGGGTGGCGTGGCGTGGAGCTGGGTGGTGCAGAGGTGGAAAAGTGCGTTGGAGGAGGTGGACACAGCTGCTGGCCCTCCACCTCTGCCGGGTCGGCACCTCAACAGCACGCCAGCCTTCACCACCCACCAGGGAAGCTGGGAAACTCCTGCTGGGCAGAACGGGACCACCGGGCTTGCAGTCCAAGTGCTCAGAACAGGCGGGTGGAGCCCCGATGGAGGTGGACAGGGCCGTGGAATTCACAGAGGCCGATTTCCTGATTTTACCAATGAGGGAAAGTCCAGAGGGGCCAGGGGAGCTGTCCAAGGTCACCCAGGAAATAAGAGCTGGATCCGGGCCTGGAAGCCGGTCTCTCGCCAGCCTGGGCCTGTTCTTTCTGCCGCAGTCTGCAGGCTTCCTCCCGGGGGACTCTGTGTGGCGCTGACAGCTCCTGACAGTGACGGGCCTGCTCTCCGTCTGCGCTGTCCGGCCACTGCCACCAGCCACACGTGGCTTTTAAGCCCTTGAAGGGTGGCCAGCGAGGGTAAGGAGTGGAATTCTAAATTTAACTTGAATCAACTCAAACTTTAGTTTCTAAAAACGATTAAACCCAGAATTTCTGCCTATGTTACGCAGGGGCTAGAATCCAAGTCTGCACAGCCCCATTCAGCAGCATTAACCCCCAAAAAGGGAAGCGATGGGTGTCCCCCAAGGGCGAAAGCAGAAACCCAAAGTGGCAAAAACACACAACGGAATATTACTTAGCAGTGAAAAGGAAGGCAGCTTGAAGACACGATGTTGAGACAAGCCAGTCACGAGCGGACAAAGGTGTCCCATCCACTCACACCAGGTGGCCAGAGCTGTTCCACCCGTGGGGTCAGACGTAGGATGGTGGCTTCCAGGGTCAGAGGGAACTTTCAGGGAGATCAACATCCATTTCCAAGGTGCAGCCACTTGTCCAGGGGGAAGGTAGGTGCCAGACGCCCCAGGCCTCCCCGGGCAGCCAGCTGCCAATCTTCAGCCCAAGCAGGAGAGTGGGAGAGGCTCAGGCTGGCCCAGTCCCTGCTGCCACCCACGCTCTGTGACAGGGCCTGGGTCTTTCCACTCTGCTGGGCAGGGACAGGAGGGAGGGCTGTGGCTGGGGAGGACAGTCCCCCCACAGGACAGTCCCCACTGAGTTCCCTGGAGGCACGAGGTGACCCGCCAGCCAGCAGCAGGCTGGCCACAGGTGAAGTCCTGGCTCTCCAGGGGACACGGGTGGGGCTTCTCCAGTGTCCCCCACCCGGGGGGGTGTCTTGCTGCTTGGAAACACGCGGCGTCCTGACCAGGGTGCAGAGCCCCTGCCAGCCCTGCCACCAGGCCTCCTGGTCTCCTTGTTTTGGGGAGCGCAGACCTTCAAACTCCTGGCCTTGAGATCCTCTGGCTTCAGCCTCTCAAGCAGCTGGGACTACGAGGACCTGCCACTGTCCCCAACTCTGCCCATCTCTCTCTCTCTCTCTCTCTCTCTCTCTCTATAGTTTTACTTTCCGGTACTTAACACAGTGGGGACTCAAAAACTACTTGTGATGACACCCATGAGGTGCTCAGAGCATCTATCTGGACCACATGGGGTCGGGCCTTGGCTCTGCCACTTACTGTGTGTCCTTGGGCAAGTAACTTAACTCCTCTGCGCCTCAATTTCTCTGCAGTTTTACCCTCAGACAGAATGAAATTGGTTAATGCACAAAAAGTCCTCAGGACAGTGACTGGTAAGTGGGATGTACCTAGGTGGCATCGAATTTCCCAGGTCACACGGCCCGTGTCGGGGAAGAGCCCCTCAGGTACTAGATGCGAGGGAAGAGGGACCCCAGGGGTCAGATCTCCAAGGGCATCCTGCGGGTAGTGACCTGGACTGTGACAAGGCCCACGTCCTGACCCCTGGCACCTGCGATGCCACGGTTACGGCTGGCACACGGCAGGCTTGTCCCCGAGGCAGTGGTCAGAGGTGGGGCTCTGGAAGGTGACTGGTCACCAGAGCTTTGTGGATTAGTCCACCGACGAGGTCATCCTCCTGGTCAAGGAGGTGGGGCCTTATCGCAGGGAAGTCGGGACTCTCGGGGACACTGCCTTGTCCCCAGCCCCTTCCCATCTTCCTGCCACCGTGGGCTGAGCCGCTGTGCGCCCCAGTGTTCCCGCCATGACGTCTCGCCTGGTCACACCCCAGGAGAAGCCGCCGAGTGACACCCTGAGCCAAAGCCACCTCCCTTGCTCAGCTCTCGCCCGGGCCTTGTCCCCGCGGGGCCTGAGGGACTCGGGGACTCTACTCCTGGCGCTGAACCAGCCCGAATCCCCCGCAGAGCAGAGGGGGTGGGAAAAGGGGGGCTGGCCACGTGACCCCAGAGCAGAGGGGGCGGGAGGCAGCCCCAGCCCCAGAGGCCGAAGGAGGCCAGGCGAAGGAGGCCAGGCGAAGGAGGGTCGCTGTCCCTGCCCCCCGACACTCGGATGTCAGGGCTGCGTCCTCCAGACCCGGAGAAGGAGCTTCCCGGCTGATAAGCGCCCGGGGTCTGTACCTCACGGGGCAGCCCAAGGACGGCAGGGTACAGGGCCACGCCGGGTGGCCGAGGTCTGTGGTCCTCGTCACCTGAACACACTCAGGACAGAGGAGGCCTGGGGCGGTTAGACTTGGGATCCTGCGCACAGTGGGGCCTGCAGGGGTTCCGGGGCGCTGTGTCCGCCAGAAGCTGGCGAGGCAAGAAGGTCCCTTCCCGGAGTCCCCAGCCCTCGGTCCTGCCCACAGCTGTGTGTCAAACGGGCCAGTCCGTGGCACTTCACCACGCGACCCTAGGACACAGTGTAGGCAGAGAAGACGAGATGCCCCTGGCCCCAGTCCACTGTTGGAGGGACATGAAGACGCCCCGTGGCAGAGACTCCATTGGGAACTGGACGCAGCGCGGGGCAGAAGCGCTGACCGCTCGCCCCCCCGGCCACCCAGCCCTGCCCCTCATCTTCTGTGGGGGTGGAATTTCAGCCGTCCCCTGATTTCAGGGCCAAATTGCATTTCCCAGCATTCTTAGCAGCTGGGTGTGACCACATGGCTGAGTTCCCATCGATGGCACGTCACGGGCTTAACGAGCGCCATTTCTGGGTGTGCGACTTACAAGACGGGGTGCCCCCTCCCTCCTGTCTTTCTTGGGTGCAGGTGGTCCTGAGGCGGGAACCCAGGGCCTCTAGCTTCGGGGCAAGCCCTCCAGCATGAGCTACGTCCACACCCCTTTTAACTGTATTTTGTCACTAAGTTGTTGAGGCTGGCCTCAAACTTGCGATCCTCCTGCCGTGGCCTCCCGGGTGGCTGGGATCCCAGGTGTGCATGACCCTGTCCGGCTCCATCCTGTCCTCTGCCTCCTGAAATGCGTCAGTTTTGTGCAAAGGAGGCTCAATACACTCAGTGGTGGGAGAACAAGAGGAGGCGGGCGCCGAGGCCTGGAGGGTTCCCTCCCCCCTGCACAGCTTGCCTCTGAGGACGGAGAAGTCGAATCCTGCCGTTCCAGGCGCTGTTCTCTCAGTGTGGCACGTCACTGTGTCGTGTGTGACAGTCACTGACTGCCTGGGAGGCTCCAGGCTCTGGGCCTGAGGGCAGGGCCTTGCTCCAGAGGTCACTGTCCAGCGGGAGGGAGGCGGATGACCAAGCTGGACCCCTGGATGTCCCTTCTGGTCTCTGCCCTGGGTCCTTTTGCAGGTTTTAACGTCACAGGTTTTCGGGTCCCCATGGGTCCCCTAAGCAGATCTCCTCGCCCGAGGGTGGCCCAGGGACCCTGACACACATTCTCTCAACCTTGAATTCTCCGCAGGCCACGGGAGGCCTGGCCCCGCTCTCGCAGGAGGATGAGCTTTTCAGCTCCGCCTGCCCACACCTTAGGGAATTCGGAATCGGACACACGGGCCCAGAGGGCAGGGCAAGGGGACCAAGGGTAAGTGCAGGACGCCGAGCGCTTTAGTGGCAGACGTGGGACAGAGGCCAGTGGGCTCCCTCCTATAGGAGCTTCCGGCCAGAGATGGGGACAAGTGACAGGAACCAGAGGAGGATGGGGTCAGGGAGGGGGACCGCGTGCCTCGGAGGGAGGGAGGGGACAGAGCCGCGGGGCTTGGGGCCGGGCTGGGCCCTGAGAGCGCTGTCCTGGGGAGACTCCAGGGGGACAAGAAGCACTTCTGGTGGCCGGGGCCTCGCCAGGCGGGAAACCAGGCTCCTGCCAGGGCCGGGGACAGGCCGAGGCGCCACCCAAGGATCTGGTCACATGCTCTGGTTTCTCCAGCCACAGCCCCTGGCCCTGCCCTCTGGGTGCCCCGACCCAAGTCCCCTTCCTCCCATCCCCTTCCTTGGCACGCCGAGTGCCGGACTCGCTGCTGTCCCCCAGGGACGCGGACAGCCTGCTGCGGGCTGGGTGAGCGACCGGTTCTCGGGCCCAAAACAGGGAAAACCACCATCCTGCGCGGAACCTGAGGGCCGTCACTGCAGCACCAAGAGCCTGGGGACCTCGTAGGGACTCTGCCCCAAATAAAGACGTGACGTCAGGGCCTCCCGGGAGGCCACGGGGACATCCGACCACTCCTGCCCCCAGGGCACCCGCCTGACCCAGAAAACGGCTGGTTTGAGTTCTGCGGCCTCCGGGAAGCATCCGGAGGGAGGCCGAGCCCAGGCCACCCCGGCACCCTAGAGGGGACCCAGGTTCAGACGTGAGCCAACAGGCTGAGCGCTAAGGAGAAACTGGAGCAGATTCGCTCCGTCTCCCTTCCCAGGGACGTGGGTGGGAGGTCCCGGTGGCGTCCAGCAGGGGAGGAGGGAACGCGGTCTCTGGGACTCAGACCCAGGGTGGCCCTCGCGGACCCTGGTGACGGGGACGCTCCACACCTGGGGGGTCTGCAGGTGCAGGGGCGGGGGCAAGGGGCCAGGCGCCTGGAGGAGGCAAGAGCAGGTCACCCCCGGAGGGCGCCTCCCTCTCCGGCGTCCAACCAGGTCCCGAGGAGGACAAGCGCCACACCCGGGGATAAGGGGCACCTCGGGGACAGCGGGACGCGGCAGGAGGCGCTCGCAGAGGCCTGGAGACGCGCTCAGCAGCCGCAACCCGGGGCCCTGCAGCCCTCCAGGAGGCACCCGGCAGCGTCCAGGGTCGGGGCTGGCGGGGAGGGGACCTGCTCAGGGTGTGGCTGACCCAGTCACGCCCAGGACAGTCTCCCACCGCCAAACGTCATCAGGGCCACACCTGAGACACCCTGCCGCAGGACCCCGGGCTACTGCACGAGACGACAGGACCACGGGGCTCCGAGGGGACTGGCGGAGTGACAAACTGATTACCTGGATGACACGTGGCACGGGCAAGGCCAGGCCAGGTCACACCCAGCTGGAGGACGCGGCAAGCCCGTGGGCTCACTCTGAGGCACAGGGAGCAGGGTCCTGGCGGCGGAGAGGCAGGGCACAAGCCGGCCTCCTCCCGCCCCAGCCTCGCCACCCGAGGCCCAGGAGCCCGGCCTCTCCCCGCGGGAGTCTTGGCATGTCCTCCCACTTGATATTTTCTTTGACAAAATATTTTTGAGAAAATAGGCTCCGTCTACGAGGACGGACAGAAGACCCGTGGCGTGAGCGAGCCGGCCACGATGCCCCTGGGAAGGCTCAGCCGCTCCTCCCTCTTCAGCCTCCACCTCCAGGAACTGACGGCCTCCCTCGGCCCTGGCCCTGGTGAGGGCTCGGGGAGGCTCATCTTTACACAAACGCAGGGAGAGGGAGAGAAGTGGATCGACAAACAGCGTCTCCCTATGAGCCACCACAGCCCGGGGTGCAGGGTCCAGGCTGCCCCAAATCTATACCCCAGAGTCTGCAGCCGGGGCTTCCTGGACAAGTTGCTTGACCTCTCTGTGCTTCCGTCTCTTTCTCTCCATAAAACAAAGAATCCCCAAGAACAAGCCTCTTCGGACTGTTGCAAAGATCCAGGGAGCTAGCTCCGTGAGGGACGTGTCTGCTCTGTGGGACTGGTGGTCATTTCTGTCACAGGGGCAAGGAAGCACGTGTTAAGGAACCCAGATGCTGGGGTCACACTGCTGGGTCCAACCCCCAGCTCTGCCACTCGCTAGCTGTGTGGCCTTGTGCAAGTTACTTAGCTTCTCTGAGCAGAAGTAAAATGTGGGTGATCACAGCTGTGTCAGGTAGGTTTCTGGTGCTGGGACCGACACTTCACAGGGACAACACAGAAGAGAAGCTCACTTGGCCGTGGTTGGCCCACTCCGTAGCTCTGGGCCTGAGGGAGGCAGAACATCACGGTGGACAGGTGTGGCGCGGGGAAGCTGCTCTCTTCATGGCAGCCAGGAAGGGGGGCCCAGGGGACAGGAAGTCCCCCCAAGCGCCCAGGCCCAGTGACCCACTTCTCCAGCCACACCCAGCCTGCCTAGCGCTAGCGTTGCTGTTCTGACCGCCACTGAGTGGACTGACGGGGCTGATGGGTGTGGCCCAGCTGGATGGAGGTGCTGGGGACAGGGGCAGGTGTCCATGCTGATCACTGCCTCCTCGGGCCGGGCACATAGTGGGAGTGCTAACCGACACACAGTGGGACACGCTTTACATACAACGCGATCCTCTGACGCATGGGTAGCGCACAACCATCAAGACGGAGTAGTCAGCATGCGCGTTGGTGCTGGGATTGTTCGCGATCACTTCCAAACATGGGACCCGTTCCTGAGACTCTCCCCGGGGGTCCCTGCGTGATCACCTCCCAGCACCTCTCCTGGACACTGGGAGACGGCAGGCATCGTTCCACAGAAAAGGAAACGGAGGGTCAGAGAGGCCCTGCAGCCTGGGAGGAAAACCAGGCTCTCCACCGCGTCCGCCCGGTTCCCACCCAGGGCGCTCAGCGGCCGGGCCTGGTCTCCCCTCAGCCCGTTCAGTTCCGCCTGCTCCTCTGAAGCCTTGCGACCGCTCTGAGCCCCTCGTTCCTGTCCAGGCTGGACTTGGCGCCAGTGCCTCGGTTTCCCTGCTCTTAGGGGCACGACACGGGGCCTTCTAGAAACGGCTGCTCGGCCCGGCCTGGCCGGGGCTCACGCGCTCCCCTCGCCTGGGTCCTGCTCGTGGGACTGCCCCAGCGCCTTGCTCAGCAGCGCCCCCACTGGGGCCCGCCCCCTCTGTCCCTCTGTCCCTCTCCCCTTCTCTCTTTGCAGCTTCTTCAGCCGCTAAAATCAGCTCCCTCTCTGGGCCCGTCCCCAGCGTGCCCATCCCCAGCGTGCCCGTCCCCAGCGTGCCCGTCCCCAGCGTGCCCGTCCTGGTTTCTCTGGGCTCCTGGCCACTCGCGCTCTGCCTGCTCCCGGGGTGTTGGGAGGCGGGAAGGGGAGGGCCGGGGAGGACGTGGGCCTCCACACCTGGGCTTGAACCTCGACTCGGTCTATAAGGGGCAGCAGTGGCCGCTGCCCCGCAGGCGCGGCCCCAGAGAACCCGGAGCAGGGGCTCCACGGTCTCCCGTCCCGCAGCCTCCGGGCAGCAGAACCCGTGTCCGTGGGCGGGGGGCCACCCAGCCCTGCAGAGAGGAAACTGGGGCACGCGCCCCCCGAGGAGCCGCAGCCCACGTAAAGGGGGCGGGCGGCCCAGGGACACCCTGCAGGTGCCACCACCGAGGGGAGCTGGCAAATCCACAGTCAGGCCATGGCAGCCGGCCACCAGGCCACAGGAAGGGGACGGGTGGGGACGGTACCCGGTGGGCCAGTGCTGCAGGCGCACAAGACGGGAAAGTTCTTGAGAAGGGCAGTGTGAGGTCACTCGAGGGGACGTGCCGGGTGTCCCTGGGCAGCGTGGTCAGAGGTGGGCACGGTGGGCAGCACCATCAGCTGCTTCACCAGAGCTGAGGGGGGCAGGGCACATCGGCAGGGCAGGCCCGCTGTCACCTAATCAGGGCAGGGCTGGGGCGCCCGGAGCATTCTCGGGGACAAGTCATTCTGTGAGTCCCTTACTGAGCACCTACTACGCGCCAGAATAGAACATCCGGGGCTGGCATCCAGTGGGAGACACCGTCACCAAGACGAGAAATAGATACGGCTTGGCAGATACGCATCGGGGGTGGTGGGAAATGAGGCAGAGAAGGAAGGGGAGCGGGGTGTCAGGGTGGGTGACGGGGAGGCGGTCACACTTTTATAGGACGTTTGAGCAAAGATCCAAAGGAAGTGACAGAGGAGTGAAGCAAATAGCTAGGGAAGAGTGTCCCAAGCCAAGGTTATGGTCTGTGCAAAGGCCCTGAGGTGAGTCTAAGGAACAGCAGGGAGCCCTGGGGCTGCTGCCAAGGGGAGGTGACCAGGAGACCCGCAGAGGCTGCCCGCAGCCCTGTGGGGAGACTTGGGTCCTTTCTCAGGGTGGAGGGGTGAATCCTGGAGGGTCTCCTGCCTCGGGTGCTCACGGGCGCCCTCTGGCGGCTTCATGGGGCCCGGGCTTGCGGGGGCGGCAGCCAGGAGGCCAGACGGGGCCACCAGGCGGCGGGTGGCTCTAGGTGCTTCTGGAGGTGCGGCGCAGGGGGCACAGGGGGACTGGACAGGGGTGAGGGCTGCATCCGAGTAACAGAGAAGCCACCGTGACCACGTTGGGGGTCGTCGGCGGAGGCGGTGTGGCCGGGGTCCACCTGTGGCCAGGGCAGACTCACCTGGGGACTCGGCCACCCCAGGTGAGAGGAGGAAGGAAGGTGGTGGAGACCACGAGGGGCACTTGTCACCCTTCAGGAGAAGGGGACCCTGGCTCTGTGAATCGGGGACCTGGAGGGGGCTCCAGGGGAAGGCGCAGGCGCGGGGCTGGCGAGCGTGAGCTCCGGGTTCCCCCAGCACCTGGGTCCGTCTGTAGGTCGGTCGGTCCGTAGGTCGGTCGGTCGGTCAGTCAGAAACACAGCTGTCGCCTCCTCCCGAGCCCGAGACCCGCGGCGACATCTATCCCACGGACCCACCAAGGCACAGCAGCCCCGGAGCCTCGCGAGGGGAGTGAGTCCCAGAGCCGCCGCGCTGCTTGGGGACCTGGGGACCGGGCTCGGGACCACCTGCTGCGTGGCTGGGAACAGGTGCAAGAGCAGATTTCAAGGTTTTTGTATCACAAAAAAATGGAACGTCCACGCAGGGGCAGCGACGCTCATGGACGGCAGCAGCGCAGCTCGGAGTCCCAGAAACCCACATCGTCACCTGTCACTAAAAATCAAAGCCCAGGCCACCGCCGCAGAGGAGCCTGCAGGAGCAGGCGTGGCCCAAGGGCCCCGGACGGTCCCCTGGGCTAAGCCTGACCTTGACCAGGCCGAGGTCCACCCGGGTTGTGGCACCTGCTCTGCCAACAGGGGTGGCCACACGGCGACCTCAGGTCCCGTCGGCAGAGGACGGCCATCTCTTTAGCAGCGTGGACTGGCTGACCGTGGCCAGCTCGCCACTCTGGGCGGCACCCTGTCACCAGCTGCTGACCCCGGGGGCCACCAGGCACCCTAAGTCTGGAAACAGGGTCTTTCCTTCCCCGATTCCTGAATCAGGTCACCGCAAAGCGACCTGCGCTCCGTGGCCTGAGTGGACCCGCATCTCGTCCTCCTCCATCCTCCATCCTCCTCCCCGTCCTCCTCCTCCGCGCTGACGGCTAGGAAGGTGCTTCACTCCAAGTGCGAGGACGGTCCCCGCAGGTCCCCAGCAAACAGGGCACCCACCGCGTCTGCCTGGGCCACACAGCGGTGCCAGGGACGCCGGTCACTGACCCGCCCCGGGTCCAGCTCTTTAGCAGTTCCTTTAGGAGGGACAGGAGGAGGGGACTGGTCCCTGCCCCCGGCATCCTCGGGCCTCGCTGACGGAGGCCGGGGCCTCTCAGGACTCGCTGGGCCGCTGACGCCCAGGGCGAGGCACAGCCAGGGGCCAAGGGTGTCCCCATCTCCAGAGCAAGCTGGACACTGTCCAGTGCTTCCCTCCCGCCCCAGCACAGGAAGACAGGTAGGAGGGACAGCCCCTCCTCTGCTCCATCCACCCCGGGGACACCCGGGCACGTCACCAGGAGGCACGGTCCCTGCCCTCGAGGGATGGACACATCCACCCCTTCCCTCGCTCATGTTTTAAAAGAGGGATCTTTAGAGCCCCTTCTCAGGTCCCGTTGGCGTGGGGTTCAGCCCTGGTCCCCCACGGGTGCCATCAGATGGCCACAAGGAAGGGCCCTGACCCGGCTTAACAGTGCTCACGGGGAGGGCAGGGCGGGCCTCTGTGGCCCTCTGTTTCCTCCTCCACACCCTGGACCCCTGCCCCGATACAGCACAAGAAGGAAGCCCCTTTCTAACTGGTGCCCACCCCCCGACACGGAGGGCTCTACTGGGGCATCTGAGTAGGGGGAAGCCAGACCGTCGGTGCCGCAGGAGAGACCGCTCCTAAATCCTGGCTGCAGCTTTCTGTCTGTGTGGCTTTGGGCAGGTGGACTCCCTCTTGAGCCTCACTGTTTCTCATTGTGAAGTTATTCAGGGGCCAAGGAAGGCTTGAGGGTGACAAGGCACGTGAAGCGTCTGGCATACAGCAGGTGCCTAATCCACACCCGTTTCGGCTTCTGAGACTGACCCTCCTCGGGGGCCTGGGTTCCCATAGTCCTGGCACTGCAGGAGAGGTGGAAGCCACTGGAGAGACGGCAGGGACAGAAAGAAAGGAGCTGGGGTCCGGGGGAGGCCCCTTGGCAGATGCCAGCAGCCCTGTGACCCTGGGGCCCAGGGAGTCAGAGTGGCCTCCTGGGCACACACCCTTTGGAATGGGTCCGCGTTGCTGCTCCCACCAAGAAAGGGTGTCTTGGGTGCCACCTGAGTCCAGACTGGCCTTGCTGCTTACTCAGGCCAGCAGTGGTCACAGTGGTGACAGGCCACTCCTGGGGCAAGCCCTCCAGAGATCTGAGCACTCCTCTTGCTCTCAGAGCCGCGTGAGCACAGCCCAGCTAGCCGGCTGGGAGCGAGACACCACGTGGAGCAGAGTGGACCTCCAGCCGAGGCCACCTCAATCAGCCTGAAGCCAGCCAACACCAGGAGGGGGCTCATCCCAGCCCAGAGAGGTGCAGCGCCCGGCTAAACCCAGCCCAGCCCAGCAACCTGCAGAATCACTGTTTTATAAATGCTGGTCACTGGGAGGCTGCTTGTTACGCAGCACTGTGTGATGACGTGTAGCTGATACAAAGGCGCATTCAGAATAAATGGACATGAGTGAATTCAGGTGGAATTTTATAATGAAGTATCCCAACTCTAAATGCACCTTTTAAGGATATACTTTCACTCCCCGACTGATGATGGGCTATGTCCTGACACGCCCAGTGTACGCTGAAAATATCATAAATAAAAAATGCATGTAATGCATCTAGCCTTTTGAAGGGCACAGCTTGGCCACACGGTCAATTGGAGGGTGTGGTTTGTGCCCTGGTGTCAGTGAGGCTGAGGAGGGGCTGCGGTTCCCTGCTACCACCCAGCAGCATCGGGGAGTGCTGCCTGTGAATAGCTAACCCGGCAAAAGACGGTAATTCAAATCCAAAGTGAGGTTTCTGCTGAATGCACGTTGCTTTCCCACCACCATAAAGTCAAAACTGCTGGAAGTTAGGGACCAGGGGTACAAAAAACAGATAGAAAAGTCTCTGGAGTGGTAAAAAGTGAAATACTTTCCCAACTCTCTTGGATCTAGCTGTGATCATGTGACATATTTCTGGCTGATGGGATGCAAGTGGAAGTTTAACGGATGGTTTCTGAGTAAGCTTTTACTTTGCCTGATCCCAAAATTGGCAGAGCTAGATGGGGACCACCTCTTCCCCTGTTTTTCCCTGCCTAAGAATGTGGATATGATGCACGGAGCTCCAGTAACCACTTTGCAGCCATGAGGTAAAAGCCAAGAAAATCACAGAGAAGCTACTTAACGCTAGCCATGGCCACCTGAGAAAGGTGAGCGCCTATTTGCTGGACTTGTTATTCACCGCTGAATGTCCAGTTCATCCTTTAAACATCTCTCCGCTGCTGGCCACTCCAAACTCCAACGGGAACAGAGAGCCCCACTCCTCCTTCCTCTTCCAGGCATGAGCACGTGGGAAGCTGTGCCTTCACCATGGCTCCCCTGTGACCGTCCTCAAGTTTCGGTGAGACAAGCCCAGTGTGCCCTTGCCTCTCCTTACTGTCCTGCCGATAAGCACTCTGGCCAACTCATCCGGCTCCTGGCCCGGGTCCACTGGGCCCCTGAGCCTCTTCTCTCTGACTCGCTCTCGGCCCCCTGAAATCCTGGGACCCCCGTGTCCGGAAGGAGACAGGCGTATTGTCCCTAAGTGTCAGTGGAGCCACGCCCCGGGGGAGCCGGCCTTGCTGCCCGCAGTCCCGCTGCTCTCCTCCTGGGCATTGCTCGCACTGGACATCAGGGGCAGCCAGGGCGGCCCGTCCGCTTGCTCACAGCGGAAATCCAGAAACAAGGGACTCTCAAAACGCTCCATCCGGAGCCTCAGCACTTGAGTGACAGACAAGGTCGCACTGTGTGAGGTGCGCATGCTCAGGCTCAAGGCCGGGTGGGAGGCGGAGCTCAGGCCCTGGGGGAGGCGGAGCCCAGGGCCCTGGGGGAGGCGGAGCCCAGGCCCTGGGGGAGGCGGAGCTCAGGCCCTGGGGGAGGCGGAGCCCAGGGCCCTGGGGGAGGCGGAGCTCAGGCCCTGGGGGAGGCGGAGCTCAGGGCCCTGGGGGAGGCGGAGCTCAGGCCCTGGGGGAGGCGGAGCTCAGGGCCCTGGGGGAGGCGGAGCTCAGGGCCCTGGGGGAGGCAGAGCTCAGGCCCTGAGGGAGGCGGAGCTCAGGGCCCTGGGGGAGGCGGAGCTCAGGGCCCTGGGGGAGGCGGAGCCCAGGGCCCTGGGGGAGGTGGAGCTCAGGCCCTGGGGGAGGCGGAGCTCAGGGCCCTGGGGGAGGCGGAGCTCAGGCCCTGGGGAGGCGGAGCCCAGGGCCCTGGGGGAGGCGGAGCTCAGGCCCTGGGGGAGGCGGAGCTCAGGTCCTGGGGGAGGCGGAGCTCAGGTCCTGGGGGAGGCGGAGCTCAGGGCCCTGGGGGAGGCGGAGCTCAGGGCCCTGGGGGAGGCGGAGCTCAGGCCCTGGGGGAGGCGGAGCCCAGGACCCTGGGGGAGGCGGAGCTCAGGTCCTGGGGGAGGCGGAGCTCAGGGCCCTGGGGGAGGCGGAGCTCAGGGCCCTGGGGGAGGCGGAGCTCAGGGCCCTGGGGGAGGCGGAGCTCAGGGCCCTGGGGGAGGCGGAGCTCAGGCCCTGGGGGAGGCGGAGCTCAGGCCCTGGGGGAGGCGGAGCTCAGGGCCCTGGGGGAGGCGGAGCCCAGGGCCCTGGGGGAGGCGGAGCTCAGGCCCTGGGGGAGGCGGAGCTCAGGCCCTGGGGGAGGCGGAGCTCAGGGCCCTGGGGGAGGCGGAGCCCAGGGCCCTGGGGAAGGCGGAGCTCAGGGCCCTGGGGGAAGCCCCGCCCCTCCTCCAGCAGGCAACCAAGCCGCTGTCCCTGGCTGCCCTCTCCTCACTTTCTACTGCAGACTGCCCTGCCCAAGGGCCCGGCTGGGGTTCAACCCCGGTTGTGAAGCACCAAGAAGATGGGAACTTACCCTACTGTGCTCGCAGGTGGGCCTTCTGGAGGTTAGGGGTAGAGGAGGTTATGATTGGATCCTGGTGGCTTTACAAACAGAAAGGCCAGAGAACACAGAAGCCCACCTGTGCGCTTCCCTGTCCCTTGTCCTGCACGACCTCAGGGCTCTTCCGGAATCTGACCATGGTCTGATGCACAGCCCCTCAGCTTGAGCCTCCAGAACCATGAGGCCAACCAATCTTTTTGCTTCTTAAGCTATCTAGCTTTGAGTATTTTGTTACAGTCTTGGAAAATGAACAAAGAAGACACTTTCTTATCCCTTCCGCTTCCCTAACTATATTGTTTTCTGCTAGAGTCAAATAATCTCTGTCTCGGGGTCAGTTTAGCGCCACTGACTGGCCGTCTTGGGCATAAGAGAGGCCATCAGAAAGCGCAGACTCCCAACAGGAAGCCAGAGAGGGGCAGAAGAGGGGCCACCAAGGGTCCTGACCATCTCTCCCTGGTTGAGTCACTTCCCCCTTGTCCACCAGCAGCCGGGGCAGGAAGCAGCCCCCTCATCTTCAACTTCTGGGCAAGGTGGGGGTCCCCACCCAGGACCGCCCAGGGGGAGGGCTCCATGGGCACAACGCTTACACCCACCGTCACAGCCCCGCGGGCGGCTGAGGCAGGAGGTTCCCTGGAGCCCAGAAAGTTGAACCCAGTTTGGGGAACATAGTGAAAGATCCTGGGGAGAGGGGAAGGGCTCCCCAGATTGAAGGGGAGGCTGCGTGTTGGGTGCCCAGCAAGCAGAAGGGGATGTCCCCTGTAGTTAACCGAGTGGGCGACGGAGCCCGGCCTGGAGAAGGCGGGTAATCATCCCCATCATCGTAATCACAGTCATCAGCCGCAAATGGCGGGCACCACCGAGCGCCCCCTCCACACCAGCTGCTGTTCTACACGCCTCACGTCTTATCTCCCCGCATCCTCCTCTCTGCGGTAGGTAGAGTCTGACTCCCATTCTGCAGAGGAGGAAGCTGAGGCCCAAAGGACCGTCCCCGTCCTCTTTCTTCAGACTGTCCGTTGGTCAGATCGTCCGTAAACCCCACCTTGCACGCACCAGACGGGAACCTGCGGAACTTCTCGGATGACCGTGGGGAGGTGCTAGGCCACCTCTGTCCTCCAGATGAAGAAACTAGGATTCAGAGAGGTGGAGTGACTTGCCCAAGGTCACACAGCTTGGAAACCGTGGTGCTGGGATTCGATCTGTTCTAACTCCACAGCTGGTGGCCTCAGTGTCACGTTCCTGGTGTGGCTTTGTCCGCCTGCCCTGTCTTCACAGAGGTCTGCAGGAGCAGCAGCTGGCTGCAATGTGGCCGCGTGAAGGCGCCACTCAGTCACCTGGTACCGCGGGGCTCGGTCTCTCCGCCCAGGGCAGCTCAGCCACACTGTGGCGCCCAGAGCGGGGCTCGAGGGGTCTGGGGTTTCTGCCCCGATGCCAGAAGTTTACACCCTGAATCGAGGCTGGGGGCCTCCAGCTGTGCCCGTGAACAGCCAGGACAAAGCCAGCCCGGGCCAGACCCCTTCAGAACGTCACAGCAAAGAGGTCACACAATACGTGACGGTCACAGTCCGTGTCCTCCGGGATGGAGGGACCTCTGGGCACACAGGGCTCGGCCCCCGCCAGTCTATCATGTCTCCAGACGCTGGGAAGCAGGCGAGCCTCACGCTTAGAGGAAACACCAGCCTCCTGGTTCTGTGCGCAACCTGCACAACAGTCCCCAGCAGGCGTGGGGACATGCCCCTGCCCGGCGGCACCCTCAGCTTCTGCCCAGACCTTCTCCACACACAGTCACCAACAAGGCTGATCCCAAAGGTGTCTGAGTTCCCTCAGGGCTATGCCAGGGGCACACCATGGCTCTAGGTTAGGCTCTAGGTGGAGGGGCGGGCAGGAGGACCCTAACCCGGGGACATGCGTGGCTGCACCCCTCCTCCAGGCCAGCCACCTGCTCAGGGGGCCTCTCGGCCCACGGACTGGCCTGTTTTACAAACGTCCCCATCACAGTTCCTCCGTGAGCAAGCGGGACTCACGGGCAGAAGCACCGGGGGCAGGAGGGGGAGGTGGCGTGGGACGGAGCCCAGGAAGGACAGAGCTGCCACCCAGTGACACAGAAGGACACAAGGGGGTCTCAGGAGGGTTGGGAGGGTCGCTGGACAGGCTGGTGGGAGGCACCCAGAGTCCCTGCACCAAGGGAAGACCTCGGGGCAGGCTGCCGTCCCAGCAGGGGACAAGGGTGCCAGGAATTCAAGGCAGAGGGGCCACCACCTGTCCACCCCGCCTCGGCCCCACACCCGCCAGGCCCCGCCCGCGGCTGGCTGGTGACCTCGTCCTGTGCTGCCACCCCCCAGCCCCCTCCGCCAGGCGGGTGTCCCCTGCCCCAGCCAGAGCCGCGGCATCGCCCTGCACACCAGGGACGCGGAGGCCAGATGCCCCTGGGGCGGCGGGCTGGCATCTGTCACCACAATCCAGGAGGACAGGGCCTCAACCAGCGCCCGAGCCTGCGGGGACGCACAGCGGGGTCCTCTCCAGCCTTGGGGGAGATGGCCGAGCGCCCAGCCTGCGGCCAGGTCTCCACTGGGCGCTGTCCAGGGTGCTGAAACCTGCGGCCCCGCTGGCTCCCTTGGGCCCCTGAGACCTGCGGTGGCTTCCTTCCGGAGGGGACTCAGGGACCACAGGGTGGTGGAGGGCAGCACCCGGCCGGTCCTGCTAAGGCCCCCGCACCGCGCTGGACAAGGTTCCCAGTGACACGGGGGCCAGGGTGTCACGCGAGCGGCTCCCGGCTCAGGGACATTCTGTGGCCAGGGAGGCCTGGGGGGGGGGACAGAGGGCGGGTGTGGGAGGCACCACAGGGGCCAAGGGGCCATGCGGGCAGCAGCCCCCAGGCCACAGGAGAGCCGCCAGGGGAGCAGGGGACCAGGGGGACGCTGGGGTCTCCCCGGACACCCTCACGAGCACCTGGTCCCCAGCTGTCCCTTGTGAAGCACCAGAAAGGCCCAGGGCCCGTACTCGGGGGAGAGGAGGGGGAAGTCCCTGAGCCGGACCCGAGGGTGACACTGACCACTGAGGCCACCCCCTGCCCCTGACCTGGGGCTCCGGCTCCTTGATACCACCCTGTCCTGGAGGGTCCCTGGGGAGCCACCGTCGCAGTGTGACTTCGGGCAAGTCACTGAGCCTCTCTGTGTCTTGTAAAGTCAAGGGAGGGGCCTGCGGGAGTCGGGTCAGTCCCCAACTCAACGAAGCTCAGAGACCAGCGCCAGGCCCCTCCGTGCTGGTCCCCAGCGTCTGAGCCTTTGTCCTGTGGCCCAGATGGGGCCTTCCAAACAGGAGCCTCGGTGTCACACGGTCACCCGGTGTCCACGGCACAGACCCAGAGCCTGCCTGTCCACACACATCTGGTGTCAGGGCATCTGCTGTGGACTCTGGACTGTGTCACTGTCTGTCAGCGGAAGTCCCCACCTCCTCAGTACCCGAGTGAATTTTCTGGAACATTCTGATGATCCAAAGTCTCACCACTTTCCAGCTCCGCGATCATCTGTTTTACTAAGCACCTACTATGTGCCCAGCGTGGCACTGGGTGGAAACCTGCTCACAGAACCCAAGCTGGCCGCCCTGCCTGGGAGTCGGGCCTCTTTTCCGAACGCACTCGACTGTCCCCAGAGCGGCTGACGCCTGGCCGTTCTCGGTGGCCGTCTGCTCTGTCGTCTCAGAGCTAAAGCCAGCTCTTCCCAGGGCCCCGCGGCTCTGACCCGCAAGGAGCCCACAGAATCCCGGGAAGATGCCCACCGAGCCGCACAGCGGGCAGCGGAGACCCCGCAGCGTCACTGCCCCCGCTGGCCGGGACGCAGGAGACGGGGGTCAGAGAGCCGTCACCTGGGCCCACACTTGACGCGGGCCAGGCGGTACCCGGGCCTGGGGAGCCGAGGTGGGACTCCCGTCCATCAGCAGCACAGGAGGCCGGCTCTGCAGCGCTCCCAGCTCCCCACCCGCCAACAGAGACCAGGCCACCCCCCCGGGACTGCGGTCACGGGCCATCGTGTGCCCGAGCCACCAGGAGGGAAGGAGGGGGCCGGTGGAGAAAGAGAAAGATCTAGAACAGCAGCCCTAGTGCATTCAACTCTGGTTAGAAAGACAGTGAGTGTGTCCTGAGATACAACACCCACAAATATCACACTCACACCCAGACACAGACACACAGACACCGACACACACAGACACACACAGACACACACACAGACATGGACACACAGACAGACCCACACAGACAGACACACAGACACACAGACACACAGACACAGACACACAGACACACACAGACACACACAGACACACAGACACAGACACACACATACACAGACAGACAGACACACAGATACACACACACAGAGACAGACACACAAACAGACAGACACACACACAGACACACAGACACACACAGACAGACACACACACAGACACACAGACACACACAGACACAGACACACAGACACAGACACACAGACACACAGACACACAGAGACAGACACACACTCAGACAGACACACATACAGACACACACACACACACACACACACACACACACACACGATCCTTGCGCTCAGTCTCACGGACTCACCAGTCCCAGCCACGGGGCCCGCCCTCAGAACCTGGGTGCAGAACTGCCCCTCTAGACCCCCAGACATCAGGGACCGAGGAGAGGCCACCCGCCGTGAACAGGGGCGGCGCACACTCCATGTTGTGCCACACCAGCCTCTGGTCACCGCTGCTCGCGACCTTCACAGTCACGTCCTGAGACTTTCATAAGCTGAACAGTCTTGAACTTTCTTAGGTGCCTCAAGAACCACGTTATTAAAGAAAAGAGAAAGAAGCCGCCCAGGGTTTTTAAAAGATCCTTCTTGCCAGCAAGGTCAAGCCAGGCCCTGCCACCAGAAGTCACCCCAGGGAGCAGGAATTGGCACAAACACTTTGCAGAGCAATTTGGCGATATCCAGCAAGGCTGAGGAGGCATACGGTACACGACTCAGCAGTTCCTCTCCTGGGTACGTGCCCTGGAAAAAATCACTCTCCAGAAAGAGGCAACAGCTGGGCTCCAAAGAGTCAGGAGCTGGAAATGATTCCAGACAGATAAAGATGTTGGCGGACTGACAATTCAACGCGTGGAGTACTACACAGCCATGAAAATGGATGGGGGAGGACTAGTCTTGTTAATCAGATTAATCTCACGTGGGGAGCAAAAGGCAGGTCAAAGAAGAAACATGGACAGAGAAACTTCAAGCTTGGGAAGGAAGCCCACGTTGCTCATAGTCAGGCCTCCAGAGCCGCGGACTCGGCCAAGTGCAGATTGGAAACACACATTGGGAAAAAATGTGGCTGTACTGAGTGTGTCCCGACCCCTTCTCCTGGTGTTCAGTCCCCAGAGCTCACAGCACACACTCATCAGGGACCACCCATCGTGGAGAGATGACGTGAAGTCTACAGGAGGGTTGTGGAGCTCGCCTCGCGGGCAAGGCCCTGGGTTCAGCCCCACCACATACACACACACTCACACACCCACTCTCCCACACACAGACTCACACTCACACACACACAGACTCACACTCACACACACAGACTCACACACACACAGACTCACACTCACACACACACTCACACACTCACACACAGACTCACACTCACACACTCTCTCACACACACTCACAAACTCACACTCACACACACTCTCACACACACTCACACAGATTCACGCTCACACACACACTCACACACACTTACACACTCACTCACACACCCAGACTCACACACACTTACACACTCACACACAACTCACACACACAGATTCACACTCACACACAACTCACACACAGACTCACACACTCACACACACACAGACTCACACTCACACAGACTCACACACACACTCACACACACTCATACACACAGACTCACACTCACACACACAGACTCACACTCACACACACAGACTCACACTCACTCACACAGACTCACACTCACACACACTCACACACACACTCTCACACACACACAGAGACTCACACTCACACTCTCACACACACAGACTCACACTCACACACACAGACTCACACTCACACTCACTCTCACACACACACTCACACTCACACACACACAGACTCACACTCACTCTCACACACACACACACTCACTCACACTCTCACACACACACTCACTCTCACACATACTCTCACACACACTCTCACACACACAGACTCACACACACAGACTTACACACACACACTCACACACACAGACTCATACTCACACACTCTCACACACACAGACTCACACTCTACAGCCGACAGGACAGGAAGCGCGTGTGCAAATTCGACAGCGCTCTGTGTGAAGGCCCTGGCGTCCGCAGAGCTCAGAGTCTTAGGAGACTCTGGGACCTGCCCTGACCTTCCCGAGGGAGAGCCACCAGTGAAAGGGGGAGCGCGAAATCCCGGACGGCTTCTGGGCGGGGATGGACCAGGAGGGGCCGCAGGGTGGGAGGTCTCGTCTTGAGGCCGGCTGCTCCCTCAGCTCCTCCTGTCCAGCTCAGACGTCACCTTCCCAAAGGAGTCCTGCTGGCTCCTGGGCCCCCGCCCCCGCCCATCCCGGCCTCCTCTGGGCCCCGCCACCACCTAACACGCAGCTGCCCCACTGGTTCCGCACCGTCCTGTCCGTCTCCGCCCTCCTGTCTCGTCTGCGAGCGGAGCCAGGCATCCAGCAGGTGCTCAACGTGTGTTCATGGGGAGAGCGAGCACGCACGGGCTCACTGTTTTCTCTACTTCTTTCTGAAATCTGAATATTTATATTTTGCGATTTTAATAAAGACAAAGCCCGCCACAGGCTTCCTGGCCACACCAGAGCGAAGGGCCCAGTGCTGTGACATGTCCCCGGAACCTGCCAAGGTCCCAAGCCACGAGACCGCGGCCACAGCCAACAGAGGTCCCCCAGCGCACACCCAAGCCCACGAGCGTCAGCACAGGGTCCTCGTGTCCCAAGACCCTGGCAGACAGCGCCAGCGGCCCGGCTCCCCACCCATGTGGCCCAGAGGAGCCGGTAGCCATGATCGGAACCGCGAAAGCACGCAACCCGCGTGGGCACTGACGCCTGGGCCTCCTGCCACAGCCTGGACCTGGCTGGCCTCAGAGACCACGTGAGGACCCACACAGGGACCGCAGAGGAGCCTCGTCCACGCTGGGCTCCCACCGAGGGACCCCCAGAGCCTGGCTGGACGTCACCGGGACCATTTCCGGTGCCTGCGGGGCCGTGGGGTCAGGTGGCTGAGTTCCAGCCCTGAGGACCCTGCGTCCCCTCCACCCTCACTCCTCTGGGCTTTGATGCCGACAGGCCTGGGGTTTGGGGAGCTGTGGTTGACAGCAAGGGGCACGAGGTGACAAGGTCCCTCAGTCACGGGAGGAGACAGCCGCACGATGACAACGATCGTTTTGGGCTTTCAGTGAACGAGAGAGAGCTTTCTTGTGTGTAGGTTATTTCCAGTGTAGGACCTTTTGTCACAGCAGCTAGTGTTGCCTCATACGGGTCCCGGGGAGCGGGTCCGTCCCCTGCCCAGCGCCGCTCATCGTACTCACATCTGAAAGCCCCGGGGTCGGCGGCCGCGCCTCATCTACCGTCCTTACACCCACAGGAACGGGCACGGCCCTCACACCCAGCAACCAACGTCAGCCACCGCGAAACCCAGGCGAGACTCCCCCAGCAAAGCAGAGACCCGGCGGCGCAGGTGCCAGAGCACGCTGGAGTGCCCGGGTGACGGTCACAGAGACGCCAGGGTGATGGACGGCTGGCGGGAGGTGGGCAGGGAAGGAGGCAGGTGCGTGTGGGAGGGCACCGAGGCTCGTCCTCCCCAGCGCAGCCAGACCCCCCAGCCAGCGAGCCCCCGGGACGTGGGCGCGAGCCCCACACTTACCCTGTCAACACCACCACGAAGTCCATGACGTTCCAGCCGTTCCGCAGGTAGGAGCCCTTGTGGAAGGCAAAGCCCAGGGCGATGATCTTAATTCCAGCCTCGAAACAAAAAATCCCAATGAAGTAGGGTTCTGTGTCGTCCTGCGGGGGAGAGGCAGGGTCAGGTCTGGGCTGGGCCCGGGGGCCAGGACCCCAGCCGCCTGCAGGTCCACAGCCTCCAGCACCCACCACCCGGCTCTGCATCCCGCCGGCCTCCTCCCGCAGCCTCGCCAGCTACTTCCAAGCGGCTAAGACACTGGACAGCACCAAGGAAGGACCCGGCTGTTCTGCGGACAGTTCTCCCGGAAGTCGCCAGATTCTGGGCTGAACGTGTCAACCTACAGCACTTGAAGGTTCTGAGGTGGGACCTCGTATGCTGTCCCCACTCCCAAATCTAACTCTGGCAGGTGGCTCTCAGTGGGTCTGCACTGGCACAGCGGCCCAGGTCGCTGACTGTGGAATGGCCAGCCCTGTCCCGGCTGGGAACCGGCCAGGGCTCCCGCCCCGCGCCCCTACAGGACCTCCCTTCCAGCTGGGCGTCCCTGTGTTTGGAATGCACGTGTGACGCTGACCCTCAGGGCCCCCGGGCACCCTTCCCGTCTCTGATGGCCTCACTTCTCACGTGCCAGGCCCCTGCACCTCTGCCTTCCTGGTTCTATTTCCCCGTCAGGTGCCACCGATGTCACTCTGTGGTGCCTGTGGTGCTGGGGTGACCGGGGCCTCCCTCGGGCTCCCGCTCTGAGCCTCATCCCAACCCTTGTCCAGCCTTCTCTCAGATCCGCCTTCTCTCAGATCTGCCCGAGCCCCAAACAGACCCCGGGTCCCCAGGCCGGCTACAGTTTCTAGGCTTCGCGCTCTGACAAGTGACCATTAAGTCAACAGAGGCGCGGGACCGTCCCTCTTTATGAGCTGGGGAGGAGCAGATGCTGACGTCCCTCCCCAGCTGTCCCTGCTGGTTCTGGAGGGGTGACAGGGCTGGGAACATGGCTCAGTGGTGAAGCCCTTGGGTCCCATCCCATCACTGAATTCAAAAAAGAAATGAGCCAGAGCCGTGGCCCAGCCTACATCCTGGTGGTCGAGAGGCTGGGGCCAGAGGATGGTGAGTTCAAATCTGGCCTTAGCAAAAGTGAGGCTGTAAGCAGCTCAGTGGGACCCTGTCCCTAAATGAAACACAGAACAGGGCTGGGGTGTGGCTCAGTGGCCGAGGGCCCCTGAGGTCAATCCCTGGTACCGAAAAACAGAAAAGAAAAAAAAAAAAACTAGGAAGGACCGGCGAGCTGTGCCGTGCCGGGGCGGGAGGGCAGCAGAGGGAGGCGCTGCGGGTCGGGGCTCAGGGAGCAGCTGAGCGCTGGCGCACCGCCTGCTGATTTCCAGGGAACTGGATTTTGAACGTCCCTAGAGCCGGTGGCCAACGGGCGGCAGGGTATGGCCTCCCAAGGAGGCTGCCCAGGGGCCCCCAGGCTGGTTCTGGGGAAGTGGGATAGTGCTGCTTGGGATGAGGCCATTTCCTCTGCGGCGACCAGGCCTGAGGGCAGGCTCCTGGGCTGGTGTGAGCCCCGGGTGGCCCTGGGTGGCGTCCCCGGCACTGAAACTCAGTAACGATAAAAAACGATCCAGCTGTTTGCCTCTCGGTGGAGCCAACAGCCATAAAAGGCACCGGTGAGACCAACGGGAACTCAACACGGTGACAGGGGACCATGCTGTCACAGCGCTGGGCCCATGACGTCCGGTGGCCGAGCAAGACAAGGCCCGCAGCGTGAGGGACGCGGCTCTCAGGAGGCAGTGGGGAGGTCACGTCCCCGGGACGTGCCCTGGAAGACTTGCCAGGACAAGCCAAGGCGATGGCCAGGGCAGGGGTCTTGGTCAGGGCTGGGGACCAGGCCCCGGGCGGTCACCCGGCCGCTGCCCAGGCTCCATGTGGGGTCACAGATTCTCACTGGAACTTGTTTTCCTGCTGGGTGGGAGGTGTCACCCCTGAGCCACTCCTGGCCCCCCGGGTTGCTCTGGGTCTTCCTGGACCATGTCACTGTCACTGTCCCCTCCCACTGGGCCCCCCGGCTCCTGTGGCCAGCGCCACCCGGGGAGGAGGGGACGAGTGCTCACCAGCCGCTCGGACATGGGGGTCTTGTCGTCGTCCGGGAGGTGCTGCTCCAGGGCCAGGACGATGCAGTTGGCGATGATGGTGGCCAGGATCATGTACTCAAAGGGAGTGGCTGAGGGTTAAGGAGAACCGCAGCGGGTGGACAGGAAGGGGGACCCTGGAGGCTGCCCGTGCCCCGTGGCCTGGGTCAGTGTCCCCAAGCCCCACTATGGTCCCCGACACCCTCCTCCCTTCCCACCTCCCGGCCCCACCAGCAACGGCACCGCCTGGCTCTCCTGTCCCCACCCGGGCAGGGGACTTTCCAGGGAAAATGTGCACCTTTGCCCCTCCCCTGGGATGGACCGAACAGCGGACTCAGCGTCCACATGGTCAGGCGCCCTCCCAGACGCCAGGGAGAGCCGAGGGCAGCCACAGGAACACTCCCGGCCCCGGAGAGGACAGCGAGTAGATGAGATGACCACCCGAGGTGGACGGTGTCCTGTGGGCGGGTGGGGTGCGTGGGCCTCCGCACCCACATCCATGAATTTCACCAAATGCAGGTGGAAAATACTTCAAAAAGTGTCCCTGTACTGAACGCAGCAGACTGACCCGTCCCCCGGGCTTTGCTCTCCCAATAACGCAGCGTAAGGAGGCCGTGAGCAGCGCTCAGGTGGGATCGGGTGACCACGCAGCGCTGAGCTGAGGTCCCCAGACTGCACCTGGCCCCCGCAGGCTGGGGCCTCGGGAGGGTCCTGCAGCCCATCCCCCATGGAAACCAGAGACGGTCACAGGTCACGTATGTCGCACAAGAAGGTGACGGAGGCCACAGAGAAGAGCAGGACGGGGGGCCCAGGACTGAAGCTTAAAGGCCGGCGGCCAGATTTGACACCAGAAGCACAAGCAGCAGAGGAAAAATAGACACTGGATTTCACAAAGGCCTGCTGGTCCATCGGAAGATACTACGAAGACGGTAAGAAGATAGCCAGAGGCGTGGCAGGAAATATTTGCAAGAAATGTATCCAATCAGGGTCCAAAATATGTAAAGAATGTATACAAGTCAACAAGAAGAAACAATCCAATTAAAAAATGGGCAAAGGACTCGGAGAGGGAGAGACATCTCTCCAAAGATACACAGATGCCCAGTGAGTACACGAGAAGGTGCCCAGTGGCATCAGCCACCAGGAAGATGCCAATCAAAACCACCATCGGCCATCAGGGAGATGCCAATCAAAACCACAACAGGACACCAGGCCACTCCTCCTGGGACGCTTGAATAAAATGTGTCCCATCCATAAAAAGGAATGTCACCCTGCCGTAAGTCAGGTACCAACACATGAGCCTTGAAAACGTGCTACAGACAGAAAGCTGGGGAACGAGTGTCCCTTGTCCCCTGCGGATCTCAGAGGCATCCCTGTCCAGCAGCCTTGGGGACAGA
This sequence comes from Callospermophilus lateralis, assembly GCF_048772815.1. Taxonomy (NCBI): domain Eukaryota; kingdom Metazoa; phylum Chordata; class Mammalia; order Rodentia; family Sciuridae; genus Callospermophilus; species Callospermophilus lateralis. The sequence goes on along the minus strand of NC_135305.1, from coordinate 214,351,777 downwards.
GCTGCTGATCTGAGCAGCTTCAGGTGTGGAGAGGCGGGTGCTACCCAGGAAGCCACAGGGCGCTGGCCACCGGGCGGGGGCGTCCCAGCCTTGGACATCTGGGGCTGGGTCATCCTCTGAGGCTGGCGGCCTGGGCCCTGCAGGCTGCTGAGCAGCATCGGGGCCTCCACCCACCCTCAGGCCAGTGACCTCTCCCATCAGGACGACCCACAGCGTCTCCAGACGTCACCCAGGGTCCCCGGGAATGAGAGCCGCTGCTCCACAGAGGGATCGCGGTGTCTCGGGGGAACGTGGCCTTGTTCACCCGTCCCTCCGCCTCACCCTGGGCCCTGAAGTTAGGTCTGGCATCTTGGAGGTCCCACCGAGGTCACCCCAGACACCTGAACCCATTTTCCAGGTAGAAACATAGAGAAGCAGGAAGCGCGGCCGAGCGCCCCAGCGAGGCAGGAAATCGGGCTCCAGCCTCGGCCTCCAGCCTCGGCCTCTGAAGCCGCGCCCAGCGCATGCGCTCCCAGGGCACTGAGGGAGACGACAGCCCAGCGCACAGCCATCCGCTGGCCTCCCGCCTCCCGCCTCCGAGCAGCCGGGCTCCAGGCGAGGACAAAGCTGGGCCCCTGTTGCACAAACACTCCTGGCCTGGCCCTGCCGCCCGGGAAGTCAGGACGGTGTTTGTACACAGAGGAGGACCCAGCCCTCCCGCCGCCCGCCGCCGTGGCTGTGACTGGAATGCGACTTCCTCCTCCTCCAGGCCAGCTCGGGCTCCTGGCTGGCTTCGGCATCAAGCTGCCCGTCCCCCTCCCTGGCCTCCTGCCCCCGGGGAAGCTGGGACTTGGCCTCCTTTGCATCAGCTCTGAGCGGAAGGTTCCAGGAGGAGGCCCGGGGGTCGTGGGCATGCAGGGCAGGGGACAGAGACGCCACACTAGCCATCCTGTGACAGCCTCCCACACGCTCTGCGAGTGTCCACCGGCCAGCCCACAGGGGACCTGCCACACTGGCCTCAGACCCTGGCCACACAGAGCGTGGTCAGAGCAGCAGCGGACCGGCAGCTCCTCCTGGGGAGGCGCAGTGAGGATGTGCACTTAGAGCCCGGCTCTGGGTGCACGGGAGGGGAGAGGCCGTCTACGCCAGGGGAAGGTGGAGCCCAGGTGACCGCAGCTGTGCGTCATCCTGAGAGGGCTGGGGCTCCTCTTTCTCCTCCACCCTCAGAGCCCTGGGGAAGTCCACGGCCCTCCTGTCGGCCTCCTGCTCACTGCTCGGGCAGGGGCCGAGAGGAGACCCCGACCTTGATGGAAAAGAATAGCGCTGGCGAGGGGCATAAGCAGAGAAACCCCAGCTTTATACATGTGCAAGTTTCCAAAGCCTTTCTGTGGGCCCCACCTCACAACCAGAAGAGCCAAAGTCCTCCCCACCCACTTCCTGCCCTCATTTCCTTTCCTGTCCACCGTGGTCACTCTGCTCCGGTCCTGCAGGCCTCTTCCACGGTGCCCAAACACATCAGGCACATTCCTGCCCCAGGGCCTTTGCATGTGCCATTCCTGTTCCCAGAATGCTCTTTCCCAGACACCCAGACTCTCTCCCTCCCTTACTTTAGGTCTTTGCCCAAAGGTTACTTCCATCAACTCCTTTCCACTTTCATTTTTTCCTTTGGGCTTTATCCACACATCTGATAGATTTCCTTTTATCTGTCCACTGTGGCCCCCATGAAGCTGTAAGCACGGATGCAAACGGGACTTTTTAAGTCTACCTTGTTCACCAGTCTGTCCTCTGCACCTAAGGAAACACCCACCACATAACAGGCTCAGTAAATGCCTGTGTGTAGGGAGGGGGCAGACCCTGCTTCCTGCATCTCCCCCCATGCACCTCAGACAAGCCCCGAGGGCGGGTGGAGACAGAACCAGCCCCCCAGCCCCAGACTCAGTGGCAGGGGTCCTTGGGTGGAGGAGGCCCCACCCTGGCCCAAGCCCAAGGCTGCACCGGGACCAGGCCCAGGCAGGCAAAGCTTCCCAGCCCAGCCCTGATGGCCGACTCCCGATTTAGACAGCCTGGTTCAGCTCCCAGCTGCGGTGAGCGGCCAGCAGAGCCGCTTCCCGCCTCCTGATTGGCTTGGAGAGAAAGTCCCTGTGTCAGCGGATCCGGGATCATCAGCCCAGGGAGGCAGGGGCGGGGAGCCGGGAGGGGGCGGCGGGATGGGGCCAGGCCTCCTGGGGGCGGGGAGCAGCAGGCAGGGGTGGGCACAGAGCCCTGCCCAGGGGTCAGTGGGACCCACAGGGGCCCAGCGGTGCTGTGCACGGCCCTGGAAATGACCAGGCGGTCCCTCCCGGGGAGGAGGGCTGCCTGATGACGGCCCGTGCTCCTGGAATCTGGTCATCAAGGAAAGGCCGTTCTCGCAGGGGACAAGGGGCGCTCCCGCCCCCAGCCAGACCCTCCGGAAGCCGGAGGGAGCTAGCGGCTCCGTGTCCACCCCCCACGCCCATCCCGTTCCCAGCCTCTGTCCTTGGTGCAAAAATCAAATCAGGTTTGTTAAGTGCCATGACCTAGAGTCCACGCCGGGGGCTGCCCGGGGCGGCTCCAAGGAGGCAGAGCCTGCAGGAGGGGCGCGCTGAGCTGTCAGGAGACGCCGGGGACCTTAGTTTCATGTTAGTCCCATGTTGGTCACAATGACAGGGAAGGAGGGAGTGACAGGGCCCTAGATGGGTGTACAGAGCTTAACCCACGTTCCTGGCTCCGCTGAGCAGAGGCCACCCGTAGCCGGCAGTATGAGTGACTCTCACGGTTGGCAGGCACCACAGCCATTGTCCCGGCTGCCAACGAGGGGACTTTGTGGGGCAGGTGGAGCGGAGGCACTCTGCCCTGGGGACCCCTGGGGGCCACTCCCAGAGCTGCTTCTAGTCTGAGCCAGAGAAGGAAAGAAAAACCCAGAGATTCAACCCAGGGCGCTTCACGTCCCCAGCCCTTTTTTTACATTTTATTTAGGGACAGGGTCTCACTGAGTTGCTTAGGGCCTCGTTTTGGCTGAGGCTGGCTTTGAACTCGTGATCCTCCTGCCTCAGCCTCCTGAGCAACTGGGTTGACAGGCGTGGCCACAGCGCTGGCCGGATAGACCCAGGTTTTAAAGACTTGCTCACGGCCACGCAGGGGATGGGCGAAGCCGAGGCTCGGAGCCCCCAGCTGCACAGCCAGGTCTTTAAGCTGGTGGTCTCCAGAGACACTCCATGGGCCACCCTTGTTAGACGGTGGGTATCTTCTGCTTTTATCAGAAAGTCTCTGGTTCCCAGCAGAACCTCCAAGCCCTCCAACTGCCGGCACCAGCCCAAGCCACCCAAGGGCTCCCGCAGCTGCTGGGCTGGGGACTCTGGGCCATGACCACCCACCCCAAGGACAGCTCTGGGCTGCGCAGGGTTTCAGCACCACGGACAGCGGCCACAGGCGCGGCTGGGCAGGGCCACCCCAGCCAGCAGCACTCCAGCCGAGGGGCTCCGCTCTGTCCCCAGGACACCAGCCCAAGACGGGATTCAACCCCAAGGCGAGGGGCACGGGTTGCGGTGGGTTTTAAACCCCGTGGGGCTGGCCGAGGCGGGAGGCTCCTGGGATGGAGCCGGCCGGAGGTGGCTGGAGCAGGGCTCTGCTCAGAGGTGCTGGGGCAGCTCAAGGCCACGGCTGGCCTTGGGCTTGGCCTTGGGCAGGAGCATGTTCTTCCCAGAGCCTCAGTTTCCCCAAATGTGCAAAGCGGGCCTCAGGCGGCGAGGGAGGGCTGAGCAGATGCCAAGGGACCCGGACCTGCCCGGTGCAGAGTAGGTGCTCAGCACACAGAGGACCCAAAGATATGGGGCCACTGGATTTTGTGCTGGAAACTCCAGAGTCATGAATCCAAATAAACTTTTTCTCTTTATAAGTTAATTGCCTCGGGTATTTTGCTATAGTGCAGAAAGCTGACTCAAGCAGTGGCTTTGAACAGTGGAAATTTATTCTTACTCTTCTGGAGGCCAAATGTCCAGAATCAAAAAGTCAGCAAGACTGAGCTCCCTCCAAAAGTCCAGGGGAAGATCCGTCTCTGCCTCTTTCAGCCTCTGGTGGCCTCAGGCATCTGTGGCTTGTGGTTCCTCAGTCCAACCCAGATCCGCCACTGCCTTCACACAGCCTTGTCCCTGAGCCTGTCCACAGAGGCTGCCACAGGATCCGGGCCTCTGTCATCCAGGATGACCTCACCTCAGTTCTCGACTCCGTTTATATCTGCAAAGATCCTGCTTCCAAACAGGGCCGTATTCCGATTCTGAGGGAGCCTGAGTTTTGGGGGGTGCTCTTCAATGTACTATATCATCCCAAGCCAGACTCCTCACTCCCTCGGGAAACCCACTCCATTTTCTATAGTCTCCTGAGCGTGCAGTGCCACCCGCCACCTGGCGGCTCAGGGACATCTTCCTCACCCCACAGCGAGGCCCCGCCAACTCCCCTCCTAAAATGTGCCTTCAAACGCTCCTGCCAGCCACTGCCTGTCCCACACCACCCAAGACAGGGCCACTTCCGCTCCACGCGGAAAGTCTAGCCCCAAGAGTCGCCTGGGGGCCCAGGTCTGTCTTGCTGGCCCCCAGCCCCCCGCCCCAGGCATAGGCCAGGGCATCGTGCCGGGGGAGAAGCCAGACGCAAAGGGTCACAAGTGACGCGGTCCCGTTTGTATGAAATGCCAGCTCAGGTGAACCCGAGAGACGGAGACAGACGACCAGCGGCCAGGAGGAGGGACGGCAGGGACTGCCTAGTGGACAGAGTGCTTTAGTTTGGGCTGATGAGAACGTTCTGGAACCAGGTGCATTACATGCCACTGAATGATGCACTTAAATGGTCCATTTTATGTTGCATGAGTTTCACGTCAATAAGTGCCTCGAAGGAAAGCAACTCTCTTACCCCATCTGAGTGTCTCTGGAGCCCTGTGTTGTAGGTAAAGTAAGTTCACCTCTAGACCTCGGCGCAGAGATCTTGTGTGATCCATCCCTGCCAGCCCACAGGCTTCTTCCCGCCTGTTACACCTTTGCTTACTGCACTCTAACCACAAAGGCTGCCTTCGGACAGGACACACTCATTCCTACCCCGGGGGCCTTTGCACATGCTGTCCCCTCCTTCTCCTGCTCATCTCCTCCTCTGTGCTTCCTGACCGTCAGGTCTTTGTCCTCTTCCCAATTCTCCATCTGTGGGACCAAGAGTAAGTTGAAAGATCCGCCCCAACCCCTGGGAACAGTGACCAGGATCTTGGACAAAAGGCCTTTGTGAATGTGATTAAGTTAGACATCTCAAGACGTGGTCACCCTGATGGACCCTAAATCAATGACAGACAGACAAGGTTTGTGAAGGGGGGCAAAGACTGGAGGGACGTGGCTTGGCCACACACCCCCGTGACTGCCAGCAGCCCCCAGAGTCCCCACGGCAGCTCCGTCCTGCCACAGCCTTGACTTTGCACCTCCGGCTTCAGAACCGGGAGGGGACATTGCTGCTGTTGAAAGCCATCGACTTGGGGTCGTTGGTCATGGCTGGTTCCTTCCCAATGCACATTACGAATTATGTATCTGTTGCCCTTTAAAAATGCCTCCCCAGGGCTGGGCTGGGGCTCAGTGGAGGAGCACTCGCCTGGCACGTGTGAGGCACCGGGCTCGATCCTCAGCACCACAGAAAAGTGAATAAATAGATAAATATTTAAGAAAAAAATGCCTTCCTTTGCCAGGTGCAGTGGTGCACACCTGTCATCCCAGCAGCTCGGGAGGCTGAGGCAGGAGGATTGTGAGTTCAAAGCCAGCCTCAGCAATGGTGAGGCCCTCAGCATCTCAGTGAGACCCCGACTCTAAATACAAAATAGGGCTGGGATGTGGCTCAGTGGTTGAGGGCCCCTGAGGTCAATCCCTGGTACCCACCACCACCAAAAAATGTCCTCCTGCCCGTGACAAGTTTCACAAGGGTGACAGCCACGTCTGTCTGGCGTCCCAGGGCTGGGCGCGAGGAGGAACCCACAATGACTCCTGCCTCCTGACGGCTGGGCGGCGCCCTGCCTGCCCCTCCGGCCTTCCCCTCTCCTTCTGTTAGACACAGGTGCCGCTCAGCTGCCCAGCTGGCTCCCGATGCCTGGCCTCCAGCAGCCCTCCTCCTCAGCTGGGCCCAGGGGCCGCCACCCACGGCTCCACCTCTCCCCCGACCCCGGTGGCTGCATCTGCAACCAGCTTCAGTGGTTTTCTGGAAGGTTCCGAGTCCCTATGACACCTCTCCCCCTTGCCCCCTTCCCCGTGGGCCTGGCCCGAGGGGTCTTTTCCTGCCACCTGCCGTCCTTGAAGCCCCATCTGTGGCTGTGGCTCCCGAGGAAGCTTTTACTTTTGGATTCCGCCCTGGAGGCTTGGCGGGGGGTCCCGGGGGCTGCACCCACGTGACAACACCCAGAGCCACAGCGCAGCAAGGACAGGCCCCGACCTGGGCGCATCTCCCCAGGATGAAGAAGGGGATGAAGGAGGCGTGACGGTAAGGGACAGGACGGTGGCCGCTGCTCCAGGATCCTGCTTAGGTGAGCAAAAGGGAGCTCTCGGGCTGCAGGGAGCCCAGAGCTGCTGGCTAATCTGCGACGGTGACGGTGACGGGCTCCCCAGAGAGCCAGGCCAGCAGGAATCGCAAGATGACGGGAGAGGAGCAACTCCAGGACCCAGCAAAACCCGAGGGGGTGAGGGGGCCAAGGAGCCACAGAATTAAAACAATGGGCAAAGCTGAAGGTGGCCAGAGTCAGAATAAAAGGAGCTAAGAGAGGGCCCTGCACCCCCCAGCAGATACCAAGGGACCAGGAGGGAAAGAAGGTCACGGGGGAGGCCACCAGGCAAACTGAATCCTATCCAAGGCTTCAGACACCCATCACCTCCTCAGAACAAAAGTCAGACAATTCTTCCCACATTTTCTTTTCCGAGATTAAACATCAGGAGAAGAAAGTCGAGGGAAATAATATTGTTCATGAGAAGCTGCCCGGATGCATGTGATTATACACCGTCCCCTGAGAGGCCTTGGCTTAGACATGAGCCCAGGGCACAGATGATAAGGCAGTCAGGACTGTCCATGCCCTGCTGCAGTAACAAACATCCCCAGAGCTCAGAGGCTGAGACCACCTTGTGCCCGTTCCCCTGCTCCGGCTTTGCCGGCTGTGGGTGGGATGGGGTGGTGTCTGTCAACCGCTCTCCAGCACCTGGTCGTCGAGGCTGTGCCTTGGGGCATTCACAGGCAAGAAACAGGAAACATGGCAATTGTATATCCGCTCTTAAAGCCTGTGTCCAGAAGTGGCCCTTGGCGTTTCCCCTCACATTTCACGGGTCCAGGCAAATCGCACAACCACGCCCGATTCCAAGGAGGTCGGGCAGTGACCCTCGACCGTGTGCCCAGTCAAGAGTCAGAAATAATAGCTGAGCAGGGGAAGGCGGTCACTCAGGAAGGGTGGACGATTTGCCTGAAACCCAACAGCTGAAGGTGCAGAAGTGAGCCCCCAACTCGGGCCTCAGTAGTTGCGCTCTGCTGGTTCTAGCGCTGGGCCCAGGACAGGGCCAGATAACAGTGGGAGAAACGGAAATGGAGGCAGGGTGTGGGGAGAAGGAACAGAAACAAATAGTCCCCTGAGCGAGGGAGAAAGGAAGGAGCCAGAGAATTGCCTCAGAGCATAAGGAAAGAACCTGTCCCCCTGGTCCTCTGTCCTCACCACGGCCTCGCCCATCACTCAGTGCTGGGGGTCAGTCCCGAGGCCCGTGCGTATGAGGTGAGGGCTCTCCCTCGGAGCTGCACTTCTGGGCCATTTTATTTTTTTATTTTGAGCCAGAGTCTCTCTAAGTGGCTGAGGGTCTTGCCAAGTTTCTGAGGCTGGCCTTGGATTTGTGATCCTCCTGCCTCAGCCTCCCAAACAGCTGGAATTGTAGACGTGGGCCCCCAGCCTGGCTAGGAGTCTCATCTTTAGAAACTAAAATAGGCTGAAAATATTAGGAAAGAAATAGAGAGTCGTCTTCAGAGTGATCAGTAGGGATTCAATTGTATTATTATTATTATTTTTTTAAATGGTCTTGCTATGTTCCCCAGGCTGGTCCTGAACTCGTGGGCTCAAGTGATGCTCCTGCCTCAGCCTCCTGCGAGTAGCTGGGGCTCCGGGTATGTGCCACATCCAGCCAGAAAAGGCGCCTTGTGGGAGAAGGAACCAGAGGACTTCCTGTTCCTCCTCCAAAGCTGCCTTGGTGCAGAGAGAAGATCCAAACAATGCCGGCTGGTGCCACAGCAGCCCCGGGAAGCCAGGGCGGGAGCTTGCTAGGACCCGGCAGCACGCTTTCCCTCCCTGGACATCCTCCTGCCCATTCTGGGAAATGGGGCTGGATCTGGCTGGGGTTCCAGGATGAAGGGTGCTGGCCTGGCCTCTGAGCGCCCTCCCCAGCCCCACCTCAGCCAGGCTGGAGGGGACGATCCCGACTGCACTGCGCACCTGGCCAGCCCGTGGCAATTCCTGACAGGTGAGCCAGCAGAGAGGCAGAGAAGATTCTGGAGGCCGCTCACCGTCGCCAACTGCTCGCTGCCATTTTGGTGAGGAGCACCTATTAGACACCACCTGAGCGTTCTCTGCACGGGGATCCCCGGAGCTCTTGGGCGCCACGGTCCACCCAGCCTTCTGGTCAACCTGCCCGGCAGGAAGGAGGGGCGGGGACGACTGTGAGGTGCTCTGGGCCACAGTGAGGCGGCGACACAGCGCGGGACCTGTCAGGGGGGCTCTGGGGACGTGCAGCTGCCTGAGAACTTGAAGGACACAGGCCCCTGGACACACGGCTGGGCCTGCGCACAGTGGACACACTGGCAGTGGGAATGGAGGAAGCTGGGCGGGTTCACGCTGGGCACCGTGTATTAACCACCTACTGCATACTGGGCGCTGTGCTGGGGCGTCTTAGTCCACGGGTGGATGAAGGCAGAAACCGTCTAGCCCCCGGAGATCACAGTAACGGGGAAACGGCAACAGACGCAGAAAGAAATGAGGCCGTCACAAGTCCCAAAGGGAGAAGATGGCAGCATAGGAAGAGGGTGCCAAGGGCGCAAGGTGGGCACAGCAGGGCGGGCACTGGGAAGGTGGCCTCCGAGCCAAGAGCTGAAGGAGACGTGGAAAGGACCCTGAGGATACCCAAGGAAGGGGGATTCGGGCAGTGCTAGCAACAGCCAGGGCAAAGGCCCTGGGGTCGGCCTGGGCTCAGTGCTTCTCAGGGAAACAGAGGCGAGGAGGATGCTGGGGGAGATGCTGGGGGAGATGCACGGGCTCCCCAGGCAGAGAAATCTGCAGAGGGCAGGGAGCGGTGACCTCTGGACTTGGAGAGAAGGGACAGGGGAGGAGAGGAGGAAGACAGGCTGGGGCTAGGGTCCTGCCACCTCCCTGTCCATCAGACAAGCCCGGCTCCAGGAGAGGCCCTGTCCCCACAGCCTGCTGTGCTTTCCGGAAATAGATTGGTGGAGAGAAGGAAGGGCTGGCCTTGTAAGAAAGGGACAGAAAAGAAGGTCACCAGAAAGACTCGTGGAGAAAGAGGCAGTGCTGAGGGTGACGGCAGGACGCTATCGGGCGAGGTGAACCCTGACCGGGCCTGTGGGGGGGGGGTCTTACTGATGCCGTCACACCCGCAGGCACAAGACGTCTGAACGACACTCAGAGTGGGGTGGTCCCGACAGACGTGCGTCCTGTGCCGCCCAGCCTTCGCAGAAAACATCTGCCAACCTCCACGACAACCATGTTGTGTGACGGTATACAGTGATGCTCCTTTATCGGTGGGGGATACCTTCCAAGAACCCCAGAGATGCCCAAGACCACAGAGAGCACCCTACATACCGTGCCTTTCTCTGTACGCGGGTTCCTATGATGAAACTTAAATTTCACAAGTCGGAGATCAGCAACAATAAAGCAGAACAATTATAACCACACACTGTGATGAAACTCGTCACCCCTGTTGAGCTTCAGGGCCACTGTTAAGTAAACTAAGCGTCACTTGAACACCAGCACTACAAAATGTAGACAGCAGATCTGGTAACGGAGATGGCTCTCTCCGTGACTACCAGGCAGGTAGCGTATACAGCACGGATACGCTGCACAGAGGGGTGATTCCTGGACGGTGCAGGAGCGAGTGGTGGGACAGACAGACACGGTCATGTTGCTCAGAATGGCACAGGACTTAACAGTTGTTTCTTTCAACTTTCCACCTAATATTCTGGATCACGGTCAGCCTCTTACGGTTGACCGTAGGTAGCCCTGTGAGATTTCAGAGAGCAAAACCGTGGCCAAGGAGGTCGGCTGAGCTGACGAACGCTTACAGCATATTCTATATCCAGATGCGCAATTTTGAAGCGTCCATGTGGGAGGACAGGTATGACCGACACGTGGCCTGTTCGCGGTGAGGGGGGCACTGGGTGGGCGAGCTTTTGGCCTGTGATCCCAACCAGTCTAATCACACTTCTTTGAACCAGGACGCCACCACCGTCACCACCCCCATCCCCATCCGTGGGGGGGCAGAGTCCCGAGCCAGACAGCCCCTCCCAACGCCACCTCCCGGGTCCCAGGCTCTAGCCCCGATCCGATCCCCCCATCCTGGTTCTCTCATCCGCTGCAGAGGTGACAGCACCGTCCCTCGGGGTGTCCTGTTTTACCAGAACCAGTTCCTGCCACCTCCTGGTTCTACAGATAAGGAAACTGAGGCTCAGGGAGGGGCGTCCTGGGCAGCCATGGCAGAGAGGAGAGGAGGGAGAAGACCCGGAGCTGAGGGCCCAGGCTGGCCTGCTGCCAGGGGGGCGGGGGCTCCGGGCTCTTCCTGGCCTGGCCGGAAGGGAGGAAGCAGGGACAATGACCACCTTGTCTCCACAGTGTCCTGGAGAAATTCAAAGAGGTGGGCGAGGCTGGGCGGAGCAGGCCATTGTCACAGTGCTGGGCTGGCCCTGTGGGCTGGAGAGGACCAGATGGCGGGAGGCGGGACTGTGCCATTGTTAATATGTCACCTGTGCACCTGCGTCTGGCTGCCAAGGACAGGCTCCAAAGAGAAGCAGACACCCTTGAGGGGCGGACCATGGCTTCCTGGGCCTAGGGCTGCAGCCCGGCTCCTGGGACAGGCTGAGGGGCCTTCTCCAGGGTCCCCTCACCCCTGGCAGGATGACCACTTGCTTCAGGCCACCATCGCTCGTTTCCATTCCGGCCCAACAAGCCACCGGCCCCACCCCAGCCTGGGTCTAGCTGCCCACAGAGACCCCACCCCAGCCACTGTGGTGACCTCCTGCCCAGGACAGCTGTCTGCCCGAGACTCAAGTGCCCTGGAGGACACCAGGAGGCGACACTAGAGGAACGAATTCTCAGAAGGAGGGAAGACGGAAGCAGGTCCCCCCACAGAACGGGCCGTGGTGACAGTGGCATCCACAAAGCCAACTGTCAGTGTTTTCTGTTCCCCGAGAACCTGATGCTTCTTACGGGAAGACCCAGAGGCCTCCACTGCCCCTCTCCTCCGCGGACCTCGTTCCAGCCAACCCGGGGGTCAGCAGCCGCTCCTGGTCCGCGACCCAAAGTCCCTCCCTCCTCGCCTGCTGCAAGTGGAGGCCCGCCCACGTGGGTGGCTTCCGTTGGGTTTGGACCACAGAAAGCCCGGGCAGGACACTGGGAGAGGCTGGGAGAGGCCGCGGGCGCGTCCCCTCCGCCCCGACTGTCCCCTCTCCCTTTTTGTGGGAAACCCTCTCTTCACTGGGTTCTTGTGTGTTTTCTGTTTCCTGCTGGGACCCTTCATAGAATATGGAAGGAGGGAAAGTTCACTACCTCCAGATGCTGCTCCTAAAACCTCCCGGGGCGAGCCTCCATCTCTTCCCGACCGGCTGGAGGGAAAAACTGTCAGTTCTCGGGGATGGTGGAGCCACAAGACGGGAGCACCTGGGCCCTGGAGTCCCCACCGTGGAAGGTCACCTGCCGATTATCTGTTGGGACTTTTTGCAGGAGGAATATGATCCTGTGCTACGCGGATGCAGAGGTGGGGCTCTCTGTTACCGCAGCGAACACGATCTAGTACCTCTCAATGGGACTCCCCCGCCCTAGCTGAGAAGCTGGCTCCACCCCCAACCCCAGAGTCACGTGACCCGGAGCTTAATCCAGTCGGAGCCCACCCTTCACCTTCCCATAGCCCCTCTGACTGGTTCTGGCGTAAGTACCTCACCCCATGAGCAGCCAATCAACGACAAGAATGCGTTCGCTAAGAATTCTGGGAAGGGCTGGGGCTGGGGCTCAGCGGTAGAGCGCTCCCCTCCCACGGGCAGGACCCGGGTTGGAGCCTCAGCACCTCGTTAAAAAAAATAAATAAATAAAGGCATTGTGTTGTGTCCATCTACACCTAAAAAAATTAAATAAATAAATAAATAAAATAATAAATAAATAAAATAAACAAGTGAAATAAAGGTGTTGTGTCCAACTACAACTAAAACAATAATAATAATTTAAAAAAAAAAAGAATTCTGGGAGGCCATTTGGGAGGAGGAGAGGCGTCTTTGCTCTGAGCTGGGAGGAAGGGCGGCAGGAGCTGTGGGCCAGGCCCGGAGAACAGAGCCAACTGCAGAGACCTATCCCAGAAAAAGACCTGAGGCCGAACGGTGTCATCTGTCCCCTGGATCCCGCCAGGCCTGCAGCTGGACACAGTGTGGACCCCGCCTGGTCCCCTGCACCCGCAGCCAGGAGCCAGTGCAAGTCCCTCTTCCTGCTCACGCCCCTCAGGTGTCTCCCCCTTTGTAACGGGCCAGGGCGCAGCATTGTGGGTCTAATGCCCACCCTGGAGGCAGGGCGCTGAGGCCCGAGTCCCTCGGGACCATCTTGGCAGGAAGGGCTCTGCCATGCTGCACGTCCAGGCGGGGACTGCAGGACGGAGCTCGGTGTCAGGAAGCAAGTCCAGTCCCCAAACCAACGTCTCTTATGTGACCTCAGGGGTGCGGGCTGGCCCAGCCGAGGGCCCGTGGCTAATGGCTTGGGCAGCTCTCTCTGTGTTAATCATTATTTCAATTCTACATCTTCGTAGGCGAGCGAGGTGATTCCGCCATGGACACATGGGTGATGATGGCATCCGGACGGTGCGCATTTCCACCCCTTGACTAACACTTTCCGTGACCGCACATGCAGTGACCGCACATGTTCTTATGAAGTCCCTGCAATATCTCACTACTTCAAAATACCTACAAGAGAGGGTCGGCGTGCTCCGGGCACACAGAGATGGTGAATGTCGGCGGTGACGGACATGCTGGTCACCGGGACCGGACCACTGGACACTGCGTACACCTCCTGAAATATGTGACAATATGTGTCAGTTGATTTTTTTTTTTTTAAAGGAGTGAACTTCCCCATCCTGGACCCTAACGGGTGACACCACAGTCTCGGTGACACAGTGTGGTGATAGCTAAAAGGTGCTTTGAAGAAAAGGCTCCACTCCTGTTATTAATAAATGGTCACTGCTGAATTGCTTCCAGAAACCCCGGGGGCCAGGGGCTGTCCAGCGACTCTCTTGGCCAGAACTCCAAAGACCATCTGTGGCAGATACATCCTCCAGAGCATATACCCTTGGCAGGATCACAAATTGCTTTCCTTGCCCAGAGAATTCAACCAGAAAAGGAACAGAGATGGAGGACGGGGAGGGCGAGATCATGCCAGTGTGAATTAGCTTCCAGGCTGATCAATGACTTCCACCTCCACACCACCATCCGGACCCAGAGCACACTGGCCCTTCCCCGCAAGGCCACAGTCTTTTCCTAACTGCTCTCAGTTTCTGTTCTTGCCCGGTTCCAACTCATTCTCCACATAACAGTCCACAGGGCTGTTCACACATATGGTCATCATATCACAGCTTCGGTGGCCTGACAGAGCCCTGGGGATAAATATCAAATCCCTAGGCACCTGCCACAGGACCTTTACACGTGCTGTTCCTTCTGACCAGAACATCTTTCTCACCATCTCTCTCCCACTAAGGGCTCTGCTTACCACCACTTCCTTGGGGGAATTGTTTTATAGTCATTGACTTAGTTACTTAGTGATGTTGGGAATCAAACCTGGGGCCTGTGCGTGCTAAGTGCAACCTCTGCCACTGAACTTCATCTCTAACTCGGAAGTGGCTCTGTTTGTTCCTTGTAGAGCAAACTGGGCTGGTCCCTCCTCACGGGGCTTATGGCATTTGTCATTGTCCATCGAGTAACAATTGCTATTTGTCCATCCTCCTCACCAGACTGGACGCTCCATGAGAGCAGTGCCTGCCTCTGTCAAGCCCACCCTTGCAGCCCAGCGCCGAGTACACAGCTGGTGCTCATTAAAGACACATGGATTGACAGGCTTAGCAAAAACCAGACAGGGTGGAAAGGAATGAGACTCTCACAACCAAAGGAGCAGCTCTGCAGGCCACCAGAGCGAGAATGGCCTTTTCAATAAATGGCGCTGGGATGATTCTTAGGGAACGAGGAGGAAGGTGGGTCCCTCTAACACTGTGTGCAAAAGTCCAGACTCTGCACCAGACTCTAGGACTTTCGGAAATATTATAAAATATATCCATGGCCTTAGGGTGGAGATGATTTCTTCAGTAAGATGCCAAACTGACAAACCAAGCAGGCAAAGCTGCCTCGATTCAACCACACGAGCTAAGGACGGCGCTGGCCAAAAGACATCGTGGGAAGGACCAGAGACACGCCAAGAGCAGAGAGTGCTGCCGCGCAGGCCAGCGGCAAGAGCCAGGTGCCGGCATATGTAAAGATCCTCTACAAATCAATATGGAAAAAGCCTCCAACAACCCAACAAAACCAGCAGACAGGGCAGGAGACGGTGCTTCACAGAAGAGAAAATCCAACGGCCGATCATGCATCAGACACGTCCACCCACATCTGTATCCAAGGGATGCAAACTAACATCAGGACCCAAGTCACCAACACCCACAAGAAAGGCCTCCGCGGCCGGCAGGAGCAGAACGTCACACGGTCCCCTTGGAAAGCAGAGCGGAGTCTCCAGCCACGGCCAAGACCCACGGTCACTAGCCGGTCACTCACACAGAGGGAGTGAGATGCACAGCCGCTCAGCAACGTGGGTCCTGACGGCCCGAATGGGAATGGACACGCCCACGGCCAGTGGAGGGCCAGGTGACCACAGGATGAGGCCGTGCAAGGGTGACGGTGAGCCACGGAGAACACGGAGCTGCCTTGGGACATGCACAACTCGGTACCACGACGTCCACTGGCACCGCAGGGCGGGGAAGGGACCCGGGAAGGCCAGCAGGTGACTCCCCCGGAAGTCCCCGAGGGCGGCTCCTCCAGGAAGGAAGGAGGGGTTGGCCTGGGGACAGACAGGCGCAAGGGCCTGAGCACGTGGTGGCCTGGTGGCTCCTGGGTAAGACGGACATGGACATCGGACTTCGTCTATTTTTTATTTTTTTGGTACCAGGGTTGAACTCGGGCCCTCGACCACCGAGCCACGTCCCCAGCCCTGTTTTGTGTTTATTTAGAGACAGGTTCTCTGAGTGGCTTCGGGCCTCCTGTTGCTGAGGCTGCTTTGAACCCACGATCCTCCTGCCTCAGCCTCCCTGGCCGCTGGGATGACAGGAGGACGCCACCTGCCCGGCTTGGACATGAGGCTTTTAAACTGGGCTCTGAGTGTCTTGATGGGTCTGCTTCTCTGTCCCCTGGTCCCTGTCTTTGTCTCTCCTTGGCCTGGCTCATTCCGTCCCTCCTAGTCTCTGTGTCCATCTGTCTCTGCCACCCTTCCTGCCCCCCACCCCCGTCACACACAGACGCAAAATCAGCTGAAGCCAGACCGGAAGGAAGAGGCACAGACACCAGGGGCGGCTGAGAGGGGGACGTGAGGGACAAAGGCCCCCACGGAAGGAGGACGCTGCAGACCAGGAAATGAAAAGAGGCCAGGGGGGCCCGGGAGGCAATGAGGCCGAGGGAGGCGGCCGGGGACAGGGCGGCCCCCTGCCCTCCCTCTCCCGGTCCCTGTGCGCCCCCCCACCCCGTCCCTCCGTCTCTGTCCCTCTCTCTGTCCCCCATCATCACACCGGCCCCATCTCCCCCTCAACCCGTTTACCGGGCGGCCACTCGGCGCCACAACAGTGTGCAGCAAAAGGGACCCAGGTGGCCTATCCCCTGGCCACGAAACGTCCGCAGGCAGACACCTGCCCAGATGGGGCCGGCTGCCTGGGCGCGGGCGGGGACAGTGGGCCACCCGCCCCGGCCTCATTAATCCACTATCAAACCCTCGCAGCGCGCGAGCTGTAGCCCGAGTCATGAAATATTCAGCGACAGGCGCCCGGCTGAGATGAAACCGCTCTCCCGGGGACGCCGGGGACAGGACACGGGCCTGCTGCTGGGACAGACCCGGCCGACGGCCACAGGACCAAGGCACCCGGGGGGCGGGGAGACAGGGGAGGGGCCCACACAGGGACAGGGAGAGTGGGGACTGGGGAGCACGTGGGAGGGGACGTCTAACCCACCAGAACAGGCCCCTCCCCGCGGGCCCGCCCAGCTCTTGGGGACACACATCTGAGGGTTGGCCCCTCTGGGAGTGGTCCCTGCGAAGCCAGCACCTGTCCCCAAAGGCTTATCCTTTGCTGGACGTGTGCCTTTGGCTGGAGCCCTGAGAGGCCCCCTCCTCGGTGTGCACGGTGCCTCTGATGGAGCCACGGGAGGCGCATGTCCACAGCCACTGTCCCCGGGACCCGTGTGCACCAGTAAGAGACAGACGGACGGACAGACGAGGTCCATGCCCCCGCTCACGGGGTGCGTGATTCCCCAGAGACGGGCCTCGGTGCAGGGACTGTCCCCAGAGCTGCCTCCAACTGAGCAAGCTCAGGGCCAGGGAGGGTCCCCCATAAGGGTCAGGCCTGGCTGTGTCCACGCAGGTGTGGGGCGGGGTGGGTGGGACACCTGCTGGTCACTTGGGGAGCCCAGAGAGTGACCGTGCCCTGGAGGAGGGGCCCATCTACCACAGAGGTGCCCAGAGACACGGCACGGGCACCGGGGCAGCGGGGAGGGGCGGGGGAGGGGCGGGGGCCTGCGGTGACGGTGCCACCAGCTCCCCTCCGAGCCCCAAGCCCATCCTGTGACACGGACATGAGTGGCACATGCCCTTTCCGGATGAGGCCAGGTGACGAGGACAGACGCAGGCGGCAGCGGCCTCCTCCCTCCGCAGCAGCCCGGCCCCAAGGCCCAATCCGTGCCCAGCCTTGCTCCTCCTGGGATCCGCCCTGGGGCAGGGGACAGGGACAAAGACCCCTCGACCAGGACGCCCCCCACGGCGCGGCCAGCCACGTGGAAACAGCTGCTCTCAGAACTTCCAAAAGGGACCCGTTTCTGCTGCAGGAAACGGATGGCGCCGTGAGCCCCGGGGAGGGACACGAGGGACCCTCCAAGTTGGCCTCTGCCCAGCCCGGGTCCACGGAGGCCCGTGCCCGCCCTGGGCCTGGCAGGAAGAGCTGGCCTCAGCCACTGTGGCTGCGAGGATGGTGGCCCTTGTGTCCCCCGCCCAGGGCTCTGCCCCCTGCACCCTCCGTCTATTTATATCCCGGAGCTGTCCAGCCGTGGGCTCTGAAGTTCAGGGACACGGGCTCCGTGGAGGGGAAGCTGCGAACTGAAGTCAAGTCGCCCACAACCCTGCCTGCTCCACGCCCCTCGCAGGGCACGCGTGACATCGGGTTCCTCAACTTGGGCACCCGTGACATCCTGGGCTGGTGCCTCCCCAGGCCGCTCCTGGGCTTTGCGGGTCATTTAACAGCGTCCCTGGCTTCTACCCACCAGGTGCCAACGGCGTCCCACCACACCCCCCTGCATTCGTGACAGCCAAAAGCGTCTCCAGACGGTGCCAAAAATCCCCACAGTGACAACGTCACTCCCCCCACCCCGAGTCCAAAAGCACACGCAGCCCAGGAAAAACGCCAAACCAACTGACTGATCTCTGCCCGCTCCTCGCTGGCCACACCTGGAACCCACCAGCCACCTGGTGGCACAAGCCCTTCGACAGACTCAGAGGAAGCGGTGACCACACGGCTTCAGCGATGGCCTGGAGAATTCCCTTCCGAAAACTGTCAGAACCTGGGACAGAGACTCCCACACAAAGATGTCCCTGCACCATTACTGATGAGGACAGAAGGGACGACCGTGGTCCCAGGGAACCTAATGCAGCCACCAAGCAGAGCTCCATCGGCCATCGGCGACAGTCTCCTGGGGCAGCTGCCAACCCGCACAGCACCATTGGGAATTTAAACAAGACGCCCCTTCCTGAAGTTGTTGGGTCCATCTGTCAAAAAACTGTCACAATATCTTCATCTTTGTTAGAACAAGCTCCTTCAGCCCCATCAGCCGCGACTCAGAAGGAACACCCACAGCCTGGCCCTCCACAGGCCGAAGGTTGCCTCTGAGCAGTGCACGGCCCAGGCCGCTGTCTAGGGCGGCCCTGAGGTTTCGGAGGCCCCCAGCAGCATGGAACTGTGCTCCCAAGTTCAGATTCATAAAGTGAGAGGGAAAGCAGTACATTAAAATGTCTTCAGAGATTCTTTCTGGATGGGAGGATATACATATATTTTTCATTTTTCTATGTACTTTAGATGTTCAATAAATTAAGAGGATAAGCCTCTTGGAGAAGGTGACTTCCGGGTCCTAAAAGAAGAGGAGGAGGAGGGGGAGGAGGAGGGGGAGGAGGAGGGGGAGGGGCAGGAGGGAGGAGGGGAAGGGGAGAAGAAGAGGAGGAGGAGGGGGAGAGAAAGGAAGAGGGAGAGGAGGAGGGGGAGGAGAGGAGGGGGAGGGGGAGGAGGAGGGGGAGAGGAGGGAGAGGAGGGCGGGGAAGAGGGGGAGGAGGGAGAGGAGGAAGAGGAGGGACAGGAGGACGGGGATGGGCAGGAGGGGAGGAAGGGAAGGAGAGGGGGAAGAGGAGGGGGGAGGAGGGAGAGGAGGAGGAAGTGGAGGAGGGAGAGGGGGAGGGAGGGAAAGGGAAGAAAGGAAAGATCCGAATAATGAAGTAAATGAAAAAGAGGAGCTAGCCACAGGGAGATGTGACAAGATGAAAAGGGACAGGCACCGAGGGCACAGCCAGGCAGAACGAGCCAGGTGTGGGCAGCAGAGGCCAGGGGCGGGGCGGAGTGGAGGGATGGATCACAAACAAGGACCCACTCCGTGGGGTCCGGCAGGACCTGCCCCCGTCATCTGCAGCCCTGGCGGGCGGGCAGCGTCCAGACACTGACTCAAACTGCTCAGAGGAGAGACTCCACCAGCCACCTCCTGTGTCACCCTGGCCATCCACGAAGCAGCAACCGAGGGACTCGACTTTGGTCCCAGACTGAAGCCAACAAAACTAGACGTTTCCAGAAGTTCAGCAGTCCCTTCAGCAACACTGTCTCCACCCAATTAAATGGCCACACCTGTCACCATGCAGGACTGTTGGGGGACAAGAGAAAGGCACCCTGCCCTCCCCCCTCAAGGGGTTTTCCAATTGAAGAGGGACGTCAGAAATATACAATCTCATCGACTTTATCCAAGTGTGTCACTCCTCTGGTCCCAGAGAAGACGCAGCAAAGGCAGTGAGCAGACTCACTGGGTCCCCAGTCAACGAGGAGACCGGACGTCGGCGGTCAGACGTGGACGCTCACCCCAGCCACACACCTCACACCCAGCACCCACCACCCATCTTCTCATCCTTCCATCTAGTCACCCTGTCTGCTGTCTGCCCACGTAGTCACCACACACCAGTCCACCCAGCCATCCATCCATCCATCCATCTGTCCACCCACCTGCCCAACCATCTACGGATCCACACGTCCACCTCCCCATAACCTCTCCACCTGCCCACCAGCCATCCAACAGCCATCCTCCTTCATCTCACCCAACGATCTGTCCGTCTGTCTGTCCATCCGTCCGTCCACCCACCCGTCCATGAGATGCCTCTCTTTCCCCCAGACCACAGACATGGTCCATAACTTACTGCGCGTGACTAGGGACGGATGAAGTGTCGAGATCTGCACGGTGACAGCTCTTCCAAAGAGAACTGAAGTCACAGACATGGGTGGACATTGCCGCGCGTTCAAGACCCAAGCGCTTCAAGTCCTCACCAGACCCTGTTGGAAGTCAGCCAGCTCTTGCTGCTTTGGTATGTCCAAAGACGGTGACCTCAGGGACAGGGCAAGGGCAGGCACAGAGTGGGGCTGCAGGAAGGAGGAGCTGTGGGGGCCCTGGGTCACAGGGATGGCAGACAGAGGCCTGGGACCATGGGAATCTTCCCTAAGAGGCAGGGGAGCCGTGCTGGGTCCTGGAGACCTGGTGTCAACAGATCCCCATCTTCCCCCTCGGCTTGTGACTTGGAGCAGTTTGGTTGGGCTGACCCTTCAGAAGACTCAGTCAACAGTACAGATGCCAAAGGATATCGGAGCTGAGAGCCCTGGCAATGGAAGGCAGGACATTAACACTATGTGGCACCAACTGTGTGCCACGCACTATTCCAAGCGCTGGGTCAGAGAAGCCCAAACATGGCCACCTAAACCCATCCACCGTCCACCGCCCTTCCCCTTGTAGACCCGTATCCTATTACCAAGTACTGAGCACCATTCAGCAGGACTGCGGACGAGTGCCCGTCACCTTCCAAGATGGGTGCCCTCCATCTGTTTGGAGTCCAACATCAAGGCACGGGCCCCTGGTGGAAGTCCTCTGGCTGCATCATCCCATGGCAGAAGGGGGAAGGGCAAGAAAGCAAGCAAGACCAGAGAGAGGCCTGGGGGGGACTAGCCGATCCTTTTATCAGGGACCCATCCCCATGATAATGGCATTAAGCCATTCATGAGGGTCCAGCTCTCATGACCTAATCTTTTTTTTTTTCTTTTTTCCTCCCAGTGCTTGGGATGGACCCAGGGCCTCCCGTGCGCAGGGCAAGCGCTCTAACCCTGAGCTCCATGCCCACCTGCGAATCGCCTCTTCGAGGTCTCACCTCTCAATACGGTGGCATGGGAATTCAGTTTCCAACACGTGCACCTCGGGGAACACGCAAACCACGGCAGAGACCAAAGCACAGAACACGGAAGGGACTTGGTCACCCAGCCAATGACTGGCAGAGCTAGGACTCCAGCCCCTGTCCCCTGCTCCAGAGCCCATGCTGTCCGCTCGGCCACCTGCGTTGCTAACGTCTACCCCACGGGCAGCGGCTCACCCGCGCTGCAGGGACGGGCTATCTGGTCAACCCGGCTCTTCAGGACCCACAAGGAGACTGGGGAATAGCTGGGCCACTTTCTGCCTGGTGGCTGGTGGCCCATAAATGCTGACAAATCTCAGCTGGCTCTAGCTGGAGCCTGATCCCCAAGCACACAGACTCAAATTAACACCTTGAATCCATTCATTTACTCAGAAGTGATTGATTCATCACGGCGGTACTGATCATGGTAACCAAAAAAAAAAAAAAAGAGAGAGAGAGAGAGAATGCTGGGTGTCTCCCAAACGTCCGTCACCAGGAAAATGGATACATCATTGAATCATCACAGAACACAATATTATAGAGCCAAGAAAAATACGGTAAATGATCGGTAATTACATTCAACAAGAAATGAATCTTAGAGCGTAGAGTAAAAAGAGCAGGTTTGAGTCCCCGACGATGTAAAACTCAGGAACAAGGAAAGCCGAATGTCTACCGCTGAAGTGTAGGTAGATATCTACCAGTTTTTAAAAAAGAAAATGCAAGGGAATGAGGACCCCCGCAGGACCCGCTCGCCCTGGGGAGGGGTGGGGGATGGGAGGAAAGCGGGGTGGGGGGTGGGCGGTGGCAGGTGGAAGCCTCTCCCCGCTCCTCCTAGGCCAGGTCTGTGACAGCGCCAGGTGGGAACTCGCAGGGACATCAGAGCTGCAGGCCCCACCAACAGAACCCCGGACCCCAAGCCCTGGGAACGAGGTCCACCTGGCCGGTCAGCAGCTCCAGGTGATGCGGGTGAGAAATCCTGCCCCAGGGCCCAAGCGCCTGGCAGGGCTAAGGACCACACTTTGAGAACCCACGTTCTAGTTCTTGATGGTGGTGACAGATCCACCAGGACATCCATCACAGTCATCCCTCAGCATCTGGGGGGACAGTTTCCAGAATCCCACACACACCCTTCCTCCTGCAGGCACCAGAATCCTCACATTCTCAGGTCCCTTCTGCAAAATGGCACAGTATTTACACAGAACCTCCCCACAATCCTCTGCATATTTAAAGTCTTCTGTGGAAGACGGAGAGCGGGATACTGTATCAAGTGGGGTTGTGCTTGATACAATGTAAACGCTGTGCCGACAGCTGCTACACTGTGTCACTGAGGGAAGGGGGGGGCTCTAGGATGCGCAGCACAGACCCAAACTGTCTCCTATTTTCCACCTGCGGCAGGTTGAATTCGTGGCTATGGGCACGGCAGGCTGTCTGTTTAATTAAATAACTAAAAATGGGCAAAAGGAAAGACTTGTACGGGCAGAGAGGGGTGGATCTGGATTAGAATTAAAGTCTTTTAATCTGGGGTGCAAAGAGACATCCTGCAATTTCATATTCAGTCCCTGAAGGCACCAGCTCAGAACTAGTCATGACCACGATTCGCACCAAGTGTTAACTTCAGACTTCTCGGGGTCTGAGGCCCATCGATGTGCCTACTTAAAATATATATATATAAACTCAGGGTCTTGCTGAGTTGCTCAGGCCCTTGCCAAGTTGCTGAGGCTGGCTTTGAACTCTTGATCCTCCTGCCTCAGTCTCCTGGCAGGAATCACGGTATGTACCACCACACCTGGCGGGATCTGCCTACGTTTCACAGGCTGACTGTACACGCCCCGGGCTCCCTGGGAACAGCATCTCATCCTCCCTACAACTCCTTGGACAACACTGCTCTCTCCATCTTACAGACGAGAACACTGGGTTGCTCTGAGCTGAAGCTGGGGTCTGCAGTCAGGGTTGCCTGTCCCCAAGCCCTGGATGTGTCACCTCCACCCAGCATCACCACCTCTCCCCCATCCAAGCCCGGCCCCTGGTGCTATGGCTCCAACAGGGCTTACTACCTAACGTAGTACCTCTGGGCGGACGTGGGAGTAGAGGGTCCTCCCACTAACAGGCCTAAAAGGAGAACTGAACTTGACATTGTGATGTCAGGTGGGCATCACAACTGCATTTCTCTCATGGCTCCATCCAGAGAGGAAGCTGCCACCAGGGGTTGGGGCGGAGGCTGCCCATTCCTAGCTGCAGGTCCCTCTGAGCACCAAGCACCTTTAAGGAAGACCAGGGCTCCTCCCAGTCTGAGCAGAAGGTAAAGCCATGTGTGACCCCAGCTGGACGGTGACACTGATGTGGACTTCACCAAGCTCTGCACTCCGTGGCCAGGACCTCGCTTGCGCCTTAAGGTGCCCACCCACTTGGCTCCCTCTCCAGGAATGTTCCTTGAATTCTCTCCTCTCCCAGGCGACCAGGGAGGAGGAGACGGGCGCTGGTGGCAGGTGGCGTGGGGCACCCGAGTTCTAACCCAACACCTGAGCAAGGCTCTTCTGCCAAGTTTGCTGGGGACTCCTGAGGGTGGCCACAGAACCTGCCCTGAGCCCACAGCCTCCTTCTGAGCTGGACTCCTGACCAGTCCTGAAGGACAGGACGGCGGGTGGGAGGGGAGAGCAGGAAGCTAATTATACACTTTAAAACCCTCACCTTGTCACCCACGGGGGAGGGACCGAAGGAGAGGAAGAGAATTAAATTTATCTTAGACAGAAGGGAATAGGGAAAACTGGGTCAAGTGGGCATGCATTATTTTTTTCTTTCCCCTGAAAGCTTCCAGAGAGAACAGAGGATGCAAGATGTCCCAGAGTCCTCTCCAGGGAGCGCCACGCAGCCTGGCAAAGTCCCCGGCCTGTCGTGGAAGGACCCTCTACTCCTCCTCCTCCTGCCAGAGAGCCCGCCTGGAGCCAAAGCTCCCCCAAAGAGAGCCCTGGAGACCACACGCCCCTGTTCTCTGACAGTGCTCGTAGTTGGAGCCTTCTTTGTACCAGAGATTGTGGTGGCCACGTCGCCGGCCTGACCCCATTTAACCTCCAGGACCCCCAGGACAGAGGCTGCCGGAGGCGACACACCCCTCAGACCTGCGAGAAGCCGGAGTCCCAGTGCCCAAGTCGGAGCAGCCGGGGAGACCCTCGAACCCCGGGGCCATTGGACCAGAATCCAAAGAGGTTTTCCCCTCCTCCCTGTCCTCCTCCCGGTGGGCGCCAACCAGTTCCCTCCCCAAGGCTGACACCCTCCTTGGAGAGGCGCGACCACCCAGTGCGGGGGTGGGGGGGTGGGGGAGGGCCCTGACCATCTCTGGACCGAGCCCAGCTTCCCAACGGTGCCTCCTCTGGCTGAGGGGAGGCAGACTCAGGCTCGCTCCTGGGGGGCAACGGGGACAGGGATGTGACCCCAAGCACCTGGGAGATGCACCCCAAGTCCCTCAAGGGCCACTGCTTCCAAGTACGCAAGCACCACCCTGCCAGAGACCTCGGTCAGCGTGGTCATCTCCTCCCTGTCCTCCCCTCACACCACCGACGGCACAGCAATCGGTGGGACGCTGTGTGGTCCACCAACATCTACCAGGTGGCTGCTTTGTGCCGGGGGGGTGGCGGCGATGAACAGGGTAAGGGGCATGACCCCCACGGCCTGGGAACTTGGCTTTTTACCAGCAACAGGCAGAACCAGAGCCTTCCACGCCAGGGAGCCCCTCTCTCCGCGGCGCAGACGCTGAGCTGGAGACCCCGACCTCCGTCTCTCCCTGGGGTTTGACCCTACCTCGTCCTGCAAGGTTCACACCCCTGACCCTCAGCCCCTGAGGCCACATGTGCTTTGGCGTGGAGAATCTGGGGCTTTGGGAAGGATGACAAAGACACAGAAGTAAAATGGCGAGCAGCTTGGCGAACCCCGGGGTGGCCTCTTATCGAGTTCAACACGCACAGCCGGGCGACTCGGCCATCCCACGCCTGGGCATTTACTCGCCCAAGGGAAACGGGATGCACACCGCCAATGTCCCCGTTAAAACCTGTAAACCAACGTGGGGGCTGCTCTGTTCACCACGGCCCTCACTGGGGACAGCCCACAGGTCCTTTGGCTGGGAAATGAGTGCGCTGTGGTGCGGCCATACCACGGAATACTACCCAGCTCTAAAGGGGACAGGCTGCGGCCAGCTGCCACACAGTGAGCGGACCTCAAGGGCCCAGTGAAGCCAGACTCCAAAAGCTACGTATTGCATGATTCTATTTATATAACCTTCTAAAAAAGGCAGAAGTACAGGCCTGGAGATCGGATCACTGGTTGCAAGGAACCGGGGGAGCAGGTGCTGACTCAGAGGGGCACCGAGGGATAAGCTGGGGCCACGGAACAGTTCCATTTTTTGATTCGATGGTGGTGGCAACATGACCACATGCATTTATCAAGACTCATAGGCCACGACATCAAAAGGATGAATTTTGCTACAAATACCTCAACAAACCTGACTCTTCACAGAAACAAGAAAGGAGGACAGGATGGGTCGGCCCTCCGAACTGGAGAGTCCAAGTGCAGCCCAGGGACAAGCGGCACAGTCCCAAGAGGTCTTATCCCAAACCCGATGGGCCAGAGCCACCATTTAAGGAGAGTCCTGGGTTCGAGAAGCGCTAGCCCCTGCCCAAGGCCCCACTGTAAGGAGAGACTCTTTCCCACTGAAAGCACAGAAGCACTTGACCCACCAGCCCCTGGAGCTTTGCCACAAGCACTCTAGAGATGTCACTCTCTGGCGATCAGGGGACCGACCCAGGGCATCC
Organism: Callospermophilus lateralis; assembly: GCF_048772815.1. NCBI lineage: Eukaryota > Metazoa > Chordata > Mammalia > Rodentia > Sciuridae > Callospermophilus > Callospermophilus lateralis. Next base: position 214,325,995 of record NC_135305.1, on the reverse strand, counting down.
TGAGAGACGATCAGACCATGCACCGTGAGCCCAGAGAGAAACCAAGAAACAAAACTCAAAGTATGGTGTCTGCGAAATGGACACCACTTCCACACCAGCAGGAAGTCGGAAAATCCTAAATTGAAGCACCCGAAGGCCTTCTGTGAGCGTGGCGCTCCCTCCTCCTCAGGCCCTCCTGACATCCCTGTGGGGGGACAGATCCAGATGCACACACGCCCGAAAATGAAAACTGTGAATCAGGGCTGCACGAGGGCTGGGATGTGGCCAGAGCCAAGAGTGCGTGTCTAGCCCCCGGTGGGATCCATCTCCAGCCCACGAAAAAACACCCCCCCCCAAAAAAAAAGCTGACATAGATTCAGTTCTGATCAGGTCTTATCTCCAAATGAGCTCATCTTTTGATTTTTGGAGTTTCTTGGATTGGGCAACTGTGGATAACGGGTCGCACCCTTGTTGAATAGACTCCCAGCTCGAAAGCCAGGTTAATAATTCCCAGAATTTTGACTTCCCGGGAATACCAGCCAAGCCCCTCTAGCAGAGGGATCCTAAGGCTCATGCCGTCCAGCCCTGTACACAGTAATGCCTTCTAGAACATTCTACTTTTCAGGACAGGCTGAATCTCACAATGTGCTCTCACATCTCCCAGGGCTTCCTCTGCTTCCCAAGTAGAACACGCCTTTCAAAAAAAAAAATCCCTGGGGCCATGCCAATGAGCCCATGTCCCTAGGTTCCGATGCCAATGCGACTCTGGACTTCTTCTAGAGTTCTCAGAAACACGCGTGAGGAGCCGGGATCCTGGCGTGATGCAGGAGACGGAGCGTGCTCACACACAGGCCCACGTCCCCAGCCCTTGTGATGGCTCAAATGTCTACACGCCGCGGTGGGGAGCCTCTGGCACAGGGCTGGGAGGATGACAGAGGCATTTGGTAGCACATCAGAAGGAACGAGAGGCATTAAGTGGGGGCCCTGGGAGAACTGACAGATGCACCTCATTGAACTGACAGATCTGAGCTCTTCGGAAGCTATCTGAGCCATCTTCCAATGAATGAATATGTGGGACCAAGACGGGTGACATACTTGAAGAGATAGAGGCAGCAACGTAAATCGGAACAACAAACACTTCCAGTTCCGTTGTCTTCCTTAGGTAGGGAAAAGCAACGTGAATGAGAGCCCCTCACTGTCATTGCTGGCTGCAAGTCAGAGCTGCTGGGGACAGAAGACACCGCAGTGGCAAATGGCCCCGGAGGGTAGGGACACAAGGGCGCACCGTGTGGGTATCGCACCTGCAAGTTACTCTCAGACTCTGTGAGCACGGGGCCAGGATCAGGGAACATTTACTCCTTTTCCTCCCCAAGGCAGCAAGACTACCCTCCTCGTCGCCCACAACCCTCAGCAAGCCCTTTCCAAATCCACCCCTCAGCCACAGAAGCGGCCCCCTGACTCCTGCAGCAGTGGCCTCCACCTTCGAGACCCAGCCGAAGAGAACATCCAGTGGGTCCCCGTTTATGCGAGCTTCACGAGGCGGCAACCTGAAGCTGTGGGCTTAGAAGTCAGGGCCACGGTCACCGCTGGCTGGGGAGGGAGGGAGGGAGGGTCCGGGAGCCTGCCCATGGTGCCAGGTGCATGGGTGCCATCATTCTGTGAACATTTAAGAGGCCGATCCTCCCTCGTGCCTGTGCTGGATCGCACATTAGACTCTGATCTCAAAGTTCAGAAGGAGAACTTCAACATGTCTATTTTTGAATGTCAACAGTGTTTGATCAACACGGCCACGGCCCGCCCTGTTGTGCTGACTCCCGACATTCCCAGATCATTTCCTCTCTCTGGCTTGGATTCTGCTGTCCAGCCGCCCCAGCTCTCCGTCCCTCCTCTCTCCATCCCTCCCCAGAAGGCCAGTGCCAGGGACCCAGCTGGGTGGCACAGTGGGGATGGGGCGGGGATCTGCCCCTCTGGGGTGGGGCTGCGCGTTGGCTACCTCAGGCCAGAGAGAGAACAGAAACGGCAGAGAGGAAGGGAAAACGCAGGGACTCATCACAAAGCCACCGAGAGAGCCACTGCCTTGGGCAAGCTGGCCAAAGAGAAGTGACCACCAGCCCGAGCCCCCCGTCACCTACGGGTCCCCCCCGCCCCTCCCTCACCAAGAGCTCTCTGAACTGCAGGACTCGGGCTGGCCGGGGGTGAGCTGAGGACACGCAGGAGGCTCCCCACCTCCTTCCCTTCCTCTCAGAAGACAGCAGACTCAGGCTCCAGAAGGTGGATCTAAAGCCATTTGCAACCCAGAAAGCCACCCGTCCAGCCGTCTTCCCTTGGACGGTCCCTGGCGCTCGGTGTGCACACATCGACAGCTTCCTGTCCTTCAGGCCCCTCACCCTCAATCAGTGGTCACACCACCCCTGAGCACCTCACTGGGCCGGGGCTGCATGCAGTGAGGTGGGGTGGGGGGGCGATCTCTAACTTTTAGGGACAGGCTTCTCATGGGGTTGGAATTCAGGAGGCACAGAACCTGGCTCCTGCCCTGAGCACCAAGCCACACGGCACCTTGGTGAGGGGTACAGACCCACCCAAAAAGGACTTCTGCCAAATCTTCATTTTCATCCCCCTCCAAGGTAGACGCCTCACACACTCCAAACTCACGCTCCCTGGGGCAAGTTCAGCACCCCGAACCCCACAATTTCCATCCCCCCAGAAGTGAATCCACCCATTGTGGCCCTTAAATGGCAACCCCAGTATCACAAAGGGCCAACCCTGTGGGACACACAGTGGTCAAAACCATACTCAGAGGGGTAGGGACCCACGGGGGAGCCCCGGAACCCGCTGGGCCAGGGCACTTCCACCCTGAGGGCAGCTGGTTGGAACCAAGCCGGGAAGCAGCACGTTGGGATGGCATGGTGGCCAGCCAGCCTGGGGAGCAGGGCGTGTCCCCCCACTCGGAATCTGGGTCATACTTAGATAACTGCTAGAAAGCCCAAGCAACCCCCCACCCTTGCCTGCCCACACCTCCGGAGACGGAAGCCTGTTCCAGGTCTGTCTGAAGCACGCAGGGATTTAAAGAAACACGGGAGATCGCATTCTGATAACTCAACAGTGGAAAACACAGTCTTCACCTTCCTCCTCTGAGTCTTTGATTTAAAAAAATAATTAAAAAAAAGACATTTACCTGCTCGAGATGTTCACACGGATGGATGTTGGTTCTTCTCCTGTCCCCTCCCAGCTCCCCAGGGTGGGAGAAGCTGAATCCAACCCAAAGCTGGACATGGCCCCCAGAAAGGACCCAGGCCCCCAGAAAGACCAGTGCTTCCTTCTCTCTCGACCTGTCTTTCTTACTGAAAGAGCCCAGACAGGGTCTTCCCAGGCCTGGGGTCCAGAGAGGGCAAGTGGGATCTGGTTCTTTACACCAAAAAGATGAGAGATGCCACCAGTGACTGGAGGAAGTGGGACCTACAGACATGGGAGGGAATCAGGGGTCCCCAACTGGCCACCACCACCTCGGATCAGGCCAGGGCCCACCCTGGGTGTTCACTCTGGCCAGTGCCGGCCTCTCCCGGGAAGGCCACATGGTCTCCCATTGGCTCTTGGCCCAGGGCCCGGCCGAGCGCAGCCCCCAGCCGGGCCAGGCCGGGATGGAGAAGGATGGAGAAGTCTGAGCCCCGGCTTTGGAGCTTGTGAGGGGCGGCCAGGGCCCCAGCTGCCCAGGCTCCCCTGCCCTGTGGCCACAAGCTCCCAGGCCCCGGCCGGCCCCGGCTCATTGGGGGGCAGTCAGACTTCTCCGGAACCGGCTCTGCCGCCCCCCACCAAGGCCCTGACCGACCCTGGGGCCGATCTCGTTTAGGAAGGGCGCTGAGAAGGGGTCCACGCTGCCCGGCCCCCAGCCCACTCCCGGGGCTCCGGCACCCGCGGGCCCGGCGGGGCGGGGAGACGCCGCGCTCGGTCCCCGCGCCCCAGCCTGGAGGAGCCCCCAGCTCCCACCAGCCCCGGAGGCTCCAGCCCGGGGAGGGCAGGCGGCGGGAGGAGGGGGCGCAGCGCCGGGCTCGGCAAAGGATATGGCCACTCGGTGATCTTCTTGGCGTATTTTCTCACCACGTTGTCCTCGCTGAAGAGGAAGAGGGAGCGGTTGACCGTGAGGCAGTTCTGCCGGACGGGGATGGGGTTGTAGAGGGCCATGGTCCGCGCCCTCTGCGCCATCGACTGCTTGTACATCCTCTGCGCCCCGGGCTGCCCGCCCTGCCGGCTGCCCCCGGCTCCGCGCCCGCCGCCGGCGCCCACGACCACCCCGGCGGCGGCCCCGGAGCCTCCTCCCCCGTAGCGGGCCGGCATCTCGTCTCCGAAGCGGGCCATTCTGCAAAGAGCAAAGGGCTCCCGGTTACGCTGCGGCGAACGTTGCGGAAGACGCCGCCGCCGCCGCGGCTGGTGCTGAGGCTGCGGGGCCCGGGAGGACGGCGGCGGGAGCTGCGGCTGCGGGGACGCGCCTCGGCCCAGCCCATCGGGCGGCGGCGGCTCGGCGCCTGGTCGGGGGCTCACGAGGCGGCTGCCCGGGCCGCGCCGGGGACGGCAGCTCGGGACATCTTCCTGGCTGACCCCGGAGAAGGAGGGGCGGGAGGAGGCGCGGGGGCGGGGCGCGGGGGCCGGGGGGAGGGGCGGGAGGCAGCGAAAAATAACCGAGGAAGGATCCAGGCAATCCCCAGTCCACCCACTCGGAGAAAAATCAGCCACAGGGAGAAGGGAAAGAGGAAAAAGAAAAAAGAAAAGAAAAAACGCCCCAACGCACACCCCCTTTAGGATGCGAACGGGTCGCAAAGGACGCCCCCGGGACGCGGGGAGCTGCCGATGCCTCCGAGGAGCGGTCAGGCCGGCAGCTGGCCCAGGAGTGCGTTCGGCCCGTCTGAAAAAACGTAGATTAAAAACGTCTAGAAAAATGAAAAGCCGGGCTTTGCCAAGGGGAAGGGAGCCCCCCCAAAAGAAAAAGGTCCTCCTCCTGCTTTTCTTGACTTTTCCTAGACCCGAAAAATCCTGAAAGATCGGCAGCCCCCTCCCCCAAAAGAAAATGAAGAATTGGGGGGGGAGGTGGGGGAGGGACGCTCCGGAGGGCTCGGAAGGCGTCTTCAAAGCGCAGAGTCCGCGTTCAAAAAAAAAAAAAAAAAAAAAATTTTTTTTTCCTTCCTGAATCACCAGAAGCTGCCTCTGGGGCTCGGGAGGAGCAGGGGCGCGTGCGTGCGCGCAGCGTGCCGCTCGGCGGCGTCTCGTCTGGGGGCTAAATTGCAGCAATGAAATCCTGAAAATTCCCACCCGCGGGGGGAGACGCGGAGCGAGGAGGTCTGCGCCGCCCAGGGGCTGCTCCTGGCCGCCGCGGTGCCTGCACCCCACCCGCCCGCCGCCCCTGGGTTTTGCTAAAATAATCCTGGCGTGGAGGGCGCAGAGGAGCGAGGGCAATGGGCGCCGCGGTCTGAGCCACCGGCCGGCGAGGCTCCCAGGTCGGCGAGACCCACCCAGAGGCCGGCACCTGATGGCCCGCGACCAATCGCCGAGGCGCGGGGGGACCGGCCTCGCCGAGTTGGTGGGGGAGAGGAGGCCGGAGGGTCGCGCGGCCCGGGGATGGGGGTGACCCCTCCCGGCCTGGGAGCAGACCTCGTTTCCCACCCGGTTCCATTGGTTCCATTTCGGTTGCCTACGACCGAAGCTTCCAGGATCTTGCAAGAGTGGGGGGTGGGGGTGGGGGGAGAAACTTGGAAAGAGAAGGGGATTCCTGTCTGGAGACGCAGAGTCGCAGAGTCGGTGCTCCGCAGATTCGGTCTGTTTAGCAGATCAGTTTTTGAAGGCTGGAAGAATTGGGGTGACTTCTGCAAAAGTTTGCAGGTCTCCGGGCTCAGCGAGCAGGAGTCGGGGGTTATCCCATCTTTGAGACCCTGGAGGTGACCATCTGAACTCCCAGGAGCACGCAATCAGCCAGGCCCTAGATGGCTAGAGAGAATTTCTGGGTGTTCTATGGCGCTTGCTTATCTCCAGAACAACTTTGGTTGCTTTCCATTTGACTTTTTCTACTGTGAAGTTCAATGAACTCAGCAGAAAATGCGTAAAACATAAATGAACAGGTTAAGAAATTGCTGTGGGATGAACACTTGTAAAACCAGATCCATAGGGAGAAACAGAACATCACTAGCTCCCCACAAACCTACCCACATGCTACACACTCTTTCCTTCAGCACTAAACTCTACCTGACTTTTGGGTGTTCCTTATAGTTTTACTACCTCGTTGTACATTCTTGAGCAACACAGTTTTGCTTTCCTTGTTTGGACTTTTACATAAATGGAGTCATATAGTATATACTCTATAGTATCTGGTTTCTTTGGTTCTATATTATATCTTTAGGACTCACCTATTGCCACATATGACAGTGCATGATTCATTTTCTCTGCTACATAATATTCCATTGAAAGTACATACCACAATTTGCTTACTCCCATTGATGGACATCTGGGTTTTTTCCAGCTTGGACTATTACACATTATTGCCTCCAATCCTCTTTGTGCATATAAGCATACATACCTGTAGGAATAGTCTTAGGCTTGGACTTTCTGGGTCCACAGGTAATTTATATCTTTCTGTTTATAAGATGTCAAACTCTCTTACCAAGTGGATCTACCAAGAAGTAACTGAATTTTTACAAAGCATGTATAGACTGGGGTGCAGGGAGGGGACAGGGGTGAAAGAAGAAGAAGAAGACATCAAAGTATTAGCTGTTTGAATCCTACTTAGCTTCATCATGAGTATTTGAGATCATTTGGAACATTCTGGAAACACATGCTTTTATATAGAGTCCCGGTTCGGTGCCTTTGCAGCTTACGTGTTTAAGATTTTCTAACTCGTCAAGCGATGGTTGAAATGACTAAACCAAGAGTGATCTGTGAGGACATGGAGGGCAGGTTCTCAGAGCACTCACCAAATACCAATTTCTGTTCTTGAAATTGTGTTGCAACATCTCAAAGGCAAATGACAATCAGCAAGAAACAGGGAGCACGTGCCCGAGCATGAATGCAGAGAGCCCTCACGCCAGAGGGCTGCACTGTGCAAGGGGAACTGACGACTCTCCCTGCTGGATCTCCCCCAAGAGATGGCGGAGTTGTCTTTTTTTTTTTTTTTTTTTTTTTTTTTTTGGTACCAGGGATTGAACTCAGGGGCACTCAACCACTGAGCCCCATCCCCAGCCCTATTTTGTCTTTTATTTAGACAGAGGATCTCACTGAGTTGCTTAGGGCCTCCATTTTGCTGAGGCTGGCTTTGAACTCACGATCCTCCTGCCTCAGCCTCCGGAGCCGCTGGGATGACAGGCATGTGCCTCTGCACCCAGCTAGGCGCCTGAGTCTTACCCAGGAGCTGGCCTGCAGAGACGCCTGAAGACCCTAAGCGTGTTTGAGAAAGAGTGGCCCACCATGGCCAAGTCTCCTGCTCTTCCACCAGCCCATTTACACATGCAAACGCTGAAGCTGAGAAAGGTCAAGACCTGCCCAAGTCATTGATCCGGGTCTAACCACCTACTCAGGTCGCCGGCTGGAGGGGGCCTTGGAAGCGCCACATTGGAAACCTGGCGGAGTAGCTGACTCCTCTGTGAAGCAGCAGGACACCCTGAGCGCATCCCGGGAGGCACAAGGACCTGCGTCCACAGAGAGAATCACCCGGAAAGCCCAGCACCTTCACACTCCCTAAACAATGGAAGCTTCCAGAATGGCAGAACAGAGGAACAGGCTGCGGAATGGCCAACAGGAGCTTTCTGAGACGGAGGGGCGGCGGGTGAGTGCAGCGTGTGGGGGCTCAGAGAGCAGGGCCGGCCTCCGTTCCCCACGTCCCTAGGCTGTGCCTTCGGGCGTCCAAGAGATGGTCTCCTGGGGGGTGGGGCGGTGGGGGGGACCGACTGGGTGACGGTGGCATGGATGCTCCGCTCTGTGGAGTTGGGGTTCCCTGTGGCTGGGGTCTTGTGTCTCCGTGACAGCCTTCAGGCTGCCCCGGGTTGGGCCACCCTCGGCCACGGGACCTGGGATCCTCCTCTTCGTGTTCCTTGGCCACAGAGCCCCTGTCACAACGCAGACCTCCCTGTCACCAAGGAGTCCTCCGGGACCCCACCCGGCACCCTGGGTGTGTGACCCGCGTCAGTCCCCAGGGCTTCCCCCAGCCCCTGTCTCCATGCGGCAAGTCCCCGGGATGTGGCCTGGGACTGTGTCCCCTGAGGCCAGCGATGACCACGGCTCTGGAAGGGGTCCTTTCCTGGGTGCTCTGGCTGGTGGGTGGGGGAGCTCTGGTGTGGGGGGACCATTTTGTGTCTTGTGCCTTGAGCTGCCCAGCTTCCCGGGCACGACTCACTAAGTGTAGCTGCGCCCAGCAGGTGGAACCAAGGGACCCATAGGTTTCCAAAGCCCCCACCACGGTGGCAGAAGGGCTGACCCTCTCCTGTCGCCCAGTGGCACTCCCAGAGTGTGCCCAACTAGGAAGGGTGACACGTTGGGTCTTCCTTCTCCTTCCCCAGAATCTTCTCAAGTCGTCCAGTGTCCCCTAAATCCCTCTCTTCCAGAGAGAGCCCAACTCGTGCCCCTAAACTTCCCTTATTAATTCACTTTGCAGAGAATAATTACTCTTTCAGCCAAAGGAATGAATCTCTAACACCAGAAAACTGTACATCACCTGGCAGATGGGGGTGGCGGGCTCCTCGGACAAGTCCCTCGGTCGTCCCACTAATACCAGTGACTAGTGTTGACCTGGTAGAGAGGTCTAGAGTCTCATCAGCAGTGCAGGCGGCCGCAGTGAACCGCGGGCTGCAGGAACTGGCTCCTGCCCTTGGTCCTGGTTCTGAATCCGTCCGCCAGCCGGGGCTGGGTCATCCAGCAGCCACGGCACCTCGCCGGCTTGAGGATGCCCCAAGTAAATAACTTGCCGATGGCATTCATTTGACTACCAAGGTGGCAGCCGCTAATCAAGTCACAAGGACCTGCGCACCTGCGCGATGGGTCAGCCACAGCAGTGGGGTCTCTGCCTCCCGGTTTTATACCCCCGGGAAGGAGGACGGAGGTGAGGATCAAAGTGATAAAAGCAAATCTGAGGAGGCAGCCGCCTGTGTGTCGGGGTGCGGGCACCTCAGTGTGAGCCCAGGGTGGGGGCGCACACTGGTGCTCGGGAGGCCCGGGCAGGAGGACTGCTTGAGCCCAGGAGTTGAGGGCTGGCCAGGACAACACAGCTTATAAAACCAAATAAAATGTGGGAGTACAGCCGGGCGCGCTGGCTCACGCTGTCATCCCAGCAGCTCGAGAGGCTGAGGCAGGAGGATCATGAGTTCAAAACCAGCCTCAGCAAAAGAGAGGCCCTAAGCAACTCAGTGAGACCCTGTCTCTAAATAAAACACAAACCGGGCTGGGATGCGGCTCAGTGGTTGAGTGCCTCTGGGTTCAATCCCCGGTACCCCCACAAAAAAATGTGGTTGTCACTCCAGGTATAGCATTACAGGGCCACATGGATGTATCTCATGGATGCTAAAACTTCCAAGAACAAATGAGGCAAAGCTCACTTTGGACACAAACCTAGGTTCAAGCCCCAACTCCAGGACTACCTAGCTGTGT